>NW_027507787.1:123269778-123947278 GCF_037356315.1 Lithobates pipiens
TAAAGGTGAATTGTGCTGCCAATGATTTAATTCGCCGACTTTATCCCATATTTTAAACAAATTAGTAGTTAGTGGGTTGGTGCTCCTCCCCAAGTCACGATAGTCCCGTGGTATCCAAATCCTTTTTCCTAAATTGACTCCACTTTGTATTTTCTCTATATTTACCCACCCTTTATCACCTTTATCATACACCCAGTCCACCACCCGTGAAATTACTGCTGCCTGATAATATCTTCTAAGGTTCGGGGCGGCTAATCCCCCTTCTGCTTTCCCCCTTTCCAGAGTCGCATATGAAATTCTAGGATTCCTACGTCCCCATATATGTTTTAAAATTAGGGTTTGGAGTTTCCTAAAGAACTCCTGCGGAACTTTTATTGGGATCATTTGAAACACATATATCAGTTTTGGTAAAATAAACATTTTCAACGCGTTTACTCTTCCTATTAACGACAGGGGTTTATATCTCATGTGTTTAATACATTCTTTCACCCTATTTAATATATCTGTGTAATTAGCTGCGTATGCAGATGACAATGTGGGTGTAATTCTTACTCCCAGGTACCTCAACTCTTCCCTACACCAGATGAAGGGGAAGGACCTCTGGAGTTCCTCTTGTTCTTTTTTTGATACTGTTATGTTCAGGATCTCAGTTTTTGACATATTGATCTTAAAATTTGTCAGCTTCCCATATCTGTGGATATCCTTGATTATGTTTGGCAGAGTCACCCTGAGTTCCAAAGCATAAAATAATATGTCATCTGCATACGCAGAGACCTTATACTCTTCTCCGCCTATTCTCACCCCCCTTATATCTTCGTTCTTCCTAATAGAAGCCAACAAGGGTTCCAAAGCGAGTATAAACAGCATTGGAGACAGGGGACATCCCTGTCTAGTTCCATTGTATAGCTTCACTACCGGGGAGAGATTACCGTTAATTTTAATTTTTGCCGTCGGGCGGGAATAAAATGCTTTTATCCATCGTAATGTTTTTTCTTTTAACCCCAAGTATCTTAAAGTCTCAAACATGAAGCCCCAGTCTACCCTGTCAAATGCTTTTTCAGCATCCACCGACAACAGGGAGACTGGGGGTCCACTACTCTCCACCTCGTGAATCAGCATTAGGGTTTTAAGACAATTATCCCTCCCCTCCCTGCCCGTAACAAACCCCGTTTGGTCCCTATGGACCCATTGGGGTAGCAATGATTTCAGTCTTTCCGCTATCACTTTTGAGAATATCTTCACATCCGTATTCAGAAGAGAGATTGGTCTATAGCTCCCAGGGGTAGTTGGATCCTTCCCCTCCTTTAATATCAAAGTTATGTAAGCCATCAATGCTTCCTCCCTCAGATCTTCCCCTTCTGCAACTGCATTCATGTACTCGCATAATTTGGGCGCCAGTATCTTTTCAAACTTTTTATAATATAGGATTGGAAACCCATCCGGGCCTGGGCTTTTCCCGATTGCCATTCCCCTTATTGCCCTCACCACCTCGTCTACCGTTACCGGAGCCTCCAACAATTCCAGCTCATCCTCTGGGACTTTAGGAAGGTCTATCCCTTTTTTTTTTTTTTTTTTTTTTTTTTTTTTTTTTTAAGAAAATTTTTATTGAAGTTTATTGCAATACAGGGGAAAAACTGTAAGTACAAACAAACAGATCTCTTCTGAGTTTGTCCAGATAGCAAATATTGGTAATACAACGTAGCAAAATGTAGAAAATAAGAGGATAAAAAACAGAATCATCACCAACTCAAACGATTTTGCAATACTTTTCACATGCCAATGTGGTTTGCACTGGTCGGACCCAGTGTAAGTCGGATGTCTAGGAAGCTAGACTCTATTCCCAGAGCTGTTTCCAGAGAGGTTAATAGGCTTAGTTCACATACCATTATAATTCTAAAGCAGAGTCAAGGAGTTTACGATCAAACACACTCTCAGACACACCTAAGATATCCCCTGGACTCTGTGCATATTGAAAAATGGGGATTGCGGTATCTGTGTCAATCAGAAAGATAATAGTCTTACTCAGCCAGGGTTAGTGTGAGCCTAGTCCTTAATTGCTAAGTATTTCTTCGTGGAGTTTGGGGTCTTACGGAAGGTAATGGCTGGTGAGGATTATGAATGTGTATAATGAGGAAGTCATATGCTCAGAAGAGAGGGATCTGGAGTAGGGGGGGTGGGGAAGGGGAAGGTAAGAGAGGGTAGCTAGGGGACATAGTAAGAGTGAGAGAGAAATAGCACAAATAGGAGAAATGGAGGTAAAGCAGATGAGTTTGTGAGTTTGCCCCCCGGGATTGTTTCAAGTAGCCATTTGGTTTGTGAAGGGGGAGTTTTAAGTCTAACTATCACAGGGAAGGCAGAACGTCTTTTATGTCTATTAAACTAGCAGGATTCAGGGACGACCATTCAAAAGATTAGAATAAGTAGGGGTAGTTTTGAAGTGGATCCAGCAGGCCCATTTCGAACTAAATTTTGAAGGCATGTCACGAGCAGTGTGTATCAGCTCTTCCATTTTTGCCAAATGATTGATCTTGCTGAACCATTAGGTCTATCCCTTTTAAGTACTCAATAGTGTCCTCCTTATCTCTACTTTTCTCCTTTCCCTGTCCTACCTTATATAACTGGCTGTAATAATTATGGAAGACCGTCGCTATTTCAGGGGTGGAGTGCTTCATTTCCCCTTTTTCATTTTTAATTTTGGGTATAAAGGACGCATTTCTTCTCTCCCGCACTACTCTCGCTAACCATTTCCCAGGTTTGTTCCCCTCCTGGTATCTTATGCTCTCTGCCCAGTGGTTAACTCGCACCCTTTCCTCCTCCAAGAGTTCTTCTAATTTTAGTTTCTTATCTTTTAGCTCTACTTTCTCTGGGATCCCCTTTGATCTAGTTTGTTGCTCCAATTCCCAAATCTCCTTATTTAGATCTTGTAACTTTTTCCCTATTTCCTTTTTTTTCCCTGTCCCGATGCTTATTAAAATTCCTCGTATAAATGCTTTGTGGGTCTCCCATATCGTACTCCTCGTAACCCCTGGGGAATAATTTCTTATAAAAAACTCTTCTAGTTCTATTTCGATTCTACTTCTAGTTTCTGGGTCCTGGATCAATGCTTCATTTAATCTCCATGTCTCTCTTTTAGCCTGATCTATTACTAGCTCCAGCTGCACCATGACTGGAGCATGGTCAGACAAGGAGATAGATTTTATTACTGTATCTTTGAGTGCTGGGAGCATTTGATGTTCAATCAGAACATAATCAATTCGGGTGAATGTCCCATGCACCGAAGAGTAGAAAGTATAGTCTCTGCTGTTCGGATGTTTAATCCTCCAAGCATCAACTAACTGAAATTCTAAGAGCAGAGCCTTTATTTTTTTATATCTAAGCTCCGGCCAACGAGGGGACCCGGCTGAGGAGTCTGCCCGAGGGTCGATGCACATATTTAGATCTCCCGCCACTATCAGTTTACCTTTTTTAAACTCTGCTAATAGTTCCAAGACCTTCCTTAAAAATTAGAATATATCTGACCGGTTCTTCAATTAATATCTTGTCTATTTTAATCAATCTTTATATTAAATGTTAATGTCTCTTTTGGGCTCATATGTATAGGAACACACATAGATACTGTTAAAATTTACCAGATTAGACAGGATATGGAATACCAAGACCTGGTGTGTTTTATATATATCTTTTTTTTCTTTTGCTGTTTTTAAAAATAAAATATTTTTATTCAATTTATTTTGTGTTTCTCTCCCTCCTTTCCCCCCTTTTTTCAATGGAAGAACAATGCTATTAATATGTGTTCCTAGTGCTTATGTGCAGTGTAAGGTGAAGCCATCTAAGCTCAGAATACATACAGACATCCCCAAGCTCAGGAGCCATGAGGTAGGTACCCCTGGACTGTGCTCTCATCTCTCCTCAGGTGGAAAACATGGCTCCCCTTACAGTCTACACTCTACATTCTCCTCCAACCCAAAACAAAAAAAAAATGCTGTGGGTCTTCCTTATTGCCATACAAATATTAGGGCCAGGTTTCTACTTCTGTCCATGTCTTATAAACACAGCTGCTGCCCAACCAGATACACTACCATATACTGAGTCCCACCACCTGTCCTCCAGCATTGACCTGTCCTTGAACTGTCAACACACCACAAGACCCAAATGTTTACATTAGGAGGCTAGCCACAGTGCTGCAGGCTACAACTCATCACCACCATAGAGTGCAAATCAATAAAACCATGACATTATGTAATGTTTACAAACAGGTTGGAGATTTGACAGAGTAATGAACCAGTAACTTCACTTCAAATCCTGCATTACCGTACAGCTCCTGGGATCTCAATTTTTTAACTGAGAACATTTTTTATTCAGGTTATATCTAACTTTTTTTATCTATGGGGATAGGTGTGTGAGGTTAATGTGAGTGATATATTGTGAGTTGATTTAAATTCACACTGTTCTTGCATTTTGTTTTCTTTAAAAGGATGCTGCAATGTGCAGCATATAAAAGGCAGCCTAAAAAACAAATAGTAACAAATCTATGAGTATCGAGCTTCCCAAACTAAAAAGACCCTCTTAACATAGAATTCACTTATTCCCACCCAGTCTATAACAGGTTGATGGCTGGGTGAACCTTTTGTTTGACGTATGACGTCCTCCCAGTCTCGGGCAGGCGTGTTGCGATCAGTGGTGACCTGTGCCCATCGAACACAGTGTATCACCTATCAGGGTAAAGAGCCAATGGCAGTGGTTCTTCACCACATAACCAACTGTGTCTGATTACAGCCAATTACAGCTGTAAAGAAAGACCGGTAACTCACTGTTCCTGGATTCTTCTCCTTACACAGAATCGGTGTGTGAGGAGAGGACTCCAGGAACAGTGAGTTACAGACTTAACCTTTTGGATACTGTGCCATCACTGCCCTTATTGCCCCAGAATAAACATTACCTGTCACAGCAGATTATCAGCGTAAGCTGTCACCACATCCATCATTGCAGCCTAATCAGTGTATCTGTCAACACAGCCATCAGTGCAGCCTATCAATGTACCTGTCACCGCATCCATCAGTGCAGCCTAATCAGTATACTGTACCAGTCACAGAGCCGTCATCAGCAGTTTACCATCATATAACCGCAATCAGGAGTATACCTGTCCAGGTATTGCCAGAGCCGCCATGTCCAAAAAAAAATTATACTAATGAGGTGGCATTTCAAATTTTCAGTATGATGGTTGAGAGCAGTGGGGAGCTCTCACCGTCTGATTATGATTCAGAGTACAAATATGTTAAAGGAGTGGATCAGAAACCCAATCAGAATAGGAAAGGGTCCCCCCTAAAAGGATAACTGTACAGAACTGCGCGCATGTGATGAACAACAAATACCTCATGGACTGTAAGGCAGACTCATGTTATAGAATAAACATTTTTATTTTTTGACATTAACATCATAAATTAGACATATACAAACATTGATGTGTTACATATGAATACCCTTGACCCAAACACATAACATAAGAAAAGTTACTCTTGGAAGGTGGTAATAAAACCCAACATGTTGAGGAATATATAGAGTCCTTTTTCAGGGGTTATAGACTGGGTATTATCATTTCTAAAATGTAAATATATTATAACAGTCAACATCATAGTAGACACATCTGTAATGTTACAGCTGCCTTACATACACATTGTATTAAAGTTACATGTCACAGTTATGTATACTCACAAAAATCATCGGGTGAGGACATATAGTATATAAAGAAACAACACAATTAATTCATGCTGGATGTGGTGCTGTACATGACAGATGGACAATATACAATAGATTCCCCCAGTTGCCCCCACACACTTTTTTTTGCATTGATACATGTCCCCCAGGGCAGTACCTGGGCCCCCATACCTTTTTTATAGCCAAAATCTTGCATATAAGCCTTCAAAATGGGGATTTTTGATTTTATAAGTTCAAGACACATAAACTTTAATAGAGTTTGCGACTTGGGTCTGAACTTTATACATGTTTGGGAGTTCTGGTGCGAACCAAACGGGGGGGGGGTGTTCAGCCCAACTCTATCCATCACATGCCCATTTATTCAGTTGTAATGTCCAGGTCACGCTTTGACATGATCATGTGCTTCCTTCATTTGAGCTACAATACACATTGCCCTCCTTGAGATTGTCCTGGCTATGACAAACAATAGAAAAATTTGCCCACTAATTATTTTATTTTTTTCAAGAGATTTGCTTAACTGTCCCTGAACAAAGCATCTGTGGATGAGTCCCTTGCCCACTTCACTAGTCAGCTGGGAATCATCAATACATTCCCAATAAAAGGGCCAGGTATGGATTGAAGCTCAACAAGCTCTGTAAAACAGCCACAGGATATGTGCATGTTTTCCGCGTGTATGAAGGCAACGATTTCTAGCTCCAGCCACCTCAGTACATAACCTACATTGGCACAAGTGGAAAAATTGTCTGGGACCTGACTTTTCCACTTTTCCAAAAGCATATCACATCTACCTAGATAATTATTACACAAGTCAACTGCTTGTCCATCACCTGTACTGCCAGAAAACCTTCTTCTTCTTCCTCCATCTTCTTCTTCCCCATCTTCTTCTTCCCCCGCTTCTTCCTCTATCTTCCTCCGCTTCTTCCTCCGGTCTTCTCATCCGGCATCTTCCTCTGGCTTCTTCTCCACTTTGTCCTCCACATGATCCGTCTCAGTTGGAGTCTTCTGCTGTGTGATGCTTCTGTTCAGCTGACAATTCTTATATAAGGGAGGGTGACCCCGCCCCCCTCTGACAACATGGAAAAGCCATAGGGAAGTCCCCGTGCGTCAGAGGGGCACGGGGTCATCGGGTGGCCCTTTGTGTAATTTATGCCCCTAGAATGGCTGAAGGTGCTCCTTGGATGTTGAATCCCTCTATGTGGCTAGGCTGTGAAAATGTCTCACACATGTGGTATCTTTTTACTCAGGAGGAATGACAGAATGTGTTTTGGGTTGTATTTGCAAGTATGCCCTTGCTGTGTGTGAAATAATGTGTTAATATGACCATTTTTGTGAAAAAACAATTATTTATTTTATTAATTTTACAAATAATCATGGGAAAAAATTACAACTTCAAAACTCCCACCAAAAAAATTATAAAAATGAGTCTCCTAGTGTAATATTTCCATAAATCCAGTGCACACACTAACATTGGCTCTTTTTAAAAAAAAAAACATTGAACCCTTAGGAATCAGCATCAGCTCCTCAGATAAAGATGGCTTACTTTTAGTTCTCGGCATGATGTGACATGGCCCCAATCTGACATGTTTCATCACGTGATTAATACCTTTCTCAAAGGGAAAACATTTTTTTTGTTTGTTTTTTTCTACAGATTGGGTGCACTCTAATATAGGCCATGTGTTTCTTGCCAGATACTTGCTAGATCAGCAGGTGAATACAGAGGGAAAAACTTTAAAAAAACTAAACTTTTGCAGCCATCACATACAATGTGTAAAATACAGTTACTGTCTAAAAGACAGTTACTTAATAGCAGTCATTGTATGTTATCTTCTTCTTAATTAAATTTATTAATTAGGATTTTGTTTCACATTATGTAAAATGTTATGATTGAATATTTTTTTAAGTGGTAATTGTCAGCATGACCAACCAGAAGGTAAATGCAGACCTTTTTTAGGGAATGAAATTTGTAATAAGATAACATTCCTGGTCACAAGAGGATTATTCAATATGAAAGATATGTATGTTTGTATGTGCAAATTTAAACATGAACATGAAAATTTAAACACATTTAGTTTATACATCTATACATAAAGATATCATATTTCCCTGCATGTGTGCAGTGCCTGCAACAATAAGTTCATTTGGTGTCTTTGAAATGCTAGGCAAAAGCTGTTTCATGTGCTAACAGGAATTTGCCCGCTCAAATTTAGTTTATTTACATAGCTAATACAACTTGGAAAGATATTTCCTGACTGGGGAAGGTTTTTCAGCTCCATGTTCGTTCTCTTTGTGAAAACAGTATCCCAACACAGATGTGTAGGCCATAACACAAACAATGTTTTCTTAATATGACATTTATTGAGTTGAATCTTTATTAGTTGCAGTAATCAGACAATAAAGATGCATACTATCTCTGGCAGCACTTGATCTTAATTTAGTATCTTAATTTCCAGTTATGGATTAGTACATTAAATTTTGTAAAGTGTTTGTACCAGTATGCATCATTTTTTAAATGATCCTGTTACTGTCATGGAGTTCATATTTACTAAAGTAAAATAGTTTTTCTTCTACCTTACCTTAATTTTGGATCTGATTTACTAATGTGTAAAGGAAAAGAGGTTAAAACATTTGAAAGTGTAGTGGACTAGGCCTCATTTACTAAAGCATAAAGTGAGGTGACATGAACAATTCATCTAATGTTGTGTTATTTCATCTCACATTCAATTTCATCTCACGTCCCACTTTACTGAGTTAGATCCTTTATGTTGCTGTCATACATGTGTGGATTTTCTCTGATGGCTTTTTTTTTTACAGAAAATAATGCAAGTTGGTTAAACCTCTTGTGAGAGACATATACAGT
Source organism: Lithobates pipiens (assembly GCF_037356315.1). Classification (NCBI taxonomy): domain Eukaryota; kingdom Metazoa; phylum Chordata; class Amphibia; order Anura; family Ranidae; genus Lithobates; species Lithobates pipiens. Next base: position 123,278,351 of record NW_027507787.1, read on the forward strand.
TGTGTGAAAAAGTATTTGCCCCCTTATTGATTTTTCAATTTTTTTGCATATTTGTCATACTTAAGTGATTCAGATCATCAAATGAATTTACATTTCTATATCATACATCATGGGACACAGAGCACCATAGTAATAACTATATGGGTTATAGGCCACCTTTAGGTGAATGGACACTGGTATAACCAAAAAGGAAACAGGAAGTCCCCCTCCCTATATAACCCCTATATATGGGTTATAGGCCACCTTTAGGTGAATGGACACTGATATAACCAAAAAGGAAACAGGAAGTCCCCCTCCCTATATAACCCCTCCCATACAGGGAGTACCTCGTTTTTTTTCCAGTGTCTAAGGTGTTGGTCACGGTTGATGAAGTGCTAAGAGAGCTCTGCTAAGTAATCCCTGATGGGATCAAGGGTCTGTGCAAACGGATCCATCTAATGTGCTTTAAAAGCCAAATGTATCGTACCCGTGCCTCGTAGGCCTCGTGCAAGAAGAAACAACTTTTCTGCCTCTTATGCTTCTATTTGGAGAGCTGGACCCTGGGACCCAGCACCTTGGTCATGTTAATACAGCCAAAGAGGCTTCCTGAGGAAGCTTTGCTCTTTCTCCTGCTCTTTCAGCCATCAGTAGGGGTTTGGGGGGACCATCCACCATCAGAGAGGTCAGATTCCCCCCTGCTGAAGACCCCCACCCCCCTCGATCTGCCCTCACTACAGGGCCAGCTATCTCTGTGCAGAGAACGGGAAAGGCATCCTTTTGGAAAAAAAATCTAAAGGGGCGGAGCCCAAGTCCACGGGGCATAGCTTAAACGCTGCTGGCGTGCACGTGGAGCGGCATACACGTAAGACACGACACAGGCACAAGGCTCACTGCTTAAAAGCTTTACACTCTGGGAGTGTCTGGTTGGCTGACGGAGGGACACACAGTGCACAAAGGTATGCAAGCTGTATGGGTGTGTGGATACAGGCATTTCCAAAGGGCATGTTTACTCAGCATTGAGACTGAGCATTTATAGCAGCATATTATGTAAATTACTAGACTAAAGCTCAGCAGTAGATGCATTTTGTTTAGTACCTCTGCTTTTTTTGTGCTAGGACTATGTCTGCCCGTAGGAGGGGTAATTCATCTGGGGGAGTGAAAAGTCGCTGCGGTCAGACCTGGAGGCTCCTAGTTGCATGCCCACAGTTCCAAACTTCCCTGAAGGATCTGGAGCATCTGGCAATTATGAGCCATCTTGTCTCACAGGCATGGTGGCTACCCCAACATGTCAGCTTCTGCATTCGTCACTAAGGACAATTTAGCTTTGGCTCTGGCTGGTTTGGAGGGAAAATAGCTGATTTGTTTGCGTCACCCTCCCAGGAGGTGAGAAAACATGGCAGGTCCCCGTCTCCTGCCCTTGACCTTCCCATTTTGGAACAACAATGGGCAGATTATAGTGGGGTATTTTTGAGGGAAGGAGGTTCAGGTGACTCCTCTTCTGAAGATTCAGAATCTGAAGAACCTTTCTCAACTTCGCAATCTCAGAAATTGGTAATTCAATCCCTTACGGACTTGGTCCGCTCTGGATATAAGTTGCCTCCTGCAGAGGTGGATGAGGTTTCCTTCTCCTCTTTGGGTTCGCTAAAACCCCCACAGGGTTCTCAAGCTTTCCCAATGCACCCGTTACTGGAGAAACTGATTTATGCTGATTGGGATCACCCAGATAAGCAGTTTTCTCTCCTTAAGAAATTTTTATTTCTTTACCCTATGGAGAAAAAGTTCTCAAAGAGATGGGATTTGCCAGCAGTGGAGTGACCAGTGAACAGGAGTTCAACTTGTCCAGTGGACAATGTACAAGTATTTAGAGATTATGCTGGAAAAAAGTTGGAATCGCTACTAAAAGCCTCATTTGCTGTAGCCCGTACAGTCTGCTGTAGCAGCAGTAAGCATCTGTCAATCCCTTCGGGATGAACTCAAGTAGGTTATTAAAAAGGTTCCTGCTCAAGCTGATGAGGCCCAAAGTTTAGCTGAGCTACCTAGGGCCCTATACTTTGCAGTGGATGCTATCAAGGATTCCATCCATCAGGTGTCTCACCTTGAGCTTATGTTGATACATATGCGCAGGACTCTGTGGCTTAAAAATTGGTCAGCCGAGTTACCATGCAAGAAGCTCTTGTCTGGGTTTGCCTTTCATGGACAAAGGTTGTTTGGGGAAGATTTGGATAAGTATATCCAAAAGATTTCTGGGGGTAAGAGTACCCTTCTGCTGGTCAAGACTTCCCGTCCTATGCTTGGGGCAACAGCCTCCAGGCAGTATCAATGGCCTCCACCATCAGGGGCAAAGGGTAAGCCTCATAACCAGATGCAGGACTACAAAAAGCCCTGGGGTCAAAAGTCCACAAAACAGAGTCCCAAGGTTTCCTCGTGAAGGAGCGCCGCCCGCTCGATCAAGTGGGGGGGGGGAAGACTGCAGTGGTTTTCAGAAACTTTACAAGAGGAAATCTAAGACAAGTGGGTCCTCTCTGTAGTAGCCCTAGGCTACAAACTAGAGTTCCAAGAGTTTCCACTATTGCATTTTCAAAAATCAAACGTTCCCAAGGACCCAGTAAAGAAAAAATCCTTATTTCTGGCACTGGACCAATTACTGTGTCAGAGAGTGATAATAGAGGTTCCCTCAGAAGAGAGGGACATGGGATTTTATTCAAATCTCTTTATGGTACCAAAACCAAATGGAGATGTCTGACCCATTCTAGATCTTAGGAATCTGAATCACTTCCTAAACATCCGCTCCTTTCAAATGGAGTCGATTTGGTCAGTTGTTTCCACCCTACGGGGATGAGAGGTTGTAGCATCCATAGATATCAAGGATGCCTATCTACATGATCCAATATTTCCCGCTTACCAGAAGTTTCTACGATTTGCGGTAGAACAGTGCCACTTTCAGTTCATGGCCTTGCCTTTCGTGTTAGCCACAGCTCCCTGACTGTTTACAAAAGTGTTAGCCCCAGTACTATTAAGACTAAGGGGCCAGGGTATAGCAGTTATAGCATACCTAGATGACATGTTACTGGTAGATCAGTCAATAGCAGGTTTAAATCAAGAGGTGTCCAGAACAGTCAGTTATCTGAGACACTTGAGTTGGATTCTCAATCTGGAGAAATCATCCTTACAGCCGGTAAGAAGCTGCAGTATATGGGCCTGGTCATAGACACAACCCAGGAAAGAGTGTTCTTGCCTCAGGCAAAGGTCAACGCTCTAAGTGAGCTGGTCCAGTCGGTAAAGGCAAAGAAGGGTCCTTCCATTCACCTTTGCATGAGATTACTAGGGAAGATGGTAGCTTCCTTTGAAGTGGTTCCCTATGCCCAGTTTCATTCAAGACTGTCGCAACACAGCATTCTGTCTGCTTGGAACAAATTGATCCATGCCTTGGATTATTCAATGAATCTGGCTCCAAAGGTACGCCAGAGTCTCAACTGGTGTTTGATAACCAGGAATTTACAGAAGGGGAAATCCTTCATTTCAGTTTCTTGGAAAGTAGTAACAAGGAATGCCAGCCCACTGTTCAAGGGAAGTGATCAGAGAAGTTTAAAAGGCACTATGGGGCCCAGTTTCTCCCCTCCCCATATTGCCTTTTAAATTTTGTGATCACTTTTATTTTATTCTGTATTTTTTTTGCTGCTTTTATGGAAATAAATAGCCATTTTTGCCATTTGATCTACACCATTGGGAGCTTGTGTTTTTTGTTTTACATATCACCTGCTCCAAGTGTTTGCTGACCACCTTTCTGCTGGCACCCTACTTCCTTCCTGGATTCCATCGTGTAAAGGTCTCCTGACGACATCACTGACTGGCCCGTAGTGTTGGAGGATCATCCACAACCCAGCATAACGTCTCTGCACTATCAGAACCTTTATGATTTGGTGTTGCTGACACGCAGATCCACCAATTCTGGTAAGAGTATCCGTCTATACTACCCTTCCGATGTTACCACCTTAACCCCCCTGGCGGTATTCCCACTCTGGCTCGGGGTGAAAATTAAGCACCATTAGCGGTAACCCAGAGCCAGACTCGGGACCGCATCGCTGGATCCAGGATGAGATTACTTACCTTGTCCCCTGGATCCAGCGATGTCCCCCCCGCAGTCCGAGCGAGCTGTCCTCTTCTCAATGTATCACATCGCCGTGCTCCGTTCCCTGTGAGCGTTGCGACGCATGGGGACGGAGAACGGCGCCAAATTCAAAAAGTAAAACACACACATTGCATACAGTATAAGCATACTTGGGTTATGCAGCAGGACAGTGATCTGAAAACACACCAGTAAGTCCACCTCTGAATGGCTCGAAAAAAACAAAATTAAGGTTTTGGAGTGGCTTAGTCAAAGTCAGGACTTAAATCCAATTGAGATGCTGTGGCATGACGTTAAACAGACGGTTAATGCTGGAAAACCCTACAATGTGGCTGAATGAAAACAATTCTGCAAAGAAGAGTTGGCCAAAATTTCTCCACTCCAAATGCTTGATTGTAGTTGTTGCCGCCAAGGGTGACACAACCAGTTGTTAGGTTTAAGGGGGCAATTACTTTTTCACATAGGGTCAGGCAGGTTTGGACAGCTTTTTTCCCTTAATAAATGAAATCATCATTTAAAGCTGCATTTTGTATTTACTGTGTAATATTAACATAAAGTGTGATAAATATGCAAAAAAATAAAAATAAATAAAAAATCAGGTAGGGGCAAATACTTTTTCACAGCACTGTATGTATGTAACACTGTTTTCTAGGTTCCTGTAAGCAGCGGGAGCTGCATCACCCATTTTTTCCCTTTTTTGTTGGTGATTGGCAGGCCTGAAGAAGGGAGCAAAGTCATTGGCAACAGCAGTCTCTTTCAAAGGGGACACTAGTTCTGGTGATCCTGGGGACACACCCAGGATTCTCTCATTTTGGAGGGTTTTCCTCTCACTACCTGTGTTGGCTATAGGAGAGGAGGTGAAGAAAAATCTCCCCAATGGCCAAAAAAAAAAAAACTGATGGGGTTTTTTTAGCTAGTTCTGGTGATCTTGGTGACAAACTGGAATTCCCTCATTTTTGAGGGTTTTCCTCTCACTACCTGTTTTGGCTATAGGAGAGGAGGTGAAGAAAAATCTCACTAAAGGCAAAAAAAACTTTTTCCAAACAACAGAAACCAGTTTTGCCTTTAGTTAAACTTTATTCAATCCAAATTTATTAAAGATATTCATATAAACATGATAAAGAATAGAAACAAAATCCTTAGCAAACTGATAACAAATGTTACAATAGGGCATATGTGAGCTGGGCAAGCATAACCCATATCATAAGAAGTACATTCCAGTCTATTCCCAACACATTCCAAATGATTATCACCAGCAGTCCTATGGACTCTGCCTAATTCTATTTCAGTAACAGCAGGTTTCCTCAAATAGGTATTAATAATAACAGTCACTTTAGCTTTAAGATTTCTATATGAGACCAATTCAGGGATACCATTAATGTTCACATTATTACCCGGCTATAATTTTCCATTGTCGGTTACTGAGTGGTAAAGCTCTGCTCCAAAAAAGACTGTAACTCTGCAAGCATGTCTATGTGGCATGCCATAGATGAGTTAGCTTGTTCCAACCCATTGACTCTTGATCTAGTGTGGTTAAGATCTGAATATTTAACATTCTGAAGCATAATACATTAAGTTTACGTTTATCAACTGTTTGGTGCCTGGTTTTCAAGATAACCCTAGCATTGGGTATCAGTATTAATTTACTGTGTTTTATTGTGCTGTCACAGATCAGTTGCGGAGCTGATCTGTGTCTCACCTTTACTGCAGTGGGTCGGCTGGCATCTGTTGTCCACTGTCTGGTGTTCAGCTCTGTGAACTCTCCAGCTATGGGTGTCGATGCCCTTCACCTGTTGCCTAATATATGATTCCTTCCTGCTACTTCCTGTCCAGCCTCTCATGTGCTTCTCTATTTAAATCCCTTTCAAACCAGTTACTGGTTGCTTGAGCAATGTTTGTTTCTGAAGCTCCCCTGTGTAACCTGTTTTACCTGACTTCTGGTGAACTGATCTTCTGTGTACCGACCCGGCTTGTTCTGATTACGTTGTCTGCAGCCCGCCCTGACCTTGGCTCACTACCTGGCTTTCCTTGCTTTATCCATCCATCCTTGTCTACAGTGTCTTCTGGTACTTCCCTAGCGAGCAGGGTGAACCCGGGGGTCGTGACCTGGGGTCAGCACGCAGCTAAGTCCAAACCTTCGTGAGAGGGTCACTGGCGGAACACCGGCTGACTCTTAGATTCCACGCCCTGGGGGATCCCGTGTCACCTGCTCGCCTTTGTGTTCGCTGTAATTAGTACCGTGACAGTTTGCTCAAGCCAACCATGAGCGTCTCTGAGAATCGGCCATCGACCGAGGATCCTATGCAACATCTAGTTCAGAGACTTAACTCCCAGCAAGCTAATCAAGAGCAAATAATGCTGGTTCTCCAGGATCTTGCCTCTCGTCTGGATCGTCTGAAACTCGCTGCAACTTCAGCTCCTCCCATTCCTGCTTCAGTTGCTCCGGTCTCACCTGCTACACCTGGCAATCCCTGCCTGCATCTACCATCGCCACCTCGGTTCTCCGGTGATCCTAAGGCTTGTTGGGGCTTCATTAATCAGTGTTCCATCCACTTCGAACTTCCCAGCCACCATTTTCCTACTGATGGCACCAAAGTCGCATACATCATCTCTCTCCTCTCCGATGATTCTTTAGCTTGGGCCTCTCCACTCTGGGAATCACACGCTCCTATCGCCTCTGACCTCCAGCTCTTTTTGGATGCATTTCGGAAAACATTTGATGAGCCTGGCAGAGTGTCTTCGTCTTCGTCAGCAAGAAATGACAGTCGGCCAATACGCAGTTTGATTCCGTACGCTGGCCGCTAAACTCAAATGGAATAATGAGGCCCTTACTGCTACCTTCTGGCAAGGCCTATCTGACCGTGTCAAGGATAAACTCGCTGGATGCACCATTCCCACCACATTGGATGACTTGGTCGCATTGAGCATTCAAATTGACATTCGCTTCCAGGAGCGGGCTCTGGAGAAATCCAGATCCAGTCATCCCCCTGCTGGCCGTCCAGCACAGGTAGTCCAAAGATCGGTGCAATCCTCTCTGTCTTCAACCTCTCACGTGTTGGAAGAACCTATGCAGCTTGGGCGAACCCGCCTCACTCCTGAGGAGCGTGGCCGACGCATGGGACTGGGTTTGTGTCTTTACTGTGGCGATAAAGGACATCTTTTGAACTCCTGTCCAGTCCTTCCTGGAAACTCCAGGGTCTAGCTCACTCGGAGGAAGGTGATCTAGACCGATCCGTTAATTTTCCTCACTTCCCTCGTTTCACCCTTCCCGTGGCTATCCGCTGGGCTCAGAATGCCTATCAACTCTCTGCATACGTGGACTCTGGTGCTGCCGGGAATTTCATTGAACAATCTTTAGCTTCTGAGTTGGGTATCGCCTTTGTTGCCCTGGCTATACCCCTCTCCGTGTCCGCAGTAGACGGCTCTTTTTTGCCTATGAGTCCAATCCAGTTTAAAACCTCTCCTATAGAGTTATGCATTGGGGCTTTGCATAGTGAGGAGATCTCTTTCCTAATATTGCCTAAATCCTCCAGTCCCATCATCCTGGGCCTTCCATGGTTGCAGAAACACTCTCCACATCTTGACTGGAATTCTGGACAAGTATTGGCTTGGAGTCCGCTATGCCAACAACAATGTATTTCCAAGGTGCTACCTCCTCCTTCCATTCCTCTTGCTGAGACCTCCACAACTCCCATGTTGCCTGCCCAATATCAGTCCTTCCAAGATGTTTTCTGCAAAAAGGAAGCCAATCGCCTTCCTCCTCATAGAGACTTTGACTGCTCCATTGAGCGTTTACCTGGGACCTCTCCTCCCCGTGGCCGAATCTACCCTCTATCTATCCCCGAGACACAAGCCTGAATACATTCGGGAAAACCTACAAAAGGGTTTCATCAGGAAATCAAACTCACCTGCCAGAGCCGGGTTCTTCTTTGTAGTGAAAAAAGATGGTTCACTCCGTCTATGCATCGACTACAGGGGTCTTAACGCCATCACCGTGAAGAACCGATACCCTCTTCCCATAATTTCCGAACTCTTTGACAGACTGCGAGGTTCTCATATCTTTACTGAATTGGATCTTAAAGGGGCCTACAATTTAATAAGAATCTGTGAAGGAGACGAATGGATGACCGCCTTTAACACCAGGGATGGACATTATGAGTATCTCCTGATGCCCTTCGGCTTATGCAATGCTCCAGCGGTCTTCCAAAATTTTGTTAACAAGATCTTTCACGACCTTCTGTATGTCTGTGTTATTGTATATCTAGATGATATTCTAATTTTCTCGCCAGACTTACCTACCCATCGTCTTCATGTAAAAACTGTGCTACAGCGTCTACGGGACAATTGTCTATATGCTAAATTGGAAAAGTGTCTATTTGAGCAAACACAAGTTCCATTTCTGGGCTATATAATCTCATCACAAGGTCTCCTCATGGACCCAGCCAAACTTCGGGCCATCTCCGAGTGGCTTCAGCCCTCTGGTCTTAAAGCCACCCAACGCTTTTTGGGCTTCACCAATTACTACTGCCAATTCATTCGTAACTACTCCACCTTGGTGGCTCCTATTACATCGCTCACCCGCAAAGGTGTAAATGCTCGGCTCTGGTCCCCTGCAGCCATTGAAGCTTTCAGCAAACTCAAGGCAGCCTTCCTCTCCGCCCCTATTCTTCTACGCCCGGACATTACTAAACCATTTTCCTTGGAGGTTGATGCCTCTTCTGTATGAGTCGGTGCCGTCCTACTCCAAGCTCAGCAGGGCAAGTGTCAACCTTGCGGATTCTTTTCCAATAAGTTTTCTGATGCTGAGAAAAACTATACCATTGGGGACCGTGAACTACTCACCGTTAAACTAGCTCTTCAAGAATGGCAACATCTTCTAGAAGGTTCTCCCCATTGTATTACCATCTATACTGATCATAAAAATCAGCAAGATTTACAATCCGCGAAACGCTTGAACCCACGTCAAGCTCGCTGGACCCTCTTTTTCGCCCGCTTCAATTTTAACATTACTTTCCGTCCAGGTGCCAAGAACCTTTCGAGCCGATGCCTTGTCCAGGTCGTTTGATGTCAATGATTCTGAGAATCACCTAGATCCTGGTCCCATCATTCCTCTGCATCGTATTCTAGCCACCACTCAGCTCCAGTCTACGCAGCCTCCTCCTGGTAAAACTTTTGTAGCCCCTGCACTTCGCCTCAAACTCCTTGCTTGGGCACATGACTTCAAGTTCTCTGGACATCCTGGCATACCTCGTACTTGTGACCTTCTTCAGCATCATTATTGGTGGCCATCTCTTCGTAAGGATGTCAAGGAATACATTTAAGCTTGTACGGTTTGTGTACTTTCCAAATCTTCCACGTCCGCCCCTGCTGGGTTGCTTTTGCCCTTACCAGTGCCCGATGTACCTTGGCGTGGTATTGCCATGGATTTTATATCAGATCTGCGTCCCTCAACAGGTTCTACAGTCATCTGGGTAGTGGTGGATCGGTTCTCCAAAATGTGTGACTTGATTCCTCTCCCAGGCCTACCTTCTGCTCCCAGTCTTGCCACAACTTTCATTAAGGAGATCTTTCGTCTTCATGGGATGCCTTCCCATATCGTCTCTGACAGAGGAGTTCAATTTACTGCCTGGTTTTGGAGAGCCTTGGCCAGCTCCTTTGGAATTAAATTGGATTTTTCTTCTGCCTTTCCTCCCCAGTCCAATGGGCAAATGGAACGTGTCAATCAAAATGTAGAACGTTTTCTCCGTGCCTTCATTTCAGCCCATCAAGATGACTGGGTGGACCTTTTGCCCTGGGCAGAGTTTGCCTTAAACCATCACGCCAATGCCAGTTCTGGGAAATCGCCTTTTTTCACAGTTTATGGGCAGCATCCATCTGTTCCCTTTCCTGTTCCCATTTCTCCTGTGGTACCAGCAGCAGCTGAGACCAAAAGGTCTTTCAACTCAATCTGTAAAGAAGTCTCTGGGAATCTTCATCTAGCTGCTTTCAGGCATAAAACGGCAGCAGATCATCATCGCCGTCTGGCTCCTAAGTTCCTGCCTGGCGATAGAGTTTGGCTCTCTACCAAGCACATCCGACTCCGGGTACCCTCAATAAAATTTGCCCCTTGCTTCATTGGTACATTTCCCATTCTCCGCCAGATCAATCCAGTGGCTTTCAAGCTCCGTCTACCGTCTCATCTTAGGATACCCAACACCTTCCATGTCTCCCTGCTCAGGCCACTGGCCCTCAATCACTCTTCTCACCCTGCTCCTGTGGCTGATACCTCGGATCAGTATGAGATTAAAGTAATATTGGACTCCAAGTACTCCCGGGGGAAGTTATTCTATCTGATTGATTGGAAGGGCTATGGTCCAGAGGAGAGGTCTTGGGTCCCTGCCACTGATGTCTGTGCCCCATGTCTGGTAAACAGATTCCATCAGAAATGTCCCTCCAAGCCAGCCCCCAGACGTGTAGGGAGGCCTCGTAAGAGGGGGGGTACTGTCACAGATCAGCTGCGGAGCTGCTCTGTGTCTCACCTTTACTGCAGTGGGTCAGCTGGCATCTGTTGTCCACTGTCTGGTGTTCAGCTCTGTGCACTCTCCAGCTATGGGTGTTTCGATGCACTTCACCTGTTGCCTAATATATGATTCCTTCCTGCTACTTCCTGTCCAGCCCCTCATGTGCTTCTCTATTTAAATCCCTTTCAAACCAGCTACTGGTTGCTTGAGCAACGTTTGTTTCTGAAGCTCCCCTGTGTAACCTGTTTTACCTGACTTCTGGTGAACTGATCTTCTGTGTACCGACCCGGCTTGTTCTGATTACGTTGTCTGCAGCCCGCCCTGACCTTGGTTCACTACCTGGCTTTCCTTGCTTTATCCATCCATCCTTGTCTGCAGTGTCTTCTGGTACTTCCCTAGCGAACAGGGTGAACCCAGGGGTCATGACCTGGGGTCAGCACGCAGCTAAGTCCAAACCTTCGTGAGAGTGTCACTGGCGGAACACCGGCTGACTCTTAGATTCCACGCCCTGGGGGATCCCGTGTAACCTGCTCTCCTGTGGGTTTAGCTGTAAGTAGTACCGTGACATGTGCTTGCTTGTATTCTCTCAACCTGGTGTGTCAGAGGGACTGAGGCTCTCGAGGAGGTCAAGCCTAAGAATAGAGGACCCATCTTAACTAGCGGCTTCTTTGGGGGTGGTGCATTTTCAGTTTGTGGTGCTCAGATACAGTTTAGTTCCAGTTTAAAATGCATATGCAAAAAGTTAGTAACCCTTGTAGCAGAGAGGAAGCAATGCACTAGTGGTACTAATGCTAGGTGCAGATCTGATACTGGACATGGAGCACAAAATAGCCTACAATATGCTACAAGGCAAAAGGCCAACAGACGTACAGGCTCTTGAATTGATTATTCTGATTTCCCTGTACACTTTGAGTTTCTCTCCATGTGCTTTAAAACTGCAACAAGTCAAATATAGCCCATCTCATTTCCTGACTGGAAGATGTCAGGTATAATTTAGATTTTTCCTCCACAGCCTGACTGTCCATGGCCTGCCCCTTTCATTAAGTCGATTTTAGCCCTTTCAGTCATGGAGACTCTACATCACATGCCAGAGTTATCTAGGGCATCTGCAGTCTGCCTAGAAATGCCCACTCCTCCAAGCTGACATCCGCCCATCAAGGTATTTCGAGATTTGCATAGCTCCTCTCAAGAGCCAATCCACTGCTTGCTTAAATGCTGTAGATTTTTGAGAGGATTACTGTGCTGTTTTTAGGAAACTAGGCACAGCACCCTGAAGGCCCTACAGGCCCAAATAGGTAGTTCTTGCATTACATAGAGATGCACAGAGGCCCCACCTACATGGTACATGGTAGGTGAGGTTGAATAAAAGACAGGTCCATCAGGTCCAAGGGGTGTATCTGGTAATTGAATTATCCCCATAGATTAGAGATCCTCTACTAGACTGCGTAACTAGCAGAGGATCTCTAATATATGAGGATAATTCCATTACCAGATACACCCCTTGGGAATAAACCTATGATTTATTGTATACTGATTACTGATTTTGTTTTTCTGTATGTCTTTTATATGTAATAAATGAGAATTTTTACTGAAGTTAATTGATTGTTTATCAATACCAGGCTAGTCCACAGTCTCTTCCTCCTGGTTTGAGTGTGTCAGAGGAGAGCCTCAGCAACTGTCTGCATCCTCTTTCCTTCCCCTATTTTCTGCTTCCTATGTGGCTGGTTCATATCTATATGCTGCAGAGTGTTGTGTTTTTAAAGATGCATGTGTTTTACCAATAAGATATCAGTATTGCCCCTGACAATGCTGTCATCTGCTTTTCTCTTCAAAAGAATGTGACCTTTGTTCAGGTATCATTCAGGGTCTTCATCCATATCTCTGACTGAGATGCTGGATAAGGCCGCGTACACACGCGCGGACTGTTCGCCCAACCTTGTTCGTCAAACAGTTTCGGCAAACAGTCCGCTCAAAATTTGCATGAGCGGACTTGCCCACACACGAGCGGACTGTTTCAGCGAACTGTTTGCCAAACAGTTCGCTCAACTTTTGAAATGAACGGACTCGCCCACGTAAGGCGGAGGCAAGTCCGCCCATTTCGAGCGCGTGTGCAGGTAGGCGGGGCCCGCGACGGAGACGTCGCGGGCTCCGCCGCCTGGAATGGACTTAAAGGGGAACCCCAACGCCGAAAAAAATCGGCGTGGGGGTCCCCCCAAAGTCCACAACAGACCCTTGTCCGAGCACGCTACACGGCCGGCCAGGAAAGGGGGGCGAGCGAGCGCGCCCCCCCCTCCTGAGCCGTACCAGGCCGCGTGCCCTCAACATGGGGGGTGCCTTGGGGAAGGGGGGGCCGCGCGGCCCCCCCACCCCAAAGCACCTTGTCCCCATGTTGATGAGGACAAGGGCCTCTTCCCGACAACCCTGGTTGTCGGGTCTGCGGGCGGGGGGCTTATCGGAATCCGGGAGCCCCCTTTAAGAAGGGGGCCCCCGGATACCGGCCCCCCACCCTATGTGAATGAGTATGACCCATTCACCTGTAAAATAAAAGTACCCAAAAAAAAAACACAACACACGAGAAAAAATATTTTATTGCACAGCTCCGGGGGTCTTCCGTCTTCGGGGGTCTTCTCGCCGGACTCCTCCGCTATCTTCTTGTAGCTCTTTTACTAGCGGAGGAGTCCGGCTTTCTTCCTCCCCGCCGCCGGCCTCTTCTCCCGACTTCGGGGGTCTTGTCCCCCTCTTCGGTTCTTCTGCCGGGCCACCGCGCCTTCTTGTAGCTCTTTTACAGGCGGTGGCCCGGTCTTCTGTCGCCGCCGCCTTCCGTTCTTCTGCCGGGCCACCGCGCCTTCTTATAGCTCTTTTGCAGGCGGTCTTCTGTCGCCGCTGTCGCCGTCGCCGCCTTCCGTTCTTCTTCTTCTTCTTGTTCTTCTTCTTCTCCAGGAGATGTTGACACGACGCTCTCTCCGGCCGGAATGCCAGAGCCGCCCTGCGCTGCCACTTATACCATGTGACACCGCCCCATTGTCACTATATATGTCACATGGGTTGGTCACATGGGTTGATGTCACATGGTGACCCCGCCCCCTTACGATGTCATAGTCCCCATGTGACATCAACCCATGTGACCAACCCATGTGACATATACCATCAACATGGGGACAAGGTGCTTTGGGGTGGGGGGGCCACGCGGCCCCCCCTTCCCCAAAGCACCCCCCATGTTGAGGGCACGCGGCCTGGTACGGCTCAGGAGGGGGGGCGCGCTCGCTCGCCCCCCTTTCCTGGCCGGCCGGGTAGCGTGCTCGGACAAGGGTCTGTTGTGGACTTTGGGGGGACCCCCACGCCGATTTTTTTTGGCGTTGGGGTTCCCCTTTAAGTCCATTCCAGGCGGCGGAGCCCGCGACGTCTCCGTCGCGGGCCCCGCCTACCTGCACACGCGCTCGTAATGAGCAGACTTCCCTCCGAGCGGGAACAGTTTGCTCATTTCGAAAGTGGCCTACACACGGGCGGACTGTTCGCTCAAACAAAGTTTCAGCGGACAGTTTTTCGGAATTTCCGAAAGACTTTGTCCGTCAAACTGTCCGCTGAAACTGTCCGCTGAAAGCCCACACACGAGCGGACTGTCCGCCCAAACACTGTTCAGCGGACAAAGTTGGGCGAACAGTCCGCCCGTGTGTACGCGGCCTAAGAGATTACACAATCATGTAAACTCTGTTGTCAATGCAGTTTTGGCTGTGTTCATAAATGTTTGCCGTAGATCCCCCTGCTGCAGTCTCTCAATATTACAACTCCAGAGTAGGGATGAGCTTCGTGTTCGAGTCGAACGTACGTTCAACTCGAACATTGGCTGTTCGTCCGTTCGGCAAAGTCCGAACATTTTGGTCCGTTCGCGCCAAATTCGTGTGGCGCTCACGGCCCACAATGCACTGCGATGGCGCAGTGCATTGCTGGCTCATGATTGGCCAAGCATGCACTGTGACCCCGCATGCTTGGCCAATCGCAGCGCCAGCAGCGAGGAGAGCCATGATTGGCCACAGGCAGGATGCCTGTGGCCAATCATAGCTCAGGCTGTGTAGTGCACGCCCCACACTATATAAGGCCGCCAGCGCGGCGGCCTTGTGTAGTGTGTTGGCGTCTGAAGCAGTGGGTGTTCTGTGTACCTTCAACACAGTACACACCGATCGTTTTCGGCCGATTTTCGATCTTGCTGTTGTGTAGTGGTTATTGTCTGCGTGCCCTGACCGCAGTATACACCGCTATATTCACCTCACCTATATAGCTAGTGATCTATCTTTTATAATAGAGCTTGCAGTCAGTAGTGTTAGGAGATAGTGCGTGCTGTCTGCGTGCTCTGTACCCAGTACATACCGCTATATCCACCTACATAGCTGTTCTCTATTTGAGCCCACTTGCCATCTGCAGGAGTTATTGGAAGTTATGTGTGCCTCCAGCACAGCACAGTATACATCTGTATATACCCCTTTATCTCTGGTGTTCTCTGGTTATTGTCTGCGTGCCCTGACCGCAGTATACACCACTATATTCACCTCACCTATATAGCTAGTGATCTATCTTTTATAATAGAGCTTGCAGTCAGTAGTGTTAGGAGATAGTGCATGCTGTCTGCGTGCTCTGTACCCAGTACATATCGCTATATCCACCTACATAGCTGTTCTCTATTTGAGCCCACTTGCCATCTGCAGGAGTTATTGGAAGTTGTGTGTGCCTCCAGCACAGCACAGTATACATCTGTATATACCCCTTTATCTCTGGTGTTCTATAATAAAGGCATCTGCAGGAGTTAGTGGGTGTTGTATGCCTCTAGCACAATATACACTACCCAACTGCTTTTTTACCCAACTCCCTTCAGGTCATTACCATGTCTGGAAGGCCAGCAAGGAGAGGCAGACAGGCGCGAGCCGATAAAAGAGGGCAAGCAGGCTCTGTGTCTATAGACAACAGTGCTGGTCGTGGACGCGGTGCATTGTCATCAGCACGTGGCCATGGGACACGCTGGTCCTTCTTTTCGGCAGCTGGACATGTTGAACCGCAACATGCCAACGACTTGGTAGAGTGGATGACCAAGCCCTCTTCATCCTCCTCATCCTCTCTCACCCAGTCTCAGGGTACTAGCAAAGCAGCTGCCAACGCATCGTCTTCCCTCCTCTCAATGTCATCATCAGTGACTCCTTCCCTAGACCCACCACGTCCTCCTGAGGAGTCTCCTGAACTCTTTGAGCACAGTGTTGGGTACATGCAACAGGAGGATGCCCAATGTTTTGTGGGCTCTGATGATGACACTCAGCTAGAGGAAGGCAGTAGCGTGAGCGCAGAGAGAGGGGATGCTCAAGAAGGACAGCAATCTGGCAGTCATGTTCCACAAGCTGCAGCATACTGCCAGGTTTGCTACAGCGATGAAGAGGGAGGGGATGATGAGGGCACTGACTCCACGTGGGTGCCTGGAAGGAGGGAGGAGGAGGAGAAGGAGGAGGCACATGTCCAACGAGGCAGGATGCCCTCCGGGGGCCAGCTTAGGGGCAGCACACCTACTGAATCACACCGCAGAGCTCCGCCTGTGCAGAGCACTGCCTCTGCGCGATATTCTAAAAGTTCTTTGGTGTGGGCCTTTTTTGAGACGAGTGCATCAGATCGCACCGCTGCTATTTGCAACATATGTCTCAAGCGTATCTCGCGTGGCCAAAACATCAGCCGCTTGGGCACCACATGCTTGACCAGACATATGTTGACCTGCCATGCAGCTCGTTGGCAAGCGTACCTCAAAGACCCACACCAAAGAACAAAGCGGACCTCTCCTTGCTCCTCATCAGCTGGCATCTCCAACCCCACTAGACCTTCAGTCCTCTCTGAAACCTGCTCTGAGAGGAATAAAGGTGTAGAATTAGGTGTGTCACAGCCAAGTGCTTCCGGGAACTCTGCTAGCGGTACACCCACGTCCGATTATAGCAGGCAAATGTCCCTGCCCCAGCTGCTGGACCGGCAGAAGAAGTTCACTCCCAGCCATCCACATGCCCAGCGGTTGAATGCTAGCTTGGCTAAATTTCTAGCACTTCAACTGCTGCCTTTTCAGTTGGTAGACTCGGCCCCCTTCCGTGAGTTTGTACAATGTGCGGTTCCTCAGTGGCAGGTCCCCAAACGCCACTTTTTCTCACGGAAGGCGATTCCGGCTCTCTACCGGCATGTGGAAGGCAATGTCCTTGCCTCGCTGGACAGGGCGGTCAGCGGTAAGGTGCATATTACCGCTGACTCATGGTCCAGCAGGCATGGACAGGGACGTTACCTGTCTTTCACGGCCCATTGGGTCACTCTTCTGGCAGCTGGGAAGGATGCAGGACAAGGTGCAGTAGTGTTGGAGGTTGTTCCGCCACCACGCCTCCAAAATGCTACTATTGGTTGTGACACACCTCTCTCCTCCACCCCCTCCTCTTCTTCTTCCTCCGTGGCCTCTTCCAGTGCTCTGTCCTCAGAACCAGCGGTGCTTCGTAGGCGTTCCAGGGGCTACGCAAGTACGCAGGCAAAACGATGCCATGCCGTACTTGCGCTGGTTTGTTTGGTGGACAGGAGCCACACTGGGGTGGATGTTTTGTCAGCTCTGCAGGGGCAGGCCGAGAGGTGGTTGACGCCACGCCAGCTTAAGCCAGGAATGGTGGTTTGTGACAATGGCACCAACCTCCTCTCCGCCCTCCGACAGGGACAACTGACCCATGTGCCCTGTGTAGCTCACGTCCTTAACCTGGTGGTGCAGCGGTTCTTGGGCAGGTACCCCGGCTTACAGGATGTCCTGAAGCAGGCCAGGAAAGTCTGTGTGCATTTCCGCCGATCATTTAATGCCTGTGCTCGGCTGGCTGAGCTCCAAAAGGAGTTGAACCTGCCCAAGAACTGCCTTATATGTGACATGCCCACCAGATGGAACTCAACATTGGCCATGCTGCAGCGGCTGCACACGCAGCAGAGGGCCATCAATGAGTACCTGTACGACTACGGCACCAGGACAGGGTCAGGGGAGCTCGGTTTTTTTTCTCACCACGCCAGTGGGGCATGATCAGGGATGCATGCACTGTCCTGTCATCGTTTGAGGAGGCCACAAGGATGGTGAGCAGTGACAGTGCATGCATCAGTGACACTGTACCTCTTGTCCACCTCTTGGAGCATACACTGCGTGGAATAATGGACAGGGCACTTGAGGCAGAACAGAGGCAGGAAGAGGAGGACTTCCTTGCCTCTCAAGGCCCCCAGACAGTGTTCCTGCTGTGCCACCCATCACACAGGAAGAGGAGGAGGAAGAGGAGGAGGAGGATGATTGGGTCAGCATGGAGGTGGAGGCTGGCATTCAGCATCAGCAGCAGCAGCAGCAGTCTTGTAGGGATGATTTACAGTCCCAAGAAACACGTGGACTTGTACGTGGCTGGGAGGAGGTAGCTGCGGATCATGTTGTCCTTAGTGACCCAGAGGACTCCGGACCGAATGCCTCAGCTAACCTACGCTGCATGGCCTCCCTGATCCTGCAAAGCCTGCGGAATGATCCTCGTATTCTTCGGATCAAGGAGAGGGACCATTACTGGCTGGCCACTCTCCTTGATCCACGGTACAAGGGTAAGGTTGCCGACCTTATCTTGCCATCGCAGAGGGAGCAGAGGATGAGACATCTCCGGGAGGCCTTGCAGAAAGGTCTGTGCAACGCGTTCCCAGAGACTGGGAGGTTACAAACTCCTGGTCCTGGACAACATGTTGCTGAGGCATCGGTCAGAAGGAGCGGTGGAGAAGGTGGCCGTCTGACTGATGCTTTCAGACAATTTTTTAGTCCGCAGCCCCAAGGTATGATCGGTTCCAGCACCCATCGCCAGCGTCTGATTTACATGGTGCAGGAATACCTAGGGGCAAGGTCAGACTTGGACACCTTTCCCACCGAAAATCCTCTGGCTTACTGGGTCTTGAGGATGGATCACTGGCCAGAGCTTGCACAGTATGCAATTGAGCTACTGGCCTGTCCTGCATCCAGCGTTCTTTCGGAATGCACCTTCAGTGCTGCTGGTGGCTTTGTTACCGATCACAGGGTGCGCCTGTCCACCGAATCAGTTGATCGACTGACCTTCATCAAGATGAATCAGTCTTGGATCACCCACAGCTACCAAGCACCTGAAGCTGATGTAACAGTATAATTTTTTTTGAAATATCACATCCCTTCAAGACTGCCTATGCTGATGCTGAGTGACTGTCCTGTTATGTTGATTGTCTATCCTCTTCCTCCTCCGCTGATATGTTGGAAGAACATTTCTGGTTCTGGTTGATGCCATCAGTCCAATTTTTCTGCCCCTGTTTAACAGGGGCGTTTAATTACAATTTTTGATGCAATGCTTTGAAGCAGGGCTAATTCCTGCATTAAAACTAGAGTATATGGCAGAGGTTGCAGTGTGGTGGCACCAGCACCAGTGCCTAAGGCCCAATTTTTCTGCCCCTGTTTAACAGGGGCGTTTAAGTACAATTTTTGATGCAATGCTTTGCAGCAGGGCTAATTCCTGCAATAGAACTAGAGTATATGGCAGAGGTTGCAGTGTGGTGGCACCAGCAGCAGTGCCTAAGGCCAAATTTTTCTGCCCCTGTTTAACAGGGACATGTAATTACAATTCTTGATATAATATTTCACAGGAGGGCCCCTTCCTGTGCCCACCCAGAGTAACGGTGAGGACTTATAGTGTTGTGGCACCAGCACCACAACCACCAAAGGTCAATTTTTCTACAACTGTTCAACAATGGCATGTAATTACAATTCTTGATATAATCGTTCACAGCAGGGCGCTCCAGCGCCCACCAAGAGTCACTTTGAGGGCTTACAATGTTGTGGCAAAACCAACACCTTGTTCCGCCATTTCTGCAGAGCATATAGGGCAGGCCCCTACTTTCAAACATCCAATTTACAAACATCTCCTACTTGCAAACGGAAGGAGACAACAGCAAGTGAGATGAAAAAAGATGGACGACAAAACAAATTATACAGGGGTGATAACCCTTCCCTATGTTTTCCAAAAAGCTTAAAAATAGTTTTTTTGACTGGAGCTACACTTTAAAAATGTACCAGTTGAAAATTACAAACAGATTCAACTTAACACAACAAACCTACACAGTCCCTGTCTTGTTTGCACCGCCTGTATACTGCTGTTCTGAGTATATAGGGCCTGGGGGCCACACGCATTTCCTTTTTTTAATATGGGTACTGGGTTCCCCTTAATATGCATACAAGACCCAAATAGGCTGGTAATGGGCAGGGAGGGCTACCCATGCCATTTTTCTCAATGATTTTCAATCATATTGCAGGAACCAGATATAACATTAAAACCGCAAGCAGTTTTAAAGGGTGTTATTTCCGTTTAATGTCATTTTGTGCAGGGACTGTTCTAAACACGGGAAACACGTGGCACTTCACAGGCATACTACAGACACCCCCCAGGCACCATATTTAAAGGAATATTTCACTTTTTTTTCACTTTAATCGTCATTAGAATCAGTGCTCCCGCCAAAACGGCCATTTTTAAAAACATTTTAAGCATTGACCCATGTCCCCTGGGGCAGGAGCCAGGTCCCCAAACCCTTTTTAGGACAGTATCTTGCATATTAGCCGTTAAAATTGGCACTTTTCATTTCGAACGTTCGAGTCCCATAGACTTCAATGGGGTTCTAACGTTCGTACGAATTTAGGGTCCGTTCGAAAGTTCTGGTGCGAACCGAACCCGGGGGTGTTCGGCTCATCCCTACTCCAGAGTTACACTGTTGCATTCTGGAAAAGATACTGAGGAAATGCTTCCTCTTACTTCAGTACCACTGTAGACTAATTAAATTAACTCAGCCTAAGAAAAGTAACTTCCCTAAAGCTCTAAGCCTGCTTAGCCTAGGTTCACATTAATACAGTGTGGCAAACCCTGTGATCCTTTTACATTTCCCACACATGAACTTTAAAAGCATCCCAGTCTTAGTCTGTAGGGTTCAATATTGAGTTGGCACACCCTTTGCAGCTTCAACTCTTCTTGGAAGGCTGTCCATGAAGGTTTAGTAGTGTATCTATGGGAATGTTTCATCATGCTTCCAGAATCGCATTTGTGAGGTCAGGCACTGATATTGGTCAAGTAGGTCAGGCTCGCAGTCTCCGCTCTGATTCATCCCAAAGGTGTTCTATCGGGTTGAGATTAAGAGCAAGAGTCCTGACCTTAACCTGATAGAACACTTAGGCCGCGTACACACGGGCGGACTGTTCGCCCAACTTTGTCCGCTCACCAGTGTTTCAGCGGACAGTCCGCTCGTGTGTGGGCTTCAGCGGACAGTTTCAGCGGACAGTCTGACGAACAAAGTTTTTCGGAATTTCCGTAAGACTGTCCGCTGAAACTTGGTTTGAGCGGACAGTCCGCTCGTGTGTAGGCTTGTTCGACAAACTAAGTCTCGCGCATGCTCAGAAAGAATTTACACGGCGAAGGTTGCATTGCAGTGTATTGGACGTCGAATTTCTCGTCCCGTCGTACGTGCCGTTCACGTCATCACGCAAGTTTTCAGCGGACTGTTCGTTCGTCGTGTGTGGTCAAGTCCGTTAATGCTAATTTTGAATGGACTGTTTGTCAAACTGTTTGACGAACCTAGTTGGGCGGACAGTCCGCCCGTGTGTACGCGGCCTTAGAGCTGAATTAGAGCAGAGTCTCTCCTCTCCTCCTCCAACATCAGTGCCTGACCTCACAAATGTGCTTCTGTAAGAATAGTCAAACATTCCCATAGACACACTCCTAAACCTTGTAGACAGCCTTCCTAGAAGAGTTGAAGCTGTTATAGCTGCAAATGGTGGGCCAACTCAATATTGAACCCTACGGACGAAGACGGGATGTAATTAAAGTTCATGTGCGTATAAAGGCAGGTGTCACAATACTTTTGACAATATAGTATATATATACTACCGTTCAAAAGTTTGGGGTCACATTGAAATGTCCTTATGTTTGAAGGAAAAGCACTGTACTTTTCAATGAAGCTAACTTTAAACTAGTCCTAACTTTAAACAAATATACTCTATACATTGCTAATGTGGTAAATGACTATTCTAACTGCAAATGTCTAGTTTTTGTTGCAATATCTACATAGGTGTATAGAGGCCCATTTCCAGCAACTATCACTCCAGTGTTCTAATGGTACAATGTGTTTGCTCATTGGCTCAGAAGGCTAATTGATGATTAGCAAACCCTTGTGCAATCATGTTCACACATCTAAAAACAGTCTAGCTCCTTCCAGAAGCTACAAAACTGACCTTCCTGTGAGCAGATTGAGTTTCTGGAGCATCACATTTGTGGGGTCAATTAAACGCTCAAAATGGCCAGAAAAAGAGAACTTTCATCTGAAACTCGACAGTCTATTCTTGTTCTTAGAAATGAAGGCTATTCCATGCGAGAAATTGCAAAGAAATTGAAGATTTCCTACAACGGTGTGTACTACTCCCTTCAGAGGACAGCACAAACAGGCTCTAACCAGAGTAGAAAAAGAAGTGGGAGGCCGCGTTGCACAACTAAGCAAGAAGATAAGCACATTAGAGTCTCTAGTTTGAGAAACAGACGCCTCACAGGTCCCCAACTGGCATCTTCATTAAATAGTACCCGCAAAACACCAGTGTCAACATCTACAGTGAAGAGGCGGCTGCGGGATTTTGGGCTTCAGGGCAGAGTGGCAAAGAAAAAGCCATATCTGAGACTGGCCAATAAAAGAAAAAGATTAAGATGGGCAAAAGAACACAGACATTGGACAGAGGAAGACTGTAAAAAAGTGTTGTGGACGGATGAATCCAAGTTTGAGGTGTTTGGATCACAAAGAAGAACGTTTGTGAGACGCAGAACAAATGAAAAGATGCTGGAAGAATGCCTGACGCCATCTGTTAAGCATGGTGGAGGTAATGTGATGGTCTGGGGTTGCTTTGGTGCTGGTAAGGTGGGAGCTTTGTACAGGGTAAAAGGGATTCTGAATAAGGAAGGCTATCACTCCATTTTGCAACGCCATGCCATACCCAGTGGACAGCGCTTGATTGGAGCCAATTTCATCCTACAACAGGACAATGACCCTAAACACACCTCCAAATTGTGCAAGAACTATTTACAGCAGAAGCAGGCAGCTGGTATTCTATCGGTAATGGAGTGGCCAGCACAGTCACCAGATCTGAACCCCATTGAGCTGTTGTGGGAGCAGCTTGACCGTATGGTACGCCAGAAGTGCCCATCCAACCAATCCAACTTGTGGGAGCTGCTTCTAGAAGCGTGGGGTGCAATTTCTCCAGCTTACCTCAATAAATTAACAGCTAGAATGCCAAAGGTGTGCAATGCTGTAATTGCTGCAAAAGGAGGATTCTTTGACGAAAGCAAAGTTTGATGTAAAAACAATGTTATTTCAAATACAAATCATTATTTCTAACCTTGTCAATGTCTTGACTCTATTTTCTATTCATTTCACAACGTATGGTGGTAAATAAGTGTGACTTTTCATGGAAAACACAAAATTGTTTGGGTGACCCCAAACTTTTGAACGGTAGTGTGTGTGTATATATATACACACACACACACACACACACACACACACACACACATATATATATATATATATATATATATATATATATATATATATATATATATATATATATATATATATATATATATATATACATATATATATATATACATATATATATATATATATATATAGTGACATTTTAGTCTTTTAAAGAAACCTTTAAATTGAAGGGTCCCCTACAGGTTTCTGCACTCCCTAAATGCTGTAATCAGTCTCTGCTTGAAAACAGGAATGGTTGGCTTGCAGATATTGCAATACATGCTTTTCTCACACAATATATACAATACCACAACACTTTTTTTTAACTTACTTTAAGCCTTTTTCAGACAAAAATTACCATAACATCATAGGTTACAAAACATTATTTTATTTGCATAATGTTAATACACATGTATAACTGTGCAAGAAAAAATATAAAAATATATATTTGTAGTAAATGGTAAATAATCTTAAGATAGGCTACAAAAAAAAGAAAATATGCAGAACAGACATGCATAAATGGGAGCTGCCTTCATGTTACCTGGGATTTTGTTCACATTATGTGGGAAATCTAATGCATGAAAGAATTCAGCAACAAAGCAGGCACAATTTTTTTTTTTTTGCCTGTGATTTCTTTGCAGCAATGTAAGCAGGAACATAAAGAGCAATGCCTGACTGCAATTACGCATTTCTATGCATACATGCTTGTATACAATTATAGACTATGCAATGTGCGACAGGACGGGTTTACTTGTATGATGGGAAATGTAATACATTCAGAGTGAATAATCATGTGAAGATCAGCTGGAGTCAGTCAGCAGGTTATTTATAGGATCACTCCAGCCAACAGCTAAGAACACCTTTGAAATGCATACATACATAAGAGCTATTTTGCCATCACAAATTCCATCAAGCCAGGACTGAGAGCTACACAGCCTGATTAGACACTTCCACCAGCCTGGTGACCTTACTTAACCCAGCCTGAGATTGGACAGAAGGAGCAGAAACTGAATAAAATAAAATTCAAGCTTTATCCCAACTACACTTAAAACTATCTGCTTAGAGGAGGGTTAGTCGGAATTCCACTTTAATATTGTGAACTTGTTACATCTAGTGTAAATGGGTGGGTATGCAAACACACTTGAATACGTCTGAAAAAAACAGCCAAGGAAATTGTCACTGGTCCAGTAAAATTAAAGGTTAGTAGGAGTCCAGTAATTCTATAAAAGTTCTAAGCCCTTGTACACACAGTCGGACATTCTGACAACCAAATCCATTGGATTTTGTCCGACGGATTTTGTCCAAAACTGTTGCATACACACGGTCGGACAAAGTTGTCGGAAAATCCGATTGTACATAACGTGATGACGTTATTTTGTTACGACTGGACTATGTTCAGGCTAGTAGCCAATAGCTTTGGTCTAGGAATTTGATCTGAGCATGCGTGACACTTTGTCCATCGGAGTAGGCTACACATGATCGGAGTATGTCCGATCGGAGCATGTTGTCGGAAAATTTTATAGACAAGTTGGAAAACTTGGTCCATCGGATATTCCGACAGAAACAGTCCGATGGAGACCACACGCAGTCTGATTATCCGACAATACGGTCCGATCAGATACATTCCGTTGGAATCTCCAACCGTGTGTTCAAGGGCTGTGTGTTATTTTTACAATGTTGGACTTAGGTGTAATTATATTTTGGCCATTAGAATAGTGATTCAAATCTCTGAAATACTAAATTCAGTTGATGAATTTCCAAAAGGAGAATGAACAAAATGAATGGGCAATTACAGATATTTACTCTGTGGAAGCAAGGTCTAAAATTTTCCTTGTGGAAAACAAATAAGATAAATATTTTTATAATTGTCTACAGAATGGTCAAGTGTCAGATTGTTCAAATTATGGGAAATATAACTTCATCTATGGTTAGAATAAAACCATATCCAATCCTATCTACGTTTTCCCCTTTATTGTTAAATTCAATAGTTTCTCCATATTTTTGCATCTTAGGTATACTTTTTTTTAAGAATTATACATTTAAGAGCTTCCTTTCCTGACAAACACGCACATGACAGCAACGACTAAATAACATATATTAGGTATCCCTGCACATGCTGGAATAAGAGGTATAATTTTGGGGCTATCCTTATGATTAACTTTACAGTAAATTGATGTGCTCATTTGACTCTTATCGGTAATGTAGTTTGTAGCTGTTGAAGTTTGACATAACTGTTTTTTTTTTGTCAGGTACCTATATAGCGGGAAAGTTTTTCTGCTTACATTATTTTCTACCTGAATACCATTTCCTGTGTCCCCATTTCAACAGTAAAGAGGGTGAAAATATAGCAGTGGATCAATTAAATTTCTTTTAGGAATCATATCCTAAATTATGTTCAGTACAGTTTTTGGCAAATGGTACATAGTGTGGCGTTGCTAAATAGTACCAGGATCTTTTATGAATTGATCTGATGCTATCTGTCAGAGAATGAGATGCTGTGTTTAATTTTGCAGCCAGCAATAACTGTTAAGGGAGTTCTAAGGCCAAAGTAAATACTTCTGTGAAAGTATATTTTTATTCTACACAGCACATTTCCCCTCTCATTATGAGAACCTTTACTACTTGCTTTTCAAATTATGGGAAAAAAAGCTTTAGATTTGGCTTTGAAAACCCCTGACTTGCTATTGATTTGTATAAGAATGATCGTTGTGTAATATGTGCTGAATTCTGCCAAGAAGCACTCAGAGGGGTTTGAAAAGGAAAGGCTTGCCATATACTGTATGTAATCAGGGTTACAAGGACCGCTAACATGTGCTAACATGTGTGGCTGTTTAAAACAAATAATTGACAAAAAAATATGTTTCTGTCCACGTTGTTTCCTCACATTTATGGATATTAAATTAAGCTATTTAAGGGTGCTTTTGTATACAGCTCTGCATCCAGCAAGAATTATTTGGTGACCATGTCTAGATTTCAAATGTATGCAGGAAAAGCAGGTAAAACAGGTACACATCCTGCAGTGTTATGCCGCGTACACACCACCGGACTTTCCAGCAGAAAAGGTCAGACGGAATCATTTCATCGGACATTCCGATTGTACATCAGACTTTTTTTTTCTAAAAATTCTGACGGACCTAGAAATAGAACATGTTTTAAATCTTTCCAACAGAATCAATTCCTATCGTGAAAACCATTCGCCTGTATGCTATTCCGATGGACCAAAAACGACACAAGGGCAGCTATTGGCTACTGGCTATTGAATTTCCTTTTTCTAGTCCCATCGTATGTCATTGCATTCTAAACTAATGGACTTTGGTGTGATCATGTGTAGGCAAGTCTGTTTCAGCGGAACTCCGTCGGAAAGACCGTCAGAGTTTATTCTGATGGAAAAAACGGTCGTATGTATGCAGCCTAAGTATAAAATGTGAAGCGACGTGGTTGCTTCACTTGGAATTTGTATGTATTGAGCCATTAACCTTTTCAGTTTCTGGGAAAAGGGAAGGGGGTGCTTGGGGAAGGGACTAGAACACATAATGGGTGTCCCTTTTGGACATCTATTTATATGGAGCTTAAGATGTCCTTACATCAAACTATAATGTATTGTAAGTATGCTGTTGTGGTAAAAAATATATAAAAGATACATTGCTTTAGTTATATTAGATCATTTTGGATATGGCTATCCACAAAACACCACCTGGTCATCCAACATCTGGGCAGTAAGTGAAGGGATCTAATGGAGGCTAATAAGGCTCTAATGGAGCACTGGATAAAATTAAAAAATATCAGAGGTTATAAACTTTTCCCATTCTATCCAAAACAACAAAAATTTTTTTAAATAGCCAGGTTGATTCTTCTCACTGGATTGGGTGAGAATGCTGTCTCAGGTAGTACTTTCTAAGCTCAGAATGGAACACCTTGGCTTACCAATTACCTTCTGCAGACAAGGTACTGAGATAAGGTATTGACATTCATGTATTATTTTAGTCTTTCCTCAGTGTCCACAGTGGAAGAAATTCTGATGCCGCATACACACGATCGGACTCGCCGGCAGACTTGGTCCGGCGGACAATTCAATCGTGTGTGGGCTCCAGCTGACTTTTTTTTCCCCAAAAGTCAGACGGACCTAGAAATAATTAGAAAAGGGGAAAACACTGCGCTATGGTTTGTAAAAAAATGGCCACAACAGCCAAAACAGCCGCCAACACTAAAAACAAACAAAGTTCAACAGATGGAATAATAAAAACAGTGTAGCGCTTCAATAATAATAAGTGTAATCAACACAAATTAAAAAAATAATAACAAAACAAAAAATCGCACAGAACTAGATGCCTGAAAGTAAAAGTCCAACATAAGGCACTCATTCCACTATGTTGATGGCATAGGAGTGGCCAAACCGTCACATGGAAGGAGAATGGTGTGCTAGACGAATATGTTCATGCAGGTAGACTTGATTGTAACCATAGTAGATAAATACTTCTTACCGGAACAGTTGGACTCACGCAATCATATGACGGCTGAGTCTAGAAGGCTTGGGGTCACAGTCAAGGACCAAGGAGTGTGAAGAGAGAGGTCAGTTGAGCTAGTGATGGAGCTCCAGGCGGTTGTAGGCTCAAAGATGGGTCCTTTCAGATGGAACATCAAAGGTCGAAGTGGTCAAGCTCAAACGCAGCCCGTTGGACCAATACTCCAGCCTCCCCCGAATGGGGAGGGGGGTGTTTGTGAGGTTTTTAAACCAAAACCATGGAAAGAAGGGAAAAGAAAAAAAGGCTCCACATGGTGCGGGTCAAACGATATAAAAACGTTGGTTTATTGAAGTCAAAAGGTAACAAATGACTTAGTGATCACATAAAAAAACAAAATGAACTTAAAAGCAATGTGGGGTACCAACAGCTCGCCCGACGCGTTTCGACATATGTGTCTTCAACTGGGGCATGTCCCAGTTGCCCCAGTTGAAGACACATATGTCGAAACGCGTCGGGCGAGCTGTTGGTACCCCACATTGCTTTTAAGTTCATTTTGTTTTTTTATGTGATCACTAAGTCATTTGTTACCTTTTGACTTCAATAAACCAACGTTTTTATATCGTTTGACCCGCACCATGTGGAGCCTTTTTTTCTTTTCCCTTCTTTCCATGGTTTTGGTTTAAAAACCTCACAAACACCCCCCTCCCCATTCGGGGGAGGCTGGAGTATTGGTCCAACGGGCTGCGTTTGAGCTTGACCACTTCGACCTTTGATGTTCCATCTGAAAGGACCCATCTTTGAGCCTACAACCGCCTGGAGCTCCATCACTAGCTCAACTGACCTCTCTCTTCACACTCCTTGGTCCTTGACTGTGACCCCAAGCCTTCTAGACTCAGCCGTCATATGATTGCGTGAGTCCAACTGTTCCGGTAAGAAGTATTTATCTACTATGGTTACAATCAAGTCTACCTGCATGAACATATTCGTCTAGCACACCATTCTCCTTCCATGTGACGGTTTGGCCACTCCTATGCCATCAACATAGTGGAATGAGTGCCTTATGTTGGACTTTTACTTTCAGGCATCTAGTTCTGTGCGATTTTTTGTTTTGTTATTATTTTTTTAATTTGTGTTGATTACACTTATTATTATTGAAGCGCTACACTGTTTTTATTATTGGACCTAGAAATAAAACATGTTTCAAATCTATCCGACGGACTCAAGTCCGATGGACTAAAAATCGGGAAAACCATTTGTCTGTGTTCTAGTCCGATGGGCCAAATATGACGCAAGGGCAGCTATTGGCTACTGGCTATTGAACTTCCTTGTTTAGTCCCGTTTATGTCATCACATTCAAAATAACAAACTTTCGAATGGACTTAGTCCGCTCTTGTTTGGCCAAGTCCGTTTAGTTCAGAAAGTGTCGAACCTCCGCCGAAAGTTCGTCGAGAAGACCGTCGGTCCTAGTCCATCGAAAAGTCCGGTCGTGTGTGCACAGAATGAGAGTTAGGGGTAATAATGAGGTGGGAAATTTGCAGCACTAGCTGGTAGAACTTTCATAAGCTGCCCTTTACACCCCATAAGAAGAACCATTTTTAAAATTGTACATGTCTACATGTACAAGCGGAAACTTTAAAATCACAGTGTTCACTTGTGCATTGGCAACAGCTTGTAAAGTCATTGTTAGGCTCTCCTTCCTTCATTGCAAGAGAGGCCAAAAATAATACAACTGTACCTCAGTAAAGAAGGGTTAGAATTTCAGGACAAAATTGAGTATTTACCATATTTTAACCTCATCTAGCCCAAAAACTATATATATATTTTTTTTCTGGCAACATTTTTTTTACTAATCACAGTATTGATTCATTGGAATAAAATTCCAATAAATGACCTTGTTGCACAGGTTATTTAAAACTTATATTAAAACCGTCTGATTGTAAAAATGTATATAATGTGTATCTTTCTGGCAAATTTTGTGTTGTAAGGAATATAAACAGGTCAATAAGCTTTATAAATAATTTTTAAGATCTATTTCTTGTTTTACCAGGTGTCATAGTATCTGTACATATTTTTTAAGAGTATGTTTCTATTTACAGTGCAAACATGATTTTTGCTCCCATTTAATGGCAGACCTGACAGAAAGCGTGCATTACAAAAAATCATATGATATCTTGTGCCTAATAGTTTATCACAGAAAAACGTGAACATTTTAAAGAAACAGAAATGAAAGCATGCACTTAGGCTCCATGCACACTGAAGCTGATAAACTGCAGTTTATTGGCGTTTGGGCGTTTTTTGTAAAAGCCCATAAACTCCACTCTATGTTAGCCTATGTGTCCATGCACACATGGACGTTTTTCAGCTTTAATGAGCAGTGGAGTTTATGGGCTTTTTTCTGAATGCTAGAAATTCACGTTCAAAGTGCCGTTTTTCAGCGGCAAAAAACGACAAACGCTCATTAACGCTCATTAACGCTCATTAACGCTCGTTCATTAGTGTTCGGCATTCTATTTTTCAATGCATTGTGGGATTTTTGGAGTGTCCTCTGTGTATTTTTATAAAAAACGCCCATTAACGCTAACGCTGTAAAACGCTCATTAACGCTCATTAACGCTAGTATAAAACGCTGTTAAAAGCAGGTTTTTCAACCAGCGTTTTCTGCCAGCAATCTGGCGTCCAGAAATAGCTTTTTTGAGCTTCAGTGTGCATGGAGCCTTAGTGTTAAAACGCAAACACTACTGTATTATGTTTGTTCAGTTTTTCCTATTGTCTAAAAATGCAAATAATAACAAAACACAACAAAACATAAAAAATCAATAAAATGGACAAAACGTTAAACAATTTTTATCTATCTTTTTTGTTTTGTTTTTTATTGCATCATGTGTGGTGGGGGGGGGGGGGTAACAAATAGAAAAAAAAAGATGGAAGAGCAACCTGAACATTTTAAAGGAAAAGTATACAATTTTTGGTCACGTACTCCTTACTTCTTGGTATAATTTACTGTTATATACTATAAAACACAAAAATAACAGTAAAATAAACCATCTAAAATTTTTGAGGTGCCATTTTTACTGTTTTAACGGCTTCCCGACCACCTCACACTGATATACTTCGGCAGAGGGGCATGTACAGGCAGAATCACATACCTGTATGTTGCCCATTAAGAGCCGGGGAAGCTCCGTGAGTCCGGTCGCAGGTCCCGTGGACTCGATTGCATGGGGATACCCGCAATCGCCTCATGGAGAGGAAGAACGGGGAGATGCTAAAGTAAACAAGTATCTCCCGGTTCTGCCTAGCAACAGTGACACTGATCTCTGCTCACTGTGATAGGAGCAGAGATTAGTGATGTGTAAAACACAGCGACGCCCCCCACAATTAGTAACACACCCCTAGGACTGCCACCTAGTGGTTAACCCCTTCACTGCCAGTGTCATTTACACAGAAATCAGTGCATTTGTATAGCTGCATAAATGACAGTAGTCCCAAAAATGTGTCAAAAATGTCTGATGTGTTCACCATAATGTTGCAGTCATGATAAAAATTGCTGATCACCGCCATTTAAAAAAAAAAAGTATTAATAAAAATGCCATAAAACTATGCCCTATTTTGTAAATGCTATAACTTTTGCGCAAGCCAATCAATAATCGCTTATTGCGATTTTTTTACCAAAAATATGTAGAAGAATATGTATCGGCCTAAGCTGAGGAAAAAAAAAGTTTTTTATATATTTTGGGGGGATATTTATTATAGCAAAAAGTAAAAAATAATGCGTTTTTTTCAAAATTGACACTCATTTTTTGTTTATAGCGCAAAAAATAAAAACCATAGGGGTGATCAAATACCACCAAAAGAAAGCTCTATTTGTAGGAAAAAAAGGTCAATTTTGTTTGGGAGCCACTTCACACGACCACACAATTGTCAGTTAAAGCGACGCAGTGCCGAAACGCAAAAAGTGCTCTGGTCAGGATGGGGGTAAATTCTTCCGTGGCTGAAGTGGTTAAAAACAACAAACTACACACATAAACAAATAAAATAATACTCAGAATATAAACAAATGACACCAGAAGCCATTAAAAGACCTTTTAAAACCTAAAACCCAGCCCCAGAGTGTACTTCCACTTCTGCTGCCAAAATGAGATAACACCTAATTTATTTTTGTTACATGTTCCCATTCACATTTCATAACTTAAACCTAAAAATAATAAAAAATACTGCTTACATTTTACTTGCTATTTTTTGAAAACGACAAAACTGAAATTTTGCTCTGTTATGCAGAGGGGGCTGAGGAGATAAGATTTACCATAATTAGCCGTGTCTGTACTTTGCCGGCAGATCTCATTATTGCTTATAAACAGTATTTGAACATTGTCTGCCCTAACAAAGGGTTAAAAATCTATAAGCTGGCCTTCTGCATTGTTTGTTAATGAGGGGAAACCCAGTGTGCCCCTCTTTGTCAGTGGGGACAGATTAAGTTTCCTCTCATTTCAAATTGTTCAGAGTATCTTGCAGTCAGCCTAGGGCTAGCTCCAAAGAAACACCTGGAAAGGCAGGAATTTTTTTTTTAGATATGCTGTGTGAATGGGAATACATAACTAACATATGGATTTTTGTCAAATTTAACCGCAAATGTGGAAGTACCCTTTAAACTGCCTTAATGTTTTCTTCCCAATTAACTTCAATGCATTTTTCCTATATACACAATTTGGCTGAAAAATTTGTCTAGGCGATGTAAAATTGGTTAAGTTTGCTCATGTCTATCACTGCCTTGATCAAGCTGTATTGAATAGAGTGCAGTGAAATCTAGAATAAATCCAGCTGAACAGATTTAACAGGCAAAATAGTTCATATGTATGTATTTTCATATGTGTCTTATACAGTTTGCCATACTTACATTTTAAGTTTAAATAGTTCACAACGGGAGCCAAAATACATTATTGTCCTTCCATAACATACATTGTGGTGTGTTGTAATGCATTGCAGCATGATGCAGTGAACTCCATTTATATCCAGCTCACAGAAACAATTGAGTACTGTCCGTGATACTTTTTTTTATTTGCACTTACATACAATTTTTCAGGACAAGCTTTCGGGGCACTTATTCCCAAAATGCATCTCAAGCATGATGGAAGATATCCAGCTCACACAAATCCAACATAACCGAGCATATTGGTAACAATGAATTTTGGCTTGTGACTTGCTTGGGCCTATGTTGAGCAACACAGCTCAATACATATGATTTGTAAAGATTTCTACTTCTGAGTCCCTTAAAACTTTCAATAATCTAGCAGCTGAATAAGCAGAATACAGTTTTAGGTGAACATGCCTTTAACCTGGAATTATTTTTGGAATAAACACATCGTTTGTGAAATGTCCTTATTTCTAAGATAAAAAAAGCCAGATTTAACTTAGGTCTGTGTTTGACATTACTGACATAATAAAATGAGAAAAAAACTACTGCAAAATTGTTCTGTAGAACAATTGTGAAGTAAACCTATATATACAGGTTTGGGCGGCACAGTGGTGTAGCGGTTAGCACTCTCACCTAGCAGTAAAAAGGGTCGCTGGGTTGAATCTCAACCACAACACTACCTGCCTGGAGTTTGCATGTTCTCCCTGTGCCTGCGTGGGTTTCCTCCGGGTACTCGGGTTTCCTCCCACACTTCAAAGACATGCAGGTAGGTTAATTGGCTTCTGTCCAAAATTGTCCCTAGTATATGTATGGGGACCTTGGATTGTGGGCTCCTTGAGGGTAGGGACCAATGCAAGTATGCAATGTACAGGGATAGGGACAGTTGGAGACATTCACTAAGGTTGAACTGGATGGGCTGGTGTCTTTATTCAACCTTACCAACAGGAATACCCAGGAAAATACATCTACTTTTTCTCTGCAATGCACTCAGGGGTCTCCACATGTGTGTAGTGATCTGTTTTGGATAGATTGGGTTTGTTTATGTCTGCATGTCTGTGTGTAGCTTAGTAATGATTGTGACTTTGCAAAGCCAAATGTAGGTACTGTGCATTTGGCATTAGAGACAGGGTGTGGAAATGCATATGTGACTTTCTAAAGACCAGATTTAGACCTTTGTGTGTTACCATACACATGATAATGTGATATTATGTAATAATGTGTTTTGAGATAAGACAAAGCATTTATTTTGAATGAAATGTCAATTCACCTGCCCCCTTATTTTTCTAGCACACCACAATGCACAGATGGTTTGCACCTGTGCATTGTGGTGTGCCAAATGCAGGTCTGATATGGTGACTAGGGGTGTCATTTAACAATTTTTGGTAGTGCAACAAACCTTTTCACGGTTTGTGCATTATCATGTGTTGCAGTAGTACAGAATAAAATCTGGGTTTTACCAAATGTTGCAGCAACACAAAGGGGTTGATTAACTAAAACTGGAGAGTGCAAAATCATCTGGTGCAGCTGTGTATGGTAGCCAATCAGCTTCTAAATTCAGCTTGTTCAGTTAAACATTGACAAAAAAACCTGGAAGCTGATTGGTTTCTATGTAGATCTGCACTAGATTTTGCACTCTCCAGTGTAAATCATCCACAAAGGTGTCAGTTTGGACTTAACGTTAAATACTATTATTGCAAAGAATATTGTATTGTGGCCACTGTGATGGGTTAATACATGTAAGAAAAGCAATCACTATATAAACAGACTTTTTTTTTAAATGTTGCATTCCTCTTTTTAGTCTACTATAATAATATGGCTTTCTTTTAATACCAATGTTTACATTTTGTTGGCAGTTTATAGTTTGTCCGGACAGCTGTCACACTCGATGTTTGCTGGACAGCTTGGTTCTGCAAGTAAATAAATTCATGTGAAAAATTAAGTACATAACTATTGATGACTTTTTTTGTATACATGAACACAAGCTAACATTAGATCTTTATTCAGTGTCTATAGATAAAGTTGAAAATCTTGAATAAGATCACAAGAAAAATGTTCTACTCAACAAAAATATCAATAAATGTAATAGTGTACTGTGGAAAAAATATATACACCATTGGCTTCGGAAACTGGTTTTGGCCTCTTTAGCAGAAATACTTTTGTGTAGGCATTTGTATAACTGCCTCTGAGATCAACATTAACATTTTTGACCATTTCTTCATAAAAATTATTTTATCTGCAAGATGTCTGTTGGTTTCTTTGCATGATCTGGTTTAATTTGTTTGAATTGATGGTAAATGTAGGGGTGAAATTATTTTTTACATATGTCAAATCTGAATTTTTGTTAATTTAGATCATGAAAAATAATAGTGTCAATTTTTGTGTATTTCTAAACATGGATGAAGATGAACATGGGGAGAGCACTGCAGTCACCTTGGGCATCAGCTTATCTGGGGAAAACAATAGCGATCAGACAAGATTCTCTAAGATTCGATTTTTGGCAATATTTGAAGACCATTTCCTAATATCTGTAGAGAACATTTGTCAGCTAATGTTTACAAGGCAAAGAAAAAAATCTAAACCTGTTTCTGGATTATCTGAGTGTACTCTAAAACATTTAACAAAATAACTTTAAGTATATGAGCATGTTGTGTGCAGATTTAACTTTCCCTTTATATTGACAACAGTAAAACAATGTTTATTTCAATACTAGTGTGTGACTTTATAGTTACTATTGGCATTTTGATTCTGTATGTGATAGTAGTCTGTGGCTGCTTAAAGGAGTTGGAAAGGCAGAAGGTTTTTATGCATTAAGATATAAAAAATCTTCAGTGTTTAGCAGCCTCCCCAGCACCTCCCTAATTACCTACCTGAGCCCCTTCTCTCTCCAGCGATGTACACGATCCCCTCAGCCATCCAGGACACTCCTCGTGATTGGCTGAGACAGAGCAGTGGCGCCATTGGCTTCCGCGGCTGTCAATCAAAGTGAGTCAGCCAACCAGGGGAGAGAGGGGGTGGGGCCAGATCGGGCTTTGTGTCTGAATGCATACACAGAGTTCTGACTCGGCTTGGGTACCCCCTGTGGCAAGCTGCTGGCTGAGGGACACTCAAAGGAGGGAGGGGCTAGGAGCAGAGG
Source organism: Lithobates pipiens (assembly GCF_037356315.1). Classification (NCBI taxonomy): domain Eukaryota; kingdom Metazoa; phylum Chordata; class Amphibia; order Anura; family Ranidae; genus Lithobates; species Lithobates pipiens. Next base: position 123,314,037 of record NW_027507787.1, read on the forward strand.
GTCCTGAGAAAAGGAGGATCGGGGCTGCTCTGTGCTCTTTTTTTTTTAACAAGCCTTTACAATTACTTTAAGGTGATTGTAGTGAACTTGCAACAACACAGTTGGGTATTGTCCATTTTACTTTTTATTTGCAGGGAGACCTGGCCCCTTCTTCTAAGTTCAAGCAGTACTGCAAGCTTGCTTTGAAAATGTAAAAAAGTATCCCAGACAGTACTCAACTAGTTTGTGATTGCTATGAAATTGTAGTATTATAATTAAAACTGTCCATAATCCTGAAAAGTAAAATAATAGCTTAAAAATAACACTGTTTAGAAGTGTAATATTGTCCTCAGCAGTAAACAAAGGTAATCTTTGTTACCTTAATTACCTTAATTTCAGTGGGTAGAAGCAGGGGATACATGATAAAAAATAAGACAAATAGCATTTGTCACTTGCAAGTATTCATTGGTATTGATGCGATACCTGCCAGAGTCTGCCTCCTACAATAAAGAAGGCATAAGTGCCATTGGTGAAAAACACCCCACTGCAGCTGTCCATTTTGCCATCAGTGTGATAACTATAACAAACATAATGTTTCTTTTTCTACACAGAAACAAATTATGGTTTGGAGTACATGTTGCATTCAGAATACTGTAGATGAGTCGCTAGTAGTGATCACCGCCAGAAAGCCAGATTCATTTTGCATTCTTTTTGCCAGCATCTGAACTGAAAAGTTAGTGTTTTCGTTTCCTGTTGATAAAGAGAGATATTTGGTCAGAAACACATTGTCTTACACTCATCTATAGCCTAAATCCTTAAAAATGTGCCAAACTTACTATTTTCAAACCACAGATTTCAATTTATGAAGGGAAACTGTCAGGTACTGATGAGTCACTTGGTTTAGGTAGGTTTAAACCTAGACTCAGGCCTATGAGAAAATGTATTTGCTGTCGACTACCCATTTTGTCAGTAATGGAAACCAACTTGCTAATGGAACTGGTAAAGGGATTTTTACATCTCTTACCAACATAGGTGTGCATAACCCATTACATTAGGGTGTGCACCTAAAGGCAAACACACACGTGTGTGTGTGTGTGTGTGTGTATGTATATATATATAATTTATATATATATATATATATATATATATATACTGTATATACACACACTCTTATACATGTAAGCAAACATTTTAAAATGTATTAAAACACAGACGGTGTCAGTACAGCAGTGGACAGTGTCAGTAGGGCAGAGATTGGTGGCAGTAGACAGTGTCAGTGTTTTTTTTTAATTATTATTATTTTTACATTTTTAATTATTTGGGGGTGGGGCTTTGATGAAATATCAGGGGTCCAAGGAGACCCATGATGTCTTGCCTTTGAGACAGAGAAAGAGGCTGAGAACGGAGTTACCCCATTCACTTTCTCTGCAGCCTCTGCAGAGTGCTCTGTGCCTTCCTGGTCATTCACAACTAAAGCATAGTAAACACAGTTTATTATGGTTCTGTTATGAATGAACAGAGTGTGTTCATTCAGAAAAGGAAGGGGATGGTAAATGACATCCTGAACTCTCCATTCTGAAATGATCCTCTCCAGCAGCCAGCGGGAGAGGAAGAGAGGGATCCCAGACAGCAGGGTCAATCTGCCAAGGCACACCTGGCACACCCCATGCGCATGCTTGTGCCTACCAATAAACTTTTACAGTGCAGAGTCCCCCTCCAATCCATGCTGTTTTCTTCATTATGAGCAACTTTGACAATGGGTTAATGGGCCAGTCACCATAACTGCTTTTGCCTAGTTTCAGAAAATATCTTTGTTGCCTTCCTTTACAAGGTTAACATGATCTGTCATCTGACCATTCCTCTTATCTTCCTGATAGTGAGGGGTGGAGTTACAGGACACAGTGTGCCTGTGTTCCATAGTCTGCTCAACCTGAGGAAAGATGAAGACTGTGCTTGAGCAAGGAGCATGTTCATGAGGCAGACTGTGATTTGACTGTGGATGGGGTGTGTGCCAGAGAAAGAATGTGATTGGCTGGGGTGTGTGGTGGCTGAACAAACTACCCAGTACAGGCATGCTGTGTGTCTGCACAGTGTCCTGTAAATCTGAATGGCCAGAGGATGAAAGTTGGCCACACTAACACAGATTAACTTCTTCTTTTAAAATATGCAAGTTGTATGTGAACATACTCTTAGGTAAAAAATAATATTTAGGGTAAAGCACACTTTATTCCATAAGGGCATATAAATATTATAATGTACACATATACATGTGATCAGCTATTAGTCTTTTCACTTACAAACCATATACTGTATATCAACAAACACCATTGTGGCAGCATCAGAAAACAACACTATGCAAATTGCAAATACAAAAAGTGCACTTCTAGAAGTACAGAGTCACTCAAGATCCTCAAAAATAATCTTGTTCCACGGATTAGGTTGTATACTTCACGCATGTACCTGCGGTCTCCTCTACTATCTGTACAGTTTGGCTATGTTTTGGTGAACACATGAGACTCAATGAGAAAGGCAGCACTGATCTAATGTCCCCTGCCATTTTCTAATACATGATTGCTCCACCAGTGGCCTTAGGGTTTGGGTTTTGGAACAAATTCCCCCCTGTGAATTTTAAGATGATAAATCAAAAAGTTTCTCTGCGGCAGAGAGGTTTCACACCTTCTGCCGCAGAGAAACTTTTTGATTTATCATCTTAAAACTCTGTCACCAGGAGGTCTTTATGAAGAACTTAAGGTATGTACTATTTTGTAGTGAGCACCTGGTTCACTTGTTTGTTCCTATACATTTTTCAATTTTGGAAAATAATTCCAGCTTCTGTTATGCAATTTTAAGTGCATATATTTTCTAGTCATATTTATTTTTATCTTGCACCATTTTTATTATATATTTGTCTTATATACATCAGTATTCCCAATATACAGTATACCCATTTTTAATTCGATATCAATATATTTTCTAGTAATATTAAAGGTAATATAATTTGCACTGCATATATCTTTTTATCCAAGTCTTTTATTTTGGTGTAATATTTTATCCATGTATATTTCAGTCTTTCACCTGGTGTAATACTTGATCCTTATATTTACAGTGCAGCAATTTTGTTTTATCCATTTTTTTTTTATCTCTCACTCCCTGTCTCCAATACTGACATTCAATTCCCTGATACTGGCAGTTTGCAAGCCAAAGGGTTAACGGCTCAGCTATGTCTTCTGTGATTTTCTCACACTTTCCACCCTCTCCCACCCTTCTGGCTCTATGCAGCAGCTCAGCTTTATCCTTCCTTCCCCTCCCATGTTCCTCCCCTTCCTTGTCTTTTACCTTTATAAGCCCATCACTTCCCTTCACTGTCCATGCATTTGAAAAAGAGGGCGAAGTTCTTCGAAGTGTGCCATGCACACCCCCTCTCCCACCCTCCACCAGGAATTTTGACAGCTGTCATCCTCACGTGCGGCTGAGAACACCGCCACTACTATCCATGCCTTGAGAACTAGTGCCCAAAACTGAACTGCATATTACACATGAGGTCTTATTAATAACTTGTACAGGGGCAAAGTTATATATCTTTCTCCCTGGAGTCCATACCTCTCCTAATACGAGAAAGGACTTTGCTCACTTTGGAAACTGCAGCTTGGCATTGCATGCTATTATTAAGCTTATGATCTCAGATCTACCAAACCCCCGGATCATTCTCCACTATTCTCCAATGTGCAGTAATACAATATCTCACAAAAGTGAGTACACCCCTCACATTTTTGTAAATATCGTATTATATCTTTTTGTGTGACAACACTGAAGAAATTACACTTTACTACAATGTAAAGTAAATGGTGTACAGCTTGTATAATAGTATACATTTGTTGCCCCCTCAAAATAACTCAAACACACAGCCATTAAAGCGGGGGGCCACCCTGAAAAACAAAACTACATTAAAATGTTGCAAAAAATCTGAAAAAAAAAATATTTTTTTTTTAAACTTACCAGAAATGCCTGCTGCTAGGCAGATCGTTCTTATCTGTCTCTTACTACACCGCAGTGATCTTCAGTCTTCTCTCCTCCTTGCATTGTCTTCTGGGTAATGGGGCGCTGTGTGTTCTGGGAACTGTGTGTCTCAGAACACAGCACGCCCCATTCACAAAGAGCTGCGTGACGTGCGCATGCGCAGTAGGAAACGGGCAGGGAAGCCGCAAGGCTCCACTGCCTGTTTCCCTTAGATAGAATGGAGGCGCCGGGACCAGAGAGCCGAGGGACGGGTCGCCTTTAGGTGGCCGACATCGCGGGGCGCTCTGGACAGGTAAGTCTGCTTATTAAAAGTCAGAAGCTACAGTGTTTGTAGCTGCTGACTTTACAAAAAAAATTCAGCTGGCCCTCCCCTTTAATGTCTTAACCGCTGGCAACAAAAGTGAGTACACTCCTAAGTGAAAATGTCCAAATTAAGCCCAAAATGTCAATATTTTGTGTGGCCACCAATATTTTTCTTAACCCTCTTGGGCATGGAGTTCACCAGAACTTCACAGGTTGCCATTGGAGTCTTCTTCCACTAATCCATGACGACATCACAGAGTTGGTGGTTGTTGGAGACCTTGCGTCCACCTTCCGTTTGAGGATGCCCCACAATAGGGTTTAGGTCTGGAGACATGCTTGGCCAGTCCATCACCTTTATCCTCAGCTTCTTTAGCAAGGCAGTGGTTGTCTTAGCCCCTGTACACACGGTCGGAGATTCTGCCAACCAAATCCGTCGGATTTTGTCCGTCGGATTTAGTCCGACGGATTGTGTCCGAAACTGTTGCATACACACGGTCGGACTAAGTTTTCAAAAAATCCGATCTTTCAGAACGTGATGACGTAATTTCCTTACGATGGGACTACATTTAGGCTAGTAGCCAATAGCTTTGATGTAGGAATTTGATCTGAGCATGCGTGGCACTTGGTCCGATCAAAATTCACTACACATGATCGGAGTATGTCCGATCAAACCAGTTGGTCGGGAAATATTTCCAACATGTTGTAAAATTGGGTCCGATGGATATTCGGACGGAATCAGTCCGATGCATACCACACACAGTCGGATTATCCGACGACGCGGTCCGATAGGACACATTCCGACGGATTCTCCGACCGTGTGTACAAGGGCTAAGAGGTGTGTTTGGGGTTGTTATCCTGTTGGAATACTTCCCTGCCATGCAGTCTCCGTACGGAGGGGATCATGCTCTGCTTCAGTATGCCACAGTACATGTTGCCATTCATGGTTCCCTCAAGGAACGGTAGCTCCCTAGTCCGGACAGTCCTGACAGCACTCATTCAGCCCCAGACCATAACACCCCCACCACCATGCTTGACTGTAGGCAAGACACATTTGTCTTTGTACTCCTCACCTTGTTGCCACCACACACGCTTGACACCATCTGAACCAAATAAGTTTATCTTGATCTCATCAAACCACAAAACATGGTTTCATCCAATCCATGTCCTTAGTCTTTAGCAAACTTTTTGTGGGCTTTCTTGTGCCTCATCTTTAGAAGAGGCTTCCTTCTGAGATGACAGCCATGCAGACCAATTTAATATAATGTGCGGCATATGGTCTGTGCACTGACAGGCTGACCTCCCACTCCTTCAACCTCTGCGGCAATGCTGGCACCACTCATATGTCTATTTGACAAAGAGAACCTCTGGATATAATACTGAGCACGTGCAGTCAACTTCTTTGGTCGACCATGGCGAAGCCTATTCTGAGTGGAACCTGTCATGTTAAACCATTGTATGGTCTTGGCCATCGTGCTGCAGCTCAGTTTCAGGGTCTTGGCAATCTTCTTATAGCCTAGGCCATCTTTAGGTAGAGTAACAATTTTTTTTTTAAGATTCTCAGACAGTTCTTTGCTATGAGGTGCGTGCCATGTTGAACTTCCAGTGACCAGTATGAGTGAGAGTGATAACACCAAATATAACACACCTGTGACCCATTCACACGTGAGACCTTGTAACACTAACTAGTCACATGACACCATGGAGGGAAAATGGCTAATTGGGCCTAATTTGGATATTTTCACTTAGGGGTATACTCACTTTTGTTGCTAGTGGTTTAGACATTAATGGCTGTGTGTTGAGTTATTTTGAGGGGACAACAAATTTACACTATTATACAAGCTGTACACTTACTACTTTACATTGTAGCAAAGTGTCATTTCTTCAGTGTTGTCACATGAAAAGATATAATAAAATATTTACAAAAATCTGAGGGGTGTACTCACATTTGTGAGATACTGTATGTGCTCCAGAGACTAAAGATGACATTTGATTAAATAAATAGAGTGATTCCTGGTATTGCAGAATGTAAACGACACAAATTACAGGACTTCATGATAGGTGTCCTGTGTGATGCATTGGTTATAACTCTGTGGCAGCGCTATACCCATGCCACCCATACTGCTATTTGAAATACTATTTTAAAGGCATGTAATAGCTGAACCTATGTATGCGCCTTGGTTATTTTGGAAAGCAGCTACAGATATGACTCTTACAAGTCAGATGGTGCTGAAGATATGGCTGAGTACTTAATAATAAAATGTATTTTTTTAATTTTTTTACATCCTGTCAGCAGTTAGTATCCCTGATCACCACCACACCAGTTATATGATGATGCTATAGTTCGGTGGTGACAGTATACATGTAACCACTTCAATACCTGCCTATAATATGTAATATGATATCCACAGACGGGATCTCCCATCCTAGGTGGGCGTCATATGACGTCCTCGGCTTCACGGCGTTATAGGGGCGCTCTGATGCATGTGCGATCGCTCGCTACAGAGTAGGAACGTGGATCTGTGTGTGTAAACACACAGACCCACATCCTGTCAAGGGAGAGGAGACAGATCATGTGTTCCTAGTATATAGGAACACCGATTGGTCTCTTCTAACAGTCAATCCCATCTCCACACAGTTATAATCATTTACTAGGTAACACATCTAACCCCTTGATGGCCCCCTAGTGTTAACTCCTTCCCTGCCAGTGACATTTATAGCACTGATCACTGTATAAATGTCAATGGTCCCAAAATAATGTCAAAAGTGTCCCATCTGTTCGCCGAAATGTCACAGTCAAGATCACAGATCACTGCCATTACTAGTAAAAAAATAATAATAAAAATGCCATAAATCAATAACCTATTTTGTTGGCACTATAACTTTTGTGCAAACCAATCAATATACGGTTATTGCGATTTTTTTGCCAAAAATATATAGAGGGATACATATCGGCCTAAACTGAGGAAAAAATGTGTTTGTTTGTTTTTTTTTAAATTGGGATATTTATTATAGCAAAAAGTAAAAAATATTGTTTTTTTTTTTTAAATTGTCACTCTTTTTTTGTTTATAGCACAAAAAATAAAAACTGCAGAGGTGATCATATACCACCAAAAGAAATCTCTATTTGTGGGTAAAAAAATTGGGTACAGAGGTGCATGATCACGCAATTGTCATTCAAAATGTTACAGTGCTGAAAGCTGAAAATTGGCCTGGGTGGAAAGGGGATGAAAATACCCCGTATTGAAGTGGTTAAAAAAAAAAATCATGAAAAACAAACAAAACATGTTTCTTAATTTTCCCCCAATTTTAACAAAAAATTACATCTTCAAAAACTCACACCATGCCTCTTATTAAATGCCTCAGACTGTCTGATTTTCAAAAGGAATAATTTGGGTAGTATTTGTGCTATTCTGGCATTTTGGGGCCTTAAGAAATGAGATAGGTCATCAATACATCAGGACTAAGGATGAGCCGAACACCCTCCTGTTCGGTTCGCACCAGAACCTGGGAACAGACCTAAACTTCATGTGAACTTTAGAACCCTATTAAAGTCTATGGGACTCGAACATTCACAAAGAAACCTGTGTTACATCAGAGGGGGGCGGGGTCACCCATATGTCACTGGGGAACCCCATGGCTTCCCTCACCAGCGTCAGAGGGTGCGGGGTCAGGTGACCGGTGGCCCCGCCCTCCTAATATAAGAAACGTCAGATCTGGGATCCTTGCAGTGTCTCCACAGTGGAGACAGAAGACGGATGCATGTATGGACAGCGCTGGACTGAAAATCACCCGTCGCTGGATCAGATCAGCCATCGCTGGACTCCAGAGAGATGATCATCCGTCACTGGATAGCAAGAGTGGATTACCAAAGCTGGAATCTTTTTTTTATTTTTTTTATTTTTAATAAAGGAATTTTTCAAAAGTGTGTTTGTCTTATTTAACCATTTTTACACATTCTATTACTTACTTTTGCCTACTTACTTACTTTTGTACCCCCTTACCATTTCAAACGGGGGGGGGGGTGGGATCTGTGAGTCCCCTTGTTAAAGGGGGCTTCCAGATTCTGATAAGCCCCCCGCCGCAGACCCCCACAACCACCGGCCAGGGTTGTGGGGATGAGGCCCTTGTCCCCATCAACATGGGAACATGGTGCTTTGAGGGGTCACAGACCCCCAAAGCATCCTCCCAATGTTGAGGGCATGTGGCCTGGTACGGTTCAGGAGGGGGGCGCTCTCTCGTCCCCCCCTCTTTTCCTGCGGCCTGCCAGGTTGCATGCTCGGATAAAAGGTTTGGTATGGATATTTGGGGGGACCCCCACGTAAAAAAAATTTAAATTTGACACGGGGTTTCCCTTAATATCCATACCAGACCTGAAGGGCCTGGTAATTTAATTTAAGGGAACCCTCACGCTTTTTTTTTTTTTTATCAATGAATGAATTGTCGGCTAATACAGAGAACACTCATTGAGTGTTCTCTGTATTACGGGAGCCGACAATGGAAAGTGATTTTAAAAGACTTTTTTTCCTTGCAAAATTACACTTTGTGCAGGGACAGTTCTAAGCAAGGGAAACCTGCGCCCCTTCACAGGCATACTATAGACACCCCCCAGGTACGAAATTTAAAAGAATATTACACTTTTATTGTTTCACTTTAATCATTATTAAAATCACTGCTGCTGAAAAAACGTGAGTTTTTAAAACTTTTTTTTGCATTGATCCATGTACCTTGGGGCAGGACAGTAACTTGCATATTAACCTTTAAAATTAGCACTTTATATTTCTCCCATAGACTTGTACAAGGTGTTCCGGCTTTTCAAATTTGCCGCGAACAGCCCAAATTGTTCACTGTTCGCTGAACGGACAAACAGGCAATGTTCGAGTCGAACATGAGTTCGACTTGAACTCGAAGCTCATCCCTAATCAGGACTGATGAATTTTCATATATATATATATATATATATATATATATATATATATATAAATAAATATATATATATATATATATATATATATATATATATATATATATATATATATATATATATATATATATATATAAGAAGGCCAGTATGGTGGCCTGGAATTATGGGAGGAGCCCGGAGGGGTATTTAACCAGCCCGTTCGCCTGTCTTCCTTGTCGGTTCCTGTGCGCGATATCTGTTACGTCAGAGATCTAGGGCCGACTGTTCGAGACCAAACGTAGTGAGTTGTGTTCATGAGTTCCCATGTTTGTTAGTACCGATCGTGTCCGTGTTGTCAGTCGTCTTGTCTTCATAAGCGTTCGTGTGTTTTCCTTGTTCGAGTGTCGCAATACTCAAAAAATTGCAGTTGTCGTACAACACATCTGGGCCGGCTGTCGCAGGTAGGGCTTCGGCACTCATTTTTTCATTTCATGTTTTACTATGTCACTTAAACATGACATCCTGAACTCACGAACCTCTCACTTTACATTTCACGAATGTGTTTTAATCATGTCACCCGTACTCGTTACCTCATGTCACTACTCCTTTTCTTTTCAAAGAGAAGTCGTTATCACCCATTCATGACATATCGGTCATGCCACATCAGGCACCTCATTTCGTAGATATTTCATTTTTAAGTCGAACGACTCCCCAATAATTTCTAAAATATTCGAATCGTTTGAATCATTTCAAAATCACAGCCGACTGCTCGTCATGTCAAACATCAAGCAGTCCGAACCATTTCAAATTCATTTCGAATCGTTTCAAATCATTACGAGTCATTTCAAATCATTTCAAATCATGTTGGATCATTTCAAAATCATTTCGAATCATTTCATATCATTTGAATCATTTCAAATCATTTCATGTCATTTCGAATCATTTCAAATCATTTCATGTCATTTCGAATCATTTCAAATCATTTTATATCATTTCGAATCATTTCACTCATTTCTGTCACTTACGGCGCTCCGATTCGAATCTTGTCGCATCCCCGATGCACCGGTTCGCTTCGACGTGCCCCAGTTTTCGTCCTCATTTCAGTACATGCTCCAGAGACGGAGTCACTCGCAGGTTCAGGCACAGTCCCTGATTGTAGTCTTGGCATTTCATTTCTTGTCACGTATTACGCCCCGATACGAATCCAGACGCATTACCAGGTATGCACCGATTTGCCTCGGTACACCCAGCTGTCGGCCTCATTTCAGTACATGCTCCAGAGACGGATTCTTTGTTATAACCATCAGTCCAGTCATTGATTCTTGTCTCTGTCATGGCATATCATTTCTGTCACTTATTACGCTCCGATTCGAATCCTGTCGCATTCATTGATGCACCAATTCGTTCCGGTGTGCCCAGCTGTTTACGCCTCATTTCAGTACATGCTCCAGAGACAGGATTCATTTTTTTTTTTTTTCCATAAAAGATTTTATTGAAAAATGCAAGGCATACAAACGTGTAAGTCAGAGAATCATCATAAACACAAAGTGCTGTCACAACGCTATCAACTCGCAATACAGATAGAACTATTACACTATTACAGTGGTCGTGACTAATAGAACATTGTTATACAGAGGTACAACTTGTTAGCAAACACATAACTACTATGAACCTATCATTTAAAGAGGCTTACTCAAGTCGTGCCAGGTAGTGCTGGGCCTGAATACCCCGCCTGCAGGACCCGTATCCTCCGGTCCCGCTAGGGTGGGTGGGATGATGTAGCTCCAGGCACTCGTGACCGAGTGGGAGAGCAAACGACTGCCTTGTTGCAGTCCGATAGAGTTAAAACAACTGACTGGGACAATGTGAGGGGGGGGGTAAAGGATTGAGGGGGGGTAAAGGGAAGAAGAAAGTAAGGGTATAGGGGGGAGAGAAGAAGAAGGGGTGGGACAGGATTCATGTTTATCATTCATGGGCTCACCCTCTGATTTTTGTCTTTGTCATGGGTATCATTTCATCTCACCTATCACGCTCCGGTATGAATAGTCACACCTGTTTACCAAATTCATCTCGGCGTGCCCTAGGACAGGCCTCATTTCAGTACATGCTCCAGAATCCGTTTCGTGCTTGGTCGCAAGATTGCGGCATGGCGATCCGGACCTCTGTCATGGCAGATTCACTCATTTCACTGTCACGTACTGCTTCCCAGTTCGAATCCAGTTGTTTCTTCAATGTTCCGATTCCTGCCGGGGGCCTTGCTCATCGGCCTCATTTCACTAAATTGCCTCATTTCAATACATGCTCCAGAGTCCGGTTCGCTGTCAGTTTCAGGTGCGACACGACCAAATCGCATCTCTGTCATGGCAGACATTTCATTCAAAGGCAACGTTTCATTTGTTTGTTTGTCTCATTTCATTTAATTTCATTTCAAAATACCACCACCTCATGAAGTCACTATTTAGCTAGCCATCTGTGTTTAGGTATAGAACTCTCAAACAAACTTCACCTTCATATTCTCAGGTCAGTCGAGTTTCAGTAGGTCCACCCTGCACCTGGTCGGACGGTGCCTCCTTTGTTAAGAAAAAAAAAATATGAAGAAAACGCACATGAGCGGGAGTGTCCTTCTCATTAAGTATGTATATCTTCAGGAGTCACCAACGAGTCTTGTAATCCATGTCACCCTTATGTAGGTTCTGCTTAAAGAAAAACCCAAAACCCGAGGACAAGTAGGATTACGCCACCATGTCCCTGGCCGGCAGTGAGGATCTCACAGCCCCATTATCTCCATCTCCAGTTTCAGAGAGTGGCAGCCCGCGGTCCCCCAGAGCATGGACCATTCCCAGACTGACAACTGAGCTGAGGCGCAGAGGTGTACCCTTTCCGGCAACAGCCAGAAAGGCCGAGCTTTTCAAGCTACTCTTTCCTCCCCCAGCTGCGGCAGAAGCTAGTACCCAGCAGGCCTCCATGGGTTCTATCGCCTCCTCAATTTCACAGCTGCATACCCTGGTATCTTCCCTGGCGACCTCAATTTCAGAGGTCCAGAATCGGGTGGCCCTCCTCGAGACCCGCCTGCCCGTTTCTCCTCCAGTACTAGCAGCCCAGGCAGTGACTACCCCACTCACAGGTATCACCGGGTGTACTTTAGTTGTGTACCCTTCTCATCTGGTATCGGCCAACGTCAGGAAGGACATCTGAGAGGGCAAGGATGTCAATCTGGCTTCTCTACTCATCTCCATCCACAAGCTTGTGGAGAACAAGGCGTATACATGGGGGGATGTGTGAGTGGTCCTCAAGGCCAAAGACCCCAGGCTGGACAGAAAGTTTTCGGTCACAGAATTTACGTTGGCCTTCGGCATGTTGAGGGATGTCATCTGCTCAGCCGCCCCCAACAGGAGCGAGGAGCTGGATCGCTACCTCCATGCAATAGTAGATCTGGGCTACAAATACGGCGGTTTTGCTTTTTATGACTACCCCCGCTCCCTGTCGGCTAAAGCGGCCGCCAGGCTCTTCCAATCCCAGACGCCTACTGACTGGAGCGTCATGGATGCTGAGCTATTTTTACGCCACTTCGCGGGTCTACGGTCTCCCCTCTGCGCAATTTGCCAGTCGGCTACCCATACCGCTACCTGGTGCGCTAACTCAGTGACAGCCCGGCCCTCAGACAATCCTTCTGCTTCAGGTACTGCTCAGGGCCAACAGGCGCCGGCACGCCTGCCGCAGATGGATAAATTTGGGCGCCCGGTCAAGACCGTGGGAGGTGCAGCAATCTGCAACAACTACAATTACGGGTCATGTAATTTTAGTCAATGCAGGCTGGTCCACATATGCACTCTATGTCAAAGGGCTCATCCCAGGCTTATATGCGAAGTCAAACAGCTTAAGAACCTATGGTCAGCAGCCATTGATGAACGAGTCATTGATCAACTCCTACAGACAGAGTTAGACCAGGACTTTATCATAGGCCCTTTCGCCAGCCCCTCTTCAACACCTGGAGAGTCAGCCCTATTGGGCTTGTCAAGGGCAAGTTCTCGAATAAACTCAGATTGGTGTACGATTTGTCAGCGCCTCATTCCTCTTCTGTCCCCAGTCTTAATTCCTTCATCCCCTCCGAGGAGTTCTCTCTTAAGTATGCCTCCATAGACACAGCCATCCAGGCCATTCTCAAAACAGGCACGGGCACCTGGCTCTCCAAGGCCGATATCTCAGATGTTTTCAAGCTCCTTCCCATCCATCCATCTCTCTGGTGCTGGCATGGCATCAAGTGGAGGGAGCTGTACTATTTTGCCACCAAACTGACCTTCGGGTCTAAAAGCTGCCCCTGGCTCTTTGACACTTTCGCGCAGTCGCTCACGTGGATCTTGCTGCATGTAGCCCGGTGTCAGGCAGTCATACACTATCTGGATGACTTCCTGCTGATCGAGCCACCCGGCTCACCGCCAGGAGATCTGGATAAATTAAGGGTGGTTTTCAGAAACCTCAACGTCCCCATTGCCGAGCACAAGGTGGATGGTCCAACGCAGTCCATCACCTTTCTCGGGGTTAACCTAGACACCAACACCATGCAGGCCAGCCTCCCCCCGGATAAACTGGCCCGCATCAGGGCGGTCCTAAGGGACTTCACCCGCGCCAGAACTTGCACCAAGAGACAGCTGCAATCCCTTCTCGGCATGTTGAATTTCACCATGCGCATCATCCCTCAGGGTCGCTCCTTTGTGTCACATCTATTGGTCTTACTGTCCCTCACACAGGACCCGGAGCAAGTCCTCAGCCTTGATCCCACAGCAATAGCGGACCTCGCTATGTGGGAGGAATTCCTATCATCTTGGAATGGCGTGTCCCTGTTCATTCCCTCCATATCTTCCCTTTCTCCCCAGGTTGTGACCCACACGGCGGCCTCCACAGGCTTAGTGACAATTTTTGGCCACCTCTGGCTCGCAGCCCCCTGGCCTCCCCAGATACTGGCGATACCTGGCTTCTCCGAAACATCCTCCCTGTTTGAATTATACCCCATCGTAGCTGCAGCACACACTTGGGGCCGCAGTTGGTCGGGTCAAACTGTGGTCTTTTCAACAGACAATTTAGCCACTGCAGAGGTCACTAATAAAGGCAGGTCCAGGTCTCTAGCGATGATGTCCTTCCTACGTTGGCTGGTTCAGCTCTCATTATTATTTCAGTTCAACATCCACTGTTCCTTTATCCCCGGTAAGTTCAATCGGGCAGCTTTAACTTTGTCTCATTTTTCAAGCAGGTGCTTGAAGCCGGACCAACATCAGCAGCTATCCCGGACTGGTCTCAGCTGACCCTGGACAAGCCCCACACCTCCTAGCTGCAACCCAGCTCATTGATCTCTCCCTCTCACGTAATACCCTCAAGGCCTACTAAACGGCCTGGAGGGCCTTTAACCGCTTCATGACACATCACAGCACAGAGACGTCCCGTGTCAAACAAGTCCTGGCATTCATCTCCTACTGCCACTCGGAGCTTGCATTATCCTATAATGCGATCCGGCTGTATCTGGCCGGTGTACAACATTTTACGTCCCTCCAGGACCCTACTGAACCTTCTTTATTTTCTTACCACGCCGTTCGGGCTATCATGCGCGGCGTCCAGAAGCGCCAGCCAGTGGCCAGCACCAGACGGCTGCCTATCACAGGAGATATTTTTAGAAACATGTCGGATATCCTGGCCACATCACCTTTCGGTCTCCATCCTAGTGTCATCTTACAAGCAGCCATACATCTGGCCTTCTACGGCTTCTTACGGCCAAGCGAGTTTACCTGTAACAGCCCCACAGAACGCATGCTTTTCAAACGCCACCTGGTCTGTTACGAAGACCATTTCATTTTACACTTAGCAGTCTCCAAAACGCAGCAGCTTGGCTCTGGTACGGACATACATTTCTATAAGATGACAACCGCTGGTGCCCGGTCTCCACTCTCACCCGCTTGTTGACCCTTCTGGCCGATCAACCAGACACGAGCCCGCTTCTGCCATTTCATACTAAACCTCTAAACGCTGCCCGGTTTATGGAACACGTCAGGATACTCCTACGCATCCTTCAGCTCAACCCTAATCACTACTCCGGACATTTGTTCCGTATCGGAGCAGCCTCAACAGCCTCCTGCCAAGGGGTCCCGGACCATGTCATCAAGAAGTTGGGCAGATGGAAGTCCACCTGTTTTGCTCCTTACATACCCAATCCACAAGTGGAGATGGCCCAGGCCTTTGTTAAGCTCACCCAGTAACTAAACTAAAAACAATAAAGCACAATCCCTACCTGAATGTTTTGCCCCCTTATTTTGGTATACCGTACGTTAGACCAGGGCACACTTTCAGGTCCATTTCAAGTAAGCGAGTTTATGTTAACCCTGTTTGTCATCCTTATCTGTACTGGTCAGAGGGCTCTGAACCATAAATATATATATGTGTATATAAAAACACCATAATTTGTAGACAAACCAATTAATATACACTTATTGGGATTTTTTACCAAAGACATGTAGCAGAATACATTGTGGCCTAAATGTATGAAGACATTTGATTTTATTGGATATATTTTATAACAGAAAATAGAAAATATCATTTTTTTCAACTATTTCTGTCTTTTTTCATTTATATAATAAAAAATAAAAAACCCTGTGGTGATCAATTACCACCAAAAGCAGCCATTGGCTCGCGCTGCTGTCAATCACATCCACTGACACGGAGCGCCGGGGCCGTGTGAAACAGCGTGCAGCTATAGCCGCCGGCTGTATCATGGGAGCGCGCCCGCAGATGCTTCTCACCATGCGAGGGAGCTCGCATGAACGCGAGAAGCATCTGCGGGAGGAAGCAGAGACAGCCGCCAAGGGACCCCAGAAGAGCAGGTTCGGGGACACTCTGTGCAAAACGAGCTGCACAGTGGAGGTAAGTATGACATGTTTGTTATTTTAAATAAATAAAAAAATTCCCTTTACAATCCCTTTAAAGTAGCTCAGTGTTACAAAAATGCTATGGCCATGAAAGGGGTAAAACCTCTCCTCCCTCTTTTCCTTTCTTTTCTCTTCTAACCTCTATAGGTGTACCCAGACAACCCTAGATATTTTTGGTATACAGTACTGACTACATAACATATACAGCGGGTAAAATAAGTAATGAACACATCACCATTTTTCTAGATAAATATATTTCTAAAGGTGCTGTTGACATGAAATGTTCACCACATATTGATAACAACCAATGCAATACATACATACAAAGAAACCAAAGCAAATAAGTTCAGAAATTAAGTTATGTGTAATAAAATCAAATGACACATGGGAAAAGTTCTGAACACGTGAAGAAAGGGAGGTGCAAAAAGGCATGGAAAGCCAAGACAGAAGCTGAAATATATCTGTAATTAGAAAGCAATCCACTTGTCAACCTTGTCAAACTTCTGAAAGCTCCAGTGAGCACTTTTGGAGCCATAATCCAGAAATGGAAAGAACATAATTTCTGACAGAGTAGTGAAAAGAATTATCAGAAGAGTTGTCCAAGAGCAAATGGCCACCTGTGGAATTAGCAAGTAAAATTGTTTCAAAGAAAACAGTAAGTACTTTACTCAACCACCATGGCCTATATGCACACTCACCAAGCAAGACTTCATTGCTGAAGAAAAAGTATGTTTATAGTTTGCTACACAACATTTAGACATGCCTGTGTAATACTGGGAGAATTAAGTCTGGTCAGATGAGATTCAAATTTAACTTTTTTAGATGCCATACTACACATACTGTTTGGTGGTCAAATGGCACTGCACATCACTCGAAAAACACCATACCAACAGTGAAGTTTGGAGGTGGGAACATCGTGGTGTGGGGCTGTTTTTCAGCACACAGTACTAGCAAACTTCCTATCATTGAAGGAAGGACGAATGGAAAATGTACATTCGTTATAAAAATCTGCTGCCATCTACCAGGATGATGAAGCTGAAATGAGGGTGGACAATTCAGCAAGACAATGATCCCAAACACAAAGCCAAGGAAACTCAATTGATTTCAAATTAATAAAGCTTCTAGAATGGCCCAGCCAATCACCTGACTTGAATCCAATAGGAAATCTATGGAAAGAACTTAAAATGATACTAAAGTCTCCTTTTTTTAATTTAAAAATAACAAACATGTAAGCTCTTGTACACACGGTCGAACATTCCGACAACAAAATCCGTCTGATTTTTTTCTGACGGATTTTGTCCGAAACTGGTGTTGCATACACACGGTCGGACAAAGTTGTCGGAAAATCCGATCGTTTGGAACGTGATGACATTCATTCATTGTGACGAGACTACATTCAGGCTAGTAGCCAATAGCTTTGGTCTTGTAATTTGATCTGAGCATGCGTGGCACTTTGTCCGATCGGAATTCTCTACAAATCTATAAATTTATATCTATAAGCATGTTTAATACTTTTTCCCTGTGTCTTTCCATTTTATTACGCATAACCTAATTTGTTAACTTATTTGTTTAGATTTTTTTTATATGTATGGATCGCATGGGCTGGTGCTGATGTGTGGTGAAAATTTCATGTCAATAGCACCTTTAGAAATATATTTACATAGAAAAATGGTGATGTGTTCAATACTTATTTTACCCGTTGTATATACATTCTATACCATGATCCATCTATCCTGTGACGTGCAGATAGCTAACACCCTGCATTAATGAGCCTTACAAAAATCCCTACGATCTAAATCACTCAGAATACTTGTCTCTCACACTCAGCCCATAATGGCACCTCTACACTGTTGTTATTAATGAGTATGCTATGTACAACATAGATACCAACATTCTAGTTAATGTTTACTTGTGCGCTATGCATTTGAGATGTTAAAATTATGAAGGCATATTTGATTGTAAAGAATTAAGAGTTATTAAAAACCAAGGGATCCAGTACATTTAAAACATTACATATTATATTGTAAAAGAAAATTGTATAGCTAGACGCAGCTTATAGAAACAATTCTATTTTTACAATCACTATGTCATATATGAAACATTTCTTCATGTTTATATGAGGATACATAGAGGATACATTTTATCTGCATGCACACCGTCGATTTATACAGATGCTACAGACATATGCATTCTACTGATAGAGTACTGTATGTCTGTTGACACTATGTGTGGTTCTCTGCTTTAAAATATAAGTGAACCAATCGGTAGGGTTGATTCACTTAAGCAGTAGAGACTTAATTTCAGTGAATATTATTTGAGCTTAGTAAACAACATGAAGCTGTGTTTACTTCAGTCATTCAAATAAACAGCTTGTGTTTTAATTTCCTTTGCATACATAGGTTATTCAAAGTAAACCCAGCTTCACCCAATTTTCCAAGTCCAGTGAACTTAAATGTTGCTATGTGGACAGTCACTACTACTTTTATTAAATCAACTTCTATGGTTTAGACATTAAAGTGGTTGTAAAGTCAAAAATTGTTTTACCTTCATACTTTCTGTACATGAAGGTAAAAAACTTTCTCTGTGCAGTAGCCCCTCCCCCCCAGCCCCCCATAATACTTACTTGAGCGCCATCGTGATCCAGCAATGTGCAAGAGAAGCTCGGCTCTCTGGGGGCTCTCCCTTCTCATTGGCTGAAACATCAGTGAGAGCCAATGGCTCCTGCTTCTGTCAGTCATGAGACAATTAGGAGAGAGATGGGGTGGGGCCAAGCTGCAGCTTTGTGTGTGAATGGACATACAGAGCCGTGGCTTGGGATCAAGCCTGCTTGGGTGCCGCCATTGCAAGCTGCTTGCTCTAGGTGCAGGAGGGAGGGGCCAGAAGCACCAGTGAGGGACTACTTTGGGCCAATTTTCCTTTGATAATAAAAGAAAAATCAAGAGATAGCCATAACCATTTACTACCAAATGACTACCAAAGCCCAATTTGTCCCAAAAAAAACAAGGTACGGTATTTTTCGCTCCATTCACTTTTTCCCCCCAAAAAATGGAGGGAAATGCATGTGCCTCTTATAGAGCGAATACAGACCAGAACCGCCACCACCACCATGTTAGATTACTGGGCGACCGTCTCACACAAACACCTGGCAATCTCTCGGTTGAGCCTGTCATCTGTCACAGACAGAAGACAGAGCAGGCTGAATGAAGTGCAGCCACAGTGCCAGCTCGGGCTGCTCTGATGATGTCCTCACCAGGCACAGGTCAGGCTGCATTGTATGGCACATATCAGGCTGCATAGTATGACCAAGGTTAGGCTGTATTGTATGACACAGGTCAGGCTGCATTTTATGGCACAGGTCAGGCTGCATTTAATTGGAACTGATCAGGCTGCATTTAATTGGCACTGGTCAGGCTGCATTGAATTGGCATTGGTCAGGTTGCATTTAATTGGCACTGGTAAGGCTGCATTTCATGGGCGCTGGTAATTATAGGACACAATTTGGTTCAGAATTTTTTTTGTTCTTGTTTTCCTCCTCTAAACCTAGGTACGTCTTATGGTCAGGTGCGTCTTATGGAGCGAAAAATATGGTATAATCCACCTGGATGTACAAAGAACTTGTGATGATATGTATGGTTTTACTAACACATGTCAAAGTTGCAAAATTGTGCTTAGGTATTGAGATTTGCTTTACCCTTAGCTAGCTGTGAAGGGGTTATTAAAACTATGCGCCAAACTTACTGCACTATGATGGTTCCCTCTGTATCTTAAACCCTTGTATGGAGCATGTGCATCCAGGACTGGATGGATGATCATTCCTAAGGAGACCATAACATGAGTGGCTGCTGAACAACAAGGTCCTTACTGATTCATGTGTGGGATTTCTCCTTCTGCATTTGTACCCACGACTGAATGGATGATCGGTCCCAAGGAGATCTCTCCCTCTGGTAAGGAGCCTATTAACTCTTTATGGTGGATGGTCTTGTGATATGCTATCATCCTCAGTGGCATATCTCTTTCTCTCTGTTTGTTCCTCCAGATACAGAGCACTTTTGAGGATTATTTTCTTGTTGGATTTGTGTTACTTTGGACTTTT
The DNA here is from genome assembly GCF_037356315.1 of Lithobates pipiens. Lineage (NCBI taxonomy): Eukaryota > Metazoa > Chordata > Amphibia > Anura > Ranidae > Lithobates > Lithobates pipiens. The sequence continues at coordinate 123,334,240 of NW_027507787.1, forward strand.
ATTTTACTAGGACTTCATTGTTTTTGTGGCTGATTATGCACGGGAGTCAATATGAATGATGTACACATACACACTATAAATTTTTTCCTTCAGATTTACCAAAACCATATAATATAAGGTCAAACTTTAGGAGTTTCAATTTGTATGCAATCAGGCAGGCCCTTGCACTACATGTTTTTGGTAAACCTGAAGGAAAAACTGAGCAGAAAAACTGATAGTTTGTATGGGGCTATACAGTCATGAACAAATGCTGCGCCTTTTTATACAAACTAGGGGGTTAGCTGCAATACCCAAAATTAAAACCAAATAAAGGTGTCCCTTTAACTTACAAACTTCAGTTATAAAAACAATCACAACTTCAACTTCATATAAACATATGACCATTTCATGCCACATTTACAGTGCCTTGCAAAAGTATTCACCCCCCTTGGCATTTTTCGTGTTTTGTTGCCTCACAACCTGGAATTAACATGGATTGTTAATTCCTTGAGGCGATTCAGTTTGTGTTGTGCGCTATACAAATACTTAATTCATTCATTCATTGTTTGAGGATTTGCATCATTTAATTTACAGAACATGCCCACAACTTTGAAGATTTTTTTTATTATTGTGATGTAAACAACAAATAGGATAAAATAATAGAAACAGTCAATGTGCATAACTATTCACCCCCCTAAAGTCAATACTTTGTAGAGCCACCTGTGCTTGTGCTTGTGAACGGCAATCTTTAAGTCTGACCACAGATTTTCTATTGGCTTGAGGTCTGGGCTTTGACTAGGCCAGTGATGGTGAACCTTGGCACCCCAGATGTTTCGGAACTACACTTCCCATGATGCTCATGCATTCTGCAGTGTAGATGAGCATCATGGGAAATGTAGTTCCAAAACATCTGGGGTGCCAAGGTTCACCATCACTGGACTAGGCCATTCTAACACATTTACATGTTTCCCCTTAAGCCACTCAATTGTTGCTATAGCAGTGTGTTTGGGGTCATTGTCCTGCTAGAAGTTGAACCTATGTCCTAGCCTCAAATCACAGAGTGGTACAGTTTTTGCTCAAGAATATCCCTGTATTTAGCACCATCCATTTTTACCTCAACTCTGACCAGTTTCCCAGTCCCAACTGCTGAAATACATCTCCACAGCATGATGCTGCCACCACCAGGTTTCACTGTGGGGATGGTGTTCTTTGGGTGATGTGTTGGGTTTGTGCCAGACATAGCATTTTCTTTGATGGTCAAAAAGTTCAATTTTAGACTCATCAGACCAGAGCACCTTCCTCCATACATTTTGGGAGTCTTTTGGGATGCATTTTCGCAAACTGAAAACGTGCCATTTTGTTTTTGTTTTCCCATAAAGAATTTTATTGAAGTTACATATGCCAGTGCATATACTGAGATTCCAACTGTAAATTCCAAAGCATATGAACATAACATAAGTGTCAAATGGTTAGTAGTCCTGCAAATATTTCAATCCCATACTCTGGGACTGATGGGTCGTAGCATTGGAACTGCAAATAACCAGAAAAAAAAGAAGTGTTCTTATAAAGTGAGAAGTAGTAGGAAAATGTAGGAGAGAGGGAGAAGAAGAGAAAAAGAGCGAATGGTAGAGAGAAAGGAAGGTGAAAACGGGGGCGGGGGGGGGAGTGCATAGGAGATGTCAGGATCCGTATTCATTCTCCAGTGTAGCCATACCGCTTGAATTTATTTTCTCTTACTACTTACAGCTAAAAGAGTAATAGATTTAGTTTAAGCATTATAGGTTCGGAAACGCTGGGTTGATTTAAAGTGAGTCCAACATGCCCATGTGATCGTAAATTTTTGGATACACTCTTGAGAGATGTGAACTAGCATTCCATTTCTCCATAGTCCTGCCGCATTTACCATATGCATGGCCAGGGACTTATAGTATTCAGGTTTAGTCAAATACGTATGGTGTAGGGGATACTGTGACGGGGAGTAGTCTAAGGTGTATTTGATGATATATGCAATGAGCCCCTGTACCTCCTTCCAGAATGGATGAAGGGATTCACAGTCCCACCAGATGTGGAGCATGGTTCCCTTTGCTCTTCCACACCTCCAGCATGTATCTAGAATGGAAAGGGAAAATTTGTGTAGGCGCTTTGGGGTCCTGTACCAGCGTGTTTCAATTTTGTAACAATTTTTCTGTATGGCAACATTGAGGGAGCCCTTGTGGGTATATCCATTTATAAGGACCCAATCCTCATCAGTGAGGGAAATATGAAGATCAGACTCCCAAGCTACATGTGCTGAGTCCAGGGTGCCAGAGGGGTCCTCTAAGCCCTTGTACACACGGTCGGATATTCCGACGGAAAATGTCAGATCGGACCGTGTTGTTGGATAATCCGATGATGTTTGCTCCATCTGACTTTTTCCGTCTGAATGTCCGACCAACAAAGTTTGAGAGCTGGATATAAAATTTTCCGACAACATGATCCAATAGGACTTTGTCCGATCGTTTGTAGAGAATTCCGATCGGACAAAGTGCCACGCATGCTCAGATCAAATTACGAGACCAAAGCTATTAGCTACTAGCTTGAACGTAGTCCCTTCGTAATGTACAAACGTCATCACATTCCGAACGATTGGATTTTCCGACAACTTTGTCTGACCGTGTGTATGCAACACCAGTTTCGGACAAATTTCGTCTGAAAAAATCCTTCGGATATTGTTGTCGGAATGTCTGACCGTGTGTACAAGGGCTAAGAGTATACTATATATACAAAAAGTGTCTTTGAGGGGGAGATCGTGTGCATAAAGATTCAAAGGGTATCAATTGTCTCGTCCACGTCTCTGTCGTCGGCTGCGAAGAAAGAAAGTGGCTTATCTGCCTATATGACCAGAACGAAAATGAGCTAGAGAGAGATGTAGATATCAAGTCCTCATAAGAGCGGGGGGGATCCGCGAGAGAAAAACTGGTGTGCTAATACTTTGTTATGAGGCCATTCCTGGCTTAAAAAGGACATTAAAACTCCTGGTATAAAACTGGGATTTCCTCTCGGTGTAGTTAGGGGTCCAGGGATCGAAGAGAATGTTGGGTTTTTTGTCGCTCGCCCAAAGGCCCAGAGAGAAGGGAGAATGAGAGGATGTATTACAATCTCCGATGGCCAATGTCGGGGTAGTATCCAGGGTAAAGATCCAAGAGGGAGTCGCATGAAAGATTTTTCTAAAGTCACCCAAACTTTCCCAGCCTCATCTTATGCGACTTGTTGACTGGAATATTCATAGCATGCCAGGTAGTATTTATAGAGATCTGGCAGACCAATACCACCCCTAGTCTTTAAGCATGTGAGTCGAGAGTACTTAAAATGAGGAGGCAAGTTTTTCCATATAAACAGTGAGGATGCCTTCTTGTATGCTGCAAAAAAGAGGACGTTAAGGCAATCGGAATGCACTGTATGAGGTATAGAAGGCATGGCAAGATTACCATTTTTAAAAGGGCCGATCGGCCAAACCAAGAGACATTGAGGTTTCCCCAGTCTTTTAGTTCATGTTGGGCTTTTTTCAAGGCTACTATAAAGTTCTCATTGTACATGTCAGCTAATTTTGTCGTGATTTGAATACCGAGATATGTAATGGCTTTCTTGTTCCATAGGAATGGGGAGGAGCTCTGGCAACATTCTACGTAGTTTTGCATGAGGGATACGTTCAGGGCATGGGATTTAGTGTAATTGATCTTTAGGTTTGATATAATTCCAAAGTTTTCTATATCTTTCAGTAAATTAGGTAAAAAGATACGTGAAGTAGTCAGGGTAAGGAGGATGTCCTCTGCGAAAGCAGCAACCTGGGCTCTTTCCCGATTTCATTTGTTTTAAGGTGGCCTGGAGCTCTTCCTTAGCCTGCGCCTGGGAAAGTGGGTTTGGGCAGTATTGAGCTAGAAAGTCCCTGATTGCCTCTAATCTTCTATCGCCCTGATCAGGGTTCTGACTTGCAGACTTCAAATTGTATAGCTTTGTGTAATAGCATCCAAAACATTTTGCAATGTCCTTATTACTAGTGAAGGGTGTGCCATATTGATCCCTAATCTGGTAAATTGTGTTGAAAGGTCTGGAAGCTCTTACTACCAAGAACCTCCCACATTTGTTGCCCTGTTCATAGAAGACTCTCTGGTGGAGTACATAGCGCCTTCTTGTGCACTTCCCAAACTCCTCCAGAAGTAGGGATAGAGTGTGTGATAGTTCTTGTAGGGACTATTGTGATTGTGAAAATTTATTAGAGGCTTCTGGATGCTTAATTTTGTCAATTAAATTCACTATAGCCACCTGGTTTTGTTTTTTGATTTTCGCTGCCTGAGCCATAAGTCCCCCCCCCCCCCCCCAAATAACACACTTGTGGGCTTCCCACAGGGTGATTGGAGAGATATCTGGGGAGGCATTCTCCAAGAAATATTTGTAAATTTGGGATTCTAGGCCTGTGATAAATTCTTCATCCTTGAGCAAGGATGTGTTCAATGGCCAAGTTTTAGTTCTGGAAGCTGATTCCAGGAAAGTCAGGGTGACCGATATGGGGTGATGATCCAACAGAAACATTGGGTCTATTGTAGTGTGAGTAAGATAGGTTAGGTCAGGTTGGGAAAAAAAGAAATAGTCTTTCTTTTGAAATGGAACAGAGTAAAAAGTGTAGTCCTTGACTGACAGAAATAAAGTACGCCACATATCGTGTAATGCCAGTCCCTGATTTGGCGCAGGGCTTGATATGACAGCATGGAGGTGCCTGAGGAAGTGTCAATCTCTGGATTTAGTGGAACATTGAAGTCTCCCCCTAAGAGGACCAGGCCCTCCTTAAAGGAGAGTAAGAGGTTGCTAATCTTCCTAAAAAAAGAGATCCGATGCTCATTAGGAGAATAAATGTGTGCCAGTATCAATGATTTAGAGGCGTATAGGCCCTTAATGAAGACAAACCTGCCTTCTGGGTCCACCAAGGAACCCGACAATTGAGAGGGAGTGTGCTTGGATATCAATATGAAGTCCCCTTTAGTCTTTGAGGAGTGATTCATAGAATGAATAGCTAATTGATAGAGATTATTAGTAAGTTTAGGAATGGAGTCTGAATGTAAATGGGTTTCCTGGAGGAGAATAAACTGGGCCTTCTGCTTAGTAAGGGCAGACAAAACATGTGTTACCGCTTTTCCGGTACATTTAGGCCTTTTATGTTGAGTGACATAGGCTTCAAGAATAGGGAATTACGGGAATCTTTCTGTATGGCTAGATTGGAAGTGAAGTAAGAGCTTTAAAAAATACGTTCACTGTCCCACGGCTCAGAGTGCACTTACAGATATCAATGCGGCTAAGCTGGAGGATGAAGGATGGAGAGAAGGGAGGGGATGGAGAGAGGGAGGGAGGGGATGGAGAGAGGGGGAGAGGGGACAAGATAGTCAGGAAAAGAGGGGAGGGGTAGGGAAAAAGAAAAAGAAGAGGAGAGAAAAGCGAGGGGGAGAGAATAGAAAGAAAGAGAGTAACCTGTAGAGTAGGGAGAGAGAGAGGGAGACTTGTGAATATCACAAGTTGTAGAAGAAAGATAATACCAGAGGTGGAGATAGAGATACTATTCCACCTTAGAGAAAGTAAGCTGGATGGTCAGCACACTAACTAATAGAACTGCTGCTGGGGGACAGTGGGGATGTCTGGAATCACACACTGCTGCAATGTGGAGGATCTAGTAAATAGTAGTGTAATGGGGATCAACAAGAGAGTAGAGTATGCTAAACTGTCTTAAGGCAAATAACTAACATCCAAGGGGAGGAGTACCAATACTACCAGTCTGCAAGTGTGTTATACAATTCTAAACAATAATCATATTGTGCAGAACTTTACGCATAACAAAGTCAGTCTTGATTATATATCAATAACATGGTTGTTTGAACCAAATAGCGAAAAATGCCAACAACCTCAGCGTGAGATACCGTTGGTGGAAGTGCTACATAGCTATGTTGAACAGGGAACATCATCAACTCCTACGTTCCGGAGGCCATTTTGTTTTTTGCTGAAAGTAATGACTTTATTCTGGCCACTCTACCATAAAGTCCAACCCTATGGAGAGTACGGCTTATTGTTATCCTATGTACAGATACTCCAGTCTTTGCTGTGGAACTCTGAAACTCTTTTGGTGTGCGGCCGTCTCTTGGCAGGTATGCTGTTGTGCCATGTTCTTTCCATTTGGTTATGATAGATTTGATGGTGCTCCTAGGGATCATCAAAGATTTGGATATTTTTTTATAACCTAACCCTGACTTGTACTTTTAAACAACATTGTCCCTTACTTGTTTGGAGAGTTCCTTGGTCTTCGTGGCAGTGTTTGGTTAGTGGTGCCTCTTGCTTAAGTGTTGCAGCCTCTGGGGCCTTTCAAAAAGGTGTGTATATGTAATGACAGATCATGTGACACTTAAATTGCACACAGGTGGACATCATTTTACTAATTATGTGACTCCTGAAGGTAATTGGTTGCACCAAAGCTTTCTATAGGCTTCATAGCAAAGGGGGTGAATACATGCGAACATACCAATGAATAGCCACTGGTCATACCAATGACCAGTGAATAACTTTTCAAGGCATTGTATATGCTGACGATATAGAAATCATACCGGCAACCAGTTAAAATGGTGAAAAATTGAACCTTTCTGTTGTGTGTCTCTGTGTGCCACACAGGGGATGGAGAAGAGAAACAACAGCAAAGAATTGTCTGAGGATTTGAGAACAAAAACTGTTGAAAAGCATGGACAATCTTAAAGTACAACTAAAGGCACCGTACACATTTTAGTAAATCCTCATATAAATACCTGACAGTTACACATGGTAATAAACAAAATAACTGAAATCCTTATTTTCCTACCATATAGCTGTGATTGGGGTCTCTATTCCCCTCCGCCAGTCCTCCTTTGCTGTATAATGCAAGTGCTGGTGGGAGAAGTTTAGCAGAGCTAGCATGTAATTTCCTTCCACTGTGCTAGAATCTGCATCTCCCACATGGATCTAAAATTCCCATGAGTATCGTGCCTTCTATCATGCTCAGTCTATTTTATATAACACACACCCATCTGCCAATCAATTTCTAGGTTTGTGCTATGTAAAACAGTACAAGGTATGTGCTGCTGTAAAAATGCTGTTTTTAAAGTTTTTAACTGCAGGTTAGTTTACAGACAGATTTTTCTATTAATCTGTGTGCTTATCTGCCGGTTCTCATCTTGACAAAAGAAAAGCCAAGCAGAAGGGAGAAGCCTGCATAGACACAGATCAGTGGGCGGGTACAGGGAAGGCAAAGGCAGGACATAGGTGGTGTGGATGGGGCTTCACGGGCCAATCATGAGGGGGAGTGGACGGAGTCATCTCAGGACATCTGTGAAGATTGCAATGCCTGAGCTTTCCATGAAGTGTAGGAGCACCTCCCCCAATGATGGCAGGATGACACCCTGTAGCCTCTTTAGAGAGGCAGCACGCAAAAGAGGACAACATGCATTTAGAAACAGAGCAACGTTGTCTTCTCACTAAAGGTAGTGAACATGAGAGCTATCAGCTGCATGGGACAAGGTAGATATCTCCAAATCCTTACAATTTTTTGCAAAACTACCAGTGAGATGTTTAACAGACTGTATAGTTATATCCCATATTGTTTTTTTCATTTTGACCATAGTTCGAATTTAAGGTTACAAGTCCATCTCCAGAGATCGTAATCTTCCTATGTCCACTGTGTGCAACATTATATTGAGAAGAAATTTACAGCCCATTGCACTGTAGCTAATCTCCCTGGACGTAGAATAAAAGAGAAAAAATTATCAAAGATTGCAACAAAGGATTGTTCCAATGGTGGATAAAGAACCTTGATCAACTTTCAGATCAATTCAAGCTGTCCTTCAGGCACAGGGTACAAGTGTGTCAGCTTGCATTATCCTTCACCATCTGAATGAAAAGGTATGGTAGGAGACCCAAGAGGACCCCACTGCTGACACAAAAATATAAAAAATACAGTCCCTGCAGTTAAACATGGTGGAGGCTCACTGATGTTTTGAGGTTGCTTTGCTGCATCAGACACTGGATGTCTTGACTGTGTGCATGGTATTATAAAATCTGAAGACTGCCAAAGAATTCTGGGGTGCAATGTAGGGCCAATGTTAAAAAGTTGGGTCTCCTAACTTGTACATTTTCTAACTTGATGGTTTTCTGGAAGTTAAAGTAGGTTGGGTACTAGTTTTTCAACAAAAACTATTTTTATAGGAATAGTTTCCTTGTTTTACATTGCAGGTTCTTTGTTTGGAGGCCTTTTGGGGAGGGAGGCAGTATCCCAGTTGGAGGTGTCTCTTCCCATTGAGATTCCCCTGAATAAAGGACACTCTGAGGGGGTGGGATTTGGAGGGGGAATTTATCATATCCTCACAGTAACCTTTAATTCCCTAAAGAAGGGTCCTACCCCTAAGTTGAGCTAAAAAAAAAGGTGGATGTTTGGGCAAGAGTGGATGTAGTGCTCCTTCCTCTGCCTCTAAACTTTGAATGTTGGTATACGTAGTGGTAGATGCTAGTCTGCCACACAGGTGGAAGTTTTTGTTGAAATGTGTTGAGTGGGAACAGGCAAGACTGTTCCCATGGAGGTTCCATGGGTGTATGACACATGGGTACTGACCCCTCTCCTACACGGTTTTGGTCATTCTCAGCTGAGTGCATCTGGTGGAAGGTAGGTCTCTGCTCAGTGGCACATTTACTATCCTCGCTGATCCATGGCCCCATTTGAAGGAAATTCCGCACTAGTGATGAGCCGAACACCCCCCGGTTTGGTACGCAGCAGAACATGCGAACAGGCAAAAAATTAGTTTGAACACGTGAACCCCGTTAAAGTCTATGGGACACGAACATAAAAAAATCAAAAGTGCTCATTTTAAAGGCTTATATGCAAGTTATTGTCATAAAAAATGTTTGTGGACCTTGGTCCTGCCCCAGGGGACATGTATCAATGCAAAAAAAGTTTTCCAGCACTCTCATTCCCAACAGATAGAGGTGCTCCTCTTACAAGAAACTCAATTTCCTAAACATTATAACCCCTAAATTTAGTCACCCTAAATTTCCCCAATTCTACTTAGCCAATGCGGAGGACAAGACTAAAGGAGATATTCTTCTCCAAAAAGACCAACGGCAAGCTGACATAGAAAAGTTGGAATGAGAATTTCACAAACTTTCTAAAAATCATAGCTTAACTCTACTCCTAGGTCAAGATCCCTATTGGAATCAAGTCATAATTTCCCTAAATTTAGCCCTGCCCACTCAAGCGAAAAAACCTATGGTGGTCAAGTGCTCGTTTTTACCTTCAAAAAGACAAAATAGGTCCCAAATTGGTTGCAAAGTTGACACGCCGTCCCCAATTTTTATCCTTTTCTAAATTACACAATTCCACTGGAACACTTACGCAGAACCCCCAATGGATTGTGGCAGTGTTTCATGATTTCTACTCAAAGTTGTATAAGGCTGATGAGGGAGCTCGACCTTGCATCGTTTCTGAGTTTCTGGACAGGATTCTACTCCCTAAATTAAAGCAGGAACATAGAGCGATTCTTGAAAAACCTATAGCTGAGTCGGATGTCTTGGAGGTTAAGAATCTCAAGAAGGGTTCGGCTCCGGGCCCTGATGGGTTTTCGCCCTGTTATCACAAAACCTTCACTTCCACTCTCGCCCTGTATTTGACGCATCTCTTCAACTCCCTTCAGGGGGAGGGGGTGCACCCTGGATAGTGCCGCAAATCTGGCATATATTTCTGTAATCCCCAAACCGGGCAAAGACCGCACATATGTAAGCAATTACAGGCTTATTTCTTTGATGTTTCAATGATTTCAGTAATCTAAAAATGTTAACTAAAATCATGGGATGACTGTCAGCATTCATAATACATAGAACAATGGATGTAATATCCCAAGAAGGGTTTTTACTCTCGGTAGATATACAAAAGCCTTTGATATGGTAGATTGGTCTTATATGTTTGAAGTTTAGGACAGATGGGGGTTTGGACCCCATTTTTTTAAGATCCTACAAGCTCTCTACTCTAACCCAAGTGCCCAGGTTAAACTGCAAGGCCACTATTCAGATCCCCTACCTATATACAAATGTACCAGGCAGGGATACCCCCTATCCCCTATAATTTTTGCTATTGTAATTGAAACTCTGGCCATCGCAATCAGAAATCCCACTGTTATGCATGGGGTAAAATGTGGTCCCTGCATCATAAATGTGCCTTATTTACAGATGATCTGCTCCTACAGTGGTGTGAAAAAGTGTTTGCCCCCTTCCTCATTTCCTGTTCCTTTGCATGTTTGTCACACTTAAGTGTTTCGGAACATCAAACCAATTTAAACAATAGTCAAGGACAACACAAGTAAACACAAAATGCAATTTGTAAATGAAGGTGTTTATTATTAAAGGTGAAAAAAAATCCAAACCATCATGGCCCTGTGTGAAAAAGTGATTGCCCCCCTTGTTAAAACATACTATAACTGTGGTTGTCCACACCTGAGTTCAATTTCTCTAGCCACACCCAGGCCTGATTATTGCCACACCTGTTCACAATCAAGGCATCACTTAAATAGGAGCTGCTTGACACAGTAAGGTTCAGCAAAAGAATCTTAAAAGCTACACATCATGCCGAGACCCAAAGAAATTCAGGAACAATTGAGAAAGAAAGTAATTGAGATCTATCAGTCTGGAAAGGGTTATAAAGCCATTTCCAAAGCTTTGGGAATCCAGCGAACCACAGTGAGAGCCATTATCCACAAATGGAGAAGACATGGAACAGTGGTGAACCTTCCCAGGAGTGGCCGGCCGCCCAAAATTACCCCAAGAGCGCAGCGACGACTCATCCAAGAGGTCACAAAAGACCCCTCAACAACGTCCAAGGAACTGCAGGCCTCACTTGCCTCAGTTAAGGTCAGCGTTCATGCCTCCACCCTCAGGAAAAGACTGGGCAAAAATGGCCTGCATAGCAGAGTTCCAAGGAGAAAACCACTGCTGAGCAAAAAGAACATCAAAGCTCGTCTCAATTTCTCCACAACACATCTTGATGATCCCCAAGACTTTTGGGACAACATTCTGTGGACCGATGAGACAAAAGTGGAACTCTTTGGAAGGTGTGTGTCCAAGTATATCTGGCGTAGAAGGAACACTGCATTTCATAAAAAGAACATTATACCAACAGTAAAATATGGTGGTGGTAGTGTGATGGTTTGGGGCTGTTTTGCTGCTTCAGGACCTGGAAGACTTGCCGTGATAAAAGGAACTATGAATTCTGCTGTCTACCAAGAGATCCTGAAGGAGAATGTCCGACCATCTGTTCGTGTACTCAAGCTGAAACGAACTTGGGTTCTGCAGCAGGACAATGATCCTAAACACACCAGCAAGTCCACCACCGAATGGCTGAAGAAAAACAAAATGAAGACTTTGGAGTGGCCTAGCCAAAGTCCTGACCTGAATCCTATTGAGATGTTGTGGTATGACCTTAAAAAGGCCGTTCATGCTCGAAAACCCTCTAATGTAACTGAATTAGGACAATTCTGCAAAGATGAGTGGGCCAAAAATCCTCCAGGACGCTGTAAAAGCCTCATTGCACGTTATCGCAAACGCTTGGTTGCAGTTGTTGCTGCTAAGGGTGGCCCAACCAGTTATTAGGTTTAGGGGGCAATCACTTTTTCACACAGGGCCATGATGGTTTGGATTTTTTTTCACCTTTAATAATAAACACCTTAATTTACAAATTGCATTTTGTGTTTACTTGTGTTGTCCTTGACTATTGTTTAAATTGGTTTGATGTTCCGAAACACTTAAGTGTGACAAACATGCAAAGGAACAGGAAATGAGGAAGGGGGCAAACACTTTTTCACACCACTGTATTTGTCACATCTCCTTTCATCTCTACTCCTAATAGCTTTAAACTTTTGCAGGATTTTGGGAGGGTTTCAGGTCTACAAGTTAACATGGCCAAATCTATTGCATTAAATGTTAATACCCCAGCCCACTGGTCAAACGGCTTAAAAAACACTTTTCGTTCGCTTGGAGTACAACCTCTATCCCCAGCTTGGGTGTCATCCTGGCAGCCCGCATTGATCAACTTTATAATGTTAACTGTCCCTCCCCCCGTATAAAAAATTGAGTGCAGACTTATCAAACTGGGCACGTTGGGACCTCTCCTGGCTGGGAAGGTTTATTTCCATCAAAATGACCCTCCTACCCCAGATTCTATACCTGTTTCGTTCCTTTCCGATTCCAATCCAGAAACGTCACCAAAAGTTCCAATCTCAGATAATGCGATTTATCGGGGGCAATAAAGGATTATGTTGTCCTAGAAGCGTCTTATTCAGAACATGTAATCAAGGGGGATTGAGGTTGCCTATCCTCTGGAGTTATTTCCAAGCAGCTCAGCTAGCATAATTTTCAGTAATTTATTCACAGGGAAGTAGACCAGACTGGGTAGACATTGAGAGACAAGCTGTACCTATGCATACCATAGATTACTTGGTTTGAGTCCCTTCTAAAAATAGGCCCCCGGTTCTAATATATCCTCATCCTCCTAATCTCCTTCCTAATCTCTGATTTCCAACCACTAGCACATCTCTTTCATAATCCCCGATTTCCCCATGGCCAGGATATGCAGGCATTTAAATGGTAGATGAATAAGGGTCTGTTCAGGATCTGTCATTTCCTATCCTCTATGGGACCCTTGACAGCAAGCCATTGCATCAATAAACTGGACATGCCTGCATCTGAGATATTCAGACTGGTCAATCCGCCCGTGTGTGGGCTCCGGCTGACTTTTTTTTCTCAAAAGTCCAGCAGACTTAGAAAGAAGTTTTGACTCAAAATTGTCCGGCGGACTGCGAGTCCGGCGGACCTCCACTTCAAAGTCCGGATAGTTCGATCGTGTGTACGCGGCAAAAGAAACCCTCTTTTGCACTGAGCTGGGAATGGGATGTGGAGGTCAAATGGGAGGCTGACACTTGGTTCACACCCTTCCAGAGACCTTTTAAGTGTATTTTAAATGTGTCTCTCATTGAGGCAAGTGTCAAGTTATTCACACATTGGTACCGTGTCCCCACCCATCTGGCCAAGATTTTTCGGGGCTTGTCTCCTTTATGTTTCAGAGGGTGTGGTCTCATCATGGACTCCTTCTTCCACACTTGGTGAGAATGCCCCCACATTTGGGGCTTCTGGAATAGGATCTTTTAGGGTAACGGGTCTTATTCTGCCAAAAACACCAGAGATCGCCTCACTGAATAGCAAGCCAGATGTATGCTCCAAACCCCCTCCAGAAACTCATTCACTTTATTTTGCTAGGTGCTAAGATTACTGTAGCCAGATCGTGTGCCTTGCTGCAGCAAAATGAAAAAGATCCTGGATAATGGTGCAGGAGAAGACTGTTAGTACTTTGCATTCTATGCATTAAGGTGAAAAAACATCTGACAGTGCCGGCCCCCCCCCCAGCCCCCCGTTTTACTTACCTGACCCCTCGAAAATCCCGCACTTGTCCCCGACGTCCTTTCCACCGTTCAGCCTGGCCACTGATTGGCTGGAGTGGATGGATGGAAAGCAGCGCAGCCATTGGCTCGCGCTGCTGTCAATCACATCCACTGATGCGGAGCGCCGGGGGCGGGGCCGTGTGATACAGCCAGCGGCTATAGCCGCTGGCTGTATCACGGGAGCCCGCCCGCAGATGCTTTTCACCATGCGAGGGAGCTCGCATGAACGTGAGAAGCATCTGAGCGAGGAAGCAGAGACAGCCGCCGAGGGACCCCAGAAGAGCAGGTTCGGGGCCACTCTGTGCAAAACGAGCTGCACAGTGGAGGTAAGTATAACATGTTTTTTATTTAAAAAAAAAAATTCTCCTTACAATCCCTTTAACTTTGGTTATTACATCGAATACCCGAGATTGTAAAAGAGGTGCAGCAGTTTACTATATGGATAAACCTTATTTATATTTTCTCTTTCTACTCTACCATGTAAATTAAGGTTACAACATGTCTAACTGAAAAATGTCTATGATTTTTATGTAACAACTAAGCAATTCATGCTACACCGTGGCAACAGATGTAGATAACTGAAATTTCACATAACTGCGTTTGAACAGAATGTGAAATAAATGCTTATTCTTTCATATATACCTTTATTTAATAATGAGACACGGGAAACCAATAACATTATTAAAAGTAAAATAAATAAATAAAAATAGTGATTTGCCCAGTTCTCTGGACTTATAGTTATAGATATATTTCCTAGCTGTGTCCTCCCTCCTGCCAAAGTGGCTCATATCTGCATGCATTTCTCTTTCCTTGGACAGCCTCAATTCTGGACTATTTGGGGGTGAAGCTTACTCCATATTACTCCACCTTGTTTGCTTCTAACTACTACGCTTTGCTTCATACCCTGTCCACCCTCTGGCAAGCCTTTAACTTTTTCTTAACTGCCCTGGTCAGGTCGCATCAGTGCAATGAACTGCCTTAGATAAGTAAGATCTTATATTACTTTTGAACCTTCGCTGTGCGGGTCCCACTTACAACAACAACAATTTCTCTCATTTATATGGGCATATAAGCACTCTAAGATAGCCCATAATACTCTCTACATATCTAAATTGCAGGGGGGGGGGGGGGCACAGTGGTCTTAATGAAAGCAGTCCAAATCTCTCTGCTCTCATTATGACATTTTTATGACGTCCCTTTTTCACACAACTCCCTGCCCTAGCTGGTACCATCAATCGATAGCCTACATTCTTGGACACTTTTGTAGGAAGACAAACCTCAGTGGACAGCAGGACCACCCTGTATAAACCTCTGTTGCTCTGTTGCATCTTGGACTGCCCACTCTGTGTGACTCTCTTGCTCTTGTCTGGCATATAATATCACTGTTGTCATAAAGCCCCTGTGTCAGCAGCTGTTTATTATCTCCCCTTTTGAAAATCAATAAAAATATAATACAAAGAAAAAAATATTGGTGTTTACATAGCCTAACATTGTTACCCCTTTTGCTGAAAAAAATAAACCGTTTTTTTATCTTGAGTCATTCATTAACATGATCTAACTACTGCATTTCCACTGGGGTTCTCTTTCTCTCTGTTTTTTTTTTTTTAATGTTTCAATTTTATTTATACTGCTACCAATACGTGTTAGTGTAAGTGAATAAATGAATCAATAAATAAGTGTATATCAAATTAATTATATAGACAAAATAAATAAGTGAATAAATATATTAAATAAATAAGTAAATTCATGCATACATGTGGACCCCAAAAAAAGGAACTAAATCAAAACTTTTTTTTGGGTGTAGAAAAGATTCATAAACCAAGCCACATACGGCAAATATTATAAACTAACACCAACAATAACACCAACAGGGATGTGTGTGGAAAGGGATCAAATGAAGCATCTCCACCAATAAGAAATTCCTGCCGCTTACCAGAGTGCAAGATCTCAGGTTTAAGTGAGATCAAAAATCGCATGTATAGATGGTCAAGGCAAACTGTCACAGGAAACCAAACGGGACCTCTCTCTCCGAGTACTCCAGATGTTTAAACCATAATAACTCGGAGAGAGAGGTCCTGTTTGGTTTCCTGTGACGGTTTGCCTTGACCATCTATACATGCGATTTTTGATCTCACTTAAACCTGAGATCTTGCGCTCTGGTAAGCAGCCAGAATTTCTTATTGGTGGAGGTGCTTCATTTGATCCCTTTCCACACACATCCCTGTTGGTGTTATTCTTCACTTCACACTGGATTCTATATAAGCCTTGGTCTGCTGCACCTTTTGGGACTTGGACTATATAAAAAAAATTTTTTTTGCTTATTTTTTGCTTGCACATTGAATATGGACTATGAATTTTTCAATTTAGTTTATTAATTTATCTTACTTTATTTATATATATATATATATATATTTATCCATTTAATTTATTTAAAAAAGTTTATTTAATTAATTTATTCATATTAATGAGATATTATATATTCATGTGTTGATTTATTTATTTATTTACATTTTGAGTCTGTACACCTGAGGGTGTTAGTTTATAATATTTGCCGTATGTGGCTTGGTTTATGAATCTTTTCTACACCCAAAAAAAAGTTTTGATTTAGTGCCTTTTTTTTGGGTCCACATGTATGCATGAATTTACTTATTTAATATATTTATTCATTTATTTATTTTGTCTATATAATTAATTTGATATACACTTATTTATTGATTCATTTATTCACTTACACTAACACATATTGGTAGCAGTATACAATATCTGTTATATTTGGTTTGTCTTTTGAATTGATTGTCAAAATATTTTTTCCTCATTGTATTTAGCGCATTTTATATAGTTCTGAGTGTCGTAGTATAACGATTTGAGCTGCTGCTCACAGGGTGGTCTATTTGAGTAGCGCAGTTTCGTTTTATATTATTAGTAACCACTCTCTGCTCAGTAAAAATTGGGTGATTGGCAGTCAAGTGATCACTTAGTTCTCAGTTTCAGAGATGGCAGGGGATAGCTGCAACATCAGATCAATGCTGCAGCCATATAGGTGAGAATGTATGTTTGTTTTTTGCTATCCCACACTACTCCTTTAAATTCAGATAACCTTACCCCGATCTTAAAGAGTCTTCTCTTGGCACCTTTCCCAGTGCAGTCCCATTGCGCTTTGGGCAATGGAGAGCTAATCCGTGGGTTTTGCGTGGGTTAGCTGTGCTTTCCTATAGGCTTCTCTGATGTCCTGCGGTTTTGGTGCAGTTTCAGAAAGTGTGCAAAATATGCAGCATGCAGGAGTTTTGGTGCTCTTTCTAAAACGCACCAAAACCCTCATAGAAATCTATCGGAAAGTGCAGGAAAACTGTGGGTTAGCTGCGCTTTAACAAAAGCACAGTGGGTCGAGTGTGAAGCCACTCTTAGCTGTTCCCATCAGCTACAGGTTAACAAATCTTCTCAGACTTATAGCTCCCATCAGCTGCAGGTTAAGGAGTCTGACCTCATGCCCCCCTACATTTGAACTTAACTTTATAATCATATAAGTTACATTTCTTTAGTTACATCCAAGAGCTTATTAACCACCTCATTAGTGTACTATAGCCCGAAAGACAGCTACAATGCAGCTCTCTTGTTCTGGGAGGGCCCCCATGAACAGCGCAGTCAGAGCCGCAGGGGTCAGCCAACCCAGCCGCTCTGACCTCTGGGTATTACAGAGCTGCAGCAGACACTGTTGGTAGATGTGGCTGAAGAGGCTGGTCACATGCGAACAAGCCAGAGGAATAAGAAAAAGTGGAGGGTCCTATTACCATCACCAACCATAAGAGCCAGAGGTAGATCCACTCAAATCATTCAGAGTATGGAACATGAGGAGATTCCAGTCACAGGAGTGGTTGCTGGACAACAGGCTAGTCACAGCTCCAGGAAAGTAAACAGTGAAAGCAACCTAATGTCAGAACATGGGCAGCCAATACCCTCATTGACCAGCGGAGGAAACAGCGAACAGCATTTAGCTGCTCCTATTCACAACAGTGCACCAACACCACCTAAAGTTCACGGTGAGTTATACAGCATATAATAATAATGATCCATTGCAAACGTATCTAACAAAATGGCTGCAAATGTGAATGCGAGTCCTAATTATGCAGCAATATCGTCTAGTAATACAAGTGATATAAATACAGTGTAAGATTGAAGTAGCAATAATTATGTGGCAAACTCTAATTGTTCAAATTCTGTAGTAGAAATCCCTGTTTCCTCTAGCATTTCTCTGTCTGTTTCATCAGTTCCTGAAACATGTATGAAAGAAATGCTACCGTGTGAGATCTCGCCACTGGGATATCATCTTTCCAATCAAACAAAAGAAAGAATCTGGAAGGGTAAGTCTGTAGACATATTGACACTATTGCCATTTTCCAAAGATTTTACAGTATAGCAAAATCTGAAAGAAAGCTTGAAGAAAAAAGTGAAGATGATAGGTGTAGACCAGTGGCGAGATCTTTCATAACTGGCTTCAGTCATTAAAAATGTATGCAAGCGTTCTGGGTGAAAAGCACCCAGAATTCTGTTGCAGGCTTGTTCAGCACCTAGAACATGTATTGGAGGCATACAAGAATTTTGCAGGATTAGGATGGTATAATTATAATGAATCATTCAGACAAAAACTGTCTATTTATCCATCTTTAAAGTGGGATATGAAAGACGTGGGGCTGTGGCATAATTTAATATTGCCACACAAATCCACATTTTCAAAACCAGCACCCACGTCTTTTATCATGCCATACAAAAAAGGTTTCTGCTATGCAATAAATGAGACATAATGCAGATGGGGTAATACCTGTAAATATAGGCATGAATGATCACAATGTTCAGGTACACACCCATTAGTTAAGTGTTTCAAAAGGGGTATTGTTCAAGGACAGAGAAAACATACAGCAAAAAGATTAGCAAGAATGCTTCAATGGTTGTAAATGTATCCAGACCAGGAGACAGACTAAATTTAAATTAATGGATTTTTACATGTTTTCCCATTGCTCATATTCAGTGGTAGTGGTTGTAATATGGTTGAAAATCTAAAGTCGGGTAATTATTCCCTCTTATCGTAAAAGAAAAGTTAAATAAAGAGGTATTGGAAGGCCATATGGCAGGTCCTTTTAAAAATCCTCCATTTATCAACTTTAGGATCTTGCCGTTAGGTATTATCCCAAAAAAGGAACACAAATTGTACAGGCTGATACACCACCTCTCATACCCAAAAGGGGCATCTTTAAATGATGAGATTGAAGAAAGTTTGTCTTCAGTTTCATACTGCACATTTGAAGAAGCAGTTTTTAAAATCAGACAAAGTCAGTAAGGCCGTTTTGTTAGCCAAGATGGATTTAAAGGCTGCTTTACCAATTACCAATCACTCCAGAAGCAAATAATTCGTTAGGTTTTTATTTTTTATATCTATATAATATCTTGCGCCTATTTCAAAAAATTTGCTACATTTTTGGAATGGGTGGTAACATTTGAGTCTGCATATGAAGGAATCCTACATTATCTGGATGCCTTCCTATTCATAGGTCCTGCAGACTCCCCTATCTGTTATCTCATGCTTTAGCTTTTTGGTAAGATTGCTGAATACTTTGGTGTTCCTTTGGCAGCTGAAAAAACAGTGCTTCCCACATCTTCAATTATTTTTTTAGATATTAATATTGACACAGTAAATATAGAATTTAGATTACCTTTGTACAAAATAGATAAATTCAAATTCATAATATCGGGGGGGGGTTAAAAAAGAATAAAGTTTTATTAAAAGAACTACAGTCGTTATTAGGTTTATTAGCCTTTGCGTCGGCATGATGCTTGTGGGCAGGGCATTTTCGCATCGACTTTATCTGGCCATCTCAGGCATTAAATCCCCGTTTGCGCATGTTAGGCTAGCTTCTGAGCTAAAAGAAGATTTAGTAGTGTGGTTAAAAATTTTTGACAGCTATAATGGTGGCTCTTTTTTCCAAGACAATTTCATATTTTCTGCAGATTTTGAGTTTTTTTTACAAGGGTCTTGTGGTTTCTTAGCAGATGGGTAAAATGAAATTCTATAAAGAACATTCTTTTAGAGTTATTTCCATTAGTAGTGGCTCTTGAAATTCAGGGTAAGCAATTTGCCAATAAAAGGATTCTAATACAAACTGATAATAAAGGCGTATTGTACACAGTGAATTGCTTATCGTCAAAATAGTTATTAGTGATTCAATTACTTAGACATTTGGTATTCCTATGTTTACATCATAATATATGGTTAAAAGCTAAACGTCTGCCAGGAAAGAAGAATCAAATAGCAGATGGTCTAGCTCGATTATAGATTTCAAGATTCCGTCAGTTACTATCAAACGCCAACTTGGAGGGGATAACATGCCTGGAGTACCTTTGGGATTTAATCTAGAAATCATTACAGACTATATTAAAAAAGTCAGTCGCAAATAGCGCATGGGCAGAATATACTGCTAGATGGAACAAATGGGTTAATTTTGCTAGAGATTTTAATTTCCATTTTGATTCTCCTTCAGAACAGGTAATATTAGCATTCTTATGTTCCTTAATGCATAAAGAGGTGTCTTACAGCCTTATTGCTAAAACTCTGGCAGGAGTATCATTTTTTCTAAAAATGCAAGGTCTGCCTTGTTGTACATCTTTTTTCTCTATACAACAAGCTCTGAAAGGTTACAGGAAGAGCCATTATACCGCTGATAATAGGAGACCTATTTCAATTGAATTATTGAAAAAGATTTGTATGATTACTTCAGACGGTAGCGTTTGTATTAGCCTTTTTTGGAGCATTAGGAATCTCAGAACTGCTTCCAAATAATAAATTAGCTCATGCTGGTCTTTTGCTATAGCATGTGGATGACTTGGATGCAGGGATTAAATTGTTTATCCCATTGCCTAAGACATATAGGATCGGTAGAGGTAAGTGGATTAATCTACATACATGTGGTGATGAAATGATATGCCCATTAGTCCTGGTTAAGAATTACATTCGCATTAGGCCTCAGGCGGGTGATCAATTTCTTCTTCAAGAATATAGTTCTCTTTTGAACAGGTACCAGTTTAATTTTGTTTTGAAAGGTTGCATGAAGGGGTTAGGATTAAAACACTTGAGAGTTATGTCCAATTATTTTCATATCAGGGCAGCTATGGAGGCTGCAAGAATGGGAGTTGATGACTCCATCATACAAAGGTGAGGCAGATGGGAATCTCAGTGTTTTAAAATGTATATGAGACCTGACCTTTCTTTTTAAATTCCAGGTGATAGAATAAATGTTTGGATTCTAGGACCCTTATTTATTTACTGGGCATTTAAAAGAGCCGTACTACGCTGCTACACATCCAATCTGTCCTTGGATTATGCTAATTTTCAAGTATTCTAGAAAGGCATCCAGGGTCTCTGCTGGGCTAATTTGTCTTTTTAAATGTGCAGGTTGTTTGAAGTTTGGCCAACTCCTGATATTATAATCATCCACTTTGGGGGGAATGATGTGGGTAAAGTCAAACCTGGATCTCATGTATAAAATGAAGCGGGATTTACACAGTTTCAATAAGTTATCCCGAAATACTAGAGTCATTTTTTAAGAAATTTTTCCTTGACTTTTGTGGTTAAGCAATCCTAACCTTAAAAATTTGGAAAAAATTATACGTAGAATACATAAAACAATGGAAAAATGTATCCCTATTATAGGTGGATTTTCATACAGACACCTAGATCTTGAAGGAGGCTTTACTGGCTTATACAGATCAAATGGAGTGCACTTATCTGAGGTAGGGCTAGATATCTTTAATTTAGGATTACAGTCTAGTATCGAGTCGGCCTTGGTTTTTGGGTGGGGCCAGACTTGAAGATGCAAGTCGGGTGTTTGGGGACTGGTATTTATAATTTATGAGATTAGTACTCGAGTCATTTTATGGCTGAGCAAAGTTATATTTTGCAGATTAACCACTTGATGTCCACACGATAGCTGAAATGATGGCCACAGCGCAGACCTGAATTTCCAGGAGGAAACAGCCTCCCTAGTGCATGCTCCCTGCACACACCCTGCGCTGTGATCACCGAGTCACTGAGACTCGGGTGATCATCGATCTGAGTAAGGGGCCAGTCCCGGCCTCTTACCATGTGATCAGCTGTCAGCCAATGACAGCTGATCACATGATGTAAACAAAAGGTCGGTAATCGTTTTTTTTCCCCTCATGCTGACAGCTTCTCTTCCGAAGAGGAAGAGACAATTATGCCTCATCTGTGCCAACTGCCATTGCCACTTGACACGGCCCACAGTGCCCACCAGTGCCACCTTTTAATGTCCATAAGTGCCACCTATAAATGCCCACAAGTGCCACTTATCAATGCCCACCAGTGGTGCCAATCAGTGCAACCAAGCAGTGCTGCCTATCAGTGTAACTGATCAGTGCCCATTATTGGCACGCATCAGTGCCCATCACTGCCACCCATCAGTGTCCATTAGTGCTGCCTCATCAACGTACATCGATGAAAGAGAAAAATTACCTGTTTTAACATTTTTATAACAAAATATATATAAAAAAAATTCTGTATTTTAAAAAAAATGTTAACAAAAAATAAAACCTGCAGAGGTGATCACATACCACCAAAAGAAAGCTCTCTTTGTGGGAAATTTTTTTACCATTTTAATTTGGGTACAGTGTTGTATGACTGCGCAATTGTCATTCAAAGTGCATCAGCGCTGAAAGCTGAAAATTGGTCTGGACAGGAGGGGGGTTTACGTGCCCAGTAAGCAAGTGGTTAACAAAATTTGAGGAAATCTATAAATAAATAATATATTTATATGAAGTTGTTATTCATTGAAAAAATTCTTTAAAAACTATAAATGTGCCTGGGCCCTAATTGTACCACTCAATGGTGTCTGTGTTATTTATTTGGTAAATTTAAGCTAGATTATAAACAAAGGGAGAAAGTGCAATCTGCAGTCCCATGAGAAGGAGGGCACAAGCATATGGACACGACAACATGGGCATGCGGTTGCCCTCCCTTTCATAATTAAAAAATATATAAATACATATATATAGATATGTTTACATAATTTATAGGGTATATATAGAGCCTATATAGTTAGTAAGGTTGAATAAAGACACCAGTCCATCCAGTTCAACCTGAGTGAGTGCCTACAATTGTCCCTATCCCTATACATTACAGACTCACATCGGTCCCTACCCTCAAGGAGCCCATAATCCAAGGTCCCCATTCATATACTAGGGCCAATTTTGGACAGAAGCCAATTAACCTACCAGCATGTCTTTGGAGTGTGGGAGGAAACAGGAGTATCTGGAAGAAACCCGCACAGGGAAAACATGCAAACTCCAGGCAGGTAGTGTCATGGTTAGGATAATAGTCATCGGCCACATCGCATCAGTTTTGGGGCTTACCAAAAGCTGGGGTAAGCTTGGAAGCGGCGGGAGGGGGCACCTCTCCCATCCCCTATAAAGTGAATATTCTGCTGGGACCACTTTTATTGCAAAGCCGGCCGCCTAACGAAAGAAGGGATACCGGGGTCATGGCAGCTTGCTGCTGCCATAAGCCTGGTATTTAACCTCAAATTAATGACGTCAATTTACAGTTAGGTGGACTGCAAGTGGTTCCATCTGTATACAGATTTTGTTATATCGGCTTTAATTTAATGAGAACATTATTCTTGATGTCTGCATGCTAGGAAAAAATCTACTCATTATGTGTTTTGAAAATGACGTATACAAGTGGAATGGCTTGTGGGAGAATCAACAAAGCACCACATCCCTAAATAGCATACACAAATGTAAAAATGCCATGGTGGGACTTTTAAGGTGCCAGAAAAAAAGCACAAAAACAAATCATACATAAAATAAATAAGAAGATTACATAGTTACATAGTTTAAATATGTAACTTCAAATATGCAAAAATTGAAATTTGGTATTCAGGAGATTGGGATATGCACCACGTGACCTCTGGGAAATTCCCAGAAGGTCACATGATGCAATTGTAAAATTCTAGAAGCGGGGCCTATTATAAATAGGACCCCACTCTGAGGTAACTACCAGTGGGTATGTCACAATTGAAGGAGCTCCCCACTATGCACACACATTATGCATATGCGCAATTGGATTTTAAACCTGTATGTCCATTTTTCCTTGCAAGGACTATTACTGCAATTTATATATATTTGCCTTGGGGTTTTTGTACTGCAACTCCTATCTTTTAATAAAACATCTTGAGAAGACATTCTGCACTATTGGAGCCTTTTTATCTTTTTATATTATCCTGCTGTTCACATCATTGGGATTTGAATGAATGTCCATGGACCTCTCTGGAGAGGAATGCGAAGTCTTCCATCGGCGAATCTTGGATTTCACTAAAAGCACTGTTTGACCCCCCCCCCCCCCCCGAATAAGGGAGGTCGCAGGCTTTCTGGTAAGCCTTTCATCTTAATGAGGTGATGGGAAACACGGTGATGAGCACTCAATCTACATTTTATGTTGCACTGTGAAGTCACATATTGGATTTCAACAATCTATGAACACATTTTTTTCATCCATATCATTTTGCACTTTCGTGCATTTTTATGCAACTTTGGTTTCCTTCGGCATTGTCGCATGAGACTGCACTAAATTAAATATTTTTGTTGTATATAACACAATCCATCACATTTGCACTGTATAGTTGCACTTTATTTGAATTTTCTACTACTTAAGATTATGGTCACATTATACATTTAATATTGTGTTATATTTTCTTCACATATGTTCTCATGCACAGTCTTTTTGTGCCCAAACTTAGTGGTGCACTTTAAAATTTGCATATTGTTTGCACTGTTGTGCATTTTTTATGCAACTTTGTTTTCATCCTGCATTTATCGCATGGGATCGCACTAAAACTAAATATTTTCTTCACATATGTTCTCGTGCATAGAGTCTTTTTTTTGCCCAAACTTAGTATTGCACTTTACAATTTGCATATTGTTTGCACTTTTGTGCATTTTTTATGCAACTTTGTTTTCATCTTGCATTTGTCACATAAGATCACACTAAAACGAAATATTTTGGTTGCATATAATACAATTCATCATATGCGCATTGAATAGTTGCACTTTATTTGAATTTATGCTATTTAATGTTTATGGTCATATTGCACTTTAACCACTTTCAGACCGGACCATTTTGCTGGTAAATGACCAGAGGTCTTTTTACACTTTGGCACTGCGCTGCTTTAACTGGTAATTGCGCGGTCATGCAATGTTGTACCCAAACAAAATTTGCGTCCTTTTCTTCCCACAAATAGAGCTTTCTTTTGATGGTATTTGATTGCCTCTGCGATTTTTATTTTTTGCGATATAAACGTAAAAAGACCGCAAATTTTGAAAAAAAATGATATTTTCTACTTTTTGTTATTAGAAAAATCCAATAAACTCAATTTTAGTCATACATTTAGGCCAAAATGTATTCAGCCACATGTCTTTGGTAAAAAAAAAGTCAATAATTGTATATTTATTGGTTTGCGCAAAAGTTGTCACATCTACAAACTAAGGTACGTTTTCTGGAATTTACGCAGCTTTTAGTTTACGACTGCCTATCTCATTTCTTGAGGTGCTAAAATGGCAGGGCAGTACAAAACCCCCCCAAATGACCCCATTTTGGAAAGTAGACCCCCTAAGGAAATTGATAAGAGGCATGTTGAGCCCATTGAATATTTTATTTTTTTGCCTCAAGCGATTGAATAATGACAAAAAAAAAAATTTTTTTTTTTTTTTACACAAAGTTGTCACTAAATGATATATTGCTCACACATGCTATGGGCGTATGTGAAATGACACCCCAAAATAAATTCTGCTGCTTCTCCTGAGTATGGGGATACCACATATGTGGGACTTTTTGGGAGCCTAGCTGCGTACGGGGCCCCAAAAACCAAGCACCGCCTTCAGGCTTTCTAAGGGCGTAAATTTTTGAGTTCACTTCTCACTACCTATTACAGTTTTGAAGGCCATAAAATGCCAAGATGGCACAAAACCCCCACAAATGACCCCATTTTAGAAAGTAGACACCCCAAGCTATTTGCTGAGAGGCATGTTGAGTCCATGGAATATTTTATATTTTGCCACAAGTTGCGGGAAAATTACAAACTTTTTTTTTTTTTTTTTTTTTTCACAAAGTTGTCACTAAATGATATATTGCTCACGCATGCCATGGGCATATGTGAAATGACACCCCAAAATAAATTCTGCTGCTTCTCCTGAGTACGGGGATACCACATATGTGGGACTTTTTGGGAGCCTAGCCGCGTACGGGGCCCCGAAAACCAAGCACCGCCTTCAGGCTTTCTAAGGGCGTTACAGTTTTGAAGGCCATAAAATGCCAAGATGGCACAAACCCCCCCCAAATGACCCCATTTTGGAAAGTAGACACCCCTAAATTTAGGGGTACACTAGTGAGACTAGGTAATAAATGGCGGGTGCCCTGAAACTATAAAAAAATAACTAACCAACCAGCGTCACCTGTAACAGTTATATGGTGATCACTGGTGAAAGGGTTAACTAGGGGGCAATTAGGGGGCTTTATGCGGTAGTATATGGGGGTCCCTGGCGCTATAAAAAGCTGCAGCGAACCTAAATACCTACCTGCCTAACTAGCGTCACCTGTGACACTAATACAGCGATCAGAAAAACGATCGCTTATTAGGCTGGGTTCACACTGGAGCGATGCGGGAACGCCACGAATGTGCGGCGGGTTCCCGCATCGCATGCCTCCCGGCGGCAGTTCACACTGCCCTATGCGAACTGCTGGGAGTGTCAGTGAAATGTTACTGACACCCCCAGATCAGTTCGCATATCGCAGTGCGATCTGCAAACTCGGATCGCATGGTGTGAACACCCATGCGATCCGATTCTGCTGCGGGCCAAAAAAAGAGTCCCGTGCGAATTTGCGGCGGGTGCGGCGAATGGCTGAACTCGAATCGCACAGAGACCGGATGTGATTTGCACTGCAGTGCGGTGCGAATCACATCCGTTCTCATAAACCGCTGCAATGTGAACCCAGCCTTAGTGACACTGGCGACGGGGGGTGATCACGGGGTTAAACCTTTATTGGAGGGGTTAGGGGGGTACCTTAGAACTAAAGGGGGCTAACCCTAACTGCCCTAACAGTTATTAGTCACAAATGACACCCGCCGGGTGATCAGGGGGTTAAACCTTTATTAGGTAATAAATGGCGGGTGCCCTGAAACTATAAAAAAATAACTAACCAACCAGCGTCACCTGTAACAGTTATATGGTGATCACTGGTGAAAGGGTTAACTAGGGGGCAATCAGGGGGCTTTATGCGGTAGTATATGGGGGTCCCTGGCGCTATAAAAAGCTGCGGCGAACCTAAATACCTACCTGCCTAACTAGCGTCACCTGTGACACTAATACGGCAATCAGAAAAATGATCGCTTATTAGGCTGGGTTCACACTGGAGTGATGCGGAAACGCCGCGAATCCGCGGCGGGTTCCCGCATCGCATGCCTCCCGGCGGCAGTTCACACTGCCCTATGCGAACTGCTGGGAGTGTCAGTGAAATGTTACTGACACCCCCAGATCAGTTCGCATATCGCAGTGCGATCTGCAAACTCGGATCGCATGGTGTGAACACCCATGCGATCCGATTCTGCTGCGGGCCAAAAAAAGGGTCCCGTGCGAATTTGCGGCGGGTGCGGCGGGTGCGGCGAATGGCTGAACTCGAATCGCACAGAGATCGGATGTGATTTGCACTGCAGTGTGGTGCGAATCACATTCGTTCTCATAAACCGCTGCAATGTGAACCCAGCCTTAGTGACACTGGCGACGGGGTGATCACGGGGTTAAACCTTTATTGGGGGGGTTAGGGGGGTACATTAGAACTAAAGGGGGCTAACTCTAACTGCCCTAACAGTTATTACAGTCACAAATGACACCAATGCAAAAAAAAAAAAAAAAAAAATGACATTGGTGTCACTGTGACTGGGGGGCAGGGGTAATTGGGGGGGTGATCGGGGGGTAAAGGGGGGGTGTGAGTGTGCCTGGCATGTTCTACTGTGTGTGTAGAGTGTTGGTGCAACTCACCGATCCGCTCTCCTCCGTGTCGGAACGAAAAATACCGACACGGAGGAGAGAATACATCACTTCCTCTCCTGTGTTTACATTACAGGAGAGGAAGTGATGTCACCGGGGATTTCTATTCGTCGGGAGCGATCGCGAGGGGGTGGCCATGAATGAATGGCCGCCCCCTCGTCCCGGATCGCTCCCGGACGAAAACCGACCGCCGCAGGCACCGGGCGGGGGCCCGATCGGGCCCCCGACCCGCGGGAGGCAAGGGACGTACATGTATGTCCTTATGCCTGCCCGTGCCATTCTACCGACGTACATCGGCGTGCGGCGGTCGGCAACTGGTTAATAATATAGTGATATATTTACTTTTATATATGCTTTTTTGCACAGGATCATCTTGCGTTTATACTTAGTGCTACACTTTATTTTTTGCATTTTTTTTTTTTATGCCCTGTATCTGGGTTATAGTGCTTAGTAGGGATGAGCTTTCTGTTTGGGTCGAACATGAGTTCGTTTCGAACATTGGCCATTTGTCCGTTCGTTAAAAACCGAACATTATTGAGCGTTCGCGCAAAATTTGAGCAGCACGTAACGGCCCATAATGCACTGCGGGAACGCAGTGCATTGCTTTATGATAATTGGCCAAAGCATGCACCATGTAAACACTGTGGTGGTAGCTATGACGCTCTCCTATGACAGCAAATTATATATACAAAATACACCATGAAAATGATCAATACATACCACATGTGGGTTACAAATTAAAAGTGCTGATATTAGTGAACAACCTTATTAAAGTGCTAGTGCTAATGAAACTGGTAAACACCTATATAATTGGTAAAGTGCTTGTTTGTTGTATTTTGTCAACACTGTTTGCAACCTGCAATTTGCACTTTACCAATTATATAGGTGTTTACCAGTTTCATTAGCACTAGTACTTTAATAAGGTTGTTCACTAATATCAGCACTTTTAATTTGTAACCCACATGTGGTATGTATTGATAATTTTCATGGTGTATTTTGTATATATAATTTGCTGTCATAGGAGAGCGCCATAGCTACCACCACAGTGTTTACATTCCTCCCAACCTATTAGGCTGGTAATATTTGGTAGCGGCAGCCTCCCTTCTAATATATATCTTTATATTTTTAATTTTCATTGCCTCTTCCATTTTCATTACCTCTTCCAAAAAGTATTTGTCTCCATAGCGCAAACCCTACCCCCCCTTTTTATTTAAAGCATGCACTATGACCTGCATGCTTTGGTCAATCCCAGCACCCTCAGCTAAGAGAGCCATAATTGGCCAAAAACAGGGTGCCTTCTGCTAATCATGGCTCAGGGGGACTAAGTCCATGCCCCACTCTATATAAGGCTGCCTGCACATCAGCCCCGCGTAGTGCGTTGTTGCCGTGGATGGAGAGAGAGTGTCATTTAGATATATACACACACACACAGACAGTCTTGTGTGTATATATATATATATATATATATATATATATATCCACTGCATACAATTTAACTATATCTGACTGCAGGCCATTCCTGGTGTACTTTTTCTAATATACTTCTGGCAGGCAGGTTATTCAGTTAACGCCAGCTTCAGTGGTGAATGGTTGTATGCGACAATGGCACCAACCTCCTCTCCGCCCTCCAACAGTGACACTCGATCCATGTTCCCTATTTGGCTCACGTCCTGAATTTGGTGATGCAGCGGTTCTTGAGTAGGTACCCTGGCTTACAAGATCTCCTGAGGCAGGCCAGGAAAGTCTGTGGTCATTTCTGCCAGTCATATAATGCCAGTGCTCGGCTGGCTGACATTCAAAGAGAATGCAACCTGCCCAAGAACTGCCTCATTTGTGACATGCCCACCAGGTGGAACTCAACATTGGCAATGCTGCAGTGGCTGCACACGCAGCAGAGGGCCATCAATGAGTACCTGTGTGAGTATGGCAGCAGGACAGGGTCAGAGGAACTTGGGTTTTTTCGCTACACCAGTGGCTACTGATCAAGGATGCATGCACTGTCCTGTCACCATTTGAGGAGGCCATGAGGATGGTGAGCAGTCCATAGCAGAAATGTAAAAACAGATCTGGTCTATACAGGGTGTACATGTGCGGGAAAGTGAACTGTTTACAGTGAATACCAGTAATTATGCATCAAGTTACAAATTCAAATAAACGTACCTGTCACTGGCAGTAGCAGCCTCCCATGTTTACTTCAAAGCTAAAAAAAACTGGCTACTACACTATACACTACCCTATAGATTTAAATGAGCCATTCTTCTACACTAAAGATGCTAAAAGTATGGCCCAGGGTAAGCCACTGGGAAGATGAAAGGCACTGCCAGAGCCAGTGAAGAGTTGGGGCCTGAAGATGTAAACTCCAGATCAATTCCCTCTATGATTAAGCCTAGGTGAAACAAGTCTGAAGAGTTCTCTACAGGTGGAGAACAGAAGCTGAAGCCATCTTGTATCCATCTCATTCACATTTATGCAACAGGGAGTTGCTGTCTGTGTGTACAGTAGATGGTCACCAGTTTGTTAAAGTCTACTGGAGCCTGAGAAGTTGCTTATCTGACTAAGACAGACATGGGGGGTATATGAGTGTTAACTTTTTCATTGTTTTGGGCTACATATTCAAATGAATTCCATTACTGTGACGGTGAGGTAAGTAATCACTAATCTTGAGCAAACTGGGCAAAGTTTGATTTTCTGGACATTCATCGAACAATTGTAAACACTTGTGAACGCTGAATGGAGTGGCAAACTTCACTGAAGTCCATATGGTCATTACCATATTTAGTCAATATTTTATGCAGCATGCATAACAACCAATAACTGTGAGCCAGCATCCTAGCAACCAGACGTCATCAGTTCCTGGGTAGCAGGTGGCCAGCCTGAGAAGCATACTTGGTCGCCAAGATGCAGGCATATGCCAACTTCCTAGCAATTAAGACACAGGGAGTATTTATTTTAGTGGTGGTATTGCAGTAGCTGGATGTTTGGCAGTCAGGAATATTGACCATTTAGTACTCCCGTTTGACAACCTGCGAACATGCAAACATGCAAAGTTCGGCTGAAACTCTACTTGGCTGAAAACTTGAATTTTATCCCTAGTAAGTCCCACCTGAGTGGACGGGTTCTAGTTTATTTAAGTGAACTAAAGACCTACCATGAGAGAAATGTTTATGCTGGCATTGCTAAAGTATACAGTACGTGAACCCTCACCTTGTAAAACAATCCTTTCAGTTTAAAATAGAAATGAAAGGCAAAATATTTGTGTATATATATAGAAACCATTATACATTCCTTTTTCAATTTTTCTTAAGGCTTCATGCACACGAGACGCAGATGCAAACGCTGCTGGACACATGTTGAAACCGGCGTTTAGAAACGCGCGTTTTGCCGCGATTTTTACCGCGATTTAGCGGCGTTTTACCGCGTTTGCGTCTAGAAGCGTTTAGTTAAGCTAACATCATAGACCCTCCCCAGCTCAAAAATTAACTATTTCAGCAATTTTGTGAGACCAGAGTGAGTAGCAGCAGCTGTGAGAGCTGCAGTGTACTTGTATTTAGCGTGTCACTTGCCACGGCACCTGCCACAAGTTGTGGATTGTCCACTTGCCACGTGACTTGCCACATCACCTGCCACGTCACTTGCCATGTCATCTGCCACAAGTTGTGGATTGTCCAACTGCCACGTCACCTGCCACAAGTTGTGGATTGTCCACTTGCCACGTCACTTGCCACATCACCTGCCACGTCACTTGCCACGTCACCTGCCACAAGTTTTGGATTGTCCACTTGCCACGTCACTTGCCACGTCACTTGCCACGTCACTTGCCACGTCACTTGCCACAAGTTGGGGATTGTCCACTTGCCACATCACCGGCCACGTCACCTGTCACAAGTTGTGGATTGTCCACTTGCCACATCACTTGCCACCTGCCATGTCACTTGCCACAAGCTGTGGATTGTCCACTTGCCACGTCACTTGCCACGTCACCTGCCACAAGTTTTGGATTGTCCATTTGCCACGTCACTTGCCACGTCAGCTGCCACGTCCCTTGCCACAAGATGTGGATTGTCCACTTGTCACATCACCTGCCACATCACTTGCCACATCACCTGCCACGTCACCTGCCACAAGTTGTGGATTGTCCACTTGCCACGTCACTTGCCACATCACCTGCCATGTCACTTGCCACGAGATGTGGATTGTCCACTTGCCACGTCACTTGCCACGTCACCTGCCACGTCACCTGCCACAAGTTTTGGATTGTCCACTTGCCACATCACTTGCCACATCACCTGCCACGTCACCTGCCATAAGTTGTGGATTGTCCACTTGCCACGTCACTTGCCACATCACCTGCCACGTCACTTGCCACGATATGTGGATTGTCCACTTGCCACGTCACTTGCCACGTCACCTGCCACGTCACCTGCCACAAGTTTTGGATTGTCCACTTGCCACGTCACTTGCCACGTCAGCTGCCATGTCACTTGCCACAAGATGTGGATTGTCCACTTGTCACATCACCTGCCACATCACTTGCCACATAACCTGCCACGTCACCTGCCACAAGTTGTGGATTGTCCACTTGCCACGTCACTTGCCACATCACCTGCCATGTCACTTGCCACGAGATGTGGATTGTCCACTTGCCACGTCACTTGCCACGTCACCTGCCACGTCACTTGCCACGTCACCTGCCACAAGTTTTGGATTGTCCACTTGCCACGTCACTTGCCACGTCAGCTGCCACGTCACTTGCCACAAGATGTGGATTGTCCACTTGTCACATCACCTGCCACATCACTTGCCACATCACCTGCCACGTCACCTGCCACAAGTTGTGGATTGTCCACTTGCCACGTCACTTGCCACATCACCTGCCACGTCACTTGCCATAAGATGTGGATTGTCCACTTTCCACGTCACCTGCCATGCCACCTGCCACAAGTTGTGGATTGTCCACTTGCCACGTCACCAGCCACATCACCTGCCACAAGTTGTGGATTGTCCACTTGCCACACCACTTTCCACGTCACCTGCCACATCACCTGCCACAAGATGTGGATTGTCCACTTGCCACGTCACCAGCCACATCACCTGCCACAAGTTGTGGATTGTCCACTTGCCACATCACTTTCCACGTCACCTGCCACGTCACCTGCCACAAGTTGTGGATTGTCCACTTGCCACGTCCCTTGCCACGTCCCCTGCCACAAGTGGATTGTCCACTTGCCACATCACTTGCCACATCACCTGCCACAAGTTGTGGATTGTCCACTTGCCACGTTACCTGACACAAGTTGTGGATTGTCCACTCGCCACGTCACTTGCCACGTCCCCTGCCACAAGTGGATTGTCCACTTGCCACGTCACCTGCCACAAGTTATGGATTGTCCACTTGCCACGTCACATGCCAGTCACCTGCCACAAGTTGTTGATTTTCCACTTGCCACGTCACCTGCCAGGTCACTTGCCGCGTCACCTGCCAGGTCACTTGCCACGTCACCTGCCACAAGTTGTGGATTGTCCACTTTCCACGTCACTTGCCACTTCACCTGCCACGTCACTTGCCACAAGTTGTGGATTGTCCACTTGCAACGTCACTTGCCACCTGCCATGTCACTTGCCACAAGTTGTGGATTGTCCACTTGCAATTGCAATTGTTTAAAATATTTTTCTAATGGTTTTTCATCATTTGCAATCATTTTTGAGATTTTTAATGTAAAAAAAAAGGTCACCTTTAAAAACGCATATAAACGCAAACGCGGCTAAACGCGGTAGCGGCGTTTTGCCGCGTTTTACCGCGTTTTGCCGCATTTTGCGTCTGAAACGTGGAAATTTTTGCTTCTGAACGCATTTTTTTGCTTCTGGAAAAACGAGATTAAACGCAACTGCATGAAAACTGAAAAAAACGAGACTGTGTGCATGGACACATAGGATAACATTGAATGAGTTCAGGAGCAGTTGAAAAAAACTGTCCAACTGCATCTGAACGCGCGTTTAACTGCGTCTCGTGTGCATGAGGCCTAAGTGACCACATACCCTCTGTTCTCAGCTGCATAAGGATCTTAGAGAGCAAGTGGAGTAGAAGCAGCAGCAAACTGGTATTCCCGGTGAATGGCTGTACAGGGGGATGTGTCAGCACAAGTTTAATCATTAAAGGGCAGGCAGGCAGAGTTCCAAGAGAAGCCAGAAAACTGACCATGATGTGCTCTCCTACCTAGTGTGGTCAGTTTATAATAGGAAAGCAGAGGGACTGACAGGAACACCAGGTATTTCACACAAAGGAAACAATAAAAAGAGAACAGGTTATAATTTCATACAAGTACACGGTACAGCAGGCACATATCAGGAATAAAAAAAATTTGGGTTGACATAATCTTGTCTCCTTTTGAAAATGGTAATTTTTTGGTCTTGAATCCTTGTCTATAAAGTGTATCTAACCCCAGAATAAAAATGTAATATAATGAAACATATCTCTCCTTAGATGTGGTGGCGGCATCAGTTTTCTTTTCAGGCTGCAACATTTTTAGCAAGCACAGAAAATACCTATTCATCTTGCCATAAATGTGGTGTCCTTGTCTCTTCTTCTTATTTAATAAGACAGACAGTATAAAGAATGTTGTCTCTTTTTTGTAAACTTCTAGCTCAATCAATCCACCTCGCAATGGAGATATTTGAAGTCCAGCCTGTGTCACAGCAATAGCTGCCTCCATAAGTAAATCGGGACCATGGAAAAATTACCCTGTGCCTCTAAAGTATTTCAATTAGACAACAAGTATTTTCAGGAGGTCAGTAATGGAAGCACAGTATTTCTTTCATGTTAGGTATACGTAGGACTGCCCACTGCAGATATACTGTGGCAGAGCAGCCACTCTGCGCCAGATCACGTGCCTAGTATGTGATCTGACACTGCTCCGGCTGTGATCACACACAGCGGGAGACCAGAGATGGGTACCGTGGACTCAATGTCCACCGGCATCTGCCCATTGTTCAGCACAGAGGCAGAACAGTGATCTGCCTATGTAAACAAGTCCATCACAATATCGCAGTCCCATTATAAGTCCCTGATCACTGTCATAACTGGTAAAAAATAAATAAATGAAAATATCCCATAGTTTGTAGACGCTATAACTTTTGCACAAATCCATCAATATATATACGCTTATATATATGTAGCAGAATACATATTGGCCTAAACTGAAGAAGAAATTAGATTTTTTATATTTTGTTATTGGATATGTTTTATAACAAAAAGTATAAAATATGAGTTTTTTTTCAAAACTGTCAATCTTTTTTAGTTTACATTGCAAAAAATAAAAAACCGCAGAGATGATCAAATACCACCAAAAGAAAGCTCTATTTATGGGAAAAAAGGAGATACATTTTATGGGAAAAAAGGACATACATTTTATTTGGGTACAACGTCACACGACCATGCGATTGTTAGTTAAAGTAACGCAGTGTCATATTGCAAAAAATGGCCTGGTGATGAAGGGTAAATCTCCTGAAGCTGAAGTGGTTAATAAATTAAACTGCAATAACTATTAGGAAGATTGTCCTCATTTTGTGACTGTTTTCAACTCTAGGAAACATGGGTATTACATGTCACTGCTCTTGACAGTGCCTTTTAATGTAAGCTTAGGAAGGATTGGAAGGATATTATGACGAAGCTATGATTTTAAAAACCCTAGAAAACACAGCTTTAACAAATGATATTTTATGCATAGTCACAGATGCTTGGCAATCTATCACGTTAACCAAATCATGAGGAAAATAGAACTTGCTATAGTTCTATTTTCATTGTCAATTTAGGGACTCTAATTTCTTTCCTCGATTTATTTAGTGCTAGTCTGCTTTCCTTGAAGAGGGGAATAATCACAGCTGAGAAGTTCTATTATCCAGCTTTCATTAACACCTTAGTACCCAGAATGCAATGGGTGCTCTACAACTCTGTAGACGAGCCACCCTTACAGCTCAGCATGTGGCAAACAGATGTCATTTTATGCAGTTAAAAATTTTACTTTTGCTCATAAACAAGTAGATGTGAGTATAAAATCAGGCAGTGACTAAACAATACTATTAAAAAAAAAAAATTTCACAATTACAATGGGCTTAACTTGAGAACTTTCATGGCATATATGTCTCTTAGTCTGTTTTCGGAAGAAAACATTTGATTTATAATGCACATACTGTATTTTTCAAGTGTTCAGTTAACTATAAAATATGTATAACATTCATTTTAAATTAAAACTCTTTAAAAGTGTTCAGATAATATGCAGTGTCAAAATACAAATAAAAATTGGTTGCAAAGGGTAGTGTGGCTGTTGTTGCCATAGACTGCTCCTTCTTCAAGCCTTCCCGTAATCACTGCTATTAGGCTCCATGCACACTGGCTTTAAAATCACTGTTACTAGAGGAGTTTTGTGTTTTGCCTGTAAAAGCAGCTCAATGTTATCCTATGTGTCCATGCACATTAGAATGATTACAGGCATATTTTGAGCTCAACTTTTACAGGCAGGAAAAAAAAACCTTCTGGTCTGAGTTTTTAATTGGAGCTTTCTGCCAGAAAAAAACACAAAACTCTCCTAAACTATGTACAAAAAATGTTCTGCCAAAGGAACTGCCTTTTTTTTAAAGCTCTGTGTGCATGGAGTATTAATGAACAAAAAGAAAACTGCAACCAGACTCCACTTCTGCATTCAAGTTTCTTCTTCAGCTCTCAGCCATCCCACTTTTCCACAGTTTGCAACTCTAAGGTTATGTAAACTAAAGAATCTAGACTCAAGGTTCCCCCTCTCCCTGCCCCCCCCCCCCCCAAGGCTCCCACTCCAGGGACCTCCTCAGAGTCCTACTCATATGACAATACTTGCATGAGTTAATGAAAGGGGCAACTTGATTCTACAATCAACCATTCTCATAAGAGTTATACAATTCTCTCACATAGGTATGGTCATTTTGTAAGGGAACATTCCCTTAGCTTAGTGAATGTGGTGAAAATTTACTTTGCAAAGTATACCCAACCACCAGCGAGGAAAATATATATTGTAAAAAATAATTGGATTTTTCTTATATACTTACCTGTAAAATCTATTTCTTGGAGTACATCACAGGACACAGAGACGGTTATAATCATAACTACGAGTTATCCCATTATAACCTCTCCTATACAGGAAGTAAATCTTTTTTTTTTGCCAGTGTCTGTAAGGTGGTGGTCACATGTGCTGTTGGGGCATACTTGGAGGTCCTGATGGGTTCTGCTGAGAATCAGGGACTTCAATCGGATCCATTTGAAAAAAGCTGTGAGCTAAAATGGATCCTCGAGGTTTGCCTGTAATGCAGTTTTATGGTGCTGAATCCTGCTTAATGGAACCCTGTGCACTGTTTTTTCTGACCAAGGTGCTTTCCAGCAGGGTGCTGGAGAGGTCCAGGGGAGTGGACCCCATATTAAGGAGGACCGAGTCCCTGAAGGTCTTTTATGACAGAGCCCGTCGTGATGGGCGAAGGTTGTGTTATGACTCGGAGTTCTGCAGCAGGAATGGTAAGTTTGCATTTGCAAAAAAGAAAGATCTGACTATCTGGC
The DNA here is from genome assembly GCF_037356315.1 of Lithobates pipiens. Classification (NCBI taxonomy): domain Eukaryota; kingdom Metazoa; phylum Chordata; class Amphibia; order Anura; family Ranidae; genus Lithobates; species Lithobates pipiens. The sequence goes on from NW_027507787.1 coordinate 123,371,416, forward strand.
CTTTCTCCTGGAGGTCACTGGGGGCAGTATGCTGTCTGGTCTGGCCAGTTCATGCTCTGTGTGCTCCTCAAGAGTATTGGGCTATGGGTTCTCATGCAGCCACTAGAGAGCGCAAGATCACTCAGTATGGCCTACTCTTGTCAGTATAGGCAAAAAGTAGAAGGGCGGCCATTTTTTGTTTGGAATACCATGTGGGTTGAAGGATTAGCAAGGCTTCCTGGGATGCAACAGAAGCCTATGGCTAGATAATGAAGTTTGAGTACTTCCTACAGATGAGCTGCATGACCAGACAGGAAATGATTATATTCTGTGTGCATAAAAGTATGCTTAATGCTTAATCCAGGGGCTTGTACAACTGTTTAGATACACTCCTGTATGGGTATCAGTGGACTTTTAGGAGTTGTGTCTCCAGAATAGCATGCATTTGCACTGCAGGAGCATATTTTAAGGCTCCACTGAAGCAACATAAAAGCTTCATTGGATGCATATGTGCTTGGCTGATCCTGCAAAACTAGTATGGGGCCAAGTGCAGTTGGGCAGGTGCAGCATAATATGACATTATGGTATGCTTGTTATACCTCCAACATGACCATTGTCTTGTTAAAGAATCTGCAAAGGTGATGGACTGGTAAAGGTGATGGACTGGCCAAGCATGTCTCCAGACCTAAACCCTTTTGAGCATCTGTGGGGCATCCTCATATGGAAGGTGGAGGAGCGCAAGGTCTCTAACATCCACCAGCTGTGTGATGTTGTCATGAAGGAGCGGAAGAGGACTCCAGTGACAACCTGTGAAGCTTTTGTGAATTGCATACCCAAGACAGTGCTGGAAAATAATGGTGGCCACACATAATATTGACACTTTGGGCTCAATTTGGACATTTTCACTTAGGGGTGTACTCACTTTTGTTGCCAGCAGTTTAGACATTAATGGCTGCATGTTGAGTTATTTTGAGGGGACATCAAATTTACACTGTTATACAGGCTGTTATATAGTAGCAAAGTGTAATTTCTTCAGTGTTGTCACATGAAAAGATATAATAAAATATTTACAAAAATGTGAGGGGTGTACTCACTTTTGTGAGATACTGAATAATCATATGCACAGTTCTTTAGAATTCATAAACCCAAAGTCTTTTTTTTTTTAAAGTGACAGGTGCTCTTCAATCGTGTTTTTCCTTTATCTATGAACTATGGAGCTTCTAGCGTCTTTGGGTCACTTCCGGTTTGAAGTCGTGGAACGCGAATCGACTTCCTGATTTTAAATACTTGTAGTATACAGAGAAGATGTGAGTATGTTTATAAGTGTGTACATCCAATACAACTGGTGGCATCATGCTATAGGAGCATATTTTCTCTGCATGTGGATGACACGGAGGGGCTGAACTTTCAAAGGAGGAAAGAGAGGAGCGGTATCTAAAGGTGTTAATCTGGGATCTGTTACACAGTGGCATATACTGTGAATGTGGAATACCATTTCAAAGGGGTGAATTTTTCTGGTGCAACACCTATAGGGGAACGCCATAAATAGCACTGGCACAAGTTCACAGATATAGGAAAACACGATTGAAGAACACCTGTCACTTTTTTCAAAAAATACGTTGGTTTTATAATTTCTAAAGGACTGTGTGTATGATTATATATCTTTATTTTTTCACTAGAGCACTAGTCACTTTATATAAGATTGCACATTCAATTGTCACCATATGATATATGAATTTACAAAACTGTTTATATTATTAATTGCTAGACCACTAGAAGGATTTAAAGCACCAGTCACTTTATATACAGTGCCTTGAAAAAGTATTCATACCCCTTGACATTTTCTACATTTTGTCATGTTACAACCAAAAACGGAAATGTATTTTATTGGGATTTTATGTGATAGACTAACACAAAGTGGCACATAATTGGGAAGTAGAAGGAAAACAATAAATGGTTTTAAATTTTTTTTACAAAAAAATATAGGAAAAGTGTGGCGTGCATTTGTATTCAGCCCCCCTGAGTCAATACTTTGTAGGACCACCTTTCGCTGCATTTGCAGCTTCAAGTCTTTTTGGTGATGTCTCTACCAGCTTTACACATCTAGAGAGTGACATTTTTGCTCATTCTTCTTTGAAAAATAGCTCAAGCTCTGTCAGAATGGATGGAGAGTTTCTGTGAACAGCAATTTTCAAGTCTTGCCACAGATTCTCAATTGGATTTAGGTCTGGACTTTGACTAGGTGATTCTAACATATGAATATGCTTTGATCAAAACCATTCCATTGTAGCTCTAGCTGTATGTTTAGAGTTGTTGTCCTGCTGAATGGTGAACCTACGCCCCATTCTCAAGTCTTTTACGGATTCTAACAGGTTTTCTTCTTAAATAAGGATGAGCTCCAGCGTGTTCACACACCCCACATGCAGAGCCCACCAGGAAGTAGGCGCTAATCACAGGCAGTGAGACATTTCCCAATCTCTGCAGCCACGCATTGGGACAATGTCTCACTGCCTGTGATTAGCGCAGCATAGTGCAGACTTTGTGGCAGGCTCTGAACGTCAGCTGTGTGAACACGCCGGAGCGCATCCTTATTCTTAAATTGCCCTGTATTTGCCTCCATCCATCTTCACATCTTGGCTCCTTCTCTGATTAATGCTCTCCTTGCCCAGCCTGTCAATTTAGGTGGACAGCCATGTCTTGGTAGGTTTGCAGTGCCATACTCTTTCCATGTTTATGTGATGGATTGAACAGTGCTCCGTGAGATGTTCAAAGCTTGGGATATTTTTTTTATAAACTTACCCTGCTTTAAACATCTCCACAACTTTATCCATGACCTGTCTGGTGTGTTCCGTGGCCTTCATGATGCTGTTTGTTCACTAAGGTTCTCTAGCAAACCTAAAAAACCTAAGAGGGCTTCACAAAACAGCTGTATTTATACTGAGATTGGATTACACACATGTGGGCTATTTACTAATTAGATCACTTCTGAAGGCAATTGGTTCCACTAGATTTTAGTTAGGGGTTTCAGAGTAAAGGGGGTTGAATACAAATGCATGCCACACTTTTGACATATTTATTTGTAAAAACATTTGAAAAACATTTATCAGTTTCCATCCACTTCACAATTTTTTGCCACTTTGTTTTGGTCACATAAAATCCCCAAAAAATACATTTTTTTTTTTTGGTTATAACATGACAAAATGTGGAAAATCTGAAGGGGTATTTCAAGCAGTGATGTAAGTAACTCAGTTAAAATAAACTGAGTTACTTAATGCAGTTACTTTAGAGGGTAATGAGTAATCTAACTGATTACTCTTCCCCTCATGGTAACGCCGTTCCCATTACTTGGGAGGCATTACCACAATTACATCTACCGTCTGGGACCAGGTAGACAGGACTAGCGAAGGAAGTGAATGTCGCCGTCTCCATCGGCGAGATTGACACCTCTCGAGCCCCGTTGCCTGGTATGGATTTAAAGGAGAACCCCTATGCCAAAAAAACGGTGTGGGGTCCCCCCAAAGTCCATAGCAGATCATTATCCAAGCACGCAGCCCAGCCGGTCAGGAAAGGGGGTGGGGACGAGCGAGCGCCCCCCTCCTGAACGGTACCAGGCCGCGTGCCCTCAACATGGGGAGGTGCTTTGGAGAAGGGGGGCCCTGCGACCCCACCACCCCAAAGCACCTTGTCCCCATGTTGATGAGGACAAGGGCCTCATCCCGACAACCCTGGCCATTGTTTGTTGGGGTCTGTGGGCGGGGGGCTTATCAGAATCCGGGAGCCCCCCAGATTCCGGCCCCCCATCCTATGTGAATGAGTATGGGGTACGATACCCCTACCCATTCACCTGGGGAAAAAAGTGTTAATAAAAAAAACACAGCACAAGGTTTTTAAAGTACTTTATTAGACAGCTCTGGCGGTCTTCCTCTGACTTCGGGGGTCTTCTCACCAGGCTCTTCCATTATCTTCTGCTCTTTTGCTAGCTCTTTTAATAGCGGAGGAGCCCGGCTTTCTTCTTTCGTCGCCGCCACTCTCCGGGGGTCTTCTTTTGACTTTGGGGCCTCCGCTATCTTCTTACAGCTCTGTTACTAGTGTTGGCCCAGTCTTGTCGCTGCCGCCGCCTTCTTCTTCTTCTTCTCTTCTTCTTCCTTCCGATGTTGACACAATGCTCTCTCCAGCCGTAATGGCAGGGACGCGTTGTTTGGTGACTTATATAGGGTGGAGGGCTGGAATTTGGGGGCCGCCTTATTAAAGAGGGCTCCCGGATTCTGATAAGCCCCCCGCCCGCAGACCGGACAACCAACTGACAGGGGGGTTGTCGGGAAGAGGCCCTCAACATGGGGACATGGTGCTTTGGGGTGGGGGGCCCCAAAGCACCCCCCCATGTTGAGGGCACACGGCCTGGTACTGTTCAGGAGGGGGGGCGCTCACTCGTCCCCATCCCCTTTCCTGATGGGCCAGGCTGTGGGCTCGGATAAGGGTCTGCTATGGACTTTGGGGGGAACCCCACGCTGTTTTTTTGGCGTAGGGGTTCCCTTTTAAATTCATACCAGGCAACGGGGCTCACGAGATGTCAATCTCGCCGATGGAGGTGGCGACATCGACTTCCTTCGCTAGTCCCGTCTATAGAATATTTTTTAAAAAGTCACAGTTATTTTGCTGAGTAACTAATTACTTTTCCAATGTAGTAACCAAGTTACTAACGCAATTACTTTTTGGGAGAAGTCATTTGTAACTTAACTAATTACTTTTTTATAGTTAGATGACCAACACTGTTTTGAAGGCACTATATTTATCAAGGAAGGTTTATCCATTTATTTTACCAGGCTCATAACACTTGGCTTTAAGTCACTGGTTAGAGTGTGATATTGGAGCATTCAGATTCCTGTTTAAAAGATTTATTTCACTCCTAAGAACAGTGCCACACCTACTGCCTAACTCATTTATCTCCAGATAGACTAGTGGTATCAGGTATATCTGAGCCACTATGGTGTTTGACATTACAAGAATTCTTTATGCATTAGAATGTCATTAGGAAAGTTTGGAAGAGCTGCAATAAACTGTGGCCGCATCATCCAGAGCACGCCTGATTTCGAAGTCTTATTTTTCAAGTCTGGTTAGTACTTAGTTGGTTACTGTTAGGCCGCGTACACACGGGCGAATTGTCTGCCCAACTAAGTTCGTCAGACAATCCGACAGACAGTCCGTTCAAAATTTGAATAAACGGACTTGACCACACACGATGAGCAGACAGTCCGCTGAAAGCGTGCGTGATGACGTGTACAGCACGTACGACGGGACTAGAAAAACGACGTCCTATACACTGCAATGCAACCTTCGGCCGTGTAAATCCTTTCTGAGCATGCGCCATACTTAGTCCGTCCAACTTGCCTACACACGAGCGGACTGTCCGCTGAAACTAAGTTTGGACGGACAAAACCAAGTTTGAACGGACAAAATTACGGAAATTCCGTAAGACTTTGTTCGTCAGACAGTCCGCTGAAAAAGTCCGCTGAAGCCCACACACGAGCGGATTGTCCGCTGAAACACGGTTCAGTGGACTAAGTTGGACAGACAATCCGCCCGTGTGTACGCGGCCTTAGCTTTTCCCCTCTAGTGGAAGAAAGGCATCTGAGTGTTTTGAGAGTATCCCGGGCCAGAGGATCTTAGGACAGTCTCTGAGGTAGTTTACTCTGTCTGGTGGTTTGCTCAACTTGGAAGGTTGAGTATGCCTCTACGGACCTTCTGGGTCCGCCACCGATCATCAGTCTTTTGCATTGTATTTGCTCTTGGAGCAGAGGTTATGGGCTCATTATTGTAAACACCCAACTGGTAGTGGCCCCAAAACCAAACAGGGACATGAGGTCCATCTTAGACTCAAGGCACTAGACAAATGTCTAAACCTCCTTCTGTTCAGATGGGGTCAGTCTGATCAGTGATGACCATGCTGCAAGAGGTAGATTTTGGGTGTCTATAGTCTTCGATAATATCTTCATATGCCAGGTTTTTTCAGGCTCATTAAAAATTTCTGCAATTTACAGTAGAAAGTGACCATTTTTTGTGACACTGCCCTTCGGGATGACTACAGAATCCTAATCCACAGCTGGCAGGAGAAAGATCACTGCATACTCTGGAGGTGGTTCAGGCAGTCAGGATTTACTTGAGTTGTCAGTGCAGGTCATGAATCCTGGTTGTGCTGCTAGAAGAGCCTAGCAAGGGCAAGCGGCATCCAGCTCAACTATTTATCATTGGATCCATCAGGCAATCGTTGAAGCCTATGGTTTGAAAGGGCAAAGTACCATCCTTTCTGGGAAGAGCTCTCTCTATCAGGTGCGTGGGTGCATCTTGGGCTCCTTGCCATCAGGCAGCAGTGGCTCAGGTTTGCAAACCTGCTACATAGTATTTGGTTCAAACATTCACAAGGTTTTACCAGGTGAATGTCAGAGCCATGGAGGACACTGCCTTTGGCTACAGTATTTTACATGCAGCAGAATAGGTCCTTCTTGAGTGACAGTTTCTGTAATTATGTCTCCCTTCCCTCAAGTGTATTGTTTTGGGATGTCCCAAATAGTTATTATTATAACTGGCTCTGTGTTCTGTGATGTATGATAAAGAAAATTTTATTTTTTTCTACATATTTACCTGTAAAATCAATTTATTGGAGTACATCACAGGACACAGAGGTCCCTCCCCTCCTTTTGGGAATTTATTGCTTGCTACAAAACTGAAGTACTTCCTGTAAGACGGGTTATATAGGGGAGGAATTTGTGTTTGATTGGTCTACCAGTGTCCATTCACCTATAGGTGGCAAATAACCCAAATAGTTATGATTATAACCGGCTCTGTGTCCTGGGATGTATTTCAAGAAATGGATTTTACAGGTAAGAATGTATTGGAAAAATCCAATTGGTTGGGTATACTTTGCAAAGTGAATTTTCACCACATACACTAAGCTAAGGGAAAATTACCTTGCAAGGTGTACAACCTATTTGCCTTTAACCGCTAGCTGCCCGCCAGCTGTCATATGACGGCCAGACGGTGCGGCTCTCGTTCTGGGAGGGTGTCATATGAAGTCCCTCCATTTAAACAGAGAATGCGTGCGATCGTGCCATTGGTCGGCAGCTGTTTACTATGTGATCAGCTGTGATCCTTTCACAGCCGATTACTAAATGTCAACAAACCTCGGTAACAAGATGTTACCGGTTCTCCTCCTCACACACCGATGGTGTATGAGGAGGAGATTGCCGCTTACAGTGTACACCAATCACACTGATTGCCCCCCCCCCCAATTAAGAGGCGCTATCAAAACCCTTCAAAGTACCTGTCACAGTTCATCTGAGTACCTGTCAGTCCATATGAATACCTATTAGTCCATATGAGTACCTGTCACAGTCCATCAGAGTACCCGAGTACCTGTCATAGTCCATCAGAGTACCCGAGTACCTGTCACAGTCCATCTGAATACCAGATTACCTGTCACAGTCCATCTGAGTACCCGAGTACATGTCACAGTCCATCAGAGTACCCGAGTACCTGTCACAGTTCATCTAAGTACCCGAGTACCTGTCACAGTTCATCTGAGTACCCGTCACAGTCCATATGAGTACCTGAGTACCTATCACAGTTCATCTGAGTACCTGAGTACCTAAGTACCTGTCACAGTCCATATGAATACCTGAGTACCTGTCACATTCCATATGAGGACCCGAGTACCTAAGTACCTGTCACAGTCCATATGAGTACCGAGTACCTGAGTACCTGGCCATCAGAGTACCCATGTACCTATCTGTAGCCCATTAGCATACCCGAGTATCTGTTACCAGGCCATCAGAGTACCCAAGTACCTGTCACCAGGCCATCAGAGTACCCGAGTACCTGTCACCAGCTCATCAGAGTACCCAAGTACCTGTCACCAGCCCATCAGAGTAACCGAGTACCTGTCACCAGCCCATCAGAGTACCCGAGTACCTGTCTGCAGCTCATTAAGTTAGCCGAGTACCTGTCTCCAGCCCATCAGAGTACCCGAGTACCTATCTGCAGTCCATCAGAGTACCCGAGTACCTATTTGAAGTCTATGCCTCACATAATATATGTTAGGGTGTTTGCTTTCTAAAATGGGGTCATTTTGTTGGTAATTCCACCGGGCTGGTGCTCAAGGACCTTCAAAAGTGTGATAGGTAGGAATGAAATGAGATGTGTAATTTATTCTCCTAGAATGCCTGAAGGTATTACTTCAATGTTGGGCCTCTGTATGTGGCCAGGCTGTGTAAAAGTCTCACACATGTGGTATTGCCATACTCAGGAAGAGTAGCAGAATGTATTTTGGGTTGTAATTTTTGCTATATGCATGCTATGTGTTAGCAATATCTTTTAAATTGATAACTTCGTGTAAAAAAAAAAAATTTCCACAAAAACTTCTGGAAAAAAATGAACCTTTCAAAAGACTCATTATGCCTCATAGATTATACATTGGGGTGTTTGCTTTCCAAAATGGGGTAATTTTGTGGGCAATTCCATTGTCCTGGTACTCCAGGGTCTTCAAAAGTGTAATAGGTGGTTGAGAAATTAGATGTCATTTATGCTTGTAGAACGCCCGAAGGTGCTATTTCAATGTCGGTCCTTTATATATTTCCAGGCTGTGTAAAAGTCTCACACATGTGGTATTGCCATACTCAGGAAGAGTAGTAAAATGTATTTTGGAGTGTAATTTGTTGTATGCATATGCTGTGTAGGGATGAGCTTCGAGTTCGAGTCGAACTCATGTTCTACTCGAACATTGCCTGTTCGCCTGTTCAGCGAACAGTGAACAATTTGGGCTGTTCGCAGCAAATTCGAAAAGCCGGAACACCCTATACAAGTCTATGGGAGAAATCTAAAGTGCTAATTTTAAAGGGTAATATGCAGGTTACTGTCCTAAAAAGTGTTTGGGGACCCGGGTCCTGCCCCAGGGGACATGGATCAAAAGTTTTAAAAACTGCAGTTTTTTCAGGAGCAGTGATTTTAATAATGATTAAAGTGAAACAATAAAAGTGTAATATTCCTTTAAATTTCGTAGCTGGGGGGTATCTATAGTATGCCTGTGAAGGGGCGCATGTTTCTGGTGCTTAGAACTGTCCCTGCACAAAGTGTCATTTGTGCAGGAAAAAAAGTCTTTTAAAATCACTTGCGGCTATTGTCGGGTCCCGTAATACAGAGAACACTCAATGAGTGTTCTCTGCATTAGCCGACAATTCATTCATTCATTGATAAAAAAAAAAAAAAAGCGTGGGGGTTCCCCTAAATTCAATTACCAGGCCCTTCAGGTCTGACATGGATATTAAGGGGAACCCCGTGTCAAATTTAAAAAACAATTGACGTGGGGGTCCCCCTAAATATCCATAACCAGACCCTTCAGGTCTGATATGGATATTAAGGGGAACCCCGCATCAAATAAAAAAAAAATTGACATGGGGGTCCCCCTAAAAATCCATATCAGACCCTTTATCCGAGCACGCAACCTGGCAGGCCGCAGGAAAAGAGGGGGGGACGAGAGAGCGGCCCCCCCTCCCTCCTGAACCGTACCAGGCCACATACCCTCAACATTGGGAGGATGCTTTGGGGGTCTGTGACCCCTCAAAGCACCTTGTCCCCATGTTGATGAGGACAAGGGCCTCATCCTCACAACCCTGGCCGTTGGTTGTGAGGGTCTGCGGGTGGGGGGCTTATCAGAATCTGGAAGCCCCCTTTAACAAGGGGACCCCCAGATCCCGCCCCCCCCTGTTTGAAATGGTAAGGGGGTACAAAAGTACCCCTACCATTTCACAAAGAAAGTGTCAAAATGGTTAAATAAGACAAACACACTTTTGTGTGGGGGGGATCTCTCAGTCCAGCGCTGTCCATACATCCTTCTTCTGTCTCCACTCCGGAGACACTGCAGAGAGCCCAGCGCTGACGTTTCTTATATTAGGAGGGCGGGGCCACCCGTCACCTGACCCCGCCCCTCTGACGCTGGAGAGGGAAGCCAGGGGTTCCCCAGTGACGTGTGGGTGACCCCGCCCCCTCTGATGTAACGGAAACCTGCGTTACATCAGAGGGGCGGGGTCACCCACACGTCACTGGGGAACCCCTGGCTTCCCTCTCCAGCGTCAGAGGGGCGGGGTCAGGTGACGGGTGGCCCCGCCCTCCTAATATAAGAAACGTCAGCGCTGGGCTCTCTGCAGTGTCTCCGGAGTGGAGACAGAAGAAGGATGTATGGACAGCGCTGGACTGAGAGATCCCCCGTCGCTGGATATGATCATCCATCGCTGGACCCCCGGAGACCCGTCGCTGGATAGCAAGAGTGGATTAGCACCGCTGGAATCTTTTTTTTATTTTTTTTATTTTTAATAAAGGAATTTTTCAAAAGTGGGTTTGTCTTATTTAACCATTTTGACACTTTCTTTGTGAAATGGTAGGGGTACATTTGTACCCCCTTACCATTTCAAACATGGGGGGGGCGGGATGTGGGGGTCCCCTTGTTAAAGGGGGCTTCCAGATTCTGATAAGCCCCCCGCCCGCAGACCCTCACAACCAACGGCCAGGGTTGTGAGGATGAGGCCCTTGTCCTCATCAACATGGGGACAAGGTGCTTTGAGGGGTCACAGACCCCCAAAGCATCCTCCCAATGTTGAGGGTATGTGGCCTGGTACGGTTCAGGAGGGAGGGGGGCCGCTCTCTCGTCCCCCCCTCTTTTTCTGCGGCCTGCCAGGTTGCGTGCTCGGATAAAGGGTCTGATATGGATTTTTAGGGGGACCCCCACGTCAATTTTTTTTTAAATTTGATGCGGGGTTCCCCTTAATATCCATATCAGACCTGAAGGGTCTGGTTATGGATATTTAGGGGGACCCCCACGTCAATTTTATTTTTTAAATTTGACACGGGGTTCCCCTTAATATCCATGTCAGACCTGAAGGGCCTGGTAATTGAATTTAGGGGAACCCCCACGCTTTTTTTTTTTTTTTTTTTTTTTTTATTATCAATGAATGAATGAATTGTCGGCTAATGCAGAGAGCACTCATTGAGTGTTCTCTGTATTACGGGACCCGACAATAGCCGCAAGTGATTTTAAAAGACTTTTTTTCCTGCACAAATGACACTTTGTGCAGGGACAGTTCTAAGCACCAGAAACATGCGCCCCTTCACAGGCATACTATAGATACCCCCCAGCTACGAAATTTAAAGGAATATTACACTTTTATTGTTTCACTTTAATCATTATTAAAATCACTGCTCCTGAAAAAACGGCCATTTTTAAAACTTTTTTTTGCATTGATCCATGTCCCCTGGGGCAGGACCCGGGTCCCCAAACACTTTTTAGGACAGTAACCTGCATATTACCCTTTAAAATGAGCACTTTAGATTGTGAACGTTCGAGTCCCATAGACTTTAATAGGGTTCTAAAGTTCACACGAAGTTTAGGTCTGTTCGCAGGTTCTGGTGCAAACCGAACAGGGGGGTGTTCGGCTCATCCCTAATGCTGTGTGTGAGAAATAACCTGATAATATGACAATTAAAAAAAAAAAAATCTTAATTTTGCAAAGAGTTACAAAAATTACAACTTAACCACTTAACCAATTTCAGACCATTTTGCTGGCTTAAGACCAGACCACTTTTTGCAATTCGGCACTGCGTCGCTTTAACTGACAATTGCGCAGTCCTGCGACATGGATCCCAAACAAAATTGACGTCCTTTTTTCCCCACAAATAGAGCTTTCTTTTGGTGGTATTTGATGACCCCTGTGGTTTTTATTTTTTGTACTATAAACAAAAATAGAGTGACAAGGGAGGCGTGGCCTGGCACCGGACGAGAATGGCAGCTTGATTTGAGAGCTCCGCACCCAGAGAGCCATCCTTGCCTTAATCAGCGGGACAAGCCCTTCATAGACCGGCCGCGATGACTAGGAGAAGCTCCTCAGGCTCCCGATCGCAGTAAGACCCAGCCACACAGCTAAGCCGGAACATCCCCGCAATGTTTCGTACACAAGCGCAGGGAGACAAGCAGGCCTTGGAGCGGGATACGGCAGGCCCCAATATAGCAGTGGATCCTACAGGCGCCTCTGCCTCTGCTCAAGGTACCTCTCCCCCACACACCTCTCCCCTACTGTGTCTTTCAGACCTCCAGCAAGTGGTGATGGACATAAAAAACACCCTATTTGTGGCCATAAGAGACTTAAAAACAGATATCAGGGCTGTTGCTACCAGGCTGGAGCAGGGGGAAATGTCCACCATGACACATGGGAAGGCCATACATCAAGGGTAGTCAGTGTTCATGCTCAACACTTGATCGAGATGCACAGGCACATGGAGGACCTTGATAATAGGGGTTGCAGACGCAATCTGAGGGTGAGGGGTATCCCACAGACAGTGGAGGGACCCCAACTGCAATCAATAGTGTGGGCTATCTTCAACACACTGCTGGCAATACCGCCTGATGCCCCTGTGGAGATGGAAAGGTGCCACAGGGCTCTCAGACCAAGGGGTAGGGACACTGACCCCCCAAGAGATGCAGTCTGTTGCCTAGTTGATTTCACGCAAAAATAGGAGATACTGCGCCTGGCCCGCAATCATGAGCGCTTGGAGCATAATGGCGCACGCATACAACTATTCCAAGACTTGTCTACGATCACCTTGCAGCATAGGAGAGAACTGCGCCCACTCCTGCAGACTCTCCGTGAACGATGCATAGCCTATCGATGGAAATTTCCATTTTGCTTACAGGCGACAACAGGAAATCGCACAGCGCAGCTGAGAACCCCAGCTGATTTACATCCCTTTTGTGAATCCTTGGGCATTCCCGTGACAGAAGTTCCTGACTGGTACAGGGCATTCATGCAACCTGATCCATGGCTCCCCACGCTACCAGAGGGCACCCCGCGCACACAAAGGCACAGCCAGAGGAGACGCAGAACGTCGGCCAACTCCCCACCGAGGATGCGTGGAGATATGGAAACTAAGGAGAGCCCACGAACCTCACCATCATCTGTATGATGCAGAATGGATCGCTAGCCGTGTAATCCATGGTTGGGTGAGGCTGTTCCAATCATTCTTTCAGAGCTACCTCTCTTTCGGAGATTGTCCCCATGGGGCCTTATGATTACTTTTTTTCCCAAAAGGGGGGGGGAGTAGTATTACCCTCCCAAACTGGACTGAGCTGCAGAGCTGACAGAACTGCGGGCACGAGGTAAACTACGTGCAAGCTTTAATCCCATGCCTCCAGCAGGTGGAGGTCTTAGGCTTCCTACAACAAGTGAATCATTTTTCCCTTTTTTTTGTCCCCTCCCTCCATTTTCTTTTTATTTTTTTTACTGCTATGTGGTACCCTGAACCCCCAAGCTCAATCTGATCGCCCAGTATCAGGTCACGGCAAACTTGGTGTAGGGGGTTCCATCCCCAAGACATATAATCTACCAAGACCAGGCCTATCCAGCACAGAAGGATAGCACATGGGTCGCCCACACTGCCACCAGTAAATGGGTTGCGAATACTCCCATATAGGGTTTAATGTGTCATTTGCAAAACAATACGTGCAGACTGAGAGACCATATATCCGGTAGCTTTTATGGAGAGGACACAAGCCCTATCCTCCCTCCCCCCCCCCCCTTTTTTTTTTTTTATCTTCTTATGGCCCCATCCAACTAGGCTCACAGGTGTCTGAACTACTATCTTGTCATTTTCATTTTTTATTTTTCATTTTGCTTGATATGGTTGTCCGAAATGTTTAAATGTTTATTTAGTTATAATGGTTAGAAAGGTGATGTTCTCGCCTCTTCCTTTGAAGCTGGACACGCTCCCTGGTTAATGCTGGTTAATATGCAATGGGTTCCTTGAGGACCCCAGCGCCCTGGGGGTGCGGATTACAGGCAACCGGCGCGCTGGAGTCTTGAACATGGAAGGCGTGGATCTTAAATCTTACGCACTTCCCATTGTGTCTGATTTATCCCACCTTTATGATACTGCCTAATAACCTTTTTATTGCTCTACTCACTGTTGATGTTTTAAATGTTTATTAAATTACAACGTCCTCCTCTCTTCCCTTAGAGCTGAGCGTACTTCCTAGTTAATGCGGGTCAGGGTGATATGTGCTCCTCAAAGCCTTCAACACTCTAAATATGTGGTTCGCCTACACCCTGCGCACTAGAGTCTTGTTGATAGAAGGCACGGAGCTCCAATTTGACTCATTTTCCAATGCCCCTGATTTACCCCACGGCTCCGGAGTTATTGCATACTCCCTCTACTGCTTCGGAGAATCACACGTCAGCGCTTGCTATTGCCCTAAAAAGCCCCGGTCATATAATGGCGCAGTAGAGGTAAATACCTAGATATTAGGGCCAGTCTCCCTAAGAGACACCTAAAAGGGTCCTGCCAGGGCCCCCAACCTAAGACGGTACCACAGACGCTTAAATGTTACTATGGCAAGCTCTGGGTGGCAAGTGTAATAGATTTCTTCCCTGATGTTAGACTACTTTCCCACCCCAAAGAGGCAGGTTCTCCTTTGACAACCACTGGTTTATACTTACCACCATCCCCGCATTCCTCGCTCACCTAGGTGGACAAGCAGGCCTAAATCCACCTCCGGTATACTCGTAATACTGCCTGCGTGGTGGAAGTCTACCACTACCAGGTAGAATTTCTCTATCCACCACCTACAAAATCTGAATCGATTTAGATATCTTCTGCCTTCTTCTTTCTCTATCCCTTGACACCTTTCACCTTCCCTCCATCCCCTCCCCCACTGTGATCTCTCTCTGTCTACGTCTACAAGTGTAGACCACACGCGTTGATAATCCTGCACCATGTCCTCCACAGTACAAACGTCAGCCCCATTAATGTTAAAATATATTCGTTAAACGCCAAGGGCCTCAATGTACCTGAAAAACGTAGCCGTGTCCTAGCGGAAGCCCATCACTGCAGAGCAGGAGTAGTCTTCCTACAGGAAACCCATTTTAAAACAGAGTCAATTCCCCACCTTGCTAACAAACGCTACCCTGATGCATATCATGCGACCTGCACAGACTCCTAAACGAAAGGAGTATCTATCCTGCTGGCTAAGTCACTCATGATCCATCTGACGGACCAACTGCTGGATCCGAAGGGCAGAATTCTCTTTTTGAAGGGCACCTGGAAGGGAAAACCTATGACGCTTGCAAACATATACTGCCCCAACTCCAAGAGGGTGACATTCCTTAAAGAGACGTTCCTAAAACTCACCTCCTTTCAAAACAGGCTTACTAATACTGGGGGGCGACTTCAATATAGCCCTAGACCCCCTATTAGACACCTCGACAGGCACTTCTTCCCTCCCTTTTTTGGCTCCAAGACAAATAATACTACAATTATCGTCCCTAGCATTGCACGATACCTGGTGAACCCTTAATCCCGGGGAAAGGGACTATACATTCTTCTCTTCCCCTCACAACCGGTACTCAAGGCTGGATTATCTCTTTATCCGCCAATCCGACCTGACATATCTGGCGGCAGCAACCATTGAAAGTATGGCCCTTTCCGACCATCACCCAATTACCCTAACGTTGAGATTCCCACAGACAGTCGTGTCCACCAAGACGTGGAGACTGGATGCTTCCATTCTGGCAGACCCTAGAGATCTGGCAAACATTACACAGGCCCTTTTCGACTACTTTCGTCTGAATGACGCACCTGGGGTATCTCCCATGGTTCAATGGGAGGCACACAAGTGTGGCATACGAGGACACATGCTCGCTATAGCCACTCGGAAGAAGAAGGCACACCAAGCATTGATTGTCTCCCTTTCTGAGAAAATAGCTAAGCTGGAAGCTCAACATAAACAATCTCAGGCTCTTCGGGTAGCTAAGGAGCAAAGGGACAAACCAAATTCAAGACCCTACCAAGACTGAAACACGAATAAAGATGATAAGGGACTTTCGTCACAAATACAGCCCAAAAGCCCTTTCAGAGACCGACAAAACGGAACTGGAGGCCCCTTTAACCTTCGAAGAGTGGACGGAGGCACTGAAACCCACTAAACCTAACAAATGCCCGGGTTTCTCTGCGCAATATTATAAAAGTTTTGCAGACCTCTTAGCACCACCCTTCCTTAGGGCCTTTAATGCATTAGCCACCTCTACATGCCCCTCAGCGACCCTACGAGAAGCATATATTTCTGTAATCCATAAAGAGGGTAAGGACCCGACTAATGTAGCCAATTACCGGCCTATCTCACTTCTAAATGTGGACATCAAACTTTTCGCAAAAATTTTAGCCAACCGCCTTGTCCTCCATATACCAGCCTGGATAGGCTTAGACCAAGTAGGTTTTGTCCCTGGCAGAGAGGCCAGGGATAATACCATCAAAGCCCTGAACTTACACCATTGGCTCACCTCCTCCCAACAAGAGGGCTTCTTCCTGGCAATGGATGCGGAGAAGGCGTTCAATAGAGTGGCCTGGGACTATATGGAAGAGGCGCTGTTGCTCTCGGTTTGGGGAGCGGGATGCGCGCATTTATAGGCTCCCTCTATATGCATCCGAGCACTAGAGTCCGGGTAAATGGCCACCTATCGGACGCCTTCCCTATTCATAATGGCACCAGGCAAGGGTGTCCTCTCTCACCCATACTCTTTATTCTGACCCTGGAACCCCTGCTTCTCTGTATCAGAGAAAACCCAAACATAAAGGGTATTGCAGTCCGCCAAAAAGAATATAAGATTGTGGCATTTGCAGACGACATCCTACTCTTTCTATCCTCACCACTGACGTCCCTACCTAACCTCATGCCGACCTTAGATCTCTTCCAGCGTATCTCAAATTTGAAAATTAACCTGGCTAAATCATACGCACTGAATATCTCATTACCAAACAACCTAGTAAGTCAATGCCAAGAGGCCATCACATACTTAGGCATTCAATTACCAGCCAATCTAAAGTCACTATACAATATGAACTTCCTATCAGAACTAAAACTTATACAACGAGACCCGTTGAAGTGGAACGTACTTACCCTTTCATGGTTCGGACGGGCCGCGGTCCTAAAGATGACAGTATTGCTTTGCCTATTGTACAAAATGCAGACCATCCCAGTACACCTACCCCCCACCTTCTTCACAACATATAAGAGGATGTGTAGGTCCTTTTTATGGGGTACCAAACCAGCTCATATCGGTTGGGCAAAGCTAGTACTACCTAAAGTGAAAGGTGGAATTGGCCTACCAGACATACAGCGATATCATTGGGCTGTCCACATGACCAGAGTAGTGGACTGGAATGTCCATGACCGGTGCAAAAGCTGGGTGAATCTTGAAAAACAAATGGCGGACGTGGAACTGGGTGTGATGCCTTGGGTATCCAAACCATTGACACCACCTAAATTACGCTCACATCCTCTTATTGGGGCAACACTCCAAGCTTGCAAGAAGGCATGCAAGACCCATGTAATGTCTACTAGGGAATGCCCGATCACCCCCATTAGGGGCAACCCAGACATCCCCCCGGGTCTATCGAAATCCTATCTTATAAAAGAATGGCCTTACCCACGGATGCAGGCCAAACACTTTTTCCGCAGAGGCAGGTTCCTCAGCATACATGATCTTGTAACATTGTCCAATACCAAATCTTTTCCCTCTTGGTCCTATATGCAACTCAAACACTTCCTAGATGTGCCAACAAAAATCCCCAAATTCACGAACCCCCCCTCGGTATTTGAAGCTTTATGCTCAAGCTCATCGCCCCAGAGCCACGTGATCTCAGCCTTGTATGCCTCTATATTCTTAGAACCGTACTCCTCCCTACGCTCAGACCATGCATTTTGGGAATCAGCCTTAGACAGGGAGATAGGAGATGCCAACTAGGATTGTATCCACTTATACATACATAAAGGCTCTCTGAATGTCCACACGCAGGAAAATGGCTACAAACTAAAAACGAGATGGTACAAGACCCCACAAGTGCTGCATAAGATTTTCCCGGCAGTGCCAGACCACTGTTGACGCTGTGGAACAGAAGGGGGTTCCCTCCTTCATATCTGGTGGTCCTGCCCCCGAATCCAGCCATATTGGCAGAAAATACATGAAGTGACTACAGCAATTTCCTCTCTCCCATTGGAATTCACAGCAGGACAATACCTATTACACTTATCCAAAATCCCTCAGAAAAAGTATCTCAAGTCAGTAGCTATGCACCTAATAAATGCCGCTAGGCTCTGTATACTGGTACATTGGAGGTCCGCACAACCACCGTCACTGAAGGGAATTGGCCCTTAGGGTTGACCGCATAGCAGCAATGGAGGAACTAATCCTCGCTGCACAATATAAAATCACTAGCTTCTCAGTTGTCTGGGAGTCGTGGATAACTTTCAAGAAATCTCAATCATATCAGGATTTATTGCAACAAACTATATAACCGAGTAACATTAAACAACTTCACTGTAGAGTGACCTCTCTAGGGAGCCGACAGACCTAGAAACTGCAACGAGTGGACAGTAGACAGAGGGGGACGCAGGTGGGATCCCACCCCCCCTCCCCCACCCTGTACCCCCCACCCTGTATCCCCCATTCCCCTACCTATCTCCTCTTTTCTCTTACTAGCCACAATCTGAACCCAACAACTGACGGACAGGGTGCTTGGTTAGGGTACTAATACCTGATGCCGTGCCCCATGTCCATGATTACAGAGGAGGACAAATGGGTAAAACCAACCCAACCCAATGCCCTATCAGATGGTTCCGAAAAAGCTGCCAAAATAATAATAAACTAACTCAATTGACAATTACGATACTATGAATGTGTGAATTTTTGCCTGGAACAATTTGTACTGAAACCTGTCACCCATTTTGTCACATTGTTATTTTGTTACATTATGCTGTACTTTTTCTTGAAATACCTAATAAAATCTTTATGGGAAAAAAAAAATAGAGTGACAATTTTGAAAAAAAACATATTATTTTTAACTTTTTGCTATAATAAATATCCCCAAAAAATATATAAAAACATTTTTTTTCCTCAGTTTAAGCCAATACAAATTCTTCTACATATTTTTGGTAAAAAAAAAAAAATCTCAATAAGCGTATATCGATTGGTTTGCGCCTCGTTTGGTCTACAAAATAAGGGATAGTTTTATGGCATTTTAATTAATAATTTTTTTTTTACTAGTAATGGCGGCGATCAGCATTTTTTATTATGCCTGCGACATTATGGCAGACATGTCGGACAATTTTGACACATTTTGGGGACCATTGGCATTAATACAGCGATCAGTTTGATTAAAATTGCATTGATTACTGTAAAACTGTCACGGGCAGTAAAGGGGTAACACTTGGGGGCAGTGAAGGGGTTAATATGTATCCTAGTATGTGTTCTAACTGAAGGGGGATGGCACTGTGCAGGGAAACCAACAGATCGCTGTTCATACTCTGTATGAACAGACAATCTGTCAGTTCACTGCTCAGAGAACTAGAAACTGTGTGTTTAAACACACAGCTCCCGGTCCTCTTTGTGCCCCGAGCGATCGCGGGAGCCCGGTGGCGATCGAGACCGCCGTACACTCGCAGCGGCTCGGGGAGTGAGCAGGGGGCGCGCATGCTCGCAGCCGTTTATGCTACCGATGGCGATTTGCGCAGCTGAACCATGCTAACGCAGTACAACTGCGGCGGCTGGTCGGCATGCAGTTAAAAAACTCTCCATGCTACTTACTTAATACATTGGAATGTCTACTTTCTAAAAGGGGTAATTTGGGGGATATTTGTAGGTTCTTGGCTTGTTATGCCCCATACACACTATCAGTTTTTCTGCTGAGTTTTTCCTTCAGCTTTACCAAAACCATATAATATGAGGTCAAACCTTAGGAGTTTCAATTTGTATGCAGTCAGGCAGGCCCTTGCACTATATGGTTTTGGTAAATCTGAAGGAAAAACTCAGCAGAAAAAATGATAGTGTGTATGGGGCTTTAGTGTTTCAAGAAATGAGATTCACCTGATGTACTGAAGGCCTGATCAGATGTGATCAATTTTCAGTGATTGGCACCATAGTTTGTAGACTCCATAGCTTTCACAAAGACCAAATAATATACACTAATGTGGGTTATTTTTACCAAAGATTTGTAGCAGTATAAATTTTGGCCAAAATTTATGAAGAAAAATCACAAATTAGCAAAATTTTATGACAGAAACAAAGAAAAAGGCATGTTTTTCATAAAATTTATGTTTTTTATTTATAGCACAAAAAATAAAATACCCACTAGTGATTAAATACCACCAAAAGAAAGCTCTATTTGTGTGAAAAAAAGGGACGCACATTTCATATGGGCACAGTGTTGTATGGCTGAAAGCTAAAAATTGGTCTGGGCAGGAAGGGGGTGTAAGTGCACTGTATTGAGGTGGTTAATAAATTAAACCCAAGGTACTTTGTTCTACGTTTATAGGAGGTATGACAAAGTCTAATCAATCCAGGAAAAAGTCTTCAGAGTCTACCACAAACTCCAAACTTCAGTTGGTACCTCATAATTTACCAGGCATCTCTGCTAAATCTAAAAAGCTTACTGTATCTTTAGATAAGCTGTCCATACACAGTTAGATTTGTGTTCAAACGTTCATAGAAAAATCATTCACTAGAACATTCTTACTTGCCATCATTGAGTCAACTAATTCAGTTTAAAAGCCCTTAAAATTTCATCCAGAACTGGTATGGAATCCCCGACATTAAACAGGTTTCATTACAGTATGTATGATTTTTCCTGAACAAAAAAAACGCATTCACAGGTAGAAATTTTTTCATCCTGCGCCTTTGAATTTTCTCATCACTATGGTATAAAATGAAAGGCAATTTGACCCCATCAACCAATAAAAATATGAAATCGAACATTGTTAGACTCTTTACTGCTACTACCATTAGTGTATAGCCAGCATGCACTGCTATCTTACATCTCAGGAAATCAATCACTTGGTATTGGTCGCTGTGGACAAGAAACAAATGTACACCTTATAAGTGCATAGTGACAATCAGCACCAAGAGACTATCTAAAGTCAATGTGCATAAAACTATATAGATATCAAAGTTAATACGAAGAAAATTGATATATAAAAAAAAAAACCTACAACCCTGCAGCTGCTGTAAGACCCCTTTCACACCATACCGCCGGATTTGCGGCGCATTTTGGCCACTAGCGGGGCGCTTTTACCCCCGCTAGCGGCCGAAAAAGGGTTAAATAAATAGCGGCGTTTTGCCGGCGGTATTACAGCGCTGCCCCATTGATTTCAATGGGGAGCAGCGGTGGAGGAGCGGTAAACACACTGCTCCTAAGAAGCTGCTGGCAGGACTTTTCCCTGATGTCCTGCCAGCGCACCGCTGTAGTGTGAAAGCCCTCAGGCTATCACACTATAGACAATGGTGCAGCTTCTTTAGGGCGGATTGCAGGCGCTATTTCTAACGCTATAGCGCCTGCACAACGCCCTGGTGTGAAAGGGGTCTAACACTCACAGTGATTCACCACACCAATTAAACAATTATTTCCTTATAGTGAAGCGCTGCATGACATTTACATATATATATATATATATATATATATATATATATATATATATATATATATATATAACTTTAAAAAAACTTATTTATTCACTTTTATATATTCAAAAGAATGATTGATATCCCAATGAAACCAGTCCATATGTGTATAAAATCTATTATTGAAAAAATAGTTCATTTATCACAGTATATAAAACAATCCACCGCTGTGCTTATTCGTCTTAACTGAAATCAATACTTTTGTATCCTTCACAAGCCAAATTGCCTGCTTACCTCACAGATGAGTAAAAAAACGAATATAATGGTCACTCCTTTCCTCTCCTCCACGATCTCTCTCCTCCTCCACTCCAAGCAGTGTGCTCAATCAAGGCAGTTTCTTTTTTCCTCACCGCTTGCAGCTCAGCTCCACTTCTCTCTCAAATCGATCGTTCACATGTTGTCAAATCGATCGTTCAATTGTTGGGCTGTTTTTAATAAAGTAACAAGCAGAGAGCACTATGGAGTTTGTTTGTTATTACAAACATAAACACCATGGTGTTCTCTGCTTGTTGTTTTATTAAAAACAGCCCCAAAATTAGGCACACTTACAAGATCCAAGGATAAAAACGGTATAAGAATATACGTCCACTCGTTCACCACTACCATGGACTCACAGGGCCTTATAAGCCTGGTTGAAAGTTATTTTGAGTACTTCATGGCGATGAAGATATTCCCTGAATTCATAAAGACTGGCACAGACAGATTTTGCAAAAGTGTCTTGCATATGTTCTAAAAGCGGCACAGCATGTGCCAAATGTATGTACCAGTCTAGGACTTGTACTTAAATTTGACTCACACTGAGCTACTTTTAGAATGCATGCAAGACACTTTCGCTAAATCTGTCCCTGTATGCCAAAAGAAAGTTGGTCTTAATTAGCTCCAATTTTGTAAGATACAAACTGTCAGTGTTTAATTCTGAATTTGGTGCAGGTGTTAGGCCACAATGTAGAAGTGGAGCTAATTGGAACTACCCTAATTTTTTTTCACTGTCAGAACCCAAACAGTTCCGGATATTTTTAGAATTATGCAAAACACATTTACATGAGCAATTACTGCCAGAAAAATGGTGTAGCAGTATTATTGAATTCCCCAGTTGTGAGTTGAGTCATATCCATTTCCCTGCAGTTTTATGGGTCAGCTCTCTGGACATCATATCTGAGATGCTTGAGAGTTGTTTAGAGATTTAGGTCACAAGTCTTTCCTCAACTTTCCCTTTTTTCATTGTCTTGGGACTGGCATGCAGGATGTGAGAACACATGTGCATAGCCATACAGGAGCCATTATACCTATCCAACATGTCTTTGGAGCGTGGGAGGAAAGCAGAGTACCCAAAGGAAACCAACGCAAGCACAAGGAAAATATGCAAACTCCATGCAAGTATAAAAATGACAAAATACTGTTTTTTGTGTGCCTTGGGTCTTACAAGCTTCACTGTTTAGGGTATGCAGGAGGAATGGGACAGGCATAGCTGACATTTTTCAAACAGGACTGGCGGCAACCTATTTTCTGGCAAATGAGCAATTTAACTTTTGAAGTTCACTTAGGACTGTCTGCTCTTATACTATATATAAGAACTACTGTATATATAAGAATGGTGGCCCTGAATAGATATGGACTCAGATCTCTATGCAGTTAATAGTTAATCAGGATGTTAGGTATTGTTTTATTGTATTTAAGAGACATTATCTGAGAGATCTGAAATTACATTTGCAATGGGTTAATCTTTTTGGTGAATGACCAGGCTAAATTGGGCAGTAATACCACTACATGTGATAGCTTCACACTCAGACTGGTTCTACATTGCCATCATGGCATTTAAAATAAAGGACTTGTCAAAGTGTTTCAATGTGTTAATTTGCTTTGCTTTTTTTGTATGGGTAGGAGTAATGTGTACCCCT
This sequence comes from Lithobates pipiens, assembly GCF_037356315.1. NCBI lineage: Eukaryota > Metazoa > Chordata > Amphibia > Anura > Ranidae > Lithobates > Lithobates pipiens. The sequence continues at coordinate 123,394,835 of NW_027507787.1, forward strand.
TACTCATTCACCCAGGGGAGCCAGATATCTTGGGGACTCCTTATTTTAAAAGGGGCTTCCAGATTCCAATAAATCCCTGCCGAAAAAAACCCACAACCCCCAAGCAAGGGTGGTGGTAAATGAGGACCTTGTCCTCATCAACATGGGGACAGAGTGCTTTCGCAGGGGGCTCCCATCTAGCAAGGTACCCTCCTCATGTTGAGGGCATGTAGCCTGCTATATTTCTAAATATAACTAAAAATTGCATTTGCTGTGTGTTTGTGTTCTACATTAAAGTCAGTCTTCCATAGCAAATTTCCTTTATAACTACATACTAGTGTCTGTTCCAGATTGCGCAATGTTCAGGATTTTACAAACATTGTTAAAGAAGTGTGTTAGTTGTCGGTATGTGATGTACAGAAACCAAGAAATGTTTGGCCTAGGGACTAGTGTTGAGCGAACCCGAACTGTAAAGTTCGGGTTCGTACAGAACTTTTGGGTTTTTTGGTCCCGAACTCGAACAATTGACTGTATGTTCGGGTTCGGGTCCGGTGTTCGGCAACGTAATGGCGCATTTTAAAAAGCCCTGAAGCTGTCAATCAACATTCGTTTAACTGGTGTGCCCTTAGAAGCCATCACAGCCATGCCTACTAACGGCATGGCTGTGATTGGCCAGTGAAGCATGTGACCCAGCCTCTATTTAAGCTAGAGGCACACAGCACAGCATGTCACTCTGCTTTAGACAGTGTAGGGAAAGGTTCCTGTCTGATGTTAGGGAGAGTATAACATAGGAGTCCTGATTCTGAAATCTATTCTAATTAGTCAGCGATTTTACACTGCACTGAGAGAAAAGATAGACAGTGTAGGGCAAGGTTCCTGTTGGTGCTTTTGAGGGAGAGGGAATTATCTAGGACTCCAGATTCAGAAATCTATTCTAATCACGCAGCGATCTACACAAATTTACCTGGTTGGGTTGCAGTGCACAGTCTTTTTACACTGCCATGAGCACAGTGCCAGAGAAAATATAACTTTTATCTGCAAGCTCAGTGCAACAGCACTGCATATGTTACTGTGACATACACCCTGTACATACTCTGGGTGTATTCTGCTATTGCAAAAACACCCATTTAGTGCAAAAAAATAATTTAAGATCATTCACTGATTTTGCACTTAATGCACTTTATCGTCAATTGTTGGATATATAACTTATACTTCTGCAATACCGTGGTAATATACCAAAAAATATACTAGAGGAAGCGCAACACCACCCCCCTCCCTTCACAAAGAAACACAGGTGCCAACTGCTGCTGCTTTCGCAATTGTGCAGACCCACAAGGAGGGCAAGAGTGAAGACTGGGTAGAAGATGATGTGGAGGATGATGAGGTCCTAGACCCCACATGGAATCAACGTCATGCAGGTGACCAGTGTAGTTCGGAGGAAGAGGCCGTGGTCACACAGAGCCACCAGCATAGCAGAAGAGGGAGCAGGGTGCAAAAGCAGAGTATCTGTCCCTAGACAGTACGCCTGCTACTGCCCAACACAGCAAGGGATCGAGCACACCAAAGCCAGGTCCAAGGAGTTCCCTAGCGTGGCAGTTCTTCAGACAATGTGCTGATGACAAGACACGAGTGGTTTACACGCTGTGCAATCATAGCCTGAAGCGAGCCATAAACGTTCTCAACCTGAGCACACCCTGCATGACCAGGCATCTAAGTGCAAAGCACGAGCTGCAGTGGAGTAGACACCTCAAAAACCAAGAAAGGTCTCTGGCTCCTCCTGCTTCCTCTTCTGCTGCAGTCTCGGCCTCTTCATCCACCTCTGTAGTGACAGTGGCACCTGCTAACCTACAAACGGAGGATCTGCCAGCAACACTACCACCTGGGTCACCAACCATCTCTACAATGTCCCATGGAAGGGTTCAGCTCTCTATCTTCCAAACACTGGAGCGGAAGAGGAAGTACCCCCCTAGCCACCCGCAATCCCTGGCCCGTAATGCCAGCATTTCAGAATTCCTCGACTTTGAAATGCTGTCATTCCGTCTGGTGGAGACGCAGAGTTTTAAAAGCCTGATGGCATTGGCTGTCCCACAGTACATCGTGCCCAGCCGCCACTACTTTTCCAGGTGAGCCATCCCTTCCCTGCACAACCAAGTGGGAGACAAAATTAGGTGTGCACTGCGCAACACCATCTGTGGCAAGGTCCACCTAACAACAGATGTGTGGACCAGTAAGCACGGTCAGGGACGTTATATCTCCCTAACAGTACACTGGGTAAATGCAGTGGTGGCTGGGCTTGAGGCAGATAGCAGTTTGGCGCATGTCCTTCCACCAGCGAAGATTGCAGGGTGCTTCAGTTTGCCTCCTGTTGCTAACTCCTCCTACTCCGCTTCTTCATCCGCTACCACCTCCTCATCCAGTCAGCGTAACAACTTCACCACCAACTTCAGCACAGCCAGGGGTAAACGACAGCAGGCAGTTTTAAAACTTTCCTGTTTGGGGGAAAAACACCACACCGCACAGGATTTGTGGAGGGACATGGAACAACAGACCGATGAGTGGTTGGTGGCAGTGAGCCTCAAGCCCGGCCTGGTGGTGTGCGAAAATGGGCGAAATCTCATAGCAGGTCTGGGCCTAGCCGGTTTGACGCACATCCTTTGCCTGGAGCATGTGCTGAACTTGGTGGTCCAGAGGTTCCCTAAAAATTACCCCCATATGCCAGAGCTGCTGCAGAAAGTGCGGGCCGTCTGTGCGCACTTTCGGCGTTCTCACCCTGCTGCTGCTCGTCTGTCAGCGCTGAAGCGTAACTTCGGCCTTCCCGCTCACCGCCTCATATGTGACGTGCCCACAAGGTGGAACTCCACCTTGCACTTACTGGCCAGACTGTGCGAGCAGCAGCAGGCGATAGTGGAGTTTCAGCTGCAGCACGCACGCGTGAGTCGCTCTGCGGAACAGCACCACTTCACCACCAATAACTGGGCCTCCATGCGAGACCTGTGTGCCTTGCTGCACTGTTTTGAGTGCTCCACCAACATGGCCAGTGCCAATGACGCCGTTCTCAGTGTTACTATCCCAGTTCTATGCCTCCTTGAAAAAACGCTTCAGGCGATGATGGAAGAGGATGTGGCACAGGAGGAGGAGGAGGAGGAGGAAGAGGGATCTTTTGCAAGGCTTTCAGGGCAGTCATTCACAAGTGGCTATAAGGGTGGGTTCCTGCACCAACAAACGCCAGGTACACAATTGTCCGGCAGCAAGGGCACAGTTCTGGAGGATGACGAGGTTGAGGATGAGGAGGAGGAGATATAGGAGGAGGATCCATGTTCACAGCAGGGTGGCACCCAGACCAGCTTGTGGCCATCACTAGTGCGTGGCTGGGGGGATACAGAGAACACAGACGATACACCTCCCACAGAGGACAGCTTTTCGTTGCCTCTGGGCAGCCTGGCACACATGAACGATTACATGCTGCAGTGTCTCCGCAACGACCGCCGAGTTGCCCACATTCTAACTGGTGCTGATTACTGGGTGACCACCCTGCTGGATCCCCGTTACAAGGACAACGTACCGTCCTTAATTCCCTCACTGAAGCGTGATCGTAAGATGCACGAGTAATAGCGCATGCTGGTAGACGCGCTGCTGGTGGCATTCCCACCTGACAGCGGGGGTACAGTGGAAGCACAAGGCGAAGGCAAAGGAGGAGGAAGAGGTTGCCAACACAGCCCGGGGCACCGCCAGCACCTCAGAAGGCAGGGTTAGCATGGCCGAAATGTGGAAAAGTTTTGTCAGCACGCCACATGAACCAGCACCACCAACTGAGATGGAACGTCTTAGCAGGAGACAGCATTTCACCAACATGGTGGAGCAGTATGTGTGCACACGCTTACACGTACTGAATGACGGATCTGCCCCCTTCAACTTCTGGGTCTCCAAATTGGGCACATGGCCTGAGCTTGTCCTTTACACCTTGGAGGTGCTGGCCTGCCCTTCAGCCAATGTATTATCTGAACAAGTATTTAGCACAGCAGGGGGCGTTATCGCAGACAAATGCAGCCGCTTGTCCAGAGCCAATGTGGACAAGCTCACGTTCATTAAAATGAACCAGGCATGTATCCCACAGGACTTGTCCGTACCATGTGCAGAATAGACATGTGTTCTGACAAAAACTGTCTGGCCATCGGATAGTGTCCAGCCCGAGGACAAGGAGATTCTGAAAATCTCGGAAGATGAACAGCGCCTGCCCCATGAGTGCAGGTTCAAGCCCCACCATCCAAGTGGACATACGGTAGCACATAGTAACAGGGCCCCTCACAGGCTCACTTCGCTCGCCACACTTCACTCGCCACGCTTCGGGCACAACCTCGCTTTGCTTAAATTGAACCTCGGATGGTGTGGCTTGAACCTGGACTCGACGCGCAGTGCCGTTCATCTTCGGAGATTTTCTAAATCCCCTTGTCCTACATACTGAGCAAACGCAGTACAGGGCGGACACTATCCGACGGGGGACAGAATTCAACACATCACCGGCCTTACCCAGCCATTGTTGTATTTTTGAATCAGTGTTGGCTACCTCATCCTCCTCCACTGCCGCTTCCACCTACACCTCCAAATCCACCGCCACCTCAACCTCCTACTCCATATGGACCTCATCCTCCTAGGTCAAGATTATAATATTTTTTTTTTCTTTATTTCAAAGTGTTTTATTTTCCCACTAGCTTATCCATTAAATTGAATAATTTTTTCCAGAAAGGGCGTATTCTGGGGCATTCCGACCATATGTGTGGCATTGTGCCGTTGAGTTTCTGAGGTTCTTAATCAATTCCTGTACCTCTTTTTCTGAGAAGGGGGCCTCCAGCATATATATATATATATATATATATATATTTTTTTTTTTATGTTATTTTAAGTTATTTCCCTATCCACATTTGTTTGCTGAGCACTTGCCATGCTCTTAACATTTTGCAGCCCTCTAGCCCTTTCCATTACTTTTTTAGAGCCAGTTTAGTCCTCAAAAGTTCAGGTCCCCATTGACTTCAATGGGGTTTGGGTTCGGGGTCAAGTTTGGTCCCGAACCCAAACTTTTTCTGAAGTTCGGCCGAACCCGTCGAACCCAAACATCCAGGTGTCCGCTCAACCCTAATAGGGATAATTACAACCAAGCTGTCATTTTATAGTAAGCACATATTTCTGTGGGCTAAAGGAAGTGTTAAATGAAGCTTTAGTGATTAGTGATCCTGGTGAAAGGTGGGTGTTCCTAAAATGTATGATTTATTGTGACATACCTATTCATTCATGTTTTCCAGCATCAGCATCCTTTGGAGCTCTTGGCATATGGTCGTGTGACATTTTAGAGCCACAAATGAAATCAATGTCCCCCTGCTAGAAGCTAAGATAGCAGGTGTGAACAGGGATAGTTATATAATTGTTAGGCCTCCTTCACCCAGGTGTACTACAGTGTACACCCATGTGAGTGTCATGTTTGCCTTAATGGGGATGCACAGGTGTTCCCGGGCATCCCCATGCAGGGAGTCCCATTCATGTCAATTGGGATGCAGTGGCTGCATGTACACAGCAGCTGCTCACAATCTAACATCCATGTGGTTGCATGGCCCCAAACAAACACTGTCTGTGTTCAGGTCAGGCACCTGCACGGATGCCAATGTGCAGGCACTACATTCCTATTGACATTAATGGGACTTCCTGCACAGGGGTGCATGGAACACCTGTGCCTCACTGAGTGGGCGAACACGGCCTTTGCACAGGTATACACTGTAGTAAGCCCATGTGAACAAGGCCTAAGGCAGCCTGCCAGCTTCTCTCATCCTCTTTGTCAGCTGCAGGTTATTAAGTCTGGCAATACACCCACCAGCTCTGGGATTGTAAGGCTCGGTTCACACAGGGGCAACACGACTTCCAGGACGACTTTGTGAGGCAACTTGGAGATGACTTGAACACGACTTAGACACGACCTGGGGCGACTTACAACACGACTTTGAAGTCGCCCCAGGCCAGGCGACTTTTGCAGTGGCCAATCAGAGAATGAGCTTTGAATGAGGAACTCCACGCCAAATTTATGAAAAAAAATTGGCGTATGTTCCCCCTCCGAGAGCATACCAGGCCCTTAGGTCTGGTATGGATTCTAAGGGAAACCCCCTACGCCGAAAAAATGGCGTGGGGTCCCCCCCAGATCCATACCAGACCCTTATCCAAGCACGCTACCCAGCCGGCCAGGAACGGGGTGGGGCCGAGAGAGCGCCCCCCCTCCTGAGCCGTACCAGGCCGCGTGCCCTCAACATGGGGGGGTGCCTTGGGGAAGGGGGGCCACGTGGCCCCCCCACCCCAAAGCACCTTGTCCCCATGTTGATGAGGACAAGGGACTCTTCCCGACAACCCTGGCCGTTGGTTGTCGGGGTCTGCGGGCGGGGGGCTTATCGGAATCCGGGAGCCCCCTTTAATAAGGGGGCCCCCGGATACCGGCCCACCACCCTATGTGAATAAGTATGGGGTACAATGTACCCCTACCCATTCACCTGTGGAAAAAAGTAAAAATAAAACACAACACAGGGTTAAAATAGTTTATTGCACAGCTCCGGGGGTCTTCCGTCTTCGGGGGTCTTCTCGCCGGACTCCTCCGCTATCTTCTGCTCTTTTGCTAGTGGAGGAGCCCGGCTTTCTTCTTCGCCGCCACCCTCTTCTTCCGACTTCGGGGGTCTTATCCCCCTCTTCGGTTCTTCTTGCCGGGCCACCGCTTCTTCTTCCAGCTCTTTTACTAGCGGTGGCCTGGTCTTCTGTCGCCGCTGCCACCTTCTGTTCTTCTTCTTCTTCTTCTTCTTCTTCTTCTTCTGGAGATGTTGACTCAATGCTCTCTCCGGCCGCAATGCCAGGGACGCGGTGCGCGGCGACTTATATGGGGACAAGGGGCAGGGTCACCGATTGATGTCACATGGTGACCCTGCCCCCTTACGGTGTCACTGTCCCGGAGGATGCTGGGACTGTGACATCATAAGGGGGCGGGGTCACCATGTGACATCAACCGGTGACCCCACCCCTTGTCGCGGCGACAGAAGACCGGGCCACTGCTAGTAAAAGAGCTGGAAGAAGAAGCGGTGGCCCGGCAAGAAGAACCGAAGAGGGGGACAAGACCCCGAAGTCGGAAGAAGAGGGCGGCGGCGAAGAAGAAAGCCGGGCTCCTCCGCTAGCAAAAGAGCTAGCAAAAGAGCAGAAGATAGCGGAGGAGTCCGGCGAGAAGACCCCCGAAGACGGAAGACCCCCGGAGCTGTGCAATAAACTATTTTAACCCTGTGTTGTGTTTTATTTTAACTTTTTTCCACAGGTGAATGGGTAGGGGTACATTGTACCCCATACTTATTCACATAGGGTGGGGGGCCGGTATCCGGGGACCCCCTTATTAAAGGGGGCTTCCGGATTCCGATAAGCCCCCCGCCCGCAAACCCCGACAACCAACGGCCAGGGTTGTCGGGAAGAGGCCCTTGTCCGCGTGGCCCCCCCTTCCCCAAGGCACCCCCCATGTTAAGGGCACGCGGCCTGGTATGGCTCAGGAGGGGGGGCTCGCTCATCCCCACCCCTTTCCTGGCCGGGTAGCATGCTCGGATAAGGGTCTGGTATGGATCTAGGGGGGCCCACGCCGTTTTTTTGGCGTAGGGGGGTTCCCCTTAGAATCCATACCAGACCTAAGGGCCTGGTATGCTCTCGGAGGGGGAACCCACACCAATTTTTTTTCATAAATTTGGCGTGGAGTTCCCCCTTCAGAGCTGATAATTCCGTGAGAGTCGCCTCTGTATAGACGGAGATCCGACTTGGAGGCAACCTCCATTGAAATCAATGGGTACCAGTTGCCTACAAGTCGGATTGAAGTAGTACAGGAACCTTTTCTGAAGTCGGAGCGACTTCAGTAGCGTGCATTAAGACGGCTCTCATTCACTTACATTGATTTTTAAATGTTGTCCGACCTGAGGCGACTAGGGGCGACCTGAAGTCAGATCTGAGTCGCCCCTGTGTGAACCGAGCCTTAGGCAGCCTCCCAGCTCTTCCACCAGCTGTAAATGACAGCCACTCTAATTGATGTATGAAAGATAAATGGTAAATGTGTCCACTCAGGGCCACCTGCCTAAAATATATTTTTTAGCACTGTCTCCAAACCCAGTCCTCCCCTGAAATGGAGAGAATAACAATGGGCAGTATATGCAGGGGTCAAATACAGAGCATATGTTGGTGGGCAGTATGTGCAGGGGAGAAGTACAGAGAATATGACTGTGGGAGAGAAATCAGTGTGGATATGCAGTAGCACTGGATGAGGAAAAGGGGAAAGAAAAGCAAACGTAAATAGTCATAAAATTGTAAAGTTTTGTGTATGGAGCCTCTAGCACTGCAGATAGGGGATGAGGTGCAAATGAAAGCTGAGAGGGGGAACTGAACAATGACAAGGAGAACAGACAGGGAGACTTTGAGTACGCTTACAGAGAATGTAAAGCTCCCAGTCTAATGCTTGGAGAGCAGTCCTCAGCCTTGGAAAATTAATTTTCTTAAAGTTAACTAACATTAAAGGAAAATCACGTTATGGTCTAAGCTACCCAGATGTTCTTTTTTTATGAACTCTGCACGGTTTCAGATTACTAGGTTCGGCAGATCATCATTTCTAGTTGGGACTTCTATCAACTGTACCATAAAATTGTTAATAGATTCCAGAAGGATCTAGAACATTTCTAGAAATTCAACACATAAAGTGCTAAAGTTTATTAAAAAGAGAGATATATTTCATATAAAGGCGGCAGCAGGATTGCTTTCACTGTTATAGATTAAATGTTAAAGAACGTATTTATTACTATTTATTATTGTTTGAGATTTAGGATAAAGTGATTGTAAAGTCACATTGCTTTGCAGCGATGCAGAGCGGCGTGCGGACGTGACACGCTGCTCTGAGATAGATGCCGAATGAGCGAGCGAGGAGGGACTGACAGCGGAGGCGTGCGGCGTGCAGGAGAGGCTGCTGAGCAGGGTGAGAGCCCGGGAAAATTTGATTTGATTTGCACTCTGCCTGGGAAGCGCCTGGGAATGATGGCTGAACGCTAAATCACCACCACCCGTGTCACCCCCCCCCCGGCCGCCAGGCACCCCCTCTCCCTTACCCTGCTGAATTGGGAGATTAAGGAGGCTGAGAGCTGTACGATGTGAGCCCCTGCAGGAGATACGTAGCTGCAAGTGGACATTGGAGAAGTGGAAAAGCTGTGGAAGTGACAGTCTATTTCGTGCAACCCATTCATCCATCCATCCTTCCATCCACACTGGTTGGGTAAGAGATCCGGAGTTTTGGAGGTTTAGGGGGGCTGCGAACTGACTGTTGTTATTTTTCTGCGTGCTTGTTAGCCCTCAGGTGGAGGGGGGATTACAAAAGGATATTGTGTGGACAATCAGAGACTGTTTAAATACAAACTTAACAGCAGTGCTATTTCTAGCCGTCTTGTTATGTATCAGTCCACCCCACCTATCTCATCTATACCTTTTTTTAGCCCCCCTAAAAGAAAAGAAAACACCTGCTTTTAAACAAAAGAATACAGGTGGTGAAATTGTGGCTTCCTCGAGGTGAAATGTATAAAGTTAATAGGAGATGAGTTATATCCTGATGTTTGTGAGAGACTATTGGAATTTTTAGTTCAAGCTGTGAAGAGACAGCAAATTTGTTTGGACTATAACCGGCAATATATGAGAGGTGTACTCACCTATACAGCAGAGAGAAACTTAGCGGGTTGTGAGAATGTTCTTTAACCACTTGCTTACTGGGCACTTAAGCCCCTCCTGCCCAGACCAATTTTCAGCTTTCAGCGCTGATGCACTGTGAATGACAATTGCGCGGCCATACAAAATTTTTATCATTTTTTTCCCACAAATAGAGCTTTCTTTTGGTGGTATTTAATTACAGCTGGGAGTTTTATTTTTTGCTAAACAAACAAAAAAAGATGCAAAATAAAAAAAATAAGAAAATATTTTTTTTTCTTAGTTTGTTATAAATTTTTGCAAACAGGTCATTTTTCTCCTTCATTGAAATGCGCAGATGAGGCTGCACTGGTGGGCACTGATAGGCTGCACTGGTGGGCACTGATAGGCACAGTTAAGGCGGCACTAATAGGCACAGATAAGGCGGCACTGATGGGCAAAGATGGGCACAGATAAGATGGCACAGATGGGTGGCACAGATGGGTGGCACAGATAGGTACCACTGATAGATGGGACTGATGGGCACTGATAGGTGGCTCTGATAGGTGGCACTGCTGGGCACTGATGGGCGGCACTGATGGGCACTGGTAGATGACACTGATGGGCATGGATATGTGGCACTGGGGCGCAGCACTGTTGTTGAGGCAGATTTTGGGCACTGATAGGTGGCACTGTGGGCACTGGGTGGCACTTGGGGCACTGATGGGTGGCACTGATGGGGGCACTTTTTTATTAGTTAGGTGGCACTGGCAGGGGGCAGGTGGGCACTGATAAGCTGGCCGTGATCGGGACTGATGTCCCGATCTCGGCCGCCGGTGATCGACTTTTTTTTTTCTCCTTGCGCTGTCAGCGTGAGGAGGAAAAATAGCCGATTACCGGCTCTGTTGTGTCACATGATCAGCTGTCATTGGCTGACAGCTGATCATGTGGTAAGGGGTCGGCAGGGATCATGTGGTAATGATAATGTATAATGATGACATTTGAAGACATTTGAAGATCTGTGATACTTGATTTAAAGTGCTATCTGGTGTTTGGTATGTGAGTTGACCATAGCTTGTATATTACCGTCACTGTAATTCTGTGCGGCCTCCCACAAACCTATTAAAGGGGGCTCAGTCTGAGCCAAAGAGGCTCCACCCCTAAAAAAAAGGTTAGGGGGGAGAAAAAAATAAATTGTAATAGGAGATATAAAGCAGCATGAAGGGCCGAGCACAGAGGGGGACGGACTCTAAGAATTAGCGAGAAAGTTTAAACACGAGTTCAATCCAGAAATACCTCAAGGAGGGCAATTCAAGGAAAAAAACAATAAACCACAAAAAAAAGAGAGAGCTAGAGAAACAAAGGATAGAACAGGAAAATCAAGCTCAGGAAGAAATAGAGATGGAGAGGGCAGGAGCCCAGAGGGAGACAGAGGATATGGGAGAAAAGGGGGAGATGGCACAGCTACCGACAAAGTCAGAAATGCTGAAAATGTTCAGTAATTTAGAATCCGCTATTAAACTGGAAATCAATAATGTCAGGACTGATTTATCCCACCTACTAAGGAGAGTGGAAGAAATAGAGGAAAAATCAGCAAAGCAAGTACAGGAATTAAGGGGCCTGAAAAATAACGTGGAGGTTTTACAGAGAAAACAAAAGGATATTTTATATAAATTGGAGGGACTGGAAAACCATAGCAGGCGCCAAAATTTGCATATTAGATCAATCCCAGAGCAGCAGGGAGAAGACCTGACGGGGAAAATAAAAAGGAAAATTTATATCAAATACTTACCGTAATTTTCCTTTCCTGATGGACTCCATGGCAGCCTACGTATGGGTTAATCCCCGCCTCTCATACCTCATAGGACCCCACTCCCATAAATCTTTGCTTCTGAACAGAGACTGTGTTCCGTAACTTAGCCTACTCCAGCAAATGGGAGGGAACTCCTGCTGCCATGGAGTCCATCAGGAAAGGAAAATTACGGTAAGTATTTGATATAAATTTTCCTTTTTCCTGACAGACTCCATGGCAGCCTACGTATGGGAAATAACTAGCCATACACACCCGGGTGGGAAATTGCTGGTTAACAGAAAAAGGTTTAATTGGCACCGTCAACAGATAAGACATGCAAACAAAAATTAACCGACGATAAAGAAGCCGGCTCAACACAATAATGCGTCATAAATGTATTAATTGATGACCATGAGGCCGCTTTACAGATTACTTCTGGAGAAACATGACGAGCAGCCGCCCATGATGTTGAAACGCTCCTGGTAGAATGAGCTGTCACCGCCTCTGGAGGAGCCAAACCCTTAGCTTTATAAGCCCCTTGAATAGCCTGAACAATCCAAGCTGCGATGGTTCTTGAAGAAGCACGCAATCCCTTATCCTTTCCATGGAAGTAAACAAAGAGATGGTCAGAAGTCCGAAAAGGAGCTGTGGATTCTAAGTACTGTTTTAGAACTTCTCCAACATCTAAAGGATGAATGTTAGAATCTCCGGAAGTCCGAAAAGTAGGAAGAACAATCTCCTGGTTCTCATGAAATACAGATGTGACCTTAGGATTTGACCCTAACATGGGAACCAAGACCACACGAACCAGGAAAAACGTCAGAAAAGGTTCTTTGCAACCCATAGAGCTGATCTTGGAGACCCTCTTGGCCGATGTTATAGCCACCAGAAAGACGGCTTTGAGAGAAAGAGCCTTGATAGATGATTGAACCATATGCTCAGGTCTTTCCTCTGAAAAGGAATCCCGGACAAAAGGAAGATCCTATTTGGAGAATCTTGTTTTTTTCTGGGGTCTGAGTCATATTGCTCCCCTGAAAAACTGTCTGACAAGACGGTGTTTGGCCCAGGAAACGCCAGTAAATGCTGAAATTGCCGAAATTTGAACTCGTAAGGAACTCACTGATAGTGACAGGTCTAGTCCCGTCTGTAGGAAACCCAAAATGTCTTGAATCTTCGGATCACTACAGGAACTGCTAACAGAAGAAGTATAGTCAGCAAACTTCGCCCAAATTCTTTGATAGACTTTATTAGTACCTGGCCTTCTAGCATTCAGTAGAGTAGCGATGGCAGTACTTGGACACCCTAATGCTTCCAACCTTCCCCTTTCAAGAACCAAACCATCAGATGAAGATGGGCCGGGCATAGGTGAAGAGATGTTCCCTGTAGCAGGAGATCTGCCCTGGAAGGGAGAGGAACTGGATCCCGAAAACTCAGCTGCATTAGGAGCGGAAACCACGGCCTGTTGGGCCAAAATGGAGCAACCGTCACCACCATAACTTTCTCCCACCTGAGTCTTGAAAGGAATCACAGGATAACCGGGACTGGGGAAAAGGCATAAGCCGTGCGAAACCTCCACTGATCCGTCAGTGCATCCATACCGAAGGCCTGAGGACAACGACACCTCGTATAATATTTCTCCGGATTGAAATTGCACGGGGAGGCAAACAGGTCCACTTCTGGCAGGATCCCCAGAGACAGAATCCATGTGAATATCTCGGGACGGAAAGACCACTCATTGTCCAGGGAGAACCTTAATAGGAAGTCCGCCTGGACATTCTGGATTCCGGGGAGATAAACCGCCGTCAGATTTGACAAGTTCATCTGAGCCCAAGACATGATCGGGCTCACTTCCCTCGGCAGAGAGAGACTGCGGGTGCCTCCTTGTCTCTTGATATAAGACACTGCTGTCGTGTTGTCCATCCTTAGGAGAACCGAGGTCCCTGAAATCAGGTGAGAAAAGGCTTGAAGAGCACGGAGAGCAGCACGAAGCTCTAAAACATTGGATACTACCTCTTGGGCTGGAAATTCCCACACGCCCTGGGCTATTTCTGACAGACACAGGGCGCCCCAGCCCATGTTGCTGGCGTCCGTCGTTACTGTGATCCAAGAGACGGGAGCTATGGAATGGCAATTGAGGAGGTTCTTTCGTTGGAGCCACCAGAAGAGACTCTCCCGCATGGAGGGGGTTATCCTGACCAGATGGTCTCGAGACCCCTGGTCCCATTGTAGAAGAAAACCCTTCTGAAAGGGACACATCCTCCATTGTGCCCACTTTATCATGGGGCTGTGGATACCATAGTGCCAATTATCTTGAGGCACTGTGAGGCCCTGAGAAGAAGAGAATGCAATGCAGGCCGAATCCTGTCTCGGATCACCGTAATTTTCTCCCCCGGAAGGGAGATGGTACATTCGACCGTGTTGAACTGGGCTCCGAGAAAAATCAAAGACTGAGTTGGGTCCAGATGACTTCCGTGAGTGTCGAGATGACTTGAGTTCGATGTAACAGTAGCTGTTCTCTGTCTTGGGAAAGCAATAGTAGATCGTCTAGGTAATGGTGTAATCGAATACCTTTGATCATGTTTAGTGCTACCACAGCCAGTAAGAGCTTCGAAAACACTCGAGGCGATGTTGTAAGCCCGAACGGGAGACATACAAATTGAAGATGTAATTTGCCCACTGCAAACCGAAGGTACCTCTGAAACTCTTTTGCGATCAGAACATGGAAATAAGCATCCTTCAAGTCTATGGAAATCAACCAGTCGCCTGGTTGTATTGACTGACGTATTGTTAGTAATGTCTCCATCTTGAATTTTTCCTTCTTGATGAAGGGATTCAGATGCGTTAGGACGATAACTGGTCTCCAGGAGCCATTCTTTTGAGGACCATAAAGAGGGGGAAGTAGACCCCTTGAAATCTCTCTCTGGTTGGGACTGGAATGGCAGCGCCTTGAGCCAACAGGGGATCTGTGTAAGACAGGAGTACCTTTCTTTTTTTTTTTTTTTTTCTTTTTTTTTTTTTTACAAGTGGTAGGATTGTACCTTGATGTAGTTGACTTAGAGGATTTTTGGCTTGAAGACTGAGCCCTTCTCCAATTCTTCCTAAATTCCTGACCAGGCCTGTAACGGCGAGCATCTCTAGCACGCTCTTGTTCTTGTCTGGGCTGAACTTTCCTCTGACCCAAGAGGCGACGATCCTGGGGTAAGAACCCTGATTTACCCCCAGTAGCACTGGAAATGGCAGAATCAAGTTTGTTCCCGAAGAGGGAGGGTCCCTCACAGGGAATCTTACACCATGCCTGTTTAGGGGCAGGATCTGCAACCCACGGACGAAGCCACAGAGTGCGCTTCGCAGTAACTGAGGAGAGCATGACACGTGCCACTAGGCGGATAATATCAAGGGATGCTTCCCCCAAAAGACTGATGCGAACTTCAGTTCATGTACTGGTGAATTCCGGATAAGTTCTTCCGAAACGCTTCCCAAAGCCGCACCAACATCATCCGTCCAAGACTCCATGGCTTTAGATAATGCTGCAAGAGCCAGAGCTGGCTTACAAGCCATGCCTGCGGTGATATAAATGCGCTTCAGGTCGGTGTCAATCTTCCTCTCTAAACCATCCTTGAACGAAACGGAATTTTCAAGAGGGAGTGTAACATGCCTGACCAGACGCATTAGAGCCGCATCAATAAGAGGGGCTGAATCCAGATATTTAACTTCCTCGCTTTTAAACGGGTACATTTTGGCAATCTTGGAAATTAAGGAGTTCTTCCTCTCCACTTTTCCCCATTCGTCTGAAATAATCTCACCGAGCTCACCCAAGAAGGGGAAATTTGGGCGGTCCTTCTTAAGGTGTTTAAAGTACTTCCTCTGTTTAGAGGGTGCTTCAACTGGCTCTTCCCATTTTAGAGCGTCCTTGACTGCTCTGACTAACTGCGGGACAAGAGAAAAATCAAAACCTGCAGTTGAATCATCAATCTCACTGTCTGAAGATTCACTTGGAGAGACACTGTGTCTGGAGGGACCCGGAATTACGGGGTCTGCATCTACATCGACAGGAGCTGTAACGGAAGGAGGGTTAAACATCCGATCAGACTCTGCTTTATTCAGAGATTCTTGAACCACCTTCCTGACCAATGCATCCACTTGCTGGTCTCCGGCTCCCCTTTCCTTCATAGCTCTGGAATAACAAGACTCACAGAGAGATTTACCCTCTGGAACGTGAGATTTACAACCCCAGCAGGCTTTCTCTAAGCGGCTGGAACGGTAGGTTGAATGACGACCAGATCCAGATCTTGATCTATGGTGTCTAAAGGGTGATCTAGAGCGTCTAGAACTTGACATAGACTGACGATGATGTAACCTAGACTGGTCAGAATCTTTGCGTGCCGATAAATGACGTTTAGACCTAGAGGGGCTAAATAGAAAGAAAAAACTACAGCAAGAAAACCAAAAGTAATTACCGAAAACAACCCAGCAGAAGGAAATAATATTCCTACCTGCAGCGTAAGGGTTGGCCACTGGGGGGCAATGATACATCCATAATGAGAAAGTCTGTATGCTGGAGAGATTCGAAAACAC
Organism: Lithobates pipiens; assembly: GCF_037356315.1. Lineage (NCBI taxonomy): Eukaryota > Metazoa > Chordata > Amphibia > Anura > Ranidae > Lithobates > Lithobates pipiens. The sequence continues at coordinate 123,410,886 of NW_027507787.1, forward strand.
CATAAGCACCTGACAGGAATCAAATAGTAGAGCTTACTGGCGAACAGAACATACCTCCAAGCAAGACACACAGCACACCAGGAAGCTGCCTTTCTCTTGCAGAGCGATCCCAACCATAGCTGTATCTGACAGCTATTTAAAAGTTGGCGCCGATGGTGACGTCCCATGCCCCCCTGGCGTCGGTCAGCGGAGTTCGTGCGCATGCACGATCACCGCCGTCTTCCGAAAACTGCGCACGTTCGGACCAAGCCTTGATCCGAATGAGGCACGCGCCTGCGCAGAACGAACGGAAGAGGCGGCGGATTGGAACGCAACTGCGCTCCAGCCGCCATACATACCAGGAAATGGAAAGAAGGAGATGACAAACAACACACATAAACAGGCTGCCATAATGATAATGATTAAAATCAATACGATACCGCCACGGCACGATCCCGATCCATCCTGACTGGGGGTACTCCACCCACTGCACGAACGGGACATCAAAATAGAGGCCTCCTGCTAATAGCAAAGGATGTATGGTCAAATTGCCGCTTGCCTGCCAATGGCAGGTTAGTAAGCTCTTCATGGCATCGCATATATCGCCCGTTTCCACCCGGCTAATAGCTGGGACTGCTGGAATCCACAATCACCCTCAGGATCTTCGTGCAAACAGGACTGGACCGGAACTCTTCGTAAGGTAAGCAAACACCTTGGTCCTAGGAGGAGGACAAAAAAGGAACACAGTCTCTGTTCAGAAGCAAAGATTTATGGGAGTGGGGTCCTATGAGGTATGAGAGGCGGGGATTAACCCATACGTAGGCTGCCATGGAGTCTGTCAGGAAAGAGGATTTTTCAGCCACTAATGGGGAGGGGGGATGGAGTGGATTTAAGAATAGATCGAGCTCACAGAATTAGGAAACCCCCTGGATTGAGAGAGGACATACCTCGGAACGTCATAGTGAAATTCCACACGTTTGAAGATAAACACAAAATCTGGACTAAACTTAGAGGGGTGCCATCGTTACAATATGAAGGAAATTAAATACAAATCTTTGCGGAATTGTCGGCAGAAACGTTGTCATGGAGAAGTAGATTAAAGCCCCTCCTGGGGCAATTGAGGACTGCCGATCTGAAATACAGTTGGGGGTTCCCGTCAGCTTTAGTGGTATATAAAGAAGAGAGGTCGTTCAGATTGAAACCAATGGATGAGTGGGATGAGTTTTGTAGGAATTTGGAAATTACGGCCCCTAGTGTACCCGGATGGGAGAGGGAAGGGGGGGGTGGGGAGTAGGGAGTGGAAATAATAAAAGTAAAATGTTGAAATTTTATTAGACGGGGTGCTGTAGGAGGGCTTTATCTATTCATGAGAACCCGCCTCGCCCTCCTCCCCTTAATGTGTGTGTGTGTGTGTGTGTGTGTGTGTGTGTGTGCGTGTGTGTGTGTGCGTGTATGTATATATATATATATATATATATATATATATATATATATATATATATATATATATATATATATATATATAATTTTTTTTTTTTTTTTTTTTGAGGAGGGGGTGATACGGGTTGAAAACGTGGAAGAACCTCAGAAGAATCGCTCGAAAAGGGAAAGAAAAGGAAAGATAGTGAGGCTCTTATGGACTTTTTCCGGGTTACAGGGGGAGGTCCAGCAGAGCCTGAAATACTAGTCTGCAGAGCCTGAGCCTCACCCTCTGGGGTAGGTGTCTCCGTTGGCATGAGATAAGATGCCAAACGCGAGATATAGGGCCAGAAATGTCATGACGGGGCGGTGGGTAGAGGGGGATATGGAGGGGGTGTGGGGGTGGGGGGCATGCACGTAACCCAGACTATTATGTGGTTGGAGAGGGAGGATAAGAGCGGATGGGACCCCCAATCAGTTAAGAGTGGATGCACCGTAGAACCAGGTAGAAGATGGAATTAAAATTCATGACATATAATGTGAGGCGTCTAGGATCATATGGAAAGAGACTTAAAATCCTTAAAGAACTCAAACAGCGATTGATAGATGTAATTTTTTTTTACAAGAGACTAATTTAACTCACTATACAAATATTAAATTGAATTCAAAAGAATACCCCACCTGGTTCTACGGAGACTCCACAACAAGGGGTGCAAAGGGGGTGGCTATTGGGTTTTCGGAAAGGATCCAATTCAGGGTCTTGGATAGAAGGATAGATCCAGAGGGACAGTATATGTTTATTAAAGGCCTATTGGGAGATGGGGTATTTACTTTGGTTAATGTATACAGTCCAAATAAGAACCCTGTTTGTTTTTTCAATAGAATGTTGTCCATATTGGAGGGATTTAGGGTAGGAAGGGTTATTATGGCACGGGATGTAAATTTTGGATTGGACCCTAGGCTGGATAGTACGTCACGCGCACAGGGGATGAGTAAAGAACAAATAAAAAAAGATAAAAATGAAATTGCACCAAGCCCAATTAATGGATGTATGTAATTAATGTAAAACATGGCGGTGTTAGGGACTACACTTTTTTCTCCCCGGTGCACGGTACATACTCAAGGCTGGACTATCTCTTTGTGGACCACAAATTATTGGAAGAGGTAGGGGCAGTTAATAATGAAATAATGTCTGTATCTGACCATGCTCCGGTCACTATGGAGATGAGGATCCCGGGTATTCATAGGTTACCGTTTACGTGGCGACTTAATGAAAGCCTATTATTGGATGCAGAGGTAGAAGCCGAAATATGGAAAGAGTTGGAGACCTATTTTATGAATAATGATAATGGTGAAGTAACGGCTGATACTCTCTGGGAAGCGCATAAGGCATAAAGAAGAGGGATCCTAATCTCCATAGGGGCTAGGAAAAAAGGGAAAGTGAAATGCAGATTAAAAACCTAATGGAAGAAATTCATGGGTTAGAGATACAACATAAAAATCGGGGGGGGGGGGGGGCGTCATTGATAACCTTCCAGACATTGGTCGGTAAAAGAGAGGAATTAAAAGACATTATGGAAAGTATGGCCAGGAGAGAGATAAAGAGGATATCGTGGAATCATTACCTAGGGGGAAATAAGTCTGGTAAGCAGCTTGCCAGGAAGGTGAAGCAGAAAAGAGAGGTTAATTTATGTTGAGAAGATTCAGAATAGGGTTGGGGATCCCATCTATACCACCAAAGAGATAGCACAAGAGTTCAGGAACTATTATGAGTTGGGACAGAAAGTGGAAGGAGGGAAAGTAAAAGAGAAGATAAGGGATTTTTTTGAGCATAGTGCGCTAAATACAATACCAGAGGTCGATAGAGAGTTTATGGATAGGCCAATAACTGAGAAAGAAATACATCATGTTCTGAAAAAATCTCCCCCGGGTAAAAGCCCGGGGTTAGATGGTTTCACAACTCTATATTTAAAAAAGTTTAAGGATATTATGGAACCAAGTAGGTAAAGATTGTGACATGGGGACAAATGCGCTGCTTGCCTCAATAACATTAATATTAAAGAATGGGAAAGATGACAGTCTGTGTTCTAGTTATAGGCCTATCGCAATATTAAATGCAGATACTAAACTTTATGCTAGTGTATTAGCAAATAGATTGAAAGAGTGGTTGAGTGCATTGGTGCACCCAGACCAGACAGGTTTTGTATCAGGTAGGGAGGGCCGGCACAATGGTGTCCGGGCCTTGATGTTAATACAGGCAGCCAAGAATGAAGGTAGCCCCAGTCTATTCCTGTCGATTGATGCTGAAAAAGCCTTTGACAGGGTAGACTGGGGTTTCATGTGGAAAGTGTTGGAGGAAATGGGGGTAGGACCCAGGATGATAAACTGGATTAAAGCATTGTATAGGTGTCCCCAAACAAGGGTGAAGGTAAATGGGTACTTATCCCCGCCGTTTAGGATGAGAAATGGAACAAGGCAGGGCTGCCCCCCTGTCCCCTTTATTGTTCATACTGACACTCGAACCTTTATTGGCCTATATAAGGAACAGTGTGGACATAACGGGGATAAGAGTGGATCAGGAAGAACATAAATTGGCAGCTTTTGCCGACTATGTGCTTTTTTAAATTTCACATCCGAGGACATCGCTCCTGAATCTATTACGAGCCTTGAAAAAATATGGAGAGTTCTCTAATCTTAAAATGAATCCCGCAAAGTCGTAAATATTAAATATTAATATAAACAAGCTAGAAGGAGAGAGATTAGGAAAATAATTTTGTTTCATGTGGAAACAGGACATAAAGTACTTGGGGATCAGGCATACAGACACTCTGAGAAAAATGTATTTAATAAATGATATCCCGCTGTTAGACGAGATTAGGAGCGAAATAAAAAAAATGTCAATAGCCACACTTTCATGGTTCTGCGTATAAACGCGTTAAAAATTATGATAACTCCCAAAATCCTTTATAAATTTCACAATCCTTTTTTAAAACGTTAAAAGGTATCATCTCCAGATATATAAGGCAGAATAAAAGACCACGTATTTCGGGAGCCGTTTTGTGTTTAAATAAGAAAAAAGGAGGTTTGGCTGTCCCTAATTTTAAAAAAATATTATTATGCGGTAGTAGTGAAGAGAGAATAGTGAAAAAAGATGGAGGGGTATAGAGTTTAGTATGAGTAGGACACATTTGGGTCACATAGTGTGGAATCCCCCACATTGTAGGGATCTAGGACCGGATACACATGAAATTACTCACATTGCGTTGAATATATGGGATAGGATACATACAAAAAAAAAATGAAAATATAATTTGCCACTAATTTATTTGAAGGATAATGTGTTTTTTGCACCAGGGATAAGGGAGGTAGGGGGAAATTGGATAAAAAAAGAGATACAGGTAAAGGATATAGTAGAAAAAGGGAAAATTTGCACTTTTCAGAATTTAGTAGGAGACACGGATCGGTGGAAATTAGATACATGGAGGTATAACCAGGTGAAAAAATTTGTGGAAAAATTACCCGACCAAATTCGTTCAGAAAAGGAATATACAGTAATAGAAAAGATGATAGTAAAAGGAAACCCAAAAAAACAGTATTGTTTATATCTATAAAGCGGTGTTGGAGGAGGAGAATGGGGAGATACCCCATGTATCAAGAAATGGGAAAGGGAATTTGGCACGAGGGACACAAGTATTAGATTAAGTAATATTTGGAGAATGACACATGAAACGGCACCCGATGCGAGGATGACAGAGATAAATTATAAATGTCTAGTGAGATGGTACCTTACTCCGGACAGACTGAGTCGTTACCAACCGGAAACTTCGTCCGAATGCTGGAGAGGATGTAAAATGGTAGGCACAATGGCTCATATATGGTGGGAATGTCCAACCATAAGAGACTATTGGATAAGGATTTTGACTTTGATAAAAAAGATAACGGGCGTATCTGTCCCACTTGACCCATGGGTCTGTCTATTCCATGTGACGGACAGACAGATGGGGGTATATAGGACTTCATTGGTACCGATATTATTAATTGTAGCCAAAGGTTTGATCCCAAAAAATTGGCAAAAATTAGAAAGCCCAAAGATAAGTGGATAAATTGAATAAATTAAAAAAATGGAGAGGGAGCAAGATAAAGAGAGGGAGGAGGAAAGGGAAACAGATAAGGAAGATAAATGGAAGGAGTAGGAGGGCTTCAAAAACTCATGAAGATATGTGTGGGAGATAACCCAAGAGACCTAGAATTGGATCTAGAAAGAACATATAAGATAAGTGGAATGACCAATTAGATGGATCAGTGGTTGAGAGGGGACGTGCATGGGGGGTGAGGGGTGGGTGGAGGGTTCGGAAATAGAGGATTGAAAAGGACTCTGGATGTAATCGTGATGTATTTTGGGTGTATTGTATTAGTTACCACTGTACTACTTATTTTTATAATGAGTGTAAAATTAAAAATTTAAATAAAGAATAATAAAAAAAAAAGTGATTGTAAAGTCAATTTTTTTTCCTATTAAAATAACAAACATGTTATACTAACCTGCCCTGTGCAGTGGTTTTGCACAGGGCAGCCCAGATCCTCCTCTTCTCAAGTCCCTGGCTGGAGCTCCTGGCCCCTCCCTCCTGTTTAGTGCCCCCACAGCAAGCAGGTTGCTATGGGGACACACGAACCAAGCTGCAGCTCCCTGTGTCCAATCAGACACAGAGCCCCGCCTCCTCTCTCACCTCATTGGCTAATTGAGTATGATGGAGAACAGCAGGAGCCAATGGCACTGCTGCTGTATCTCAGCCAATCAGGAGGGAGAGTCCCAGATGGCTAATGCACTCTTAGACATCACTGGATAGAGATGAGGCTCAGGTAAGTATTAGGGTGGCTGCTGCCCACAGAAGGCTTTTTATCTTAATGCATCACATGCATTATGATAGAAAACCTTCTGCCTTTACAACCACTTTAATTTTTTACAGCGCTGAGTTATTAGAGGTTTATTATGTACCATAAAATTGTCTTATAATAGGTTTATAAATCTCTGCCCTTTAAAGTGGTTGTAAAGTCAGAAGGCTTTTTTAAATGTGTGAGGTGTCTGTTGGATGCTTTTTGGGTGTAATACCACTTATATCCAGTGGGATATAATACCTAGCCTGCAAAGCTCAATAGTAGTAGGTAGCCCATCCAGGCAATCCTGGAATGATCCTGAAAGAAATATTGCGAATCCCTGAACAGGGTGGATGAAAATATAAACTGCAGTGTGAAACTGTAATCATTTTACTATTTTTGGGAAATACAGTGTATATGTGAAATGATTAGCTTATTGCAAATGTTATCAATGTGTGTTAATGTTTAAAAAAGTAAGTTTCTGTAAATAGTTAGTATCTGGATATATCTGATCATGACATATGCATGCCCTGCTTCCTGGTTTCTGATAGTTACATAGTTAGTCAGGTTGAAAAAAGAGTTCAACCACAAAAAAAATGCTTCTAATTCTATTCTATTAGAGCTAGTTACAAGTCAGGTCTAACGGAATTAAAGCAAAGCACTCTTATTATGGCTGAGACTCTACCTAAGCAATGGCTGAGCTTAACCACTTGCTTACTGGGCACTTAAACCCCCCTCAGTCCCAGACCAATTTTCAGCTTTCAGCGCTGATGCACTTTGAATGACAATTGCGCGGGCATACAACACTGTACCCAAATGAAATTTCTATCATTTTTTTCCCACAAATAGAGCTTTCTTTTGGTGGTATTTAGTTACAGCTCGGAGTTTTATTTTTTGCTAAACAAACAAAAAAAGATGCAAAAAAAAAATCATGTTTTAATAGTTTGTTATAAAATTTTGCAAACGGGTCATTTTTCTCCTTCATTGAAGTGCGCTGATAAGGCGGCACTGATAGGCTGCATTGGTGGGCACTGATGGGCTGCATTGGTGGGCACTGATAGGCTGCATTGGTGGGCACTGATAGGCTGCACTTGTGGGCACTGATAGGCATAGTTAAGGCGGCACTAATAGGCACAGATAAGGTGGCACCGATGGGCACAGATAAGGCGGCACTGATGGGCAAAGATGGGCACAGATAAGATGGCACGGATGGGTGGCACGGATAAGTGGCACGGATGGGTGGCACGGATGGGCACTGATAGGTACCACAGATAGATGGGACTGATGGGCACTGATAGGTGGCACTGATAGGTGGCTCTGATAGGTGGCACTGCTGGGCACTGATGGGCGGCACTGCTGGGCACTGATGGGCGGCACTGCTGGGCACTGATGGGCGGCACTGGGGTGCAGCACCTTTGAGGCAGATTGGGTGGCACTGTGGGTGGCACTGTGGGGTGGCACTGTGGGGTGGCACTGTGGGTGGCACTGTGGGCATTATGGGCACAGACGGGGGGCACTTACTTTTACTTTGTTATTTTTCAGGATGGCACTGCGGGAGGCAGGTGGGCACTGGCAGGTGGCATGTGGTGCCTTTCATTGCTGGCCGTGATCGGGACTGATGTCCCGATCACGGCCGCCGGTGATCGGCTTTTTTTTTTTCTCCTCGCGCTGTCAGCGCGAGGAGGAATAATAGCCGATTACCGGCTCCGTTCTATCACATGATCAGCTGTCATTGGCTGACAGCTGATCACGTGATAAGGGGTCGGGATCGACCCCTTACACGGATCGGTGATCAGGCGAGTCTCACGGACTCGCCGATCACAGAGCGCGCCGCGCGCGCCCCTCAGGGGGCGCGCAGGCCGCTCGTAACCAGGACGACGTCAATAGACGTAGTCCTGGAAATCTAGGTCCGCGCTAATGCCGTCATTCGGCAATAGCGCGGTACCCAAGTGGTTAATTATTATAGGGAAATACAGATGGCTACTTGAGGAATAAAATCTATACAATGAATTTAACACAATAATATGAGTATGGTACAGCAAGCAAGTAGACTTGTTAGCTACATCAAAATTACTGTTGGTATACAGCACAGTATATCAAACACGTGTAGTGGGAAATGTATGGTTTTTATTATTGTCTGTAACCCAGTTCGGGGGTTTCCCCTTACTCACTCCCCCAATACCCGCAAACTCGCACGGGACCCTTTTTTTGGTCCGCAGCAGAATCGGATCGCATGGGTGTTCACACCATGCGATCCGAGTTTGCAGATCGCACTGCGATATGCGAACTGATCTGGGGGTGTCATTAACATTTCACTGACACTCCCAGCAGTTCGCATAGGGCAGTGTGAACTGCCGCCGGGAGGCATGCGATGCGGGAACCCGCCGCGGATTTGTGGCGTTCCTGCATCGCTCCAGTGTGAACCCAGCCTAATAAGCGATCGTTTTTCTGATCGCTGTATTAGTGTCACAGGTGACGCTAGTTAGGCAGGTAGGTATTTAGGTTCGCCGCAACTTTTTATAGCGCCAGGGACCCCCATATACTACCGCATAAAGCCCCCTGATTGCCCCCTAGTTAACCCTTTCACCAGTGATCACCATATAACGGTTACAGGTGACGCTGGTTGGTTAGTTATTTTTTTATAGTTTCAGGGCACCCGCCATTTATTACCTAGTCTCACTAGTGTACCCCTAAATTTAGGGGTGGCTACTTTCCAAAATGGGGTCATTTGGGGGGGGTTTGTGCCATCTTGGCATTTTATGGCCTTCAAAACTGTAACGCCCTTAGAAAGCCTGAAGGCGGTGCTTGGTTTTCGGGGCCCCGTACGCGGCTAGGCTCCCAAAAAGTCCCACATATGTGGTATCCCCGTACTCAGGAGAAGCAGCAGAATTTATTTTGGGGTGTCATTTCACATATGCCCATGGCATGCGTGAGCAATATATCATTTAGTGACAACTTTGTGAAAAAAAAAAATAAAAAAAAAAAGTTTGTAATTTTCCCGCAACTTGTGACAAAATATAAAATATTCCATGGACTCAACATGCCTCTCAGCAAATAGCTTGGGGTGTCTACTTTCTAAAATGGGGTCATTTGTGGGGGTTTTGTGCCATCTTGGCATTTTATGGCCTTCAAAACTGTAATAGGTAGTGAGGAGTGAAGTCAAATATTTACGCCCTTAGAAAACCTGAAGGCGGTTCTTGGCTTTCGGGGCCCCGTACGCGGCTAGGCTCCCAAAAAATCCCACACATGTGGTATCCCCGTACTCAGGAGAAGCAGCAGAATTTATTTTGGGGTGTCATTTCACATATGCCCATAGCATGTGTGAGCAATATATCATTTAGTGACAACTTTGTGTAAAAAAAAAAAAAAATTTTTTTTTTTGTCATTATTCAATCGCTTGAGGCAAAAAAATAAAATATTCAATGGGCTCAACATGCCACTTATCAATTTCCTTAGGGGGTCTACTTTCCAAAATGGGGTCATTTGGGGGGGTTTTGTACTGCCCTGCCATTTTAGCACCTCAAGAAATGAGATAGGCAGTAAACTAAAAGCTGCGTAAATTCCAGAAAACGTACCTTAGTTTGTAGATGTGACAACTTTTGCGCAAACCATTAAATATACAGTTATTGACTTTTTTTTTACCAAAGACATGTGGCTGAATACATTTTGGCCTAAATGTATGACTAAAATTGAGTTTATTGGATTTTTCTAATAACAAAAATTTGAAAATATCATTTTTTTTCAAAATGTGCGGTCTTTTTCCATTTATATCGCAAAAAATAAAAATCGCAGAGGCAATCAAATACCATCAAAAGAAAGCTCTATTTGTGGGAAGAAAAGGACGCAAATTTTGTTTGGGTACAACATTGCATGACCGCGCAATTACCAGTTAAAGCAGCGCAGTGCCAAATTGTAAAAAGACCTCTGGTCATTTACCAGCAAAATGGTCCGGTCTGAAAGTGGTTAAATGACTCTTAAACAATTCAAGCTAATCATACAACTTACAACGGCCACAAAACAGACAATAACTAAAGCATGGAAAACTTACTAAACATAGCAGAAACCAAGCACAGAATGAATCGGTCATTGTTGCATGCAAAAATGGAAGCCCTAGATAATGAAAATCTGAAAGGATATGAAGATCTATGGAAACCATGGATCACACATTGTTTACCTATAAACTTTGACCACCATGTACTCGGTAACTAACATTTTTATATGCAACAATGATAAAACTATAAGAATAGATTATGCCTCCGGAAAAACCCCATGCCCTCTGTCCCTCACACCATTTCTTACCCTTATTTTCTTTCTTTCTTTTTTCTTCTCTTCCTTATTTCCCTCTTATTATTAACAGGTGATATTGAGTATATTTAAAATATCACACTCAGTAGTTTGATACATATACTTTATTCAAATGTTTAACACACATAAGAACTCAGACACAAATAGACCTAATTTTGTGTCATTAACTGATAATGATACTCTAAATATTAATGTACTGTAAGCTAATATTGAAACAGTCTGAAAACTCTATCATTTTTATAAAAAGGGAACTTATCTAACATTAATTTTACCATCTGTGTGTTATATTAATACAATGCCGAAACCTGCTTCTTTAGTTTACATGTACCTACTAAAACACCTTTAATTGATACATTATACTTGTTACCATATGTTGATCTTTCAATAAAAACCTTTGAACGAGATATATAAATCATCATATCAGACCTCATGTAGTGGAAATCAACAAAGGCAGTCATGTCTGAAGTCCAACCTGGGTGGAAACTATGGCTTCATCCATAGATACTCTGGAGGAATGAGCGTAGCTACCCAGATATACGCTACCCAGAGACAGGAAGTGTGTCATTTTTAGGATACCAAGATAAAAATAAAGAGAAAAAAGCCCAAAATGCAACTACAAAATCTAAGGACTAGTAAGCTGCAATATATACTGTGTATATTATATTTGTTCTTGAGTTTGGATATACTTTAAATTCTCACAAACGAGTCAGAAGTGCAAAAAAAAAAATCAAGTAGAGGGCAATTCAATTATTCCTTTAAACTTTGATCCACTGCTGTCAAAATGTTTTACTGCATTATTAGAAACAAAGGGAGAAAATACCATATGCTCACTAGAGTGTAAACACTGCACTATGGATAAATAGTGCATATGTGGATGCAGTATCTCAAATATGGCTGACTCAACAATCAGGTGCCGCCTCTGTGACTCAAAATCTAAATGCAAAGAAAAAGAAATCAGGGAAAATAAATCCCTGAAAAAGAAGTCACAGGCGAACCAAACAGCTTAACCACTTCCCACCCGGCCAATGCACATATACGGCCGGGTGGGAGCCGTCTACTCCTGATAGGACGTTCAGGAACGTCCATCAGAAGTAGCGGGATCGCGCGCATGTGCCCGCGCAGCGGCGCGATCCTGATGCGCCCGTGTCACCCGGACACGGCGCATCTCAGATCGGCAGGAGGGCTCTGTGATTGGCCCTCCTGATCACATGACGGCCGTGTCCAATCACGGCCGTCATGTGATGTAAACAAACAGCCGGTTGCTAGGCAATCGGCTCCTCCTCTCCTCACACAGAAGTCATTGCTGAGGAGAGGAGAGCGGATCGCTGCAGCCGGCTGATGATCAGTGAGTATGAGCTGTTTTTTACAGCTTTTTACTCACTGATCATCAGTCTAGTGTACACACAAATCACCACACAGTAAACACACCACACAGTATAAACACAATGTCCCCACACATGTCCCCAAAACATACATGTGCCCAAATAATAAAAACACATGTCCCTAATAATAAAAACACATGTCCCCCACATATGTCCCACTAAAATCACATGTCCCAATGATTATCTGCACACATATGTACGTGATCACCTGCACACATATGTACATGATCATTTGCGTACATATGTCCGTGATCACACAAACCAATTATTATACACTTAACGGAATTTTTTTTACCAAAACCATGTAGCAGAATACATTTTGGCTTAAATTTATGACAAAATTTGATTTTATTGGATTTCTTTTAAAATAGAAAAAAGAAAATATTGTTTTTTTTTCCAAATTTCCGCTTTTTTGCGCTTATATCGCAAAAAATAAAAAACGGAGTCGTGAATAAATGCCACCAAAATAAAGCTCTATTTGTGCGAACAAAATGATAAAAATTTCATTTGGGTACAGTGTAGCATGACCGCGCAATTGTCACTGAAATCGCTAGAGCGATGAAAGCTGAAAATTGGGCTGGGAAGGAAGGGGGCGAAAGTGCCCTGTATTGTAGTGGTTAAATAAGAAAAATCTTTATTGCACAATCATATGCATTATAACCACACATCTGTGAATGTTCTTATATCAGATCACAGTCTGACAAATGAGTGCACTTCCTGATATTTGTATTTCTGATGATTTTCCACTGAACTGCAGAAATTGGCAGATATATTTGCATGTGTATCATTTGTGCAAAGCATTCCTCATCATCTTCTGGTTAGAGGCCATTGAACTGCAATAAGATGTTCCTGTTGGCATATATTTTTAAAAAGACGTTTGGTCAGTTCTTCATTCCTGTCTTTATTTTGGCCAAACCTTTGTTCCTGGTAACAGGCTTGATGAACTCATCTCGGCTTTCTTTTCCCACAGGGTTAGGAATTTTTGGATACAATGTATTTACTGAGTCACCGCAGGCACTAAAGTTGCAATGTCATCAAAGCTTATGATGAAACCATATTTAGGAATTACTCTTTGGGAGATCACTTCATTATTTTTTTTATATTTAGCTTAATGGTAAATAAATTTGGACCAACATTTCAACATTTCAGAAATATTTAGCATTATAAAACACCAAGCAAGCAGTTAGTATTTACAGTGTTGAACATGTTTTACTGTTCAGCAATCTTTTCACTCTTTATACATAAAGGCAAACTAGAGGCTACTAGTTTTCTTACTATCTTTGTCTTTACACCTTTCTGGCCAGTCTCATTTACAGAAGTCGGGGAACTTAAATGCCTTTTCACACAAGCATTCTTATCAGGTCCGCCTGTCAGTTTTTCAGTTGGACCTGATCAGAAGCTCTATGCAGCCCTATGGATGGTGGATATAAGTGAACTTGTGTCCATTTACACCTGCCTACCTCTAAATTCCTCTAGGTCTGGAAGAAAATCCAGAAATCATTGCATTCTTTTCCATTTTGGAAATTTTGGCCCTAACCTGATGGATTGAAGGTAGCCTGATATAAACAGACATCAGATTCCATTTACATCCAGCCACCCATAGAGCTTTTGTGGTCCCGCCCATATCCACCAGGCACAAACATAATGGGAATGGGTGTTAAAAAAAACTGCCATCCATTTGAGAGCTGATTCAGCAGGGGATCTGCTCATGGAAGTATCTGAAATTGACTTGGCATATGTTTCTTTTAACACCTTGTACAATGGTACTTATAAAGAGAGAGGGAGGAGCAACACTAGGAGTCAATCAGGAGAGCTACATTGTCTTGACAATGGACATCCTGACAGAAGTTAAGAGCAGTATGAACAGTGAGTTGAACTGCTACTAATCATTCACTGTCCTTAAGTAGGCTAGGGTCAGGTAAGTGACCTAGCTTTAATGGGTAACTACAGCAGAGAAAAGTTAGGCCACCAACCTGGCTATACAGTCTAACCATCCATATTCCCATTGCAGACATTCCTGGAGAAGGCTCTAAGGTACTGGGTGCTGCAACAATCACCAACTGGAGACTGAATCTTACATGACACAGGGTAGATATTTGCCAGCACACCACAGATCATTAAGTTGTTCAAACCCCTTTATGTGGCATGTGATCACATGCCTGACGAAGGGGATCTGCGCAACTTTGAAACATTGCATTCCCTGTCTTTGAGCCATTTGGACAGCCTAAAGTGCTAGTAAACTCTCAGTTTATAGTTTTTCCTACAGGAAAGCTTATAATAAAGCTTACCTGTAGGTTAAATTAATATCTCCTATATGTGAACCATTTAAGAGATATTCTAGTGAGCAGCTCTGAGGGAATGGCATACCCATGCCATTCCTTCAGAGTTCTGTGCCGCAGCTGTGACTATTGCATGCCTAAGGCTTGGCCATTCAAGTGGTCACAGCCCACAAACCCGGAAGGAAAATCAGGTGAAGATGGAAACTTCTGAAACGGTGACATTGTGCCACTGGAGGGCTTTGTTTCAAGGTAAGTCTTTCATAATGTGCAAGTGTGCAATGCATACTAGCACATTATGCCTTTAACTTGCAGAGACGTTTTTTTTTTCTTTGCTCTACATTTACTACCGCTCTAAAGATCCCTGGTATGCTGACAAATATCTACACTGTGACTGTACAGTCTGGCAGGGCTGAGTAAATCTCAGGATTTGATAGACAGCAATAACGATTTGTCAGAAAAAATGGCTTTAATATACTGTATATATTGAAACTGTATATTTAGCTGTTTGCTTTTCAACTTTAATGTTGGCTTTAGAGAGGCAAATGTCTCCAGTAATCTTACAAGCAATGTTTACATTTGTTGTGCCCTTTGCTTTCGTCTGGTGGTGTATTGCTAGCCTTAGTCAGATATTTCCTAAGTCTATATACTGTAGGCTCATGATAATACTTTTTTCTATTCGCATGTAGTATTGAAAGTGAAATTATTATTATTATTATTTTTACTTTCCAGGATTTATATAGTGTCAACAGTTTGTGCAGTGCTTTTCAATATCTATCACTACCAGTAAAAACTGATTTCCAAAAAGGGGGCATCTCTCTTCTAGGGTTGTACAAAGTTAGCATTTTTTTTTTATATTTACTAAGTTCATCTTGGTCTGTGTGTGCAGCCTGCCTGGCAGCCCACCCAAGCTCCATCCTCTTCTAGCTCTATTTGAAGAAAACAGAGAAGCTATAAATTATCATTATGTGCCATGTTGCCCATTATTTTTAGCAATGAGGGCCAATGAGACTTGAAAATAAGTCACATAGCTAAAGATAACTATTGTCATGGTAAATAACACAGGCATTATAGCTTACTGAATGTGGTTTGTTCTTGTGAGCTAAAATAGTGCCTCACGAGAAAGGGATTTCAACACTTAAAATGTATGTAAAGGCAAACTTTGTTCTGGATAGAACAGGGAAGTGCCAGATCCTTTGTCAAGTTTTTATTGCTGGTTGTGTCCTTCCTAAAAGATTCATCCTTTTATTTGTCCTCCTGTCTAGGGATGAGCTTCGAGTTCAAGTCAAAATCATGTTCGACACTTACATTGCCTGTTCGCCTGTTCGCCGAACAGCGAACAATTTGGGGTGTTCGTGGCAAATTCGAAAAGCCGCGGAACACTCTTTTAAAGTCTATGGGAGAAATCTAAAGTGCTAATTTTAAAGGCTTATATGATAGTTATTGTCATAAAAAGTGTTTGGGGACCTGGGTCCTGCCCCAGGGGACATGTATCAATGCAAAAAAAAGTTTTAAAAACTGAATTTTTTTGGGAGCAGTGATTTTAATAATGCTTAAAGTGAAAAAATAAAAGTGTAATATTCCTTTAAATTTCATACCTGGGGGTGTGTATAGTATGTCTGTAAAGGGGCGCATGTTTCCCATGCTTATAACTGTCCCTGCACAAAGTGTAATTTCTGCAGGAAAAAAGTAATTTAAAAGCACTCACGGCTATAATGAATTGTCTGCTCCCCATAATACAGAGAACAGTCATTGAAAGTCATTGATAAAAAAAAAAAGTGTGGGTTTCCCCCAAATTCAATTACCAGGCCCTTCAAGTCTGGTATGGATTTTAAGGGGAACTCCACAGCAAATTAAAAAAAAATGGCGTGGAGTTCCCCCCAAAAATCCATACCAGACCCTTTATTCGAGCACGCAACCTGGCAGGCCACAGGAAAATTAGGGGGGACGAGAGAAGGCCCCCCTCCTGAACCATACCAGGCCACATGCCCTCAACATTGGGAGGATGCTTTGGTGGTCTGTGACCCCCTCAAAGCACCATGTCCCCATATTGATGGGGACAAGGGCGTCATCCCCACAACCCTGGCCGTTGGTTGTGGGGGTCTGCGGGCAGGGGGCTTATCAGAATCTGGAAGCCCCCTTTAACAAGGGGACCCCCAGATCCTGGTCCCCTGTTTGAAATGGTAAGGGGGTGACCCCATCCCCTCTGATGTAATGGAAACCTGCGTTACATCAGAGGGGGGCGGGGTCACCCATACATCACTGGGGAAGCCCAACTTTCCCCTTGCGTCAGAGGGGGGCATGGTCAGGTGACGGGTGGCCCTGTCCTCCTCAGCTAAGACCTGCCAGACTGCTGGATTCCCACAGTGTCTCCAGTGGAGACAGGATGCACTGCACTGGACCATCGGGAGAGATCACCCATCGCTGGACCCTGAAGAAGAGATCAGATCACCCATCGCTGGACCCCGGAGAAGAGATCAGCCATCGATGGATAGCAAGAGTGGATTACCACCGCTGGAATCTTTTTTTTTATTTATTTTTTATTTAATAAAGGACTTTTTCCAATGGTGTCTGTGTTTTTTAATGTGATTGTAGCCATATTAGTGCAATTGTGACAGAGAAAATTCAGTACTGTCCATGATACTTTTTTTATTTGCACTAACATACAATTTTTCAGGACAAGCTTTCGGGGTATGTCCCCTTCTTCGAGGTCCAAGCAGTACTGATTTACAAATTTTAAAAAATGTGTAAATCAGCACTGCTTGGACCTTGAAGAAGGGGACATAACCCGAAAGCTTGTCCTGAAAAATTGTATGTTAGTGCAAATAAAAAAAGTATCATGGACAGTACTCAATTTTCTCTGTGTTTTTTAACAATTTTTCACACTTTCTTTGTGAAATGGTAGGGGTACTTTTGTACCCCCTTACCATTTCAAACAGGGGGGCCGGGATCTGGGGGTCCCCTTGTTAAAGGGTTCTTCCAGATTCTGATAAGCCCCCCCACCCGCAGACCCCCACAACCTCTGGTCAGGGTTGTGGGGATGAGGCCCTTGTCCCCATCAACATGGGGACATGGTGCTTTGAGGAGTCACAGACCCCCAAAGCATCCTCCCAATGTTGAGGGCATGTGGCCTGGTACGGTTCAAGAGGGGGGGCACTCTCTCGTCCCCCCTCTTTTCCTGAGGCCTGCCAGGTTGCGTGCTCCGATAAAGGGTCTGGTATGGATTTTTGGGGGGAACTCCACGCCATTCTTTTTTTAAATTTGGCGTGGAGTTCCCCTTAAAACCCATACCAGACTTGAAGGGACTGGTAATTGAATTTGGGGGGAACCCCACTTTTTTTTTTTTTTTTAATCAATGACTGTCAATGACTGTTCTCTGTATTACGGGGAGCCGACAATTCATTATAGCCACGAGTGCTTTTAAATAACTTTTTTCCTGCAGAAATTACACTTTGTGAAGGGACAGTTCTAAGCACAGGAAACATGTGCCCCTTTACAGGCATACTATACACACCCTCCAGGTACAAAATTTAAAGGAATGTTACACTTTTATTGTTTCACTTTAAGCATTATTAAAATCACTGCTCCTGAAAAAATGTTCATTTTTAAAACTTTTTTTTGCATTGATACATATCCCCTGGGGCATGACCCAGGTACCCAAACACTTTTTAGGACAATAACTTGCATATTAGCCTTTAAAATTAGCACTTTTGATTTTGAACGTTTGAGTCCCATAGACTTTAATAGGGTTCTAAAGTTCACGCAAATTTTAGGTCTGTTTGCAGGTTCTGGTGTTCGGCTCATCCTTACTGCTGACCATTGTATCCAGAACAGGAGGTGGGGTCCTGATTATCTGTGCAGATCTTCCCTCTGAGGAAATGCCACTGATCGGCTCTAGTTCCCTCACATGATGTCAGTGTGAGGAAAAGAATGCCGATAACTGTCTTTTCCTTTTTTTACACAATTTGTTGATTTATGTACTTGGATACAGCTGATCACATGGGTTGTTTAGCTCGCCATTGGCTCTTTACCAAGATTGGTGATACTCACTGATGTTCCCTGAATATCAGTGCAGCTCCAACAGTGCCCAGCAGTGATGCCAATCAGTGCCCAGCAGTGATGCCTGTCAGTGCTGCCTTTAAAGACCATCAGTGCCATCGATCTGTGCTCATCAGTGCCAATTATCAGTGCCACCAATCAGTGTCGCCTATCCGTGCCACCTTTCAGCTCCCATAAGTGACGGCCTATCAGCGCCACATATCAGTGCCCATCAATGCTGCCTATCAGTGCTCGCCAGTTTTGCATATCAGTGCCACCTATCCTTGCCCATCAGTGCTGCATATCAGTGCCATCTCATCAATGCCACCTCATCAGTGCCCATCAGTGTAGCATCATCAGCGCAAATCAGTGAAGGAGAAAAAAAACTTTTTTACAACATTTATTGACAGAAACAAAGAACTTTTTTTCTTTTCAAAATCTTCGGTCTATTTTTCTTTTAGTAAAAAAACACAGTGGTGATTAAATACCACCAAAATAAAGCTCTAGCTGTCTCAAAAATGATAAAAATGTTGTTTGGGTACAGCGTTTGCATGACTGTGTAATTGTCATGCAACAGCACTGAAAACTGAAAATTGGCCTGGGCAGGAAGTGGGTAAAAGTGTTCAGTAGGCAAGTAGTTAATGACTGACATGACTGACTCTTATATGTGTGAATAGTGTTTATGGTTCATTTGTTGACAGCAGCAGCTTCTACAGCTACCCTATTCATACAACAACTCTTGGCTATAATTTTGACAGTTAGGAATTGCCAGCAAGAGGAAAGGGTGACAGTGGGGCAGAAGGACATGCATGATATACTACAGACACTGTGTACATGGAGCATTAGTCAGAAAATTACATCCTGCTAGATCACTTCAGGCTGGCCTCTTTTGCAGGGATAACTATGTAAAACATTAAAAACAGTTTAAAATCCAGTAATACACTGTCTCGTCCTGCTCTGCACATGCTCAGTTGCTCTCTATTTTTCCAGCACATTGACAAAAATTACAGACACTTGAGGCTGGTTTGCTGACAGCATAAACATTTACAGGGGCTCAGGGGCTCTGGGCTTCAGCAAAATGATGAAAGAAGAAACAAAATTAGTGTGTGCTGTAAAGTGCCTCCAGGATTATTTCCATGCTGGAGGCAATTTACAGCACACACTAATTTTGGTAACATAATTATTCATGTGGAATGTATGGTATGTTCCTTGCTGGTTGTAGTGTGTTCCATTTTAATAAATGTTATTTAGGCGTAAGTAGCATATCCTTTATCCATATATGGTTAAGATGGGAATTATATTTACTTTGACAAGATTTCCCTTTATTTCCTGTTGCATCTTCAGGACAGGAAGTGAAAGGAAGTCTCCCCAGTAGGACAGAAAAAAACCCTATCCCTCTCTATCCAAAACCAAAAATAAATGTTTTGCCCTTATGTACACTTTAAACAACGACTTCACCCCAAAAACCAAAAAATTGAACATCTGAATGATTATGTTGTAAAGCGCTGCGTAAACCGTCGGCGTTATATAAACTCTGTATAATAATAATAATAATAATGATATTGGGGTTGTCAATCAAACATTTGCAGGAAAAAAATTCTCATAACACAAAATAAAGTAAAAGATTAAAATAGCTGCTCTGTCTTAGTAAGTTAAACATAATATGCCATGAAACATAAGCATTGCACAGTTCACTAGAATAGCAAATTACATCAGCCAGCATACGCATTATACTATATCATGCTATTACAGCAAATTATTTAACTTGCATCAACCAGAAACAGACCAGAACCGTGCATTATATCACACAGGGAATTATATCAAACTGCAAATAGCATATTATGTCATTCATCAAAGCCATATCATGCTGTAAAAGCAGTTTATATTAAAGCAATATTAAACCCAACATCAAAAATGTAATATAAACTTTATTACCAAAAGTATTGGTACACCTGCCTTTACACGCACATGAACTTTAAAATGGAAGTAAACCCTTCCAAACAACTTTGACCTACAGGTAAGCCTAGATTAAGGCTTACCTGTAGGTCCAAGTAATATCTCCTAAACCTATATGGTTTAGGAGATATTTGCCCGAAAATGGGCACCGCTGTCTACGGCGCATGCGCCGTAGACAGCGGCGCGCAGGCGCACTAAATGCGGCAAGTCCAAGAATGGATTTGCCAAATTTGTCTACTCCCGTGCGCATGCGCGGGAGTGACGTCATCGCGGCTCCGGCGAATGGCAGCGTCGGAGCTCCGAGACGCGACTCCCGTGCGCATGCGCGGGAGTGACGTCATCGCGGCTTCTCCGCTGTCATTCGTCGGAGCTGCGAGAGACGCCACAACCAAGATGGATGCGGCGGACTACAGGTAACAGCGGCGACTTCGCTGGCTCCTGTGTCAGGTAAGTGACACATAATGAGCTACTATGCGATGCATAGTAGTCCATTATGCTTTACCTTTGCAGGGAAAAAAAGAGGAAGTAAACCCATCAGGGTTTACTTCCTCTTTAACCACTTTCAGACCGGACCATTTTGCTGGTAAATGACCAGAGGTCTTTTTACACTTTGGCACTGCGCTGCTTTAACTGGTAATTGCGCGGTCATGCAATGTTGTACCCAAACAAAATTTGCGTCCTTTTCTTCCCACAAATAGAGCTTTCTTTTGATGGTATTTGATTGCCTCTGCGATTTTTATTTTTTGCGATATAAACGTAAAAAGACCGCACATTTTGAAAAAAAATGATATTTTCTACTTTTTGTTATTAGAAAAATCCAATAAACTCAATTTTAGTCATACATTTAGGCCAAAATGTATTCAGCCACATGTCTTTGGTAAAAAAAAAGTCAATAATTGTATATTTATTGGTTTGCGCAAAAGTTGTCACATCTACAAACTAAGGTACGTTTTCTGGAATTTACGCAGCTTTTAGTTTACGACTGCCTATCTCATTTCTTGAGGTGCTAAAATGGCAGGGCAGTACAAAACCCCCCCAAATGACCCCATTTTGGAAAGTAGACCCCCTAAGGAAATTGATAAGAGGCATGTTGAGCCCATTGAATATTTTATTTTTTTGCCTCAAGCGATTGAATAATGACAAAAAAAAAAATTTGTTTTTTTTTTTTACACAAAGTTGTCACTAAATGATATATTGCTCACACATGCTATGGGCGTATGTGAAATGACACCCCAAAATAAATTCTGCTGCTTCTCCTGAGTACGGGGATACCACATATGTGGGACTTTTTGGGAGCCTAGCCGCGTACGGGGCCCCGAAAACCAAGCACCGCCTTCAGGCTTTCTAAGGGCGTAAATTTTTGAGTTCACTTCTCACTACCTATTACAGTTTTGAAGGCCATAAAATGCCAAGATGGCACAAAACCCCCACAAATGACCCCATTTTAGAAAGTAGACACCCCAAGCTATTTGCTGAGAGGCATGTTGAGTTCATGGAATATTTTATATTTTGCCACAAGTTGCGGGAAAATTACAAACTTTTTTTTTTTTTTTTTTTTTTTCACAAAGTTGTCACTAAATGATATATTGCTCACACATGCCATGGGCATATGTGAAATGACACCCCAAAATAAATTCTGCTGCTTCTCCTGAGTACGGGGATACCACATATGTGGGACTTTTTGGGAGCCTAGCCGCGTACGGGGCCCCGAAAACCAAGCACCGCCTTCAGGCTTTCTAAGGGCGTAAATTTTTGAGTTCACTTCTCACTACCTATTACAGTTTTGAAGGCCATAAAATGCCAAGATGGCACAAAACCCCCACAAATGACCCCATTTTAGAAAGTAGACACCCCAAGCTATTTGCTGAGAGGCATGTTGAGTCCATGGAATATTTTATATTTTGCCACAAGTTGCGGGAAAATTACAAACTTTTTTTTTTTTTTTTTTTTTTTCACAAAGTTGTCACTAAATGATATATTGCTCACGCATGCCATGGGCATATGTAAAATGACACCCCAAAATAAATTCTGCTGCTTCTCCTGAGTACGGGGATACCACATATGTGGGACTTTTTGGGAGCCTAGCCGCGTACGGGGCCCCGAAAACCAAGCACCGCCTTCAGGCTTTCTAAGGGCGTTACAGTTTTGAAGGCCATAAAATGCCAAGATGGCACAAACCCCCCCCAAATGACCCCATTTTGGAAAGTAGACACCCCTAAATTTAGGGGTACACTAGTGAGACTAGGTAATAAATGGCGGGTGCCCTGAAACTATAAAAAAATAACTAACCAACCAGCGTCACCTGTAACAGTTATATGGTGATCACTGGTGAAAGGGTTAACTAGGGGGCAATCAGGGGGCTTTATGCGGTAGTATATGGGGGTCCCTGGCGCTATAAAAAGCTGCGGCGAACCTAAATACCTACCTGCCTAACTAGCGTCACCTGTGACACTAATACAGCGATCAGAAAAACGATCGCTTATTAGGCTGGGTTCACACTGGAGCGATGCGGGAACGCCACGAATGCGCGGCGGGTTCCCGCATCGCATGCCTCCCGGCGGCAGTTCACACTGCCCTATGCGAACTGCTGGGAGTGTCAGTGAAATGTTACTGACACCCCCAGATCAGTTCGCATATCGCAGTGCGATCTGCAAACTCGGATCGCATGGTGTGAACACCCATGCGATCCGATTCTGCTGCGGGCCAAAAAAAGGGTCCCGTGCGAATTTGCGGCGGGTGCGGCGGGTGTGGCGGGTGCGGCGGGTGCGGCGAATGGCTGAACTCGAATCGCACAGAGATCGGATGTGATTTGCACTGCAGTGCGGTGCGAATCACATCCGTTCTCAAACCGCTGCAATCTGAACCCAGCCTTAGTGACACTGGCGACGGGGGGTGATCACGGGGTTAAACCTTTATTGGGGGGGTTAGGGGGGTACCTTAGAACTAAAGGGGGCTAACCCTAACTGCCCTAACAGTTATTAGTCACAAATGACACCCGCCGGGTGATCAGGGGGTTAAACCTTTATTAGGTAATAAATGGCGGGTGCCCTGAAACTATAAAAAAATAACTAACCAACCAGCGTCACCTGTAACAGTTATATGGTGATCACTGGTGAAAGGGTTAACTAGGGGGCAATCAGGGGGCTTTATGCGGTAGTATATGGGGGTCCCTGGCGCTATAAAAAGCTGCGGCGAACCTAAATACCTACCTGCCTAACTAGCGTCACCTGTGACACTAATACGGCGATCAGAAAAATGATCGCTTATTAGGCTGGGTTCACACTGGAGCGATGCGGAAACGCTGCGAATCCGCGGCGGGTTCCCGCATCGCATGCCTCCCGGCGGCAGTTCACACTGCCCTATGCGAACTGCTGGGAGTGTCAGTGAAATGTTACTGACACCCCCAGATCAGTTCGCATATCGCAGTGCGATCTGCAAACTCGGATCGCATGGTGTGAACACCCATGCGATCCGATTCTGCTGCGGGCCAAAAAAAGGGTCCCGTGCGAATTTGCGGCGGGTGCGGCGGGTGTGGCGGGTGCGGCGAATGGCTGAACTCGAATCGCACAGAGATCGGATGTGATTTGCACTGCAGTGCGGTGCGAATCACATTCGTTCTCATAAACCGCTGCAATGTGAACCCAGCCTTAGTGACACTGGCGACGGGGGGTGATCACGGGGTTAAACCTTTATTGGGGGGGTTAGGGGGGTACATTAGAACTAAAGGGGGCTAACTCTAACTGCCCTAACAGTTATTACAGTCACAAATGACACCAATGCAAAAAAAAAAAAAAAAATGACATGGTGTCAGGTGTCACTGTGACTGGGGGGCAGGGGTAATTGGGGGGGTGATCGGGGGGTAAAGGGGGGGTGTGAGTGTGCCTGGCATGTTCTACTGTGTGTGTAGAGTGTTGGTGCAACTCACCGATCCGCTCTCCTCCGTGTCGGAACGGAAAATACCGACACGGAGGAGAGAATACATCACTTCCTCTCCTGTGTTTACATTACAGGAGAGGAAGTGATGTCACGGGGGATTTCCATTCGTCGAGAGCGATCGCGAGGGGGTGGCCATGAATGAATGGCCGCCCCCTCATCCCGGATCGCTCTCGAAGGAATGCCGACCGCCGCAGGCACCGGGGGGGGGCCCGATCGGGCCCCCCACCCGCGGGCAGGCAGGGACTTATATATACGCCCATATGCCTGCCCGTGCCATTCTGCCGACGTATATCGTCGTGCGGCGGTCGGCAAGTGGTTAATGGCATTCTAGTCTTAGTCCACGAGGTTTAGGAGTGTGTCTATGGGAATGTTTGACCAGTCTTCCAGAAGCGTATTTGTTTGGTCAGGCACTGATGTGGAAGAGAAGGCCTGGCTTGCAGTCTCCGCTCTAATTCATCCCAAAGGTGTTCTATCGGGTTAATGTCATGACTCTATACGGGCCAGCCAATTTCCTCCACCCAAAACTCGCTCATTCATGCCTTGTTTTGTGCACTGGTGTGCTGTTATGTTAGAGCAGGAAAGGGCAATCCCCAAATTGTTTCCACAAAGTTGGGAGCATGAAATTGTCCAAAATGTCTGGATATGCCGATGTCTTAAGAGTTCTCTTCACTGGAACTAAGGGGCCAAAGACAACCCCACATCATAATCCCCCCTCCACCAAATGATTTGGACCAGTGCACAAAGCAAGGTCCATAAAGACCTTGTGGGTTTGCGCGATTTGGGGTTAGAGGAACTTGACTAGCCTGCACAGATACCTGACCTCAACCCAATAGAACACCTTTGGGATGAATTAGTGCAGAGACTGCATGCCAGGCCTGTTAAAACTGTTAAAAAAAAAAAAAAAAAAAAAATAAGAATAAAAAAACAAATGTAGCCATTATATCTAAGAATTGGTAAACTGGACTATAATAAATGTTTGCTTTTGGGTTTAATATTGCTTTGACTAACTATCAACATCAAATGTTGTTACACTCATCTTGAGCATCCTAAATAGCAAACACTCATACAGCCACCCCCTTTATGTGAAGACCACTCATATTCAGACACCACTATCCTATTCCTATTCAGTTACCACTGGCCCCTTCCCAATATAGAGCACCTTAATATTAAGCCACCACCACCAGCATCCCCAATGTGAAGCCTCCTTATAGTAAGATTGCGCCAGCCCTCCGCTTTTCCCAATAGGAAACCCCATTATAATGAAACATCATCAGTTCCATATGACATATGCATATTCAGCTTTCCCCCAAAGCCTCCTGAACATTGGTGGTTAGTGTAAATGCCCTTGTTACACTGACACTCATAGTTACATAGTAAGTAAGGTTGAATAAAGACACCAGTCCAACCTGAGTAAGTGTCTACACATGTCCCTATCCCTGTACATTGCACACTCTGGTCCATACCCTCAAGGAGCCCAAAATCCAAGGTCCCCATTCATATACTAAGGCCAACTTTGGACAGAAGCCAATTAACCTATCTGCATGTCTTTGGAGTGTGGGAGGAAACCAGAGTACCTGGAGGAAACCCACACAGGCACAGGGAGAACATGCAAACGCCAGGCAGTGTCGTGGTTGGGATTTGAACCTTTTATGCTAGGTGAGAGAGCTAACCGCTACACCACTATGCCACCCGATTCAGTGTTAGTATCTGTGTTACATAGGTGGTCAGTGTAAAGCTGGCCATACACTAGCAGGTTTTTGAACAAATGAACATTTGACAATTCTCAGTACATTCAATGAGATAGAAAGTACTTAAAAATCTTTTTTTCGGGACGTGGCTAACCGCCGAGCATGATGGATGTCTGAATCCTAAGCTCCTGCACCGACCGGACTCTATATTGGAGACATCGCCGCTCAGACTGCCTATACAAACCCCTAACTACACAGGGAGACTCCCGCAGGACCCAGCTATGTCCCAGGCAAACCGCAAACGTAAAGATTACCGGCCGCCGAAGAAACTGACTGATTACTTTAATCAGCCGCCGGACACAGATATCCAAGATGGCGCCCGCGGCCCTGTCAGAGATTCATCTGCATATACTGACCTCCCTGATGCAGACGAGCCTGCAAAATCTTCTCAGAAGCATTCTCCTGAATCATCTCTACAGTATACTCCCTCCTCGGCCAGTAATAGCCCAACAAAGGCACGGATGCGACTGGATACTGCAAGGCCCAATTCTGAGGTAAGCCCTGCATCCCTTTTATCCTCACATCAGCCCTCAGCCATTGCGGCCTTCCCCACATCTGACCAGCCTGTTCTGGACACTACCATGAAGGAGATGCTCATCTCCTTACAATCCTCTATACATACATGTTTACTAAATTTTCGTCTCATATGCTGCACTTGGGACAAAAAATCCAACATATTGAACATCATATGGGTGACCTGACTAACACTGTCAATGACCTTGTGGATGCCCAAGATCACACACATGATGAACAACAATGGTTGAAATCCAAGATGGCGGACCTTGAAGACCGCTCTCGACGTAACAATGTCAAAATCAGGGGTATTCCCGAATCAGTCTTGCCTCATGACCTCAACACATACACCAGAAAAATTATCTCCACTATATTACCAGACCTGACACCAATGGAGACCATAATTGATCGCATACACCACATTCCCAAGCCGCCACACCTAGCAGCAACCATACCCAGGGATGTCTTGATGCGGGTTCATTTTTTCCACCCCAAAGATCAGCTACTGTTCAAGTCCAGACATCTGAACAAGCTGCCTGAACCGTTCACTGACTTACAGTTATTTGCATATCTGTCTCAGCATACTAGACAACTACGCAGACAGCTAAATACCATTACTAAACCATTGTTCAACCACAAAATCCCCTACCAATGGGGTTTTCCAACTAAACTCATCGTCACCAGAAATGGAACGAAACACATCAACACATCAGTCCCTGAAGGCATAAAGCTCCTACAACAATGGGATATCATCCCAGAAGAGCCTGCCGCACTGCCCAACACCCACAGAGGGCCCTCCCAACCCCTCTATACTAAACAACCCCCTAATGCTCGCTGAAGCCACTCTCCAGGCGATGCTCATTAATTTTATGCTATGTTTACTCCGGTCGGTGCCCTGCTTGTGCAGTGTTCACCACAAACTTTTACCCCACTCAGGTGACACAGCCTAGTGTTTTCCGGCTATTTTAAGCTACAGTTTTATTCAGTTTCTTTACTGTTCTGCTTACAATTAAACGCAGTATTCTACTCTACCCTCTTCCCTCCACCCTCTTCTTCTCCGGTTTGCCTCCATCTTGAGAAATATACCTGCAACGACTACAGGAACTCGCCTCCAGGAACCATTTGACGCCGTAAAGAGACTCTCACCTACCGTAAGTACCTACTACTACACCTAACACCCACGCCTGCAATACAATATGCCAAAATTCCTCTCCCTCAATACTAAAGGGCTTAACCATCCAGCGAAAAGGTCTTCAGTGTGGAGGACTGCCATTCAATCCAAGTATGACATCCTATGTCTCCAAGAGGCCCACTTTAAAAAGTTAGATGAGCCTCGCTGTTCTAACCGCCATTTCCCGCACATCTTCAAGTCTTCAGGACCAGACAAATGTAATGGGGTTATGATAGCGATTAAAGACACCATTGCCTTCACCCTACACAACAGCATGGTGGACGAGGATGGAAGGTATCTGGCACTGGACTGCACTCTTGACAAAACCAGATACACTATTGTAAACGTCTACTCCCCCAATACTGGCCAAATCAATTTCCTCTCTAGATTGATGAAAAAGCTCGAAAAATTTTGTCAGGGATGTTTTATTGTTTGTGGAGACTTTAATATAGTACCGGACAATTCGATAGACGCTTCTTCACGCTCCTCCAGACTATCTTCCCCCATGACTACCTTCATAATAAACAATGACCTATACGACATCTGGAGATGCCACCATACCACCGAACGAGACTACTCCTTTTTCTCCCACAGACATAACTGCTACACGAGGATTGATTATTTTCTTGTCGATAAATGGACACTAACCAGATCAACAGAATCGGGCATCGATACGATAACCTGGTCCGACCACGCTCCAATATCACTCACTGTAACGGATCATCCAAATTCCCCGCGGCACATGATATGGAGAGCGAATGCAGACATCATCCATTCCCCCGAACATTCTTCTTACATACGCACTCATCTTGAAGAATTTTTCAAATTAAATGCTGGTTCAGTCTCCAGCGATACTGTCCTCTGGAATGCACACAAGGCATTCGTCAGAGGAATCATTATGCAGCTCTCTGCACGGGAGAAGAGGAGGAGATCACAGCGTCTAGACACCATAATAGCCAAGATACATACACTTGACGTCCAAAACCAAACTAATCCAGACCCTAAATTAAAAGATCGGTTAGTTCTCCTCAGGCAGGAACTCAGAAATCTACTCTGAGAAACACACACTAAAACCCACACAAAATTCAAAGCACACTATTACACTACAGGCAACAAAGCAGGGAAGGCACTTGCACTCAAAATTAAGGGTCGCTTCGCTAAATCCAGAATCCACCACCTCTTTCACCCAACCTCAAAGCAGAAACTTTTTGATCCTCAAGCTATTGCCAATGCTTTTAGCCATTACTACCAAACACTGTACAATTTGAAATATGACCCTAACACAAACCAACCCTCCCCTGCAGATATCAATACCTTCCTACAAACAATTGACCTACCGACATTATAACAACAACACTTAACCGACCTGAACACACCTTTCACCCAGTTAGAGGTTCAAAACATCATATCAGCTTTACCTTCCAATAAATCGCCAGGGCCTGATGGCTTAACCAACGAATACTATAAAAAATGTTGTACTACCTTGGCTCCCTACCTCTCTCAAGTGTGCAATGACGCTGCCTCCTCCTCTTCTCCTCCCAATGAAATGCTTAAAGCTCTAATAATTACGCAACCGAAGCCGGGGAAGGAACCTAACACACCACAAAACTTTAGGCCAATTTCACTCCTCAATATCGACACCAAGATATTCGCTAAACTCATAGCTAATCGACTAGTCCGAATTATGCCCACCCTAATCCACCCGGATCAATCGGGTTTCACGAAGGGTAGACAAACTTATGACGCCTCAAGGAGATTAATCAACATAATCCACCATGCAGAGACTAACAGAACGCATTCTCTGCTTCTATCCCTGGATGCAGAGAAGGCGTTCGATAGGGTCCATTGGGCTTACCTAGAAGCCACCCCTCATAAATTTGGATTTGATGGCCATATATTTTCAGCAATCATGGCTTTATCTTCATCTCCGTCGGCACAAGTCTACACGGATGGAATAGTCTCCTGATCATTCCCGATAACCAATGGCACCCGCCAGGGATGCCCCCTATCACCACTCATCTTTAACCTGATAATGGAACCCCTGGCGGCACATATCAGAAAATGTGACACTATTAAAATAGGTCACATTGAACATAAAATAAATTTGTTTGCAGATGACGTCATAATGATGTTTACCAATCCCATGACTTCCCTGGCTTCGGTACAACATGTTCTAACCAACTTCGGTTCGGTTTCATACTATAAGGTCAATGAAACTAAATCTTATATTTTGGACCTGGGTCTTCATGCAATTACCAGCAATATTTTACGTAACCAATATGCATATCCCTGGGCCAACCATGGTATATCGTATTTAGGCATCGTGCTCACCAAGTCAGTATCCAGATTATTCCAATCTAATTATGTCAACACCAAACAAATACTAATCAAAGAATTGTCCAACCTAACCAAATTCGAACTTTCATGGTCAGGCAGGCTCGCAACCTTTAAAATGCTCCTACTACCCAAACTACTGTACACATTTCGCACCCTTCCCATCCCTTTTAACCAAATCCTATCTCAATTCTTTACAATCTATTCTTACTAACTACCGTATATATGGCAAGGTAAAAAACCTAGAAGCAACCACTCTAAGCTCATTAAACGTAAACATGCAGGTGACATGGGTTATACCGACATCCGGGATTACTACTTAGCCACCGTCCTTTCCCAATTGTGAGAATGGACTAATCCCCCCCACACCACACTATGGGGTGATATAGAAAATCATGCCACACCAGGTTCTGATCTCAAAAGCTGGCTATGTAGCTCCCCAGCCTCAGTGACGAATATACACCTATACTCACCAACCATACAGGCATCTATTTCTGCATGGAAGATACTACATAACAGTAAGTGGATGTCCTCCCCCATGAAAGACATACAGATACCCCTACAAACTCTCCAAATTTATCTCCTGACCTGAACCTCCCTGCATGGCTCACATCACATGCCTCAACCACGAATGAACTTAGAACCCTCACAGACCACAAAACATTCCCTGAGATCCAGTCCACATACGGGGCACCCACTTCAGACTTTCTCACATACCACAGGATACATTCCTGTTTGACCACACACACCCGCATAGAAGGAGCACTGCCTACAAAATTATGAAATTTTTATTTCACCCATGACTCCACGGTTAAAGGCATCTCACTTATTTACCCCTTACTACAGGAGAAAAATGTCTTCTGCAAATCCAAACCCTTCTTAGACTGGGAATCAGACACACACCTACAATTCTCTGATGCCCAATGGCAACAAGCGCTAAACTCTATTTATAAAGCTACACGGTGCACAGGATTATGGGAATTGATGACCAAAATCACACTTCGCTGGTACCTGACTCCCCATAGGCTAGCTAAATTCCAACCCAACGCCGCCCCATTATGCTGGCGCAACTGTAATCATACCGGTACTCTACTCCACATCCTATGGCAATGTCCAAGCATACGGCCCCTCTGGTCGGACATCACACAACTCATTTATGAAGTAAGCCATGTCACTATATCCTTGACACCGCAACTCGCTATACTCAACATAATTCCGGACGATATCCCTCACACATTCCACATGGTCCTTACTCATATCCTTCTAGCAACTAGACTGCTTCTAACTAGAAACTGGAAATCCCCAAACCTACCTACTATCCTTGACATCACCACTTTGGTCCATTCACACTACACCTACGAACTCTTAGGATCAAGAGGCCTCGCCTCATATACTAAAACCCAGGCCAAATGGCTTCCATGGCACAGATGGTACAAATCTAAGATAGACTGATCTTCTTCCTGATGACTTCCTTTTCTTGCTGATATACCTGTATTTGATGGTTTACTCACCATATAACTTTTTTTCTCAAGATTCCTACCCCCTCCCACTCCCTCCCCCCTTACCCCCCCTTCCTACCCTATTTTCTGCCCCAATAACCCCTACTGAACTTGTTAAGTGGCACACTCATAGATCGTATACCTCTGATACCTGTTTTCTACTGACCATATATTTATGTGCCGATGTTATTATTATTATTGGCAATCTCTGTTATGCTATACTAAGATTGTAACAGATGGAATTGTACTTTCTACTATTGTACATTGTGAAATTCAATAAAAATTAATTTGAAAAAAATATATATATATTTTTAAATGATTGGACTTCCCTGAACAAAAACACATACACTATTAGAATTTTCCATTCTGGTCTTTTGAATTTTCTCATCACTTTAGTAGTGTTGATTTGACCACCCCACTAGCGATTTGAAATTCAAACAAATGCTCAAATGAAATTCTTCTAGTGTATGGCTAGTTTAAATGACTTTGTTGCATACATGGTCAGTCTAAATGTCCACCAATACGTAGAATAGTATAGAATCCCCCATGACATTGGTGAACAGTGTAGAATCCGTTTAGTAAATTGGTGGCTCTTGAAACTGAAAATTATATACTCATCTATCCGTAATTTTCCTTCCCTGGTGCATCTTCATGGCAGCATACATATGGGATGTGACTCCGCCCCCACGACCTGATAGGACTGGTTAACTATAAATCAAAGACAGACCCGGCTCACAGCATTCTCTGTTACTCTCACCATTTGGGTGGGCATCTGCATGCTGCCATGAAGATGCACTAGGAAAGGAAAATTACAGAAAGGTGAGTATATAATTTTCAGTTTTCCTGGTGCATCATGGCAGCATACATATGGGGACTAACTCACCATACGGGAGGGTGCAAGAAAAATTTCGTAATCATCAGTAGTGCAAGTCAATGAATTTTCCAAATTTTACTGCCGCAATCCGGGTTCACCTATTAAAGTGCAAAAAAGGTCCATATTGCTGACTTGCAAATAACCTCAGGAGACACTGGGCTTTAGCTGGCACTGCCCTAGTTAAATGTGCTCTTAAGACCTCCAAAACAGGAAGGCATTGAAGAGTAGGTTCTTTTAATTGTCTTAACAATCTAGGAGGTGACTGAACATGTTGATGCTGACTGACCAGGTCACCAGAGTTAGCTCAACATCCAGGGGATGTGGTTCTCTCACTCAACCTACAAAGTCAGCAAATTGACTTCCTGGTTAAATTGGAAGGAGAAAGACACCCCATGGATAAAAGCAGTCTGGAGTTTTTATGACTATTCTGTCCCGGTAGAACGTTAAGTGAAGCTCCTTGAGTACAAAGCCTGCAGTGCTGACATCCTTTTTTAAAGAGGTTGTAGCAACCAGAAATATGGTCTTTAGGGTTTGCAGAGTGTAGTCAATTCTGTAGGATAGAAATTAGGCCTTGATAGAAATGAGAACCAAAAGTAAGTTCCACATAGGGAACAATGGTTTCCTGGGAGGTCTATAACTTCATGCAAGCCTTTTAAGAATTGCATCACTAAAGGGTTATGGACTCCTTAAACCCTTGCAAGTGCATACAAGGCTGAATTTTGAGTTTTAAAGATATCTGAACCTAGGCCCCTGTTCAGCCCCAGTACTAAGAACTGTAGAATCTTGGCTGGTTTAGGTGATAAAGGACTCCAGGCTTTTGCTGTGTGAGATCTGCATAATTTTCCCATATTCTTTAGTAAATCTTATTCATGAAGACCTCTCTGGTTTGACACAAGGTATGCACTACCTGCACTGAGCATGCTTGACTTGGTCCCAACTTCCATGCCATCAAGTCTCTTGTAACTGAATGGCAAAACTGTCCATGGGAAAGCGAATCCGTCATCTCTGAAAGCGGCAGTGGTGATTCAGTGCTTAAGAGTAGGAGAGAGACACACTAGATCCTCCTAAGCAAAAATTGTATATTTTAAATTATTGATACGAGAAGCTCCACTGACAGCCTAAGAATTCTACCCTTCCACTGCTGTCTAGGCACAGTACAAATCTTGCTCCTCTTGCTAAAAGGAGTGAATGCAGAAGTGCTTTGAATGCTACTTGGTTCAAGAAAATGCAATACTATTCCTCATAAGCTTAACATCCCATGACCTTAAGCAGCCTGCTCTTTGAAATGAGTCCCCCAACCTGTCTAGCTGGGGTCTGATCTGATAATGTTCCATCTAAAAACAATTGGTCAGTTATGAAGAACCAAGGATACTCCGGCACTGTTCTACTGGAAGATACTTCACTCTCAAAGCACCTTTTTCTATCAGAGGACAGAAATTCCCTTGTGGAAGTTCTACAGATTTTTTTCCGTCGCTATTGCAGACAGTAAGACCTTTGTGAATGCCCTGGGGGAGATGTACAGACCGAAGGGAAAGGGCTCAAACTGGTAGGGGAATTGAGGATGAATTGGGGCAAGTAGGTGTCTGATAAACCTACAGCAGAATCCAGTCTCTCAGATTTATGAATAATATAATTGATTGGAGGTTTTGCATCTTGCACGACTCTAACTTCCTGTGCTGCTTGTCAAATTTTAAATCTTTTTTTTTCTTTTTTAACTTTAGCACTGAGCACAGATTACCAGTTTTTTATTTTTTATTTTTTGCTAGGAACAGAGGTGAACCGAATCCTCATCTTCTCTGGGGGTAACTAGAACTTTCATGATTGCTCGTTTTTTTTTTTCTCTTTTAAGCTACAAACAGTACCAGAATTTTTTACTTTTCCATCAACTCTGGTAGCCTGGCTGACTGGAAGAGATTGAAAGGTGGACTTCCCACCTGTCAATGTTATATGATCATTATGCTCATTGAATTCTGCCCCTGCATGGGTGAGTTTGTCATGTTATACTTTTTCAATAAAAAATATTGTACCAGAAAGGCGGACCTCCCTTAAATTTCCACCAATGTCACGCCAATATAGCTGATATGTCCCACTGATCCTGAAGGTTTTCCCTCCAGGTGTGTGCATAAAGCTTCGCACAGGCACCCCCTGGATTAGTGCACCCTCTAAAAGGACTTCGGCTGTTCTCCTAAGACAGGAGCCTTAGATCTTTAAAGTGGTTGTAAACCCTTACAAACCACTTTGACCTACAGGTAAGCCTAGATTATGGCTTACCTGTAGGTCCAAGAAATATCTCCTAAACCTATACGGTTTAGGGAGATATTTGCCCGAAGATGGGCCCCGCTGTCTACGGCGCATGCGCCGTAGACAGCGGCGCGCAGGCGCACTGAGCGCGGCATTTCCAACAACGGAGCTGCCGCGCGTGTCGGCTCCCATGCGCATGCGCGGGAGTGACGTCATCGCGGCTCTGCCGAATGACAGCGGCGGAACTGTGAGACCCCACCGAAAAGATGGATGCGCCAGACTACAGGGGACAGCGGTGGCATCGCTGGCTCCTGTGTCAGGTAAGTGACACATAATGGTCTACTATGCGATGCATAGAAGTCCATTATGCTTTGCCTTTGCAGGGAATGAAAGAGGAAGTAAACCCATCAGGGTTTACTTCCTCTTTAAGCCCGTACACATGGTCGGATATTCCGACAGAGAATGTCCGATCAGACAGTGTTGTTAGATAATCCGACCGTGTGTGGGCTCAATCGAACTGTTTCCGTCGGAATATCCGACCGACAAAGTTTTAGAGCTGGGCTATAAAATTTTCCAACAACATGATCCGATTGCTTGTAGAGAATTCTGATCTGACAAAGTGCCACGCATGCTCAGATCAAATTCCTAGACCAAAGCTATTGGCTACTAGCCTGAACATAGTTCCGTTGTACAACGAACGTCATCACGTTCTGAACGATTGGATTTTTTGACAACTTTGTCTGACCGTATGTATCCAACACCAGTTTCGGACAAAATCCGATGGATTTTGTTGTCGGAATGTCCGACCGTGTGTACAAGGGCTAAGACTTCAATAATGAAGATTGGGTACTTCTCCAGTTAGTTTACTAATCTTTTTCCCAGTCCATAGGATTTTACCTCCTCAATTCCAAAAAGTTGAGGCAGGGGAATATTTACCATGGTGTAGCGTGGGGGATTTGTCTTTTAACAAACTCATGGAAACTGAGAAGACCAGTTGCTGGAGTTTTAGGATAGGAATGTTCTTTCATTCTTTCATGAGCATACTGTTCCAAAACATGGATATATCTTTTAGGATTGATGGTGCCTTTCTAGATGTGTAAGCTGCTCATTCCATACACACCAACAAACCCTCATACCAGCAGAGTTGCAGGCTTTTGAACTGATTGCTAATAACAAGCCAGAAGGTCCCTCTTCTCTTTAACCTGGAAGATGCAACACCCCTGGGTTGCCAAAAAGAATGTAAACTTTTGGGTCGTCTGACCGCAGAACAGTTTTTCACTTTGCAACAGACCCCCATTTCAAATGAGCTTTGGCCCAGAGAAGATAGCGGTGTTTCTGGATCATGTTCAGATATGGCTTCTCCTTTGGATAATAGATCTTTACCTTGCATTTTTGGATGGCACAGAAAACTGTCTTTACAGACAGTGATTTTTGGAAGTATTCCTGAGTCATGCAGTGATTTACATCACAGAATCATGCCTGTTTTTATTGCAGTGTCATTTAATGGCCCGAAGATAATCACAGGCATTAAATATTGCATTTCAACCCTCATTTGTGCACAGAGATTTCTCCAGATTCTCTGAAACTTTTGATGTTATTATGTACTGTTGATGAAGTTATATTTAAAATCTTTTGAAATTTTACATTGAGGGACATTATTCTGAAATTGTTTGACAATTATTAGACACAGCTTTTCACAGATTGGTGAACCTCTGCCCAATTTTACTTCTGAGACACTCTAATGCCACGTACACAAGATCAGATTTTCCGATGGGAAATGTTTGATGTGAGCTTGTTGGTGGTAAGTCTGACTGTGTGTATGCTCCTTTGGACATTTATTGTCGGACTTTCCGCCAGCAAATGTTTGCTAGCATGCTCTCAAATTTTCAGCCAACAAATGTGTTGTCGGACATTCCGATCGTGTGTACACAAGTCCATCGGACAAAATTCCAAAGTACAAACGCACGTGCTTGGAAGCAGAATCGGTCAGTCTTGTAAACTAGTGTTCGTAATGGAGAATTAACATTCGTGACGGGGCAAATTATGAAATCTCCAAATGCAGCACACAATTCTATTTTTCTTTAATGGGATAATAATGAAGCTTCTTTGCTGGTGATACTGATAGAGTTATTGCAAACAAATTTTCAAAGGCTTTTTTTTTTCTAGTAATCTCAAGAATAATATTATTATTTTTTTATTTTATTTTTGGGCAAGTTACCACAACACCTTTTATCCCCTAGTTTTTAAGAACAAAGATACAACTGTGTGTGTTTTTTGTCCCTTGTCAATTTTACATTGTATTTTTTAAAATGTAACTGCCTACTCCCAGACTGTCATTTGAAGTAAAACATATAGCCAAGTATTATTCTCCCCCTTTTTTTTATTGTGCATTAAAAAAAAAAAAAAATTAGACACGCTATCTGCCAATAGAACTTAACCAAAAAGTGCATTTTATGCATCCAAAAATATAGAAAATATACCAAATCAAATCATTATTCAACCAAAAAAAACAATGTCAAATTAATAACTCCAAGGCCAATAATAAATAACACGTTATCTCCTCCGATTCTGCAACATGTCTGGTTGACGAACGGCCGTTCAGAAACAGACTGAAAAGCACAACTCAACACTCACCAAACTTCCACTAACATGAAATTAGCAGAAGGAGCCCTAAGTTGAAAAAACGCGTAGTACGTCTAGTACATCAATGTTGGCCAACATTTGTTTGACCGTGTGTATGCAAGACAAGTATGAGCCAACACCCTTTGACCCAAAATTCAACGATTTTGTTGTCGGAAATTCCGATCGTGTGTACAAGGCATAATTTTCTAAGATGCTTTTTTTAGTACCCATTCATGTTACTGACCTGTTGCCAATTAACCTAATTAGTTGCCAAATATTCTTTCAGCTCTTCCTTGTTAGTGCCAGCTCTCTGTTACCCTGTGCCATTTTTTGAGATTTGTTGCTGCCATCAATTTCAAAGCTATCTTATTTTTTTCTTAAAATAGTACATATTCTCAGTATAAACTCAGTATAAGTCTTTAAGATTTGCAAAAATATTGCATTCTGTTTTTATGCAGATTTTACACAGCATCCCAACTTTTTTGGAATTGGCGTTGCAATTTGATATTCAATGTTTCGACCACATTTTTTTTTCCTTCTCTTGACAAACCGCACTGTAAGGGAGTATGAATTTTTCTGCTGGCTCTAATATTTTTTTTTCTATTAGACCCAGGTGAACAATTGTACCAATGGCTTGAAACTATTGCCATACTAAACTATGTATTGTGTATACATCAAGCATATGTCAGGTCTTGCCTTGTTTATACTATTACATGATACCCCTTACTGAAATATTCTTATTCATGTACTTATTTCTATAACTAATAAAGAAATAAAGCTAAAAATATAGCATTAATGTAACAAACAATTCAACACTCACTACCAATGTCCCTATTATAATGGTGGTCAGTGTAAATCATTTACATTAGTTTTCAGTGGAAGAGAGACATTGGTTGTCAGTGTTGTCCACCTTACCCCTTCCACACTAGTGTCTACTCTAGTTTGCAAATGGCACCCTATCATTGATAGCAGTAAGAGGAGTGTTCTTGTTCATTGCTGTTCAGTGATTACTTACCCGAAGCAGAACTTGTGAAAGACATGCTAGTTCCCACATTACCGGAGCTTCATAGTGATATTGTCGGTAGAGGTAACTTATACCATCAACTAAAGGTCAGTCTTCCCATGGAGTAAGCCTGGAACGCTTAGTGTTGTACTTTTGCTTGCTAAAAGTACCCCATCTGACATTCATCCATTGAGGTTGTGGGGCCCAATCAAAGAACAGGCAGTAAATCTGCCAGAGGTTCAATGAGTAACAGACAAAATACAATTTTCTGTCATGGTGTTTCAGTGTTTCCATTGCCTCCTGTGCTGTTAATTTACAAGTAGCAGTAACACAGAGCATTGTGTTAGATTATTAGTTAAAACGATGGAGTGACACCAAGAGCAACTATACATTTTTTATTTCATAATTCATTTTAAATTGTTCTGTAAATATTCTTTTACAAATAGTGAGTGAAATGAGCATGTTAATTCAATAGAAGTGCTAATACAGAGCATTGCATTAGAGCATTAGTCAAAGTATGGCAAAAATATGAGCTTAAATACCTATATATAAAATTGTATTCTTCTTATGATAAACCTTAGTTGAATTAAATGTATTTTAAAGGCAGAACAAGCTATCATCTGAAGCTCCCAGTTTTTATTTTTGGCACACTGTAGTTTAGGGTACTAAAAATTGTGGAAATTTCTATAAAATTTTGACTTGATGGTTTCAATTTGGCACAATTATGTACATTACGATAACATACAGTACGTTTAACTGGATAATTTTAATTTTATTTGAGCACTTTACTTAATTTTGCACTGTTCGTAAAGAACTCTTTCACTGGATGTAATCATTTAGGCACTGTACATAAAGATGTGTGTCCTAAAGCATGGCACTTGTGGACAGCGGCGGATCCAGGGGGGGGGGGCAACGGGGCAATTGCCTCCTCCGAGAATATGCCCAGCGGGTGCCAGCGCGGCCGGTTCCGCGGGTACAATCGCGGCCGGTTCCGCGGGTACAATCGTGGCCGGTTCCGCGGGTACAAGCGCGGCCGGTTCCGCGGGTGCCAGCGTGGCCGGTTCTGCGGGTGCCAGCACGGCCAGTTCCGCGGGTGACTGTGCAGAGTGGACGGGTGAGGGGGCAGCTGGGTGGCTTAGGAGGGCTGCTGGCCAATCAGGAAGCCAGCGGGCAGGGGAGCAGAGAGATCACATCATCTCTCACTGCCCTGCATCCCTCCAGTTCCGCCCTCACTGTGCAGGAAGCTGTGTGCAGCAGAGAGATTACATCATCTCTCTGCTGCCTATCTTCACTCTAAACTCAACAAAAGAACACCTTAGCAGAAAAGTGACACAGCAGGTGACAATCCGCAATGTGTGGCAGGCTACGTGGCAAGTGGCAATCCGCAATGTGTGGCAGGCTACGTGGCAATCCGCAATGTGTGGCAGGTGACGTGGCAAGTGGCAATCCGCAATGTGTGGCAGGTGACGTGGCAAGTGACAATCAGCAATGTGTGGCAGGTGACGTGGCAAGTGACAATCCGCAATGTGTGGCAGACTACGTGGCAAGTGGCAATCCGCAATGTGTGGCAGGCGATGTGACAATCCGCAATGTGTGGCAGGCTATGTGGCATGTGACAATCCGCAATGTGTGGCAGATGACGTGGCAAGTGACAATCCGCAATGTGTGGCAGGCTATGTGGCAAGTGGCAATCCGCAATGTGTGGCAGGCTACGTGTCAATCCGCAATGTGTGGCAGGTGACGTGGCAAGTGACAATCCGCAATGTGTGGTAGGTGACGTGGCAAGTGGCAATCCGCAATGTGTGGCAGGCGACGTGGCAAGTGACAATCCGCAATGTGTGGCAGGCTACGTGGCAAGTGACAATCAGCAATGTGTGGCAGGTGACGTGGCAAGTGACAATCCGCAATGTGTGGCAGGCTACGTGTCAATCCGCAATGTGTGGCAGGTGACGTGGCAAGTGACAATCTGCAATGTGTGGTAGGTGACGTGGCAATCCGCAATGTGTGGCAGGCGACGTGGCAAGTGACAAT
The DNA here is from genome assembly GCF_037356315.1 of Lithobates pipiens. NCBI lineage: Eukaryota > Metazoa > Chordata > Amphibia > Anura > Ranidae > Lithobates > Lithobates pipiens. The sequence goes on from NW_027507787.1 coordinate 123,451,088, forward strand.
CCGCAATGTGTGGCAGGAGACGTGGCAAGTGACAATCCGCAATGTGTGGCAGACTACGTGGCAAGTGGCAATCCGCAATGTGTGGCAGGCTATGTGGCAAGTGACAATCCGCAATGTGTGGCAGGTGACGTGGCAAGTGACAATCCGCAATGCGTGGCAGGCTATATGGCAAGTAGCAATCCGTATTTGGTGACAAGTGACGTGGCAAGTGACAATCCGCATTTGGTGGCAGGCGACATGGCGAAAGACACCCTCAGGGCTCCCATTGATTCTGCATTATGGTGAGTTGAACCATTTAATTTTATATTACAATGTATTAATAGAAATAATGTGCTTCAATCATCCTGACACCATAACAACCATGGTACCGTAATGATTGAAGTGCCAATACCAGCCATTTCCCATATAAATTGCCCCCAAAAAAACATTTTATAGAAGTGCCTCTCCCGAGACTAGACTCTGGATCCGCCCCTTCTTGTGGAAGCAGTCACATGGCCATTAGGCCTTAGAAAGATGCTCTCTGTATAATCCTCAACTTTATATTTAAAAGATGCTAATGCACACATTAATTAATATAGCAATTTGGAACAGTGTATTAAACAAGATCAGGTTAGGCTGATTTTTCGTTTTTTTGCCCAGAGTTCAACATTCAAATTGAAGTGTAGGCAAGCTGCTTAATACACAGTATAAAAACAGATCTGTGAACTGTCTTACCTGCTAAAGTTTTTCTAGTTCTGTTTAGCGAGTTTTCAAATCCAGACATCCCTACTAGGCACTACACATGTCCCTTTTCTTCACTGCAGTCAAAGCAGTACAGCTTAGTCAAGGCTGTGATTGTATAGTGAAGAAATAGCAGCGTACTAATGACATATGGGCTCTCCTCCAATCACCAAGCTCTGTGTTAGATTCTCACCACTGTGCAATGTGGCTTGCAGTTCTGCCTTTCCTCTACCAGTCTGAGGGCTGATGTACAAAAGATTACATGAGGCTACTACAATGACAGGGCTATCCTTTAAAATTAATTTCCATAGGATTAAAGAGTAGTCTTTGCCTACTTTTCCACATTAATGTTACCCTGTCATTTACCTAGAAAATAATAATAGAGTTTCCCTGCAATAAAGAAGCTTTTTTTTTTTTCAAACCTCCTTGGTGGCTTGTGTCTACTGCCTTCATTCCATCTCTGCAACCTCCATCATACTCATTAGCATTCCCCAATTTTTTGGAGTTGCGGATGCCTATGTTCCCTTCTGCGTTCTGTGGATTAATTGTTCAACCCCTATATCAATACAGAACACAACAGTAATGTAGAGACCAGAGAATGACATGCCTCTGACACTTTAAGAAGTGTTAAATGCTGATATGCACAGCAGAGGTTACAGTGCTGTAATAGAAGGAAGATCACCGAAGAGTTGAGTTGTCAGAAAGCCTAGCCTCCATCTGTTTTTTTTTTTTTTAGACAAATGACATTGCAGGTCTATTTAGCAAGTAAATGCAAACAGTGGAAGAATAGTAAACCAAACCAACCAACCAACCGCAGTATAGTCAGTGTTTATCTGGCGCTCCAGATGGAGTAATCCTTAGGGGTATAGTTTGTGGCTGTAATAGTTGGATGGTGATGTATCCATAGAAAGGGGTATTAAGGGTTAAAAATGAAGGTAGTTATCCTTCAGAGTGTGTCCAGAACTCTGCAAGACATGTAAGGAAAAACAGGGAGGGGAGGCGCCGACCTGAATGTAGTATTAAAATTATGACTTTAATAAGATAAGATTAAAAACACTTGCAAGATGATAGATGCATGCTTGTCAAAGTAAAGTGCAGTCCTGGCATTCCACATGGCTCTGTGGGTCCCATCACTGTTCCAAGGCTGGAATCTTATCAATCAGGGCTGCAGTTATGAAAGACTAAAAGGCCTTTAATCACTGCAGCCCTGATTGACAAGATTCTAGCCTTGCCTAGGTCCAATCAGACGCTGGTGACATTACTTCCTGTTCCATGGCCATGCTGGTCTGTGTGGAGGTGCTTGGTTCCTTTGCTCCTGGAGAAACACTATGATGCATTCCAGCCAGCTGCTCAATCCTTTCTAGCTATCCGGAAAGAGGTGGGACCCACAGAGCCATGTGGAATGCCAGGACTGCACTTTACTTTGACGAGCATGCATCTCGAGCATGCATGCATGCAAAAGTGTTTTTAATCTTATCCTATTAAAGTCATCATTTTAATACTACACTCAGATCCCCTCCCTGTTTTTTTACCAACCAACCAACCAAGTTTTAGCATATTTGAGTGTGATAAGCAAACTACATGTTTTTTTGTTTTTTTCTTCCATGATAAAAACTATTTTTTTAATTGTTTGGGAGGCAGTGATTTACTATGCTTGTCATTTAGAGGATTATATTGCATACCATCATTACTGTGTGTAATATCCTATGAAAAAGCCCACATACTTTACTTTGGATTTATTTATGTCATTAAAATTATGTATTTTGCATGCATAATCCTGTTTTTTATGACTTTAATTGAATGCAGTCCTTAGTCCAGGAAACTGATTGCACATCGTTCTAACAATTTTCTCATCTTTGTATGTTATGTGTATGTGTACGCAGCAAATTATTATACAGGATTATACAGCAAATTATAACAGCTATTTTGTAGTGGTAAATAGAGTGGAAATAGCTGAAACCTCTGTCAGGCTTTTAATACTGTGTGCCTCACCAAATGGCCCCAATGGCCGCATAGGCGTGCTTGCAACAGAGACATGGATAGCTATAAAAACCTGACAGGTTCTAAACCTTTCCCTTTAGAAATAATACTTTTTGCAGTCTGTATCCTTAAAGTGAAACTGAACCCACAAAGTTGAGATTTTCTCTAAGACATGGAAATTGTTAAAATGTTAATTGTGGCTAGGAGGTACGCTGTAGCTTCTACATGGAATTCCTCCATAAAAATGGCAGTACAATTCCTAGTATGTGAGGGTATGTGATAGCTGTACATCTCCGGTTTAATATTAAGGCACTGATGCCTCTGACTGCTATTCTCAGGACCTTATGGGATGTCACCATCATTCTGCTCACTGTTCTTTCTGGGGATCTAACATGAGGAAGCAAAAGTGCCACCTCTACTAAGATAGCTGCCTCCACACTGTGACACATAGTAGAAAAAGGTACACAGAGTCGGTTTTAGAGCAAGGTCTGCTGTAGGAAGACTATAAACAATGCTGGGGACTGATCCTTTACTCTATGCTTGCCTTTTTTGGTTACACTTTAATGGAGATTTAAATTAATATGCAGGTCCCAATAACTCTCCCAGAAAATTGCAAGATATATAGATATAAAAGAAGGCACTTTCAAGGCACCAAGACATAAATAGTGGATCTATCTCTTTAAATCCATCCTTTGATTATAGACAATAGGTATGAAAACATACATGTACCTTGTCTGATCTGAAGCAGAGATAAAAGACACCATATGACTCCAGGCTTGCGTCACATGACATATCGCCTTATTGGAAAGCATTTTTTATGATGTCACATATTTTCATGTTATTACATGTATCATAATTTAGAAAATGTTAACACGATGCATAGCAACCATGGTGAATAATTCCATGAGCCATAAACCTATGCATTACATTGAAAGGAGCTCATTTCTTCAGCAACATGAGGGGTAGGTCATCAGTCTGAAATATATATATATACCGTATATATATATATATATATATATATATATATAAGGTACAGGCATAGATACATAGCCACATAAATCCACTTTTACATTCTCTGACAGTAGTTACAAAACAGTCATATTTACCAGTGATCCCATATGTATGGTATAAGTCAGTGGTCTCAAACTAGCAGCCCTCCAGCTGTTGCAAAACTACAAGTCCCATCATGCCTCTGCCTTTGGGAGTCATGTTTGTAACTGTCAGCCTTGCAATGCCTCATGGGACTTGCAACAGCTGGAGGGCCACCAGTTAGAGACCCCTGGTGTAAGTACATCCCAATCACGAAAGACCAGGGGAAATCTGTAGAGGGTAATGTGGGGCGCACTACCACATCCTGCTGATATGAATTACCAGTCAGAATATAGGGGGGATTTCTCATCTATCCGGTATTTTATATATTTAAAACTTCCCCACTGCCCAGAACATTTAGATACCCTGGAGATTACATCATATAGCTATGTATGTAGTAGTACATAATTGAAGAAAAAGGCTGACTCCGCAAAGCATGACATGGCACGAGCACACTGGTGTGTTATAGAGATAACCTGCCCCATGGGGAGTGTACAAACAGAGGAGATTAGCAATGGTAATGTCTGGAACAATTGTCTTTTCTGGTTGGGAGGTTCTTCCATATGGGATCACTGGTTAGACATGATTGATTTTAAAAGTTCAATCAGAGAATGTGACAGTAGATTTATGCAGATATGTATCTATCCCTGCATGTTCTATCTTTTTTATATGTTTTAGACGTATTACTTACCTAGTACACCTGAGGAAGTCAAGCTCCTTTCAACAAAAGGCATTAAGGAGTTATGGCATTGAGGAGTTATGGCTCATGAAATCTCACACCATAGCTGCTAGCATTATGTTAAAATTCTGTAATACTCATATGTGTAATATCATGAAAACATGTGACACCTTGATATGTTTTCCAATATGGTGATTTATGACATGTGAGCCTGGGGTAGTAGTGTTTGTTTAACTCTGTACTGGACCACACAAGCTATACACAGTATATATGTTTTTGTTTTAAACATAAGAAGGTCCATTTTTAAGAAATATGTCAACTGTTAATATATTGCTATCTTGAAAGTCCCATCTATTATGTCTATTTATCTTGTTCCTCAAATCCTCTTGGAGAGACTTTCTCTTGGAAAGACTAATGGAGAGACTTTCCTTACCTTCTGCCCTGTTGAGCATACCAGAAGTGACAGGGCATTTCTTAATTGGGGTACAGAAAGTAGTAAAAATGTTACAGTGGTTCTAACCCTTAACCACTGAAAAAGAAACAGACCATTTGGTTGTAATTTACATAGTTTAGAAAAACAGTATTATATCTTTTATTAAAGTCAGTAAAATGCCTGTTAAAAAAGTACCATGAAAAACATTTCAAAACCATTCTGTGAATTAGCTAAGGTCATAGCATATATTTGTGTGAATTAGTAAAGCTAAGTTTTTTTTCTGTTAAATAAGCATAGAAGCCTGGAGAGAAAAGACTCAGACAACATTAACGCTATTGAAAGAAAGGAAGTTTTAAGGTTAAAAAGGCAGATGTCATTTAAAAAGCATGAGGCAAGGGTAAAAATAAAAAATAGCATTTTATTGCAGACATAAAGTATCAAAAAAGAATAATGTGTTTTTTTTTTCAGTTTTATACAAATACAAAAATATATAACATATTATATAACATTGATTGAATACTCTGATTAAAAGATTATAGCTATTTACAAAAGAAAAAGTTTTGTTGGGTCCACTCACTGCTCTGGTCAGCAGTCTCAGAGTTAAAGCACTTTCATTGTGACTATATGATATACCATACATAAAATTAGCATTCCTTCAATAAAATACAGTTGATGTCATATTGTTTAGACTGTGTTTCCCCAATCATCCATTACAGTGTGAAATGTGTCTCCCACTCTGAACTGTATAGACGTGTCGCGCTCACAGAGATATAAAGGAATTACTATGTTTCTGGAACAGTGCTGGCCAACATACAAACAGCTGATGGATTTCTTGTTCCGATCACACTAATTGCCGATGGAAGTTTACAAAACATTTCAGGTTTTGGTTTACATTAATTTACATTCTTTCCATGTTAAAATTAATAACATGCGCAGAACTTTAAAATAGCATTGTTCATATACTGTATATTACTCCCAACCTCAAATATGCAACACATGCCTTTCAGGGGATAAAAAGGCATAAAGGGAAAGTTACTAAAAAGTATTTTTTGTTTCACTTTAGGTCAATTCAGTAAAGTATAATGTGCACAGTATTTTTATTAATTTTTTGTCCATGTCTTATTTTGTAGTTTTAAGGACATTTTTTTCAGCTTAATCAAAGTTTTAATGCATAGATAAGATTGTATGTTAAGTCATAAATTTTCTCAGCTAAGCACACTCTCCTGCCTGCCTGAGCTAAAGGCAGATGCATTCCAGAGAGTAAATGCTACATGAATCATCTGCACTTCATCAAGTTGGCCAAGGCTAGAAATGCCAGGGCTGTGTTTTTGAAAAATCTGGATTTTCAACAAAATTAAGCATGGAGACATGGATGAATAGGTGAGTTTTCTTTGAACAATAACAATGAATTACATAGCATTTTCAGTTTTTGGTGCTCAGATAAAGTTTAGTTCTGCTTCAAAATAGCTCCTGCAGTTTAGTGAATTGACCCTTTAGTCCTGTGAATGTGCCATGTGCTCCTGTATTTTTCTTTAGAGAGGATTCACAGGCCAAGTGAAACAAAAAAAAACCTTATTTGATAACTCGCCCCCCCCCCCCCCCCCATTATATTATTTTTTGCTATTGTGAGTGGTATAATGTATTTATAAATTCTTCACAGTACAAAGTATAAATATGCTGTAACTTCAGCCATATACTTTCTGTTAGAGAGTATCAAGAACTATTCCACAGATCAGCAAACTTGTGTTCACTTGAGAAAGAGATAGGCAAATAATAAAGTGATTTTGGATTTTGCATGCTAATAATAAGGTCTAAAATTATAGTAATTTGTAGAACGCATGTCAGACATGCCTTCCAGGGAGTATTCTGTTATTTCCACTGCTGCAAAATAAAAGTGGATGTCCCAAAACAAAAATATAAGATATATGATTGTAATAAAACATCTGTTATAGATGCTTGCTACATAGTGTAATGCTTAATATTATGTTTAATATAAGCTCTATTTTAGTCCAATATTTTAGCCCGCTCAACTAAAACCATGTCACTATTATAAAAAAAAGAAAAAAAAAGAATGAAATTATGAGGTGAATAAAGCAACAATTACTCTGGAGTATAGTTTAGGAACATCTAGCTCACTATAATAGATGATTTTGTGGGTTTGGATCTAGCCTCTTACTGCCAGCATGTCTAACCGCACATTACTTGGCAATTAATGTGTTAAAAGGTCACAACTATTCTGGTTCCTGGCAGGCAAACCTCAGAAGCACTTCTGGGGCAGCTAATTTATGCACCTCTTTGAGTGTCTGTAATTAAAGCAAGGCCTTGCACACAGGAGCAACCATATCCTGTAGTGAGGTCAGGGGGCAGAGGAGAGACAAAAAACAGCCCGGGCACTCAGTGTGTGATAATAGCTCTATGATTCCACAGGACTCCTCAGAATATATTAATTTGGAGGGCAGGGGGGGTAAAGGGAGTAGCTAGGGTTGTGCCTCAGCTGAGGGAATCTAACCAGATGTTTTTGCTTCATTACTGCTGACCTCTTTTTATGTTGGTCTGTTAAACAGAGTTACATTGCATACCCTTTACCAGGCTGTATGCAGGTGTTAGTTACAGATTTCCTACACACAAGAAAACGACAAGCTTTTCTTATGTGAATTCGATCCTCCTTTATTACAACCACATGTGCCAGATTTGACATAAAACAAAATTATTTTATATGCAACAGGCAGTCCTATATGTTGCATATAATGTTTTTAATATCATTCAGATATGTATACAGCAGCTTGGGTAGAGAGGATTTTAAGAAATCTTTGTATTTGCCATATAACAAAATAACTTTTGGGAGGTACTATAAGTTTAAAAGGACCATGTCACATTTGGCTTAGATTAGTGAGTAAGGGTTAAAATAAGAGTAAAATATCCCATGAAGTTGTCTGTATTACAAAAGAGCAGTACACACACCGGTGATCTATTTTTTAAGAACATATCAACTTAGTACATATTTATAATAAATAAACAATTAGGTTCACCAGAAATGAAAATAACAATTTGGCTTGGACCTGATTATGTATTTGAAGTGAAAATGACTCCCATAGTGTAAATGAGGGAAGAATTTGTAATGTATACTTTGTTTAGTTACCTAAAGTTCCATAAGTCATTTTTTAAAGCTTAAGAGATACTTGTGTGATTGTAATCTGACTCTTTTTTTCTTGCTAAAAATACAAGTGCTATGTGGAGTTAGTTAATGAGGCAGTGCAAGAAAAACCATTAGGATCTCAAAAACATCCAGAACATTTAGTTCGAGTGTATATACACCAATGAATTAAAAATTCTGATTGATTGCTTTATGCTTCAACATGTTGTGCATTGATGTTTGCCTTATTAGAAAGTCCACTAGTGTTAATTGGTGGTGTGTAGTTGTTTGTGTATAGGGCATATTTATTTCTTTATTTTGGGCGGGGGTTTCTCTGAAGAGAGTAAAGTTATGTGGAAGATCACTCATGGCTCCTTTGGTTTCTGTAATACAGAAATATCACAGAATACTCCCCTGAAAGCAAAGATGCTCCATAGAGCATATCCTCTGCACTAAGAATTCCTTTCAAATGTAAGATGAGACAGAGGTATGTTTTCTTATATTTCTAGGGAAAACCTTTCTGATTCTCTCAGCATTACCATCATCTGTGTTAAACAGGCCCTCCATAGGACCTAATTTTTCAGTTGATTTAATAAGGCAAAAAGCAATGTGCAAACTACAGTTACTCACAACAACCAATGAGAAGTAATTTTTCTTTGTTCAGACTGCTCCAAGGTGTAGCATTCAACTATTATGGATTTTCCAATAACCCTTAGCATTTGCATTGCTTTGTTAGTCTTGATTTTTACCAGACCTGTGAAAAGTATTCTGATAACACTGCCTTTTTAATTTAGAAGCAAAAAGAATCTCTAGTTGGTTGTTAAGATTATGTTTCTCTATATTATAAATGTACCAGAGTGGGCATTTATGAAAAAATTAAGAAAATATTGAATCTTATTCCCGTTTCATATTGTTATCAAGACCATGCCATATATATATGCAATGAATTACATATTTTAACTATTTAGTCAGTCTACCTGAAACAGGCATTAAAGTTTTTAGCAGATGCTTGAATTAACCAGACAATTCCTTACGTCATGAGGACTGTATTGTTGAATTGCCATACACTTCACAGTCTGCACACCTGCTTTGTCAATTTCAAGGGGACCTCAATCTCCCTGTTGGACTTTTTATTTTACATGGAATATGTAATATAAGATGCAGGAACACGTGGGAAACAACCAAAATTCTCAGGAGGACAGGAACAGAGTTAGAAACTTTGACATAAAAAATGCAAGAAGCTACTTCAACCCCCAGGTTCTATCTACAACTAAAACAATACCTTTGGAAGGACTGATCCTTTAATTCAAAAGTACATCTCATCATCTATCTTGTTTTATAATTATAATAAAGTTTGGAATTAAAGAGAATGGAAGTGCTGAGAGATGTTACATTTAGACATATCCAATTGTTGAGCGGGCCTTTCCTGTCTGTTAACAGAACACTTCAGTGACTACAAAGCAATGGTATGTCTTCCTATGTTTGTATTATGGCACTTGCCTGTTTTGGCATAAAAACAAACCCAATGTTTTGATGCAGGTTAAAAAAATATTCACAAAACCCCCAGAGGCATATGGAAAGGGGTTTTCTTTGTGCAAGCTGTGGAGAAATGGGAACAGATGGTGAGTGCATTTCTGTGAACCTCAAAATTAAACATGGAGGCAGCTGAAAAATTGCTTTCACGTTGAAAAAGTAGCAAAAAAAGTTTGCTTTCTGAAACTATAATTGCATTGTATTGTTACATGATAACATGTTAAACAGTGTTAACATATTACTTTTAAGGCTTTAGGCTTACTGCATAATATAAAAAAACATATATATCTGTTCTTATCTTGACAGTACCATGTGCTTGTTGTACCAAACAATAGCACCTGTAAAAAGTAAAGTTTTATTTTTTCCAGGAAAGCTGGTTATGTGCCCACACTCTACCTACACAAATGCAGGGCACTTATCTACATTTAATGAAACCTGTGACCCTTTCCCTAGAAAAGATAATATTTCAGTAAGTGCAAGGCATATCCCAACCTCCCTCCATCACAGCTCAATAAGTAGCGAAGGCTATATTAAATATATTTATATATATGTAAATATATATTTATATGTAGAGGCAGAAAAAGCAAGGGCAGGAATGATGAATGTATGGAATTTGGAAGGTTCAGAGCTTAAATTACATTTTTAACTTTGGATAATGTCTATCCTTCCAAATTCATAAATTTTACATTAAACTCACAGCATAAATGTCTGAACCTTGCAATGTATAGCTGAATGGGTTTCGCCTACGGATTTGATTGGCTTTGAAGGCACCTCTAGGAATCTGACTGTGTCAGTATCTGCTTATTATGTCCCGGCAATGTGAAGGAGTACCCTCAGGCCCTTGGCAGCATGGGGGTGATAAGGCTCAGCACAAGATACATTACAAGATTCTGGATTACAGGTGTGTAGGTGCCCATGGATGATGTGTTAACACATTTCATGCCGAGGTGGAAGCTGTACATCTGTTGTCTCCTGCTTACTTGTTCAAAGCTTTCTCCAGGTACTCCTGGATCCATTTAATCTTGGGGTCCAAGCAAATCTGTTTCCCATTATGCTTCAGACGAGCCCTATGGAGTAAGAAGGTTGGGGTAAAAAAGGTTTAGGGAGAACTAGTACAGAAGGCAGAGAAACATCCATTATCAATGGGGACCAAATCTGCAAATGCTATGATTTAAAGGAACCTCTAATCTTCAGGACCTTGTTGTGTCCTACATTACAAACACAATAAAAAAAAAAAAATACTGCCTACATTACAAAGACAATAAAAAAAAAAAAAATACTGATCACTTGAATGTTGACTAGAACTGAGATTATGTGAAGGCAAATAGAAAATTTGGCTGTAAAACATTCTATTATGTTCAGATTTTTCACCTGTTCACTCATTGCTGTATTTACCCTTTGCACAAAAAATAGGCAGGTGAGCAGTACTACTAATGTCAATTGGAACTCTGTGTCTTCCAATGGCACCTGCCTACTATTTGCAATCGAACTTGGTATATCACCCCACTAGTATATCACCCCACTAGAACAACCTCTTCCTGGGAACCACTTAGAGGCCTATTGCCATATTTTTTCAGATAATAATATATAATAATAATGTCTACATTTACCTGAACACAAAACTTCAGTATGGGGAATATTTTAAACTGCATTAGAAAACAGAACTGTAGTGAGAATGAGCACAGAGATACAAGTTGATATTTGAAGTAACACCTATTCTGATCTAGTAGCAAAAAGCAGCAAGCCTCAAGTAAATACCTCAAGTGTAAATACCCTCTAAAATTCTTAATTATTAAAAAAATATTTTTCTCTTTTTTTAAATGACTTAAAGTGGTTGTAAAGTCATAGATGGCATACTGGTTAGTAATGACAGTTATTAGGCATAGTATGGCTGCAGCAAGGAGGGGGCAGGGAGGACACGGCTCCCACACAAGCTAAGACGCATGAAGGGGAGGGGGGGAGATGACAAGGACAGAGAAGGACAGAGCAGGGCTGCGGCTGACAGAAGCACATAAACTGACCACAGTGTCAGGGCTCAGAAGCCATGATATACTGTGGTCAGTTTACAGGGGGAGAGCAGAACCAGGCAGGTTCAGTCAGATTTTTTAGGTGAAAGAAAGGAACAGGATCCATTTTTTTTTAAGTTAAGAAACACTTTAGCGTAAGAGTTTGAACCTTTAATGTGAAATTCAGGGGCCAACTGTTACTTGATGTTTAACAGGTGTTGTTCTGTCAACTGCCTGACCTCACGCAACTCCTGAGTCTGCATAACAATGTCAGTTAAATGGGCCTTATAATTGCTTACATTTCCTGACACCAGGTATTCATTTCAGTCATTTAGTCATGAGCATCAGATAAGTTCTTAAACTGGCCGAGGAAGGAGTACAAGGGACACATGCTGCCTACCAGTTTGATAAAACTGGTAGGCAGCATGTGTCCCTTGCACGCTTTCCTCAATCAGTTTAAGAACTTATCTGATGCACATGACTAAATGACTGAAGTTAAAGTGGAGTTCCACCCAAAAATTGAACTTCTGCTTTAAGGGAGGTGACCCCCTGACATGCCACGTTTGCCTTGTCATTTTTTTGGGGGGGGGAGTGGATACCCTCTTTTTAGAGGGTCCTAGCTCCCACTTCCTCCTGGCACGGGAAGGGAGATCACCTCTCCCCCACCCTCTTGGTAATCATCTGGGACACGTCTCAGATGATTGCCCATCCAGTCACGACACGCAATGAAGCCACAGCCAGGTGCCCACAGTTACAATGCCAGCGCCATAGAGAGGAGGGGGAGACGAGCGGGGCTTTGTTCCCCCACATCGCTGGACCCTGGGACAGGTAAGTGTCCGATTATTAAAAGTCACCAGCTGCAGTATTTGTAGCTGCTGATTTTTATTTAATTTTTTTAAGCAGAACTCCACTTTAATACAGTTTTATTGGCCTCACCAAACATTCTATCCTTTAGCAAATCAACCCTTATCAGTATTTGTTATTTATCATTATTCTGTGTTCCTAGGAGACTGTGTGTAGACAGGCAGCAAATGAAAACAAATTGTGAAAATTTGTTCAGAGACAGATTCAACCAAACCAAGAAAAGCTAAAAATTAAGAGACATATAAATTGTTTATAAGTAAGCCAACACATCTACAACATTTGAAGACTTAGGGGTCAATTCACTAAAAGTTAAATATTGATTGAATATTGATTGGCAATTGTACAAATGTTTGATTCACAAAAAATTTGCTCATGCAGTAAAAGACTGGTACTGCAGTAATTGTCGCATATTTCCATGCAGTAATTTATCGCAGTGTAACTACTTGTTAGGGAGCAAGCCGGGAAGCCTGCTGCCACGTCCTTAACAACAGATAACTCATCAGCTGTCAGTAAGTTACCTGCTGACAGCTCAATGTAAAAAATAAATGCCAGGAAATTTTAATTCTTAAATAAAACAGTGGGGGTACTCCCAATCCATACCAGATGATGTTAAGGGGAAACCCACAACATTTTTTTTTTAAATGGTGTGGGGTCCCCCCAGTATCCCTACCAGACCCTTATTGGAGCATGCAGCCTGGCAGGCCAGGAATGGGGGGAGAAAAGTGAGCGCCCCCGCTCCTGAACCATACCAGGCCACATGTCCGCAATATGGGGGGTGCTTTGAGGTAGGGGGGCTCTGAAAGAACAAGGGGGCCTTCAGATCCCTGCCCCATTATGTGAATGAGTAGGGGTACTCATTCACCAAACAAGTGTAAAAAGTAAATAAAAACACAACACAATTTTTGATGATTCCTTTATTTAAAATAAAAATGTCCCCCAGTGTAGATCCATTGTCAATTTCCATGCTCACCCAAAAAAAGAAAAAACATCCAGTCCCAATAAGTAAGATGCGTGGCCACCTGGTGAGGTCACTGAGTGACCCTGCCCCCTTGTGACATTACTGGCCATGGGCAGAACATTGTTGGGTAGTCATGCCCCTTGATTATTTAAGAACTGCCAGACATCGGAGCTGACAAATGGTGGGAGCCATCATCGGGTCCAGAAGTTTTTGGGTTTTTTTTTTCAGATCAGCGGTGGTGGCAGGCATCATGATTGATGCTGAATCTACACTGGGGGATTTTTTATTTTTTCAATTTTTTTTAAATAAAGGGATTTTTAAAAACTGTCTTATGTCTTTTTTTGCACTACACTTTTTTGGGGGGTGAATGAGTAGGGGTACCCCCTACTCATTCACATAGGGAGGCAGGATCTGGATCTTTTTAAAGGGGGCTTCTAGATTCCAATAATCTCCCCGCCCGCAGACCCCCACAAACAGGGTTGTGGGGATGAGTCCCTATCAACATGGGAACCATGTTATCACATACTGTAATCTTTAATGAATTGAACCCTTAATTATGACAGTCTTGTGTAAGCCTAGTTGTAATTTCTTCTCTAATTATTTTTGAATTAATACATAACCAGAAAAATTGGCTAGTTTTTATACAGTATTTGCCTTAAGTTTAGTTGTAAGCAATGTTTCCGACATGCCTTTATTTTGCCTTTCTAAAGTTTGTGCGATGTTTGTTTATACTTACACAATCTGCAGTGAGCAGTTGGTGGTGGAGAGGATCTTCAGGTGTTTGATATTGCTCTTGGCCACGTTGGTTTCAAAGTATCTGCAGGGACATCGGTAAGTCAAGCTGACTGGTTTCTCTGTAGGATCAAAGGATAAACATTAGCAATTGGTTCCCCACATGCAGCACATACATTTAACAACAAGTCAACACTGCATTCTTTACAGCAACCTCCTGGTAGAAACTGTTCATATTTTCTTTGTCTGATGTTATCATGTTGTTACGCAATTACAGGAAAAATAAAAACACAGAATCTGAAAGAAAGCTTTTGGAATCAAGGGGATTTTAGTACTGTATTAAATACATGCGGAACTGGAACTGCGTCTGCTTGTAGAATAATAATTATGTTGATATGTGAGATTAAAGACCTTATGAAAAATATAGCAACATGTACACCTATGGATGATGTTTTAAAATAACCAATGCTCCTTAAAGTGATTGTAAGGGTTTTTTTTCCTAAATAACAAACATATCATACTTACCTTTACTGTGCAGCTTGTTTGGACAGAGTGGCCCCGAACATCTTCTTCTGGGGTCCCTCAACGGCTCTTGCGGCTCCTCCCCGCATCAGATAACCCCCTTGGAGAAGCGATCTTCCGAGGGGGTTACTTTGTGGGCGTACTTCCGAGTCCAGCTTTCAGCGTCCATAGCTGCTGAATGTAAGACTCGGCGCCCATGTCATTGGATTTGATTGACAACAGCGGGAGCCAATGGTTGTGCTGCTATCAATCTATCCAATCAAGAGCCAAGAACCCTAGGCAGAGAGACAGCCCGTCCTCGCCGGGTCAAGTTCCAGGGCTCAAGTAAGTAAAAAGGCTGGGGGCGGTCACTGCCAGGTGTTTTTTCACCTTAATGCATTAAGGTGATAAAACACAAAGTTTTACAACCCCTTTAAGACTTTACCATAAAAGAGCAGCAGTTTTACTCTGTGTAGTATGCGGGCCATAAATTGATTGAAAATCGGCCAGTTCAGTAAGGACCAGGCGAATTTTGATCCATCTATGGTTGTTATTGCTCAAGAGAAGTTGGTCTAATGATTGGCTTCTCTAGAATGGGAATATTGAATCATTTTATTTGATCGGCACATGCAGTCAATTGGCTGCAGTGTTTATCATTGTATTCTGATAGTGGAGGAATACAATAACATAACAGGAAATATTACTCTATCCACCTCGCTTGCCTGCTGGCTGATAAAAAAATAAAAAAAATAAAAGAATGATCCATTTATGGCTAGCTTAACTCACAAACATTGTGTTTTTTTGGTAGATACTATAACAGTATACTTGAAAGATCACATCAAAATGAAAAACGTTTTACAGCAACCCCATTAAAGTAAAAAAAAAAGCTTTATTGGTTTTGGAAATATATTACCAGTTCCTTTTGGTCTGTATTTATTTCATACAGCCAGATTTAAATTTAGGTAAAATGAAGGAAATTAAATATTATTAAAGCCAAAAATATTGGTGAAGGAGCGGCATATACACACTGCATTTAACCTTTTATTCGGGCACCAGCGAGGGTTAAAAGTATCCTGCTATCGGCCCGAATAGCGCTGCTAAATGACAGTAAAGCGCCACTAAAACTAGCAGCGTTTTACCGCCAACACCCTCCCCAATGTGTGCAGCCTTAATGTGGTATTTACCATATGTTCATATCTTCCCAATGCATGTGTTTTAAATTACAATGCTTGATTGACATGTGTGAATGTCTGTTGAATGTCACAATCACTGTTTTATAAATATGCCAATTGTGTTTTCCACAATTTCTATGAGTTAGTAATCAGAACATCAATCAATTATTGTAATAGCAATAATAATACTATATTTCAAACATTTTACATTAAGCATCTAACATGGAACACAAGTTTGCTACTACTATTCTGAAAAAAGTAATGCGATATACAACACACATAACACCCTCCCCCACAAACACACACACACAGATATGCCTGCACAAGCTGTAGATAGTAAGGGATATAAGACCTTAGGGACTACATGGATAAAGAAAATACCAGAAAGATTAGGGTGGAACATTACTTAATTGCTTTATGTAGGCAGTGATTGCAATTAGACAAGATGAGGGAAAAGATAAGACAGCTCCCAGCTGTATTATGCCCTCCTTTATTGTTTTTTAACCTCAGGCTACAAATAAATCTAAATTGGAAGTAGAGGAAACAAAACCCTGTGAGGAAAATTAAAGTTTACTTGCTAGAAAAAGAATAAACCCTTTTTGTTAGATTGGACATAAAAACGAAGCTATCTTTAGGTATTCATACCTGCGTATTCTGGGAACGCATGCAGAGAGGCACATTTCCATGATCATTATGGGAACATGCAAAAAAAACACATGAAAGCTGCGAGTTAAATGTTAATGGCACTCCAAACGCTACTAACAAACATGTGTTTTGTCATTTGACAAAACCCGAAAAGCTCAATAGATCCTGGGCTGCTGAAAAAAGTGCTCAAATGAATGGACTGCCCTATGCTGTTGCACAAAAAAAAGTGTGAAAAAACACACAACAAATGCAACGAGGCTGTGTGAATCTGTCCCAGTCAAGTTGCTCCAAACAAACTGTTGCCTTCACAAGTAGATGCATCAGCTGGGAGCACTGTATAAACTGCAGGTAGCCCCAGCTACATACAGTACACAGTGCAGTGTTCCGTCAGTGAGATGAGAACTTCCCTTCCCAAGATTGGCCGAGTGAGAGATTGGGATGTCATACACCTGCCTCTCCCCCTCAGGCTTTAGATTTATTCATAGAATACAATGTTCACTGTAAAAGAATGAGCATCATCCAGCCTAACTCTGTTTTTTTTTAGGCGTGGGACAGGAAGAATACAGTTTAGTATACTGTATGTAGCTAAAGCCTAGTACATACTATGAGTTTTTGAAACTGACAGCTATGGCCGGAGCCACTGTACTAAACAATCCAATGTTAGTACAGCGATCTCCCCCGCTGAGCTATTAGGTTCTCATAGGGGGACCACTCACCCTGCCAGAACACTCTGGTCATCGCTCTCTGCCATTGGCTGAGAGCGGCGATCTGGAGTCAGTCATCTGCTGATTTTCCAGCATGCACATCTGACAGAAGCTGGCTGAATGACTGGATTCTATTGGACCAGCTGTCATATACACAGACCAAATGTCAAACCATTTTTATTGAAAGGGCCGGTGTCGCCAGACATTTGGCCCCTGTGTACTAGGCTTAACATAGTTTATAGAGTGCTCCCACCACTGCAACTCTTATGCCACGTACACACGATTGGGCTTTCCGGCAGAAAAGGTCTGACTGAATCATTATATCAGATATTCTGATCACTGGACTGCATCAAAAACTCACCAAAAATGCATCAAAAACACACTGGAATGCATCAAGAATGTGCCTGGAATGTATCCGGACTCTGTTTCTATGATGTGAACTGGCCCTAAAGCTAAAAGCTGAACACTAAAAAAAACTATTTTTGGACAATTGCATAGCAAAAATATATAACACTAATGAAGCTTGTCCTGTATGTGGCAGCCATATACAACATTTTCTATTCTTTTCAACCAATACAAGGCATTCTGTGAATGGAGAAAGAGTATCACAATTTCATCTCCTCCAATCACAAAATGCCCTGTACCCAATGAAAAAAAATACAAGATGTTTATGAATGGCTGAATTGCCTAATGAGTGAACCACTGTGAGAACTGTACTGGAGCTGTGAGTACTATGTGGTCCCTGTAAACGCTTCAAGGATAATACTAAGTATGTGCCCTAAAAATATATATGAAAGCATGGATGAGATCATGTACATGTAGGCATCTGTTTAATTTAGGCATTCAATATTATAATGAGGGTTTACAAAATAGCACATTGATGCACATTTTGCAATATTTAACTAAAATTTGATATTTGTCACTAATCAAATATAATGCATAGAAAAAAGGAAGAGGAAATCTGCGCTACAGTGTATACTTAACGAAAATGTGTGATGCAGCAATTCTAATATATACCCAAAGTGAAATATACATATAAAAACAAAGAAAAAGAAGAGAACTGTGCAATCCCTAATACTTCTATTAGGATGTAAACCACTCTACCTTAAAGAAGTGTATCTTGTGATCTATTATTCTAACACACCAAACTAATGACTAAATAAACCATAAGGCATTACTTATAACTAAATACAGTAAACATATATATTGCCCCTCATAGGTTATGAACCAAAAGGAAAAAATGTACAATTCTAAGTCAGCGATTCAAAAACAAGAAACATATAAAGTAGAATCAAACAGTACTGAAAATGTATGTGATAACATAAAGTCCATTAAAAGTCCAACTGGAGAAACACCCTGTGTAGAAGGGATCTATTCAATCGTAAAACTGTTCAATCAACGTGAAGTAAAACCAGGTGCACCTCCACCAGACAAGTAATAATAGCCCCTTACCAGACGTCCCGGTAGGGAGCGCTTAATCACAAAATGGGTCTGAAGATGGATCAAACTTGAGCCCTCCAAATGGAACACTTTTACGTAGGGCAGGTTAGGAGATACGCCAGTCATAAACCATCCAGCAGGGGAAAACGCTGTTTGAAGCGGGACTCAGATGTGTAGCATTGTAGGATCAAGGAAGGTTCACCATAGGGAGGAAAAGATGCTCCAAATAGTGTAAAATCATTTATTAAAACAAAAATATAAAACAAGAGATGCACTTACAAACATGAAAGAACATCGAGCATATCATCAAACTGGGCAAGCGTCGGCCGATCGCGAACACCAATCGATATCCCTTCTGGTACCAGTTCACATGAGGCAAGTCAGCGTGTCACGCCACCCAACGCGTTTCGTGAAAAATTCACATCGTCCGGGGTACCCCAGACGACGTGAATTTTTCACGAAACGCGTTGGGTGGCGTGACACGCTGACTTGCCTCATGTGAACTGGTACCATAAGGGATATCAATTGGTGTTCGCGATCGGCCGACGCTTGCCCAGTTTGATGATATGCCCGATGTTCTTTCATGTTTGTAAGTGCATCTCTTGTTTTATATTTTTGTTTTAATAAATGATTTTACACTATTTGGAGCATCTTTTCCTCCCTATGGTGAACCTTCCTTGATCCTACAATGCTACACATCTGAGTCCCGCTTCAAACAGCGTTTTCCCCTGCTGGATGGTTTATGACTGGCGTATCTCCTAACCTGCCCTACATAAAAGTGTTCCATTTGGAGGGCTCAAGTTTGATCCATCTTCAGACCCATTTTGTGATTAAGCGCTCCCTACCGGGACGTCTGGTAAGGGGCTATTATTACTTGTCTGGTAGAGGTGCACCTGGTTTTACTTCACGTTGATTGAACAGTTTTACGATTGAATAGATCCCTTCTACACAGGGTGTTTCTCCAGTTGGACTTTTAATGGACTTTATGTTATCACATACATTTTCAGTACTGTTTGATTCTACTTTATATGTTTCTTGTTTTTGAATCGCTGACTTAGAATTGTACATTTTTTCCTTTTGGTTCATAACCTATGAGGGGCAATATATATGTTTACTGTATTTAGTTATAAGTAATGCCTTATGGTTTATTTAGTCATTAGTTTGGTGTGTTAGAATAATAGATCACAAATATAATGCATACCCTGCATTTATGTATTTCACAGTTCTTCAAATATAATACATACGCCTGGAGCTTGTTGAGGACCATCACAGGCATAACGTGTGAGGATATGCCCAGTGGTGATTATTTTTCTGAGGACTGATTTAAGCGTTATGATTTTGTACATCTACAATTTTTCACACATAATTTAAAGTTTCCTTCTTCCATCCAGGGCAGTCTTTTGTGCCTCATTAACAATGTCACAGCATCCTTTTCAATGATAACATAGGAACTAGCATATTCTTTGTTCATCTTTGAAGACCTATCATATTATCCCACTAATCCGTATCAATAACTAGCCACACTCCTTTACCTTTGTGTCCATCCTTTTCACATACATCATCCCGGTTTTACTAAGGTAAAAATGGCAGGCTGGAATGTCCTGAAGTGATGTCTTAATGTGCCATTAGTGAGTGCCAGAACACACAAGGCTGCACAACAGTCTCCGTTAAACCTAATTGCAGATGCATTGTAAACTGAGCTTCCAACTAGTCAATGAAAACATTAACTTCAGTGGGGAGCTGTAAGGCCATCATTTGCCAACTAGGAGAAATGTCAGCATGTGTAAATTATAATGAACATTGTGAGGCAGGCTCATTTCATTCCTGCTACCTCTACATTCTGTTTTTTTCCCCTGAAATTAGTATTGTAACTAAAACACACACATTTATTAAATCTAAGTCAGCTGGTTTGATTCACTTTACACTTAGCTTATTAGATACTGTGAAACTCACTGCAATTATCTGATAATGTGCAACCAAAAAAAAAACATTTTATTCATTTCACTTGATTGAACATTCAGAGTGAACGTGGCTTCCCTCTATTTACTAAGCAATATTTAAAAAATGTTTTTTGCAAAGAGTACATACAAATGTAAAAGTATTTGCTTAGTAAACAGTATGTAATCTTTTAGCAATATAACTGCAATAACTTTTCCCGTTTTATTTTTGAATAGTAATCATTAAGCTAAATTTTTTTTATTTTTTTATTTAAGTCTACTACAGGTACTGAAGCTTACCACAGATGGATTGAAATATGGCTTTTGTGAGAAGTCGCTCACAAACAGGCCTGTTGGAAAATGTTTGTTTGATCAGTATATTCTGACAGCGGAGGAGTCCCCACTGTCAGAATACAATAACACAGCATGAAAGATTCCTCTATCCATCCATCTCAATTGTGTGGATGGAGGACCAGTTCAGTTTTTTTGATGAGCCTGCTGGCTGGTTAAGAAAAAAAAATCCACATATGACAAGCTTAATGTTAAAATCCATATATGATATTCAAATTTCTGTGTTCACTAAAGGTAAAAGCTGATTGCTCATGTCAGATGAAGAAGGGGTGTTCATATTGTTGGACTAACTATTCCCCTATGTTGCTTTATTTAAGCAATCAATTTAATATAAAGGTTAATTTGGCTACAGTGGGAGCTCATTCTACTTTATAATAAAGTAGAACTTTACCCATAACAACTTGATAAAAAAAAAATGTTCTTTAGCACAGAACATGCATTCCACAATAATTATGATACCAAAATTAGTGTGCTGTAAATTGTCTCCAGCATTGCTCGCTCCAGTTTCTTGTTGCCAGAGGCTGCCATTTTGCTGAAGAACAGAGCCCCTGAGCAGCTGTCAGCAAATCGGCCTCTAGTGGCTCTGATTTTTAGCACAATGCCAAAAATGGAGAGCAACTGAGCATGTGCAGAGCAGGGTGAGACAGCGTGTTACTGAATTTCAAACAGCATAGGCACTTATCGTTAATATTCTGCATAGCTATTTCTGAAAAAGGGGCCAGCCTGAAGTGATCCAGCAGGACTTAATTTTCTAAATAAAGTTCCATTTTAAATATGGCAAAAGTGAAAGCACTAGTGCTGGAAAACAAGTCGTATATTATTAAAAAAAATCCAGTTCTGTCCTGTGTGCTCTGCATTGCTTTCTCAGTTTTATCATCCCTGCCCAGGTTACCTCTGTGAACTACAGAACACCTTTCCCTTCAGTTATGGAGATGAGAAGAGGGTAAGGTGTCCTGTAGTCCTAAACATTATTTTTGTCTTAAGGCGACAAGGCAACAATGTTTTATGGACAGTACCACCTGGTGAAAATAATGGAAAATAAGCATGGAAAAGAAAGAATACTATAACAGCCACCACATCTAAGGACCAGTAAACTGCAACATATTGCATTTTTTGTTCTTGGGCTCAAACACACTTTAAGGAGTTATTAAGGGTGCCTGGCAGTCATTAACCTAGGCAATTGTCTGGTATTCAGACCTCCCATAAATAGAAAATGATTTCAAGTTGTACATTCCTGTCAGTATGATAACATAATTTCTGTAGGACAGTATCATGTCCTTGTTTGAAACAACACATAAAAAAAGTAAATTATATTTTTCAAAAATATATATCCAAGCCAACACTTTCAACAAATATCAGTACAATGTACTAAATTTAGGCAACTTTAGCAATTTAACTTTCCCATACTGTGGATGTGTGAATGATCACACCCCTAGGAATAATTTTTTCACTTGACCTGTAAGTCCATGGTACAATGCATCTCAGTGTACTCTCCACAGACTGTGAACTGTAACCCTGACTTATTGCCACACAGAAAATATGGAAACTGATGACAAATTCCAACCTGACAGTTTTTGTTTGGCTTTACCAGTACACCAGGGCTGACTTTGTAATCAAATTATTCTCAAGATGGTCTCGCAATAATAAAAAGTTATTACACTATAATATTTAATAGTCTAAAAGTAACTAAAAAAGAAATAGTAATTAGAGAGTTCAAATTTGAATGTATTTTGCCTTTCCAATTTTCTACAGCCATACAAAGAAATTGTAAATGCAAATGGAATTCAAGTAAGTCAACAAAATGTTTTATTATAAAACATTATTTTCACCAGAAACATTATGTTTCTTATACATGGTTTTATGTGCTATTTGTATTTGGAAAAATAGCATTTTTATGAATGACATTCATTCCAATATTACAACATCTATATAAGTGCAGGAGTTTGTAGTCAATAGATCCAGAATTCCCTACAGACTAATTGCCCTTTATATAGAGTGAATCGCCAGTATAAGCTTCACATTTGTTTTTTCCCCTTTGGCAGAATAATATGTATGTTCAGTAAGGCCAAACAGGATTTTCTAGAAGATATAAACAGAAAAGGAATGAATGATTGGAGCAATATGTCTGAGAGAGTCTTTGGATTGATCCAGTATAGGTTTAAATATATTGGCTAATTTACAACATCCTAAACCCTTTAT
The DNA here is from genome assembly GCF_037356315.1 of Lithobates pipiens. Classification (NCBI taxonomy): domain Eukaryota; kingdom Metazoa; phylum Chordata; class Amphibia; order Anura; family Ranidae; genus Lithobates; species Lithobates pipiens. Next base: position 123,474,164 of record NW_027507787.1, read on the forward strand.
TTATGAATTTGAGGGCTGGGCAATAGTGATGAAACCCATCTCTGGATTTAATATTTTAATAAAGCTTAAAAAAAACAATGTTATATATTCTGCACAAACATTTCATATTTGGCCCATTCAGCAGACAATTGATTTGTCTGGTATGGCTGCAGATTACTTGGACCATATTTTTTATGTATACTGTATGTACTGTAGTTACTGTTAAATATGACATAGCATCAAACCAAATCCAGAGAGAAACTATAAAGTATTTTCTATGGACATGTATTTTGAGCTATCATAATGTATGGTATCTAATGTATATCTTGGAATAATCGTTTTAAATGGCTTTAACATTGTTTATATGTCTAATGCACTTTAAGCACAGCACTGTTTCTTCATGTCCCACTGATGATTAGCTAGGTTTTACTGCAATCACTTAGTCTGCCTTATCAACAACTGCTGAGATAAAATGACTGAAGTAAAAGCACTATTTACATTTAAAAGTGTTCTGTTTTTTAAGCTGTGCAAATTTTCCTGATAAACTAGCCAACCTTAACTTCAATGGGTGTCCTTGTTGGCTCCATCTCTGCCCCATTTTTTTCAATCGAAGGAGCTAGGTAGAAATTTGTTGGGTGAATGGCACCCGTTTAGATGTCTGGGTATTCTGACAGCTGCCACTTTCGGCTGTCAGAATGCAAAAGCCAAGCAGGGGGATTCATCCATCCAAGCTTTGTAACATGGATGGAACTTGCAGTCTCAATGAAAAAAACTATGTATTTTTTTTGTACGTGAGTAAATATCACATACCCTTTTTTGTTTTATTTGTTTATCGGCTATCGTATTAACCTCAATGTGAGGTATATTAAATCTGCAATAAAGCATTGCTCTAGTAAGGCCACATCTAACATATGGGTCCATTTTTGCAAAATGGACATGGGAAGGGCTCAAATGCAAGCAATTATATTAATAAAAGGATAGAAAAAGTTACTTTCAGTGAAAAATTTGACAAACTGAGTATGTTAAGCTTGGAAAAATATATTTTTTAGGTGATTTAAGTAACACATTGAATATATCTAAGGTCAAGAGAACTTGGATTAGGACTGTAAAAAGGATTAGGGAAAATGGAAAAAATATGGAAGAAGGAACATTTTTTCCATATGTTTAGGAAGGGGTTATTTACAGTAAAAGTGGGTAAAGTGCAGGACATTTTACCCAATTAAGTGGAAATTATAAAAACAGTAATGGAATTGAAAGAAGGACTGGATAATTTCCCTGCATGTAATAAAATCTAAAGTTTTAATAATGAAAGACAAAAAGAGAAAAAAAAATCTGGGTATTGCTATGACTGCTCTTGGTTGATCAGAAAGGAGTTTTTTTCGCCTTTGTGTTAGAATTGGCAGTATTTAGCTACAGGAATTTGCCTTCCTCCAAAACAAAACTCTGAACCGGATAGATATCATGAAGAGGAGAGAGGAAACCACATTGTGATATAAAAGCCAGTGTTTCACTCTGCAAAAAAGTCCTTGGTTGGAATGAAATACATTAGACCAAGAGGATGATGACAGAGCGCTGGATGAGGCAGGACTTATGCCTTGTACACACGGTCGGAAATTCCGACGGAACATGTCCGATAGTATTGTATTGTCGGAAAATCCGATCGTGCGTGGGCTCTATCGGACTTTTTCTGTCGGAAATTGCGTTGGAAAAAGATAAAATCCTGTGAGCAGAATCTCAAATTTTCTGACAAAAAAATATGATCTGACTTTTTCCAATCGTTTGTAGAGAATTACAATCAGACAAAGTGATAGGCATGCTCAGGTCAAATTACAAAACCAAAGCTATTGGCTACTAGCCTCAACATAGTCCCGTCATAATGAACAAACGTCATCACGTTCCGAACTATCGGATTTTCCAACAACTTTGTCCGACTGTGTGTATGCAACATACGTTTCGGCCAAAATCCGTCGGAAAAAATCTGATGGATTTTGTGGTCGAAATGTCCGACCGTGTGTACAAGGCATTATAGTTGGGAGTGTGTGGACAGATGATTAGCAGTGGAGTGCTGGGATTACTTGATAGGTAACTGTCATTTCTGTTACCTAAGTAACTAAAATTGTAACTATTTAGAATGAAGAAGAAGCAGAATACCCACATATTCCAATTATTATATTTCCCTAAAAATAATACCTACCCTGAAAATAAGACCTAGCATGATTTCTGTCAGGGTGTTTGTAATATAATCCCTACCTCAAAAATAAGCCCCAGATAAAGATGTTGTAAAGTCATAAGTAATCCGCTATGTTACAGGATTATATAACGTGCAGTGTGTGTGTTTGTGTAAAATTAGTGTGCAAAATACTTTGTTTACAGCGCCACTGGGCAGTCACGTGACCTCTCGCTGCTCTCCTACTCTCCTCCCAGCTGACGTCAATGGGGGATCTCGACCTCTCCCTCTGCAGTGCTCGGAGTGTTGAAGAAAAAAATAAGGTATTTTACCCAAACACACATACTGCACATTACATAATCCTGTAACAGAGTGGATTACAGAATTTCTTAATGCTAATGCTAATGCTACAGACTCCTGAGCTGACAGGTAGGGAGGGAAGGGGAGAGGAGGAGAAAAGACAAGGGGACACAGAAACTGGAATGATCAACCAGGTAAATAAGACAACCCCTGAAAATAAGCCCTAATGCATCTTTTGTAGCCAGAATTAAAGCGGAGTTCCACTCAAAAGTGGAACTTCTGCTCATTTGTCTCCTCCCCCCTCCATTGCCACATTGGGCACCTTTCAGGGGGGGATGGTGGAACAGGCACCTGTATATGACAGGTATCCTTCCCCACTTCCGGAGATGTCTCCATGGTGCTGTCGTTCAGAAGTTTACCCCCCCTCCTCCTTTCTTCGCCGCCAGGCCAATTCGAAATTGCAGCGCTCTTCATGCATGCGCAGTAGGGAACTGGCTGTGAAGCTGCAAGGCTTCACATCTTGTTTCCCTCACTAGGAATGGCGGCGGCAGCACCCGACAGCCGATCTGAAAATTGACTGGGGTGCCGACATTGAGGGAACCCTAGACAGGTAAGTGTCCTAATATTAAAAGTCAGCAGCTACAGTATTTGAAGCTGATGACTTTTGATTTTTTTCATGGGGGGGGGGGGCACCTCTTTAATATAAAACCTAGTCTTACACTGTAAAACACTGTACAACTACATATTGAAAAAACAAAAGCATTGGTTACAAAAATGCTCAAATGCAGGGAAGTGTGAGAAACACGTGAGATTTTCTCATTGTAATGTTTCTGTTTTGATTTCTAGTTTAAAAAACACTTTTCCTTTTCACTCGCGTTTTTCTCATCATAGTCATAGATATGATTTACAGATGGCACATATATTCATGGAGGTAATGATCGTTAAATGGTAACTTTTTGCCCTTACTGTATCTTACATCAAACACAGATGAATGCTTTTCTGGGGAAATAGAGAAGAAAAATAACTTTGTTGACAGAAAAGAATGTCAATATACATTGGTCTAAATTGACAAAGCAGGATATAAAGAAATCCCAGATTGCCTTATAAATTATATACTCAGGCCAAGTGTAACTTGATTTTTTACAGCTGGGAACGTTTACAAAATTAGAAATTCTTAAAAATGTTGACGTTTTAAAAAAGAAGAAACTATTGGTCCAGTATTAAGATGTCCTACTTACCTATCAAAAGCATATATAAAAGGCAGGAAACATTGAATTTAAAAATAAATTAGTATGGGCTAGTATTTGATCTTTCTGCCAATAACATCAGAGTGAGGCAACGAGGTACTAAAAAGGCTACATTCTAAACTAGCTTGGGTAGAGTATTTCTGATTCTACACTTTGTAGAATCTACACTTTGGTATGAAAATAAAGAAATTGATTATTTATTAAAATCACTGTTAATCTATTTATTACTATATTTTCTAGTTATTAACACGTATACATGCTTATAAGCTGAATGTTTATAAGAATGAGCAAGCAAGCCTGCTAAAGGGCTGGCATGGAAAAATAAATGTTGGTGTATGTAAACTCACCTTTAGTAAACCATACCCAAGGTATGTGTAGTGCCATTTTAACAGTGTTTTTGATGCAGATGTATCCATATTTCTTTAAAATACCTGTTTACAAGTATGACATCCACAGATCTAGACTACAGAAGATCTGCCTGCTTGTTTCCAATGATACAGAATCTACAGAGTAGTGAATTGAATGCTTTAGTACCAGATAACGAAATTATTTTGTCTCTCTTTTATTCCCAGTGGTGGTCTTCTTAGAGAGCATTTTGAGATGTACAGTAGCTTTGTGTTATATTTCAGCACCAGGAATTTGAAAATAAAAGACAGATTCAGGTTAGGTACCAGTGGATGTAGTCTCTCTTATTAGCCATAATTACCCAATTTATATGTCACGTCATCCCTGGACTCCCTGCTGTTAATTTTTTTAATGTCATTGAAGCTAAGATGGTGTGTAAAATTGAATTTCGTAACTCACACATGTAAAACGTTGAAAGTTTATTGATGTACATAGAGGTCTATTGGGGGTGGGGGATGGTTAAGATTCTTCAGCTTTAATTTCTACCCTCATGGAGGTATTTGCAGCCGACCTTAACATTTTAGTTTTTAGAGGAATGTCAACTCTTCTTATCTTCAACAGATCTGCTACTATTAACCATACAAAGTGAACAAACACATATGACATGGAAAGCAAAAGACTTTCCAGTGGGGGCATTTTGAATGTTAAGTGGTAAATAACTGTCCAAGATCAATGACTTTATTAGGTCACGGCAGACCATGAACTCCTTGACTTTTCTACTAGTGTATGATAATGCTATGTCAGCAGCAGGTCAGTAGCTGTTTTTATGGTCAAAGGTCAACCTGTCATTGACCCCAATAGTGACATTGTCATAACTCTATTGTATTATTAGTGATTATTATTGTTGCAAAAAGAACATATTTAATTTGCCTCTAACTGCCCCAAGTAAGCATGCTACACTTAAATTATCTCAGTATAAGCACACTTGTAAAAACAGTCTATTTTGGGTTGACCATTTTCCTTAAAAATCATCGACCTAAAAACACTGTATTAAAACTCAGACAAGGAAAGCATTAAAGTTAATCAAATATGCACTGTAAGCAACAGATATTTTTTGTGATTTGTACATGTTAAATTGTGAATATACTGATACAATTACCATGGCAGCAGAAGATTTAGCTGCTTCCAAGCCAATAACGCCTGTAGTAGCCCCTAATGTTATTCTACCACTTTTTCTCTTGGTCATAAGAGTTGATCTTTTGAAGGATACCTATAGGCATGAAATAATTGGTGGTATCCTAGCCACTACAATAACAGTTAGATTATAAGACAAATGTTTTTTTTTTTTTTTGGGCACTCTGCAAACACGCACTGACCAATTAGTGTAAGTATTGCTGCCATGTTATTTCAGCACATGGCAGACCAATACAATCCTAAGGCCTACTGCAAATTTCCAGCTGTGATAATGCTGTGCCTATGGTAACCCAGCAATTCACCACGCAATACAAAAAAAAAATAGAATATAATATTAATTTGTAGGACTTTAAAATGGTTACATCCTGTGACCACTTCTTGCAGTATCACAGAGGGGTATTTTGTCACCTAAAACCCAACTACTACTGCTACCTTCTTTTTAAATGTCCCCCAGGTTATGATAACTACAATAAATAAAAATACTCACCATCAACCTGGAGCCATCCACCTCTTCGTCACTACAAGAAGTCCTCAGTCACCTGGGTTGAATGATGCTCAGTGCCATTCAGTCTAGAAGACTGAGAAATTATTATAAATGAAGGGCTTCATGAACTCGCCCCTGAGCACAGCACCATGCACTCACATGTGGTGTAACTGTCATCTTGGAACACCCACCAAAGGGCCATGGAGAAAGGAGACCCACACATTGAGCCCTGTGACTGGACAGAAGACATCTAAACAAAGCATAACTTAATGCCAGTAGAGGCCTTAAGGGGAGAATGGTGGCCACTGGGGGTATAGGTCATAGATGGGCTTTTAGTAGATGTTAACCCTATTAAAAATGCCATTTAGCTTGTCTAAGCATGGTGCATCATTGCCACATTTTAAAAATAAAATATTTTCACTTTGTATTGATCTTTTTTTGCATCTCAGTGCTGCTCATCTCCTGTAGCTTCTTTTCTGGCACCTTCTGCCTAAATGTATGTTTTATAGTGAGGGCTACATGTAATTTCTCTGGGTGCATTTCTAATGCTTCCAGCAGTAAATTTTGTTAGAGTAATGTGCGTTGAAATGGCTTAGATGACCGTGTAACAGGGTGACAATTAGGAGACAGGAACAAAATATTGTTATCCTATAAGAGGAAGTGCTTGAATAAACATCCTCATGGCAGGATCACCAAATACTACAAAATACAAATTTAATGAAGGATGTTGATTTTAAAATATTACAAATGTTTTTTGATATTATACTAGCAAGTTAAAGAGGAGATTTTAGTGATAGGGCTTACATATACTTTAATGATGGGATTTAAATATATTTTAACACTTGAGATTTTAGTGATGGGGTTTATATATATTTTAACACTATCTAGTGGCGATAATGCTGTATTTTTCTTGACTAGGGTACTTCAAAAAATACAGCAGTATTTCCACTAGATGGTGCTCACAAATCCTAGTAATTTTTGTGTACAAAGGCCCTAAGATGTAGAGGCTAATCAATAGTTATGAAAACCTTACCTAGTAATTAACCCATCTGAGAATGGCTGATCCAGTCCTCACTTTATTATCTATCCATATAAATTAATCAGCCAAATGTTCTGAATTAAAGAACTTTTCCATAAAAGAGCTGTACAGTAAACATTTAAACATAGATTGTTATCATTAGTCTTCCCAGAGGGTCATTCTAAATGTTTTGCTAACAGATCCCTGTGAGCAGGTTAATGGTTTGTGGCATGTGCCTGCTGTTATTTGACTTATTTGGCCAGGATTCTCATTCCTAGGGTGTTATGCACCTGTATATATTTTAAAGTCATTTCTATAGCCTTATACAGTATGTTCTTGTTTATTCAGCTCTACAGAATAGGCTGGAACTACCTAAATCAGTTATAATTCCTCTTCATTTTGAATTTCAAAACATATCACATGTCCATACTTCTCCTATAGAAAACTGAAATGAATATTTACACAATGCAGCCAGGGAGCGGTAAAAATAGACAGCAGAGTCATGGTTTTACCACCCCCTCCCAACTAGCCAGCTTCAAGTTAACATGGACGGGGGCTTGGTGCAGCAGAAATCTATGCAGTAGGTCACTATTGGCATACATTTCCACCACCAAACTTGATCTATTGAGAGAACAGGTTGATTCCGTAAATGTGAGCCAAGCACTTGGCTTGCTACCATGCACAGTTGTACCAGATTTTGCACTCTCCAGTGATTTTAGTAAATCAACCCCTTTATGACTTATGATGTCATAAAAGTTTACTTTGAAAAACCATGTTGAATAATTCTTAGGACCATCTAGGCACTGGACGCTAAGACTCAATGCGGCCTCTAAGCAGTGTATTGTTTTTCTTGTGTGTTTTTGTAGTCCTGTGCCTCACATGCTACAGATTTGTTCAAATACATTAATAAGTGATGATGGTTTAGTTTGCACAGTTGGTTTGAATATATGCATATATACTCATGTAATTCAAACTTTTCCTTATAGCCTTAGCAACAGTTGTTAACATGTCTCCTTTATTTATATATTTTAATAGTGCAAGTTCTAACATGAAGTCGAGCCTGTGATTTTGCTTGAGGGCAGAAGCTCTTTTGTGGCACCTGAGGGCATGGTGGAACCATACTTAAGCAAACACAAATGTATTACCATATGCAGTGGAGAAAACAATAAAACGTACCTTAATAACCATTCATATGCATGATCTCTCAGATCTGTGGCAGATGACCTGACATGTAGCTTTTTGTGTTTTTTTAGGGTATAATATCATATGTATATATTGATTTTGTGAAGGTTTACTATAAGTGATGGGATCATGCGGGTTTCCCTCCCCACCCCAAACAACACATACACTTCTCACCTTTGTTGTGCAAACACCTTTCCGAACTTCACAAGCTCGATAGAGCACAATTGACTCTGATGTCAAACTGTCAGCTCTTCAAACAAAATTCAGCTACTGCTCTACCGAATGCATGTAAAGAAGCACTGTTATAATTGAGAGCTTTCATTTGATAATTATTCATAGAAACCCATGACTATAGTATAACTGAGGTTTACATTCCTACTGCACCAACCACCCAACTCCAATACCTATCCCATCACCATTAAATGAGACCACACCTTTTTGGAGTCATTAGTGGCCGTAGCAGCCCCTTTATTAATCCAAACAATTAATTAACATATCAAAACCAAACATCAATATAATTATCATTTAACTGATCAAACTGAAATCGTTGGTCTTCTGCAGGGCATTCCCCCTCCCCACCCCATTAACATAACGAGCGACATGCACTGCGGTCGTCTAACTGTAACTAGGCCTCAAGCTGACGTGCTAGCTCAGAGACAACCAACTCTTGACCGCAGTGCACCCATTCACCATCTTCCATATAACCATCGTTATATGGCATCCCAGCAACGAGCCCATATCTCCAATGGGTCCCGCATCAACTTCTCAGTGGGGAGGGGTTATCTTCCTTTACCTGCACGACCAACACCCGCCAACCGCTACGACATCCAGCACCCCTGTGAAAGCAAAAGAAGTTAGCACCTAAAAAACCCTAGCACCTCTGAACTAAACACCGCCCAACAAACCGTCCTGTAACGTCTTCCGAAACAAGGGAGGGAGGGTGGGAATCTTTACTCCGCGCCGACTGACGCTGGGGCGGGATGAGCTCACTGCTCCCCGTACTAAACCCCGCCCCCTTAAACTTTTCTGGCCAATCCCTGTGTTTCCAGTTCACTATACTCATGCAGCCCTTTGCCTACCCCGTGGTCCGTCTCCAGGCTGTCCTTGACTATAGTATAACTGAGGTTTACATTCCTACTGCACCAACCACCCAACTCCAATACCTATCCCATCACCATTAAATGAGACCACACCTTTTTGGAGTCATTAGTGGCCGTAGCAGCCCCTTTATTAATCCAAACAATTAATTAACATATCAAAACCAAACATCAATATAATTATCATTTAACTGATCAAACTGAAATCGTTGGTCTTCTGCAGGGCATTCCCCCTCCCCACCCCATTAACATAACGAGCGACATGCACTGCGGTCGTCTAACTGTAACTAGGCCTCAAGCTGACGTGCTAGCTCAGAGACAACCAACTCTTGACCGCAGTGCACCCATTCACCATCTTCCATATAACCATCGTTATATGGCATCCCAGCAACGAGCCCATATCTCCAATGGGTCCCGCATCAACTTCTCAGTGGGGAGGGGTTATCTTCCTTTACCTGCACGACCAACACCCGCCACAGCAAGCAAGGATAACACCTTATCCTTGGGCGCACCTCCACACCCTCAACGCTCGTTCGATCCCATCCTGCAGACCCAAAGCCCATAGATCAATCCCCACGGCATTAAGATGCACTCCGTCATCTCGCAGATACCGCCAAGTGTCAACCTCTAACTCCAAATGCCGAACAGCCAACCCCCCATTCCTTACGACAAAACGACTAATCTCTTGGTTCACTTTCTTCCTGGCCTTGTTAATCCGGTCCACTGACCTCGCTAACCTCCATGTGGTCCTGGCAATCATGTCCGACCACACGATGATCATCCTGGGAAACGCTGCCCTAAGGCGCAAGAAATCATACTTGATATCCCGCGTTATATCCCACTTAGTCGAAGGCCAAGGTCATTGCCCCCCACGTGTAAAACCAACACATCAGGGGGCCCGTCAAAACCCGCAAAACGATGCACCTCGTGCACCATCCTGCTCCAAAGCATGCCCGGGAAACCAAACCACTTCAAGCATGCCTCCCACCTCGAAATGCCCAGCTGTCTACCTTCCGGCCTGGCATCACCCCTCCTAGCCCCCCAGCAGACGTAGGAGTGACCCATGATCCAGACCAAACCAGCTGGAGCTCCTGAATGAAAAGAAAAACACAAACCAAATAACAGTAAGTGTACAGCTGCAACACAAACCCATGCCAACAGCCCCTGTTTCCCCGCTACACTACCACCAGCTCCGGCCGTACGTAAGACCGAAACCTCCTCGACTCCCACCGGCCTATCCGCTTCACTGACTCCTCATCCAACCCCCATCTGACCGCCTCTGTTGCAGCCCCGATCCTGAATGAATGGGAGGAAAACTTGTCCCCACCCAAACCTAAGGCCAACAAACATGTCCTAAAAACCCCAATAAACTGAAATCGTGACAAAAAATCCCCATTCGCATGCATCAAAAACGGGCCCGGCAAAGCCGGCCGAGATCCACGAACTCGCGCACCACTAGAACGGGACAGAGCTGACAATCCGGAATTGCGAACACCACAACTTCCTTGCCCCTGCCCCCTTGGTCCGTTTTCGATCTGCGCACCAGCATGCGCAACCTGTCACCTGTACAAACGACATCCTCGAAAAACAACCCCCCCCCGTTCTTTTTTAGCCGGGCTGACCAATTCCCCGATCCGGAAAGCCCCAAAAAACGCCAAAACAAACGCAGCTTTAAACAAGATGAATTCATAAGTAGACAAACACACCATCGCCAGCTGAGCACAAAGCCTGCCCAACAGATCAAAAGACACCGGTCTCCTGGCATCCTGCACCTGACGACCCTTCCGGTACCCCTTCACCGCTTGCCTCACCCAAAAATCCTTCGTGTAATCTTGTTCCCCTCGCAGCTTGAACCAGAACGCCAGGCTGGCTAACTTCCGCCCCAAGCCAGAAATCGAGACGCCATCCTCTAATTGGCGGGACACAAAGTACAGGACCATCAACCTACGATCCCGAACCCCCGCCCGCACCTGTAACCCCAAGGCTTCCCACTCCGCCCAAATCTTCTCATACGCCGTCCAAGCACCCGCACTCACTGACCGCCGGATCCAGTCGGAGACTCTTCCAACGCAATCTTCCACAGTCCCTCCGGGCACGGAACCCCGGCAACATCCGCCGTCGGCGTCAGCTCCCGAAACCTGTCCCACTGAAAACGAGACAGCTATAACGTTTTCAACCCCCGTCAGATGCACCGCATGTATGAAGATATTCAATTGCATACATCGCAGAACCAAATGTCTCAGCATCCTTACCACCGGCGGAGAAGATGCCGATATCCGGTTCAGAACCTGCACCACACCCAAATTGTCAACATGGAAACGTACCTTCCGGTCCCTGAAGGACTCCCCCCAAAGTTCCACCGCCAGCACCACCGGAAAGAGCTCCAGGAGCACCATGTTTTTCAGCAAGCCACCCATGTTCCAGGAAGCGGGCCATGGGCCCGCACTCCATTTACCTTGGAAAAAAGCCCCAAAACCTGTGGACCCCGCTGCATCAGTAGAGAGCTCCAGATCAAAGTTACTCACCGGCCCCGCCATCCACAAAGCTCTCCCGTTGAAACGTTCCAAGAACAAATGCCAGATCCGAAGATCCTCCCGAAGATCCTTCGACAACCTCACAAAGTGCTTCGGCGAAGACACCCCTCCTGTGCTAGCCGACCAGCCGCCTACTGAAAACCCTCCCCATGGGTATAATCCTGCAGGCAAAATTAAGCTTCCCCAGCACCGACTGAAGAGTCCTGAGCTGTACCTTACGCATGCCCACCAACCCACGGATCTCCGTCTACAACGCCTCCAGCTTGTCAGCTGGGAGACGACACTCCATGGCCTCCGAATCCAAAACAATACCCAAAAAACGAATCACTGTGGTCGGTCTTTCCGTCTTATCCGGAGCCAAAGGGATACCGAAACTCTCCGCCACCCGGTCCAGCGTTGTCAACAGTACCGCACACACCGCCGATGACGCCGGTCCCACGCACAAGAAAATATCCAGGTAGTGTATGACGGAATTCACTCCCGCGAAGTCTCTGACCACCCATTCCACAAAGGAACTGAAACGCTCGAACAACGCACACAAAACGGAGCACCCCATTGGCAGACACCTATTCACATGGTACTCGTCCTGCCAACAGCAACCCAGAAGACGAAAACTGTCCGGGTGCACCGGAAGCAGCCGAAAAGCCGCCTCTATATCCGATTTCGCCATCAGGGCCCCCCGGCCATAGGGCCGAACCCAAAAAACCGCCGCATCGAACGACGTGTAGGACACCGCGCTCAACCGGGGGTCAATGGCATCATTGACCGACCCCCCTCTCGGGTGCGACAGGTGATGTATCAGCCGATACTTACCCGGCTCCTTCTTGGGAACCACCCCCAACGGAGAAACCACCAGATCGGGAAGGGGCGCACCCGAAAACGGGCCCGCCATCCGCCCCAAAGCCACTTCCTTCCGCAGCTTCTCCGTCACCACCTCCGGATGAAGCGACGCGGACCGCAGATTTTTAGACGCCGGCGGGACCGCCCCCAACCCCGCCGGGATCTGAAAACCTTCCGCAAATCCCCGCCCCAAAATCCCAGCAGCCTCCTTATCCGGATATCGATCTAGAAAAGGCCGCATCTTTTCCAGTCTCACCGGCGTCCTCCCTCTTGTTCGCCGGCTCTCCACCTTTCCCCTTGCCATGCTTGAAACACCGAGAAACCGGGTGGGCTCCCCCACAACCGGAACACTCGTGTTTGTACTTGCAGCTCCCTGCGAACCTACAACTCCCCTCATTATGTTGCCAACAGACTCCCTTCCGTCTGGCGGCCGATTGACCGGAAGCCCCTGATCCACCGGCCCCCCCCTGAAAAAACGGAGTCGGTATCCTCGCCGACGACATCAAGTGCATCCACAGACTGATGTCCTTATGGTCCCAGCGAAGCGCAGGTCTGATCGCCCTCCTCTGACGAAATTGCTCATCGTATCGCAGCCACGCCAGTCCCCCGTAGACTCTATGCGCCTCACCAATCGCGTCCAGATAGCAAAACAGCGCCGAACAATGCTCCGGGTTCCTCTCCCCTATCACACTGGCGAGAATCGCAAAAGCCTGCAACCAGTTCTGGAACGTCCGAGGGATAAGCCTGTAGCGCCTCTTCTCCTCATCCTCCTTCTTGGAATCCTCCGGCTTGACCCTATCTAAATTGAACTTCTCCAACGGCAACAGCGAGAATATTTCCACATATTCCCCTTTCCATATCTTTTCCCTAACCTCCTGCTTTAAATGTGCGCCCAGCGGCCCCTCAAAGCACACGTACACCTCGCAACGGGCCGCATCCGCCAGTCTGACCAGATCCTGTTTCTTGCTCGTGTCCCCCGACGTCCCGGCTGTTTCCCCTGAGAACCCTGGCGACACCGCGGACGCAGCAGCCACCACCGCGCCACCTGCCCCACTTTCCGGGGCTGCAGCAGGCGCCGCTGTCGGAGGCTCCCCCGCGGACCCCCACCTGCCCCCCCACCCGTTCCCCCGGAGCTATCCACGCAGCCCCCGGCGCAACTGGCCCGGAACCCACCTGCTCAAATTTACCCATAAGCTCCCTCAGGCCCGCCAAAAACCCTTGCATCCCCCCATCCGCCGGGGCGCGGTCAAGGACCCGCTGGGCCAGAGGGAGGGGAGACGGGGGAGAAGCCCCCCCGCCCAGAGAAACATCCGCCGCCCACCCCCCACCCCCACTCACATGCCCCCCAACCCCCTCCCCCCGTAAGAACCCCAAAGCAATAGCAGACTTACCGGGCCGCCTGGAAGCACTCCCACCAGCCGCCGATCGACACTCCACCGATGACGGAACGCCTCTCAGCACCTCCTCGTCGGACGATGTCAGCTCACCCTCGGACCGGTCCGGAATCCGAGCCTCCTCTCCTCGCAGCAGCTGTCCCGATGGTCCCGCCTGGACTGGTGAGCACATGCGCCTGGGCAGTCCCCGTCTCCGCCCAGCGATCGACTTTTCCGCCACTTTTCCGTGTTGTGCGCTCCCGACCGGCTCCATCCGCACCGCTGGGCCTGTGCTTGCCTGCTGCCACTCCCGATCCCGGCAGTCCTCTCCTGGTGCAGCCCAGGAGCCAGCAGCAGACTCTGAGTGTCTCCCTCGGCGGAGCCCCGCCCCCGCAACGACTGCGCCAGGGACCAGGCCCAAAGAACCTCCACTCCGCATGGCCGGCCTGTTCATGCCCACCGCCGGAACGGCCGGCGGCCGTGCGATGCTGCGCCCGCTCTCCCCTCGCTGTCCTGCGGCTGCCACAGCCCGTACGGCCGGCCGTTTTGCTGGAGGTTCGGGGGGGGGGCGGCGCCAGCGTTCCCCGCCCGGCGTTGCGCAGGTGCCCTGGGGGAGTCAGGGGAGAAACGATCCGGCGGGCGGGAGCGCCGCGCCCGGGCCGAATCCTCCCCCGCTGGCCGAACACAGTCCCGAGGATCCCCCAGCACAGCCTCCACCTGTTCCCGCAGCCACCTCTCACCGTTAGCCGCCGCAGCGGCCCGCAGCTGCTGGGCTAAATCACCGAGAGAGGACGCCATGCTGTCCGAATCTTTACTCCGCGCCGACTGACGCTGGGGCGGGATGAGCTCACTGCTCCCCGTACTAAACCCCGCCCCCTTAAACTTTTCTGGCCAATCCCTGTGTTTCCAGTTCACTATACTCATGCAGTAGTGATGGGAAGTCCGGATCTTTTAACTGAATCGGTTCATTTCGAACTACTCAGTGAAATGAACCGATTCAATGAACCGATTCTTCGGTTCTTCGGTTCACTTGCTGAGTCTACTGACAAGCAAGTGAACCGAAGCTCTGACTCAGCCTTCTTAAATGATTAGAATCAAAAGAATGATTCTTCTCAGAAGGCTGGCAGGTCCTGGGAGGTTTATTTGCATTTAGTTCCTTGCTAGTAGCACAATCCTATTATTCTGTCAGATCAGCCGCGTCATCAATTTTGGTGACACATAAAGCTGTGAAAATGAAAAGCGGATTTTTGTGCATATGATGGGCTAACTACACAGTTAACATTGCTAGACATATTTTTCCGTTCTCTTTACAGCGCATTCACAGGAAAAATGATTGTATTTTACTTCCGCGTGCAGGCGAAGTGTCCACGGTAGTAAAATCCAATCGTTAGGCTCCTTTCACACTTGTGCGACTTGAAAGTCATGCAATTTTTGCCACGATTTTTACCGTGACTTTGATGCGATTTTGATGTGACTTGAAGGAATACTTATGTAATCTTGAGGTCTCTGCCTCAAGTCGCATCAAAATCGTACCAAAGTAGTGCAGTAACTACTTTGAAGTCGCTGTGACTGGAAGACCCACAGATATGAACGGTACTCATTGGAAATCTTGGGGTACGACTTGTCATGCGACTTTGTAGTCCCAAGTTGCATGAAAAGTCACACAAGTGTAAAAGGAGCCTCATTATGCACTGTAAAGACTATGGACAAATCTGATAGCTAGCAATCTTACCTGTGAAGTTGGCCCATCAGAATGCAGAAAATACACACAAAAACACGCTTTTCATTTACACGACTGTTTGTGCATCACCGAAAGTCGCAATATTGGCTGCTCCTATAGATCGCTTGATCTGACAGAACACCTGCTACCCAGGTCACTGAGCACAATCCTATACTCATATAATCATATACCAGACCCCATATGCAATAAAGAGAACCTGTCACTTCAACAAACGATCACATAGGGGCTTGTTAAGTGAAAAATTTATAAAATAAAAACTAAAACCATCCCCACCAACCCCGATATCTGCATGTGAATAAATGTTTTTTTTTATCGTAATTATTCCAGTACTTTCAAATAGTTTTATATTGTTCTATTAAAAACTGTTGATTTTTTTCCTATTTTGTCTGTTATTTTTTATACCACTATTTAAAAAATGGTCATGGTTGGAGGAATTAAAAAAAAAAAATAATAATCTAAGGATCCAGGGGGCATAGAAATCTCAGGACCAGAACGCAGAAAAATATTACCATAAAGCAGGATAAAATGTATTTTTGTGTTATAAAAATTAGACAGCTCTCTCATTCAGTTATATAGCTACTAAATTAGACACATGTCCCAGAAGGCATTCCTGTCCTTCTTAACATGAATATCTTCTTTAGCATAAACCAACTAAATATTAAAGGGTTAAATAATTAATCTGAATGAGGATATCTTCTTATCCTGACTCTGTCCTCTCTGTCTATAAAGCAGTCTGTAAGTGTACTACTGCTAGCTGATCATTGATTTAGTGTAGTGTTCTCTACTGGTGGTGACTCATGGTTCTTTTAGTGTACTGTGTTCTAAAAACTGATATGATTCTTTCACTCGGTAACTCGGTAACTTGTACGATTCTTTAACTCGGTGTACTGTTCGATTCTTTAACTCGGTAACAAGTACGATTCTTTAACTCGGTGTACTGTTCGATTCTTTAACTCGGTGTACTGTGTACTCCTGGCTCTTGTTTTAAGTTTGTATCCAGTTCCTGAGTGTCACTGTGCTTAGAGTCAGCTAATTGGTTGCAGGGAGGGGCCGAGCTCTCTCACTCTAGGATCATATTACCACTGCCAGCTCTGCTGCTCTGCTATGTACTGAGTGCAGAGTGAACTGTTTCAAACGAATCAGTTCACTGAAAAGAATCGATTCATCCAGTTCACTAAAAAGAACCGGTTCAAAAGAACGATTCGTTCATGAACTGGACATCACTATCATGCAGCCCTTTGCCTACCCCGTGGTCCGTCTCCAGGCTGTCCATTTCTGTCCCAGAGCTTTCTAGCTGGAAATACAGTAGCCTGTATTTATATTCTGTAGTCCAGTATACACATCTCCTTAAATATTTTTTTGCTCCCTAAACACAGTATGAAAGATTTTGAGAGTGCATGGAAAAATGCTAATTTTATTTGTGTTTGTTTTATTGTGAGCACTAATGTTAGCAATTGGCATCTGGATATATTTAGTATCTGAAATTTGTTTGAAGAGTAGAGAGCCAGGAATCAGTGAATGGTGCTCAGGGGAGCTGATGGAAGTAGAAGGGTGTTTGCACTACAAAGGACCCCCTTTCTTCAAGAACTTCTTTTATCTGCTGTAATGGTTCATCAGAGCCCTTCTCCACTTTCCCTTGTCTGTTTGTTCTTATCCATAGAAAAGCTTGTAAAATAGAATGGCAATTGAGCCTCATTAGGGGAATACTAAAACCGTGTTGGCTGAGCTCTGGACGTGCCTGTAAAAAAGCACCCAAGGTGCTCTTCTCCCTCTGCTCCAGGCTGGCATAGTGGTGTGCTGCAAGAGACAACCTTTGGCACTGGCACTGCTATGTATTTGGGTGGCTAGTATGATTAGTCTATGCCGTTAAATTTATAACAACTGTATCCTATTTTAAATGTCTGGACCTAGTCACAGGTCAGCAGGATTGGGATAGATGCTTCCATAGCAATCAACATAGAACACAGAATAAAGAGAAGGAGTAAAATCCATGTTCAGTGCCTTCTCAATAATTGTTTAGAAACTTGTTTGTGTCATCCAATTTGCAAATGGAATATATATATTTTGTGTATGTATCCAGCGTAAACCCATCCTCGTATAAAGTCCTCTGTGACATAGTCTGATCCCCTAAAGCCTTCTACACACGACCGGATTGTTGGCCAACAAAACCGTAGGCTTTTATCCGAAGGGCGTTGGCCCAAACTTGTCTTGCAGACAAACGGAAAGGAATTGTAGGCCAACAAATATGAATGCAGTACTATGTTGTTTATCAGCTTTTTAGCGCCACCCTTTGGGCTCCTTCTGCTAATTTTGTGTTAGTAGAAGTTTGGTGAGTGCTGATTTGCGCTTTTCATTTTGCACTTTTCCGTTCGTTTATGAACGCCGTTTGTCAACCAGCCATGTTGCGGAATCGGAGGAGATAATGTGTTATTTATTGTTGGCCTTGGAGTTATTGCTTTGACGTAATTTTTTTGGTCGAATCATGATTTAATTTGGTATATTTTCTATATTTTTGGAAGCATAGAATGCACTTTTTGGTTAAGTTCTATTGGCAGATAGCATGTCTAATTGTATTTGTTTTCTTTTTTTAATGCACAATAAAAAAATTGTGGAGACTAATACTTGGCTATGTGTTTTACTTCAAATGACAGTTTGGGAGTAGGCAGTTACATTTCAAAAAAGACAATGTAAAATGGACAAGGGACACCAACATAGTTGTATCTTTGATTTTAAAAACTATAGGATAATGGTGTTGTGATAACTTGACTAAATAAAAAAAAAATAATAATAAATAAAATAAAAGCATAATAATATTATTCTTGATATCACTAGAAAAAAAAGGCCTTTGAAAATCCGTTTGCAATAACTCCATCAGTATCACCAGCAAAGCAGCTTCATTATTATCCCATTAAAGAAGAAGTGAATGTGTGCTACATTTCGAGATTTCATAATTTGCCACATCATGAATTTTAATTCTCCATTACGAGCGCTAGTTTACAAGACCGACCGCTTCTGGCTCATCCTTGCTTCCGAGTATGCATTTTTGTACTTTGGACTTTTGTCCGACAGACTTGTGTACACACGCTCGGAAAATCTGACAACAGACATTTTTCACGGAACATTTTAAAACCTGCTAGCTAAAATTTGTCTATGGAAAATCCGACAACAATTGTCCGATGGAGCATACACATTGTGGTATTTACCGCCAACAGTCTGTCATTACACATTTCCAGTCGGAAAGTCTGATCGTGTGTACGAGGCTTTAGTCTTCATGCACACTAGTGTCAAAAACATTTAAATGTGCTTTTCAAATTAAGAACCATTTGTATTACTGGTCTGCTTAGCGTTGATTTTGTGGAGCGGAGCTGAATGGATGTAAACATGTCTAAAGCTGCTTTAGGGCCCTTTCACACTTACTGGAATCGCAGGCATGATTGCGTGACTCTGCCCTGCAATTCCAGAATCACAGCAAAACATGCGATGCACTTGTGATGCCATTATTTCTTAATTGCACACCAAACACAGTGTGATTTTGCCACAGTTGTCGTGCAACAAAACATGCAAAAATTGTAGCAAAACACGCATGTATCAAATTTTGGCACTGAGTCAGACGCAATTGGCGTTACGTGTTTTCCTGCAATTCTTGCATGTTTTGTCGTACAACAACTGTGGCAAAATCACACTGTGTTTTGCGTGCAATTAAGAAATAATTGCATGGAAAGGGAATACTGCTGTAAAGCTATTTTGATATAAGCAACAGAACACAAGTGTGTGCAAAATAAATATGTGCTTCAAAATATGTAAAATTGACTTTTATGCATCTACTAATCTATCAATTGCATGTAAAATGCAAAACACCTCAGATGTACAAATGTGAACATACCCTAAGCCTGCAATTACTAATAGTCGCTGGGTTTGTAAAGAGAATTGTGCTTTGTACATGTGGGGCATAGCAACAGGTTCACTTAACTTCCCTGTTACCCAGCACTACATTTTCTCCTTACCTTTAGGTTGGCCATACATTGTAGGGCTCACAATTTCAAGTCCTGAGCTACTAGCCAGGCCTCAAGGGTTACTTGCCACCAGTTGCCCCTCCCAACCCCTACCTTGCCCTGCCCCTAATTATGCCCCTAATCACGCCCTCATAAATTATCTCATGAAATGACACTTAAATGTTTTATGCAGAATTAAGTTACAAAAATAAATATTAACAACAACTTTATCAGTTCCCCTCAGTACAGCCTCACCAGTGCCCATCAATGCAGCGTGACCTGTGCCCATCATTGCAGCATTACCTGTGCTCATCATTACAGCCTCACCATGCCCACCTTTTAAGCCTCACCGTGCCCGCCATTGCAGCCCCACCGTGCCCCCATTACACCTTCACCGTGCCCCCATTGTAGCCTCACTGTGCCCAACATTGCAGCCTCACTGTGCCCAACATTGCAGCCTCACTGTGCCCAACATTGCAGCCTCACTGTGCCCAACATTGCAGCCTCACTGTGCCCAACACTGCAGCCTCACCATGCCCAACACTGCAGCAGCACTGTGCCCAACATTGCAGCCTCACTGTCCGCAATATTTCAGCCTCACTGTGCCCCCATTGCAGCCTCCCTGTGCCCCTACTTTCTATGTGGAGAGTGCTGATTGGCCCTGTGCTGATCACATGCACCCTGAGCATGTGCAGAGTGCCTCCTAGGGCTCTGTTCTATCAGCAGATGGATTGGGGACTGTAGAAAAAGGGGAAGATCAGAGAAGTCAGGATCAAACAACCTTTTTACACAGTACATATGATTAAACCCTTAGGTTCAACAGTGAGTATAACAAGCATGCTTTACTGCCTATACAGACTGATTTTACTGTTGTGAGTTTAGTAACACTTTTTAAGTGAGTGTTTTGCCCTGCATGGGTGCTACAAGGATTTCCTTTAAGACAGTTAAAGGAATCATACAAAGAAAGAATACAATGAAAATCAGATCCCACAGTGGCTCTGCAGGAGAAATTAAGCCATAAACATGCCTATTTGGTTAAACAAGATGCACTTTTATGTATTTAGCAAACTCCCGATACCTCCTCCTAGATAGAGTTGGGCAAAAGGTTCAGCCCTTCGGGGAACACACAAATTTGCAAGGTGTTTGGTGGGTGTTTGCCATGCCAAACGTCCTGCAATGCACTGCACGCTGCACAGTACATTCTGCACCCTGATCAGGCAAAGCTTTTCCCAATCAGGGCGCAGGATAAGCTAGTTGTTAAGGAGTGGGGCCGGGAAGTCCTCAATCAAAGGGCTTCCTTGATGACAGCTGAATAAAAAAAAAATTCAAAAAAAATTCCGGCAAAATAATAGTAAACTGCATTGGAAACCCCCAAAATCCATACCAGACCCTTATCCGAGCATGCAGCCTGGCAGATCAGGAAAGGGGGAATGAGGGAGCTCCCACCTGAATCCTGAACCATACAAAGGCCACATGCCCTCAACATGGGGGGTGAGTGCTCTGATCTCCTCCCCACCCCAAAGCACCTTGTCCCTTGAAGTGGGCCCCCAGATCACAGCACCCCCTCCCCCATTTGAATGAGTATGGGGTACAAGCCAATGAAAATGTTATTTGACAAATTTTTTTTCTTTCGAAATGTCATTTTTGCTGCAGCATGTTTTATGCATGCTATAGATACTCCACTTTACAGACAGACTAAGGGGAACTCCAGGCACTATGTTTAAAGGCATTTTTCATTTTTATTCTTTCACTTGAGGCATCGTTAAAATCACTGCTCCTTAAAAAACTACAGTTTTTAAAAATATCATTTGCAATGATACACGTCCCCCAGGGCAGTAGCTGAACCCCCCACATCATAGGACGTCCTCGGTTTTGTGGTGGTATATCTGAATGATGCCTGTAAGCTGTAGCAGGCATCATTCAGATATCGGCATTTTCAGCCCATGATTCCCTACACCATAAGAACGATCATAGCGCCGTGATCATTTTTTAATTTTTTGTTTATTTTAGGCTTCCCAGTCTTATTAACCCCACATCTCACTCTAAGGGCCGGTTCACACTGCGAGCCGCGGCGAGGCGTCTCCGACTTCCTCGCCGCGACTTGCAGGGGGGGTCAGCGGCGACTTGCAGAGGACTTCTGCATAGAAGTCAATGCAAGTCGCCCCCGAAGTCGCCCCGAAGTAGTACAGGAACCTTTTTTCTGAGTCGGAGCGACTCGAGTCGCTCCTCTCAGAACGGTTCCATAGTACTGAATGGGGGCGACTTGCGGGAGCGAGGCGAGGCGAGCCGTGTCGCCTCGCCTCGCCTCGCAGTGTGAACCGGCCCTAAAGGGCTCCTTGCCATGTCATATTCCTATTACAAGGGATGTTTACATTCCTTGTAATAGGAAAAAAAGTGATCACATTTCTTTTTTTTTTTTAAAGTGTCAAAATAAACATTTTTAAGTAAAATTAACAATAAAAAAAAAGTTTTTTTAAAGTTCCCCTGTCCCCGTGTGCCCACACGCAGAAGCAAACGCATACCAAAATCCTGCCCACGTATGAAAACGGTGTTCAAACACATGTGAGGTGCCTCTGCAAACTTTAGAGCGAGAGCAATAATTCTAGCCCTAGACCTCCTCTGTAACTCAAAACATATAACCAGTAAAACATTTTAAAGCGTCGCCTATGGGGATTTCTAAGTACCAAAGTTTGGTGCCATGCCACGAGCGTGTGCAATTTTGAAGTGTGACATATTAGGTATCTATTTACTTGGCATAACTTCATCTTTCACATTATGCCAAAAATTTGGGCTAACTTTACTATTTCATTTTTTTTTTTTTTAAAGCATGAACCTGTTTTTTTTTTTTTAAAAAAGCATTTGAAAAATTGCTGCACAAATATTGCGCTAAATAAAAAGTTGCAATGACTGCCATTGTATTCTCTAGGGTCTTTGCTAAAAAAAAACATATATAATGATTGGGGGTTCTAGATAATTTTCTTACAAAAAAAATATGATTTTTACATGTAGGAGCGAAGTGTCAGAATTGGCCTCAATGCGAAGTGGTTAAGGCCAATTACTTGCATATATGCCTTCAAAATGGGAACTTTAGATTTTTCTTGTTCGGCTCCCATAGACTTCAGTGGGTTTTCTCCGTTTGGGTCAGAACTGTTCCCCTGTTCGGGAGTTCTGCTGTGAACTGAACAGGAGGGTGTTTGGCCCATCTCTACTTCTAGGAAGTCAATAATGTTTATTTGGGAAAACCCACTGTGGAACATTTTTTTCCCCCCAAGAGCAATCAGCTAGGAAATGTGTGCTCGGATCACAATCTGTATGCGCAAGACACAGGATTCTATCACAATCTGATTGTTTTAGACAGATCAAGTTATGGTCATCTCATGTCTATGGGTGCAACACTTATGCATGCTATGGTTGAATTTCTATGATTATATATAATTATACTTTTAGGGGAGTGCTGTTTGCCTGGACTATCTTGTGGACACAATAGTGATTAAACAAGAATATCCCAGTGCAGGCTCGGGTAGGTAGTCCCCTCCAGGATCTACAAATTTATAAACACATTTCCTAATCTGGCCATATATTGTGGCACCTTTGGAGAAATATACATTAAAGATGAAAAATTTAGGGTAGAAATTGGGTAAACAGTAAAGCTGGGCATAAACTTGTAGCATTTTCTTAAAAAAATTTTAATTTCTTGAACATTTGTTCGATTTTATAATAGTTAGTGGGGTCAAGTCAATGTTTTGTTTTTGACCATAGTGCTGAAAATGATTAGTTTTTTTTTTCCTCCTATGCCCTAAACCAATTCTGGAGATAACTGGGAAATATGGGTTCATTTGTGTTTGACTGGCAGACAGGGCTGCTGTGCTGTTAAGAGATTACACTGCTATACAGAGATGGCTCATGGCTGAGAGATAAGAGACAGGGTGGCCAGTTAAACATCTAGCCAGGCCAGACCTTGCACACCATGAGTTATTTCTTTTTCCTTCTATGCAGATTGAGAAGAAATCTATACAATGTTGGAAAATTACATCCACAGCGATGCGCAATAAAAATATAATTCAGAGCAGATCCTATGTAACTTATGGAGCCAGTATGTAATAAACCTAAACTACTCTACAGACGGGACACATTCCTATAGTATATGTATGATATGCTTGGATCAATGTGGGATTAATGTCACAGACTGACTTTATCAGTAGAAGATGTACAATTATCAGTTTCTTTTGTTTTGCAATAATTCACTGGTTGTACTTGCAGCCAAAATCACGTTCCCTTAAATGTACTGCAAGTAGTACAATAAATTGGCATATAACAACTACATTTTCTCTAGAGTCATGGGATGACTTGGCAAAGGAGCACAACAGCGCCACCAGCTGGTGTTTGATGCAAACTGGAACTTTGGCACATATAAGGCTGAGCAAGCTAAAAACTGTTTCTGGGCACAAAGTTAGGAAACATACAAGAGGAACAATACAACTCTGCAACCATGCACAAAGAGCCAGATTAACAGACACCAATAATCCTGCACTGTAAGGCATCCTTCTTCGTATTCAATAAAGCAAAGTAATCTATGACAGATAGAAAGATGGATTCAGGCAATTTTTTCTCCTGGACTACATATTATTTACTAAAAGCGTGCAATTATTTAGATAGCCAGGTAGACTTGTGTTCCTTTGACCAATCAGTCATGTGCAATCAATGGAATTTAAATATATAATAATATTCTTAGGAATGCAGCTCCACCTATATTGATAAAAAAGTAGGGCTGTTACTGATTAAAATTTTCCTGTTCGATTAATCGATTTTTTTTAATCGATTAATCGACTAATTTCGATTAATTATAACGCACATACAGTTTTTACAATTTTTTTTATTAAACTTTAAGAAAAATGTAGAAAGTTAGTTTAACTTTAAATGTAATGTCCACATCTCCCCCATGCTGTACTGTCCACATCTCCCCCATGCTGTACTGCCCAAATCTCCCCCCCATGCTGTACTGCCCACATCTCCCCCCCATGCTGTACTGTCCACATCTCCCCCCATGCTGTACTGTCCACATCTCCCCCCATCTCCCCCATGCTGTACTGTCCACATCTCCCCCATGCTGTACTGCCCACATCTCCCCCCATCTCCCCCATGCTGTACTGTCCACATCTCCCCCATGCTGTACTGTCTACATCTCCCCCCATCTCCCCCATGCTGTACTGTCCACATCTCCCCCATGCTGTACTGTCCACATCTCCCCCCATCTCCCCCATGCTGTACTGTCCACATCTCCCCTATGCTGTACTGCCCACATCTCTCCCCATGCTGTACTGCCCACATCTCCCCCGATGCTGTACTGCCCACATCTCCCCCCATGCTGTGCTGTCCACATCTCCCCCCATGCTGTACTGTCCACATCTCCCCCCATCTCCCCCATGCTGTACTGTCCACATCTCCCCCCATGCTGTACTGTCCACATCTCCCCCATGCTGTACTGCCCACATCCCCCCCCCATCCTGTACTGCCCACATCTCCCCCGATGCTGTACTGCCCACATCTCCCCCCATGCTGTGCTGTCCACATCTCCCCCCATGCTGTACTGTCCACATCTCCCCCCATCTCCCCCATGCTGTACTGTCCACATCTCCCCCCATGCTGTACTGTCCACATCTCCCCCCATGCTGTACTGTCCACATCTCCCCCCATGCTGTACTGTCCACATCTCCCCCATGCTGTACTGCCCACATCTCCCCCCCCCATGCTGTACTGCCCACATCTCCCCACATGCTGTACTGTCCACATCTCCCCCCATGCTGTACTGTCTACATCTCACCCCATGCTGTACTGTCCACATCTCCCCCCATGCTGTACTGTCCACACCCCCCCCCCCATGCTGTACTGCCCACATCTCCCCCCATGCTGTACTGCCCACATCTCCCCCATGCTGTACTGTCCACATCTCACCACATCTTCCCCATACCTTAATATTCACGATTGTCTGCTCTGTCTGGAATAGACAGCAGGCAGACCCGTCCATTCTCAGAGTAGACAGCACAAGCACGTGGGCGATAATGACCTCAGCGTGCACGTCTAAGCCATCGTCGGGTGGACCAAGATGGCCACGGCTCCGGAGCTAGGCCAAAGCTGCGGCCTTTCCTATGGGCGAGGCCACAGAGCTCACTCCGCGGATCTTCCTCGATCAAAATGATTTTGATCGATCAAAGAAATTAACGATTAATCGAACAATTAATCGTTAATTTCCGCAGCCCTAAAAAAATATTTCCCCTGAAGCTGGTTAAAAAGTTTGGAGGTTATTTTTTTTTGGGGGGGGGGGGGGGGTTAAGCTATTAGTTCAGAGACATAGAACACCTACTAATTAAAGAACCACATGCTGATTTGTGGAATTGTAAAAGGCAGAAGTATAGGCAAAATTTGATCTACAGACTATATACAGGCATACCCCAATTTTAAGTACACAATAGGGTTTACTTTACTAAAGCTGGAAAGTGCAAAATCAGGCTCACTTCTGCATAGAAACCAATGAGCTTCTAACCCCAGATTGTTCAATTAAGCTTTGGTAATAAAACCTGGAAGCTCATTGGTTTCTATGCAGAAGAGAGACAGATTTTGCACTTTCCAGCTTTAGCAAATAAACCCCATTGCATACTTAAAAGTTGGGTATGCCTGTAATGGAGTGCTTGTGGATTATTGTAGATTTACTAAAAGAATACAATTTAATACAGAAAACAAACTCTTATTTTCTTGAAAATCCTTATCACGTTTTTCAGAAAGTTTAATATTCCACTCTGAAGCAATAAAGAGGTATGTGCATTGCTTTAACACCAGGCATACTTTATCATTATAACCCTGGACATTTAGCCCAATATATGTGGCTGATCGTTGCCAGATAAGCAAATCGGATAGCAACAATGGGACATTTTGGAATACTAACACATTCAGACACCTACGGCATACATCTAGTATAGATCCCCCATACATTGAGACTTGACGTCTCTTCTATATGCGGTGTATTGAATTTAGTCAAAAAAAGTTTTTTTTAAATTTTATTTCTCTTGAACTGTGCTGGATATTGCATGATTATTTTCTGAAAATTACTCTTTACTAACTAAATATACAATTAACAGGGAAACGAATGACAAACGCAGTTGTGGAAGATAGAGACAGATCAGAAAGGATTCTTGCTTAAAATACAACGTTTTGATTGTTTTGCAACGAGCAATGACCCTCCTTTTACCTTCCATAGATATAAGCATTTGGAGATATGTCTTAATACATAGGGATACTTATAGGATCATACTGTGTGTTTTGTATCATACGAATGCTTTCAGTAATCTCAGTAGTACATACAGGCTATTATAAAAGCACACCTTGTGCATCTAGCGATCCTTTTAGTTCATACCTTATTCTGTGTATTGTATCCGATTTTAACACACTTTAGTAGTACATATGGACTATTATAAACTAATGTATTGTTATGTGTATCATACTAGATTTTAGCACTATTTATAGTACATACAGACTATTAATAAGCTTATACCTTGAGTTGTGTATCATATGAGAGTTTAGCACACTTTAGTAGTGTACAGACTATTATAACCTCATATCTTGTTCCGCGTATAATACTGTTTTTTAGCTCTATACCTAGAACATAAAGACTTTTAATAAGCTTACACCTTGAGTTGTGTATTATACCAGTATTTTTTTTTAGCAATCTTTCTTAGTACATACTTTTATAACCTCATTCATTGTGTTATGTATAACAGCAGTTTATGCAGTGTCGGTTCTACTTGTAATTAAAAGGAAATCTACTAGTTGTATGTTTTTAGTTGAGGGTTGACAGTGTGGATGGAAGACTTTGGTCCATGGAAGAAGCGCTACAACCCAGAGACTGCTATGGCTGTCGGGGGTGAGCAGGCTGGTACTGCTCTGCTGCCTCCTCTGACATTCCTCTTCTGCACCTCATCGCACACCTGAATATATATCATGCTATAAAAAGCCAGGCACTATTTATTGCCGACCTCATCTGTTCCAGATTTGATTTTGTCTGTGGCTTTGCAGATCAGCGGGGTTATCAGGGCGAAGGATCTGTTAACCTCTTAGGGGCTAGCCTTTATTGATTGAGCTGAGCTGGCGGAGATAGTCTGTGTTCCAGATGTTGGTCACTGATACACTGGCTTGTAGGGTGACTACTAATCAGTGGAAGGGGGTCTGCTCTCCTCTGTTGTCCTGGATCCCACACCCTCCCTGACTACTGCTTCCTTTATCCTGCTATGTTAATACTGTTGTGGCCTTCTCTCTTCTTTCTTATGGAAAATAATTTGATGGGCTGCTCCAGACCCCAAACAAATCACCGTGTGTCTTCTATACAAGAAACACAGGCTGGAGGCTACATGGAGCCGGGCATCTGAATGCTCTGGATGAAAGGTGGCCTTGGCTTGACAAAGGTGACAATACTGGACTGAATAAGGTGGTGATGGAAATTTCAGGTATAGCTCCCCAGGACCCCTGGCCACTGCCATACAGCCTTCAGCCTGGGATAACGTGTGATCATAGTATAGCCCTCCAGGAGATGTTATGTCTACATGTACGAGGATTAGTCATATTATGGAATCATACATTTGGTATGCCTATCAGGTCACATAGTAGACAAAACGGATAACTGATGCTATCAATCACCAGCAAAAGACAAACATTCCGTCTTATATGAGATACATGTATTTACCAGAAACAACATTATAAATTGAATTCTGTGTATATTGCAAGAATCGGCAACACAATCCGATATGCTATATAAATATATACAACTGACATTAAAGATAACAACGTTTTGAACGACACTGCTGCAAATATGTTGACTACACACTATACAATCTGACTGTACAAGCTTCTTTAGATCTGTCATCATTAGGTAGTCCAAGGGTCTACCTGGTTACAGACTGATTGGATCGTTTAGCTAGGTTCATATATGACATGCTTTTGTTATATCTAAAGTTGACTATACAAAAATTGTAGTCCGATTTTACGATATTTGGTGACCCCAGCTGTAAACTCCTGGACCCAAATCATGGAAAATCTTCACTACCCGATCTTTAAACAGTTCGAGTTCTTTTTATTTTTATTGATGCAACAATTGCCGCAAAAATCAGTTGCAATAGATAGCAAATTAACAGAATGTGGTTGATTTACTCAAGGAATACAGACAGTGCCTTGATTGTAAACTCTAAAGAGCGGGGACTTCTGATTCCTTCTGTATTGATTGCATTGCAATCTGACTTCATGTTGTAAAGCGCAGTAAAAACTGTTGGCGCTATATAAATGCTATAATAATAATAATAAAGTTCACTAAGTAAACGTTCATTGATCTCAGTAAATATGTTGAAGCAGTCTTCATTTAAGAAATGTTTCTGCTAGAAACTTTCCTTGTTATTCAATATGTATAATTTACCTTGCAAACACATTCTTTATGGAAAGCTATTTTCATAAACAATACACAGGGATCCACGTGATCTTCAAATACATAAAAGTACACATCTTGGCAAAGTAGCATTTTCACAGTAATCATTCGCTTCTCTTTGCTCCTGTAGTAAATTAACCCCATGCACACAAAATCAAATAGAAGATGAATGAGAGTGTGATAAAATATTGTTATATAGAAGGATAGGAAATGATGTGCCCTCTAGTACCACAAAGACAATGGGTTCCCCATTTGGATGAAGGATATGATGTCTGCCACAGTCAGTGGGCTCCCCATCTGGGTGAAGGGTGTCATGGTAGCCACAGTAATTGTGCTCCCCATTTGGAAGAAGGGTGTGATGGCAGCCACAGTATGTGTGCTCCCCATTTGGAAGAAGGGTGTGATGGCAGCCACAGTAAGTGTGCTCCCCATTTGGAAATAGGGTGTCATTGCAGCCACAGTAAGTGGGCTCCCCATTTGGATGAAGGGTGTTCGATGGCAGCCACAGTAAGTGGGCTCCCCATCTGGATGAAGGGTATAATGGCAGTCACAGTCAGTGGGCTCCCCAGTTGGATGAAGGATGTGATGGCAGCCACCACAAGCAGCAGCACATAATAATGTAGCCTGGAGCTATAAGAAATAGTGCTTGTAAAACTCATAGCTAGAGGGGAGAAGGTCACTTTGTTGGAAACAGCACAGCCGAGCAACCATGCTTATGTCAGCACAAACACAACACATGGAACAGCTGTAATGGATCCATGACTGAGCAGGGAAACTAATACAAAGTAAGCAGGTAAAGTAACACATCAAACCACTCCAACACCTGCACAGGGAGAAGCCACATTTCAACAGTCTGCACTTCTCATCACCACAAAAACCAACCACACTTAGAGCAACTCGTGCACAAATAACGAATGTGCTTTGTAAAGCCTAACCCTGCTCAACACATGTTCTCCTATCCCTTCTCATTTATCTCCCCTTGTGCAAACACCAGAAAACGAATCACCATCATCATATACAGATCACACCGCACAGATGGGACTGCTAATGTAAAACAATAACACTTTCTACACCAGTTTATGATAGAATAAAACAAGCCATGGAGCCAAAACAATACACAGAAATCCGACGTGTGGAAGTTGAACAATAATGTTTCTCTGTGTTAATAAACAGATGACAATTATATACTTTTTGTGGAAGGCTGCCCTGTGTACTTACCGTCAGAGAGGCAGATAGTCCCCAGCAGGAGGGTGAGGATTGCAAGGTTTCTCATGTCCATGTTGCTCCTGGATGGCTAGGCTCAGCTCTGGCTATGTTCTCTAGCAGAGTCAGTGTGAAGAATGAGCTGAACTCAGAGAGGAGAAGCCTGGAAGTGCAGAGCAGGGGGAGGAGAAAAGCTCTAGTGATTTATCACCTCTGGCATGTTATTACATCCTTCCTCTATTAAAGAGTTGGATGGAAATCAGCAGATCTCTATTTCAGCATAGGTAGGTTATCTGCTAATAGCACGTGAAATCAGAGTCCCTCTCATGTCTAATGCTATAGATTTCGTCCCTGGGATGTTTGCATGTTTTTTTGTTTTTTTTTTCTGTTCTGGCATCAGGGATTCCCTGGGTGTTCTATAGTGTTAGCTGCATCAATTTCCATCTGTTACACATTACTTAGCAATGCGGACATGGATCTGTTGGTTCTCCTGTTACCTGGCTGGACTCTCTAGGGATGGAGCAGATTTACAGAACAGAAGTGTTACTTGCAGAGGAGCAGAAAGACAGGTTGAGTCAATTCTTTATAGTCTTGGAAAGATGGAGTATAGAACAGATAATGAATCTATACTACAACTGTATAATCTAAAGCTGGCAATATATGGATAGCAAATCAAATGGAAAATCACGTTAGCATACTGATTGTTCACTTTTCATATGGTTAATGTGCTTACTGCAACAGTTGGTTTACATCTCAAGATCAAAAATGAACGAACATGTTGGAAAATAGTTTTCGAACAAACAATTTTCTAAACAGTTATTAAAAAAGAAAAAGAAAATGTAAACAAAATGCTCATGAGTATTAGGGGTAGTAGTATAAATGGATCAGAGAAAAACAATGTTTAATGTTGAAAATGGTCGGAAAAATTTTGATGTTCGATGACAAATTCCTCATACAATAATTGGGCTATCCAATCTTAGATCAATAGAAAGTTTCATTTTTGTTCCAATTTTTGTTCAGTCTACTCACTGATATCCAGCTCTTTCACATGGGTGGCCATACAGGTGGTTTAGCTGCAGGATTACCACCCCCTGACCACTTATTTAATGCCTGCTTTACAATCGAAGGGGGCTGTTCACATGCAGAAGCTTGTATGTGTGATTTGTAGCTGTGGCAAATTTTAATGTTCTGTGCATAGGCGTGCGCATAGGGTGTGCCAGGTGTGCCTGGGCACATGCTAATCCCGCTGTGTGGTGCAGATTGCCCCTGTTTGGACCCATGAATGGTATTTCACCAAAGCCCCCTAATGAGGCTCCTAAAAAAAAATGTAAAGAAAAAAAAATTATGTAAAAATGAATAAAAAACAAAATAATAAAAATGTAAAAATACTGACACTGTCCACTTTCCTACTGAGACCAATCTCTCCCCTATTGACACGGTCCACTGGTCTTCTGACACCGTTAGTATGCATACACATGCACACACACACACATGTTCTTGGTGCTTGTGTTGAGTTGACATACTGCAGCTTCTGTTATACTCACCCATTATTGTCAATGGGGCCATGCCACAGCCATGAGCCAAATGCTTGGCTCACAGTTATGGCACATTAGTGTAAATGAACATCACCATTCGGCACAAAAAATAAAGACAATGACTGGATGGGTGACAGCAACATCTTACCTGCACTCTGAAAATCCTGCCCACTGTCCATCAATGCCAGTGCCAAGCCGACAGTGACCGTAACAACCAGAGACAGGTAGGGAGGAGTAGTGCTGGCACCTGATACACAGTGTATAGACAGGCACTCTCGCTGTCTCTGTATCCCAAGTTATACCTTCAAGTGATTGTAAAGTCTTGTTTTTTTTCTATAAAAATAACAAACATGTTATACTTACCTGCTCTGTGCAGTGGTTTTGCACAGAGCATTCCAGATCCTTCCTTCTCGGGTATCTCTTCTGTGCTCCTGGCCCTTCCCTTCTGTTGAGAGTCCCCACAGCAAGCAGCTTGCTATGGGGGCATCCAAGCCGAGCTGCAGCTCCATGTATCCATTCAGAAATGCCCCTCTCTCACCTGATTGGCTAACTGGCTTTGATTGATAGCAGTGGGAGCCAATGGCACCACTGCTGTGTCTCAGCCAATCCCATATTGCTGAGACACTTGTGGGCATTGCTGGACAGAGATGGGGCTCCGGTAAGTATTAGGGGGGCTGAGAGGGACTTCTGCACACAGAAGGCTTTTTATCTTAATACATAGAATGCATTAAGATAAAAATCCGTCTGACTTTACAACCATTTTCAGTTTAGTTATTTATGACCTGAAGTTAATTCTTTTAAGTTTGGTGCAGTAATAGTGCTACTTTGCTAAAGTGGTTCTGTTAAGAAAGAGTTACCTGAATCTGTTTCATGTTTCAGTAAAGCTACTAAAACAGACGACATAGTATTTGGCGCAGGACCATTTAGGCCATAACAGCAAAAAAAAAAAAGATATTAATATCTTACTGAATTCCTCTGACTGTATTTTTGCTTGCACCAGATTGGATGATATAAGTCAGCAGAGCTTCTCTCATTCACTGACTAAGCTAAGGGAAAATATCCTTGCAAATTAAAAAGTCCATTTATGTAAAATTCATAAGCTCCACAGTCACTATAGAACCAAAATAACTCCTCAACTTCTTCATATATCAAACACAAGTCACATAAAACCTGTTACCATAGATAAACTATAAACAATGTAGTGCTCTCAATACCCCTAATCACTGTGTAATATCACTTTGGTATCTTACATAGACTTTATTATCTGATTTTATTAAGACTTTATTGTGTATATTTTTCAAATGTAAATCTTACATGTTTGGAAAATACATCAGACATTCATGTGCCGAGAAACAATGATGTAAAGAAGCACCCGTAGCCATTCACTTGTATGGCAGGCTGTATGTGGCATGCGCAGCTCCCTGAGTGTGAGAAGACACCAGGAAATTGCTCTAGGCATATAGGGATATGCATCTGAAAGCACCATGTGCATGAATGCTTAGTGTGTACAATATATATATATATATATATATATATATATATATATATATATATATTCACAGTACATAATATATATACAATGCAAATTGTACAAATTGCGAAAGTATGCACCCCACCTTGGCTTTTTACCTATTTTGTTACATTACAGCCTTTAGTTCAATTTTTTTTTAATCTGAATTATAATCAATGGTTCAGAACACAATAGTCTAAGTTGGTGAAATAAGATTAGAAAATGATGTACATACAACTATTTTTTAAATAAAAAACTGTGCGGATGTATTCACCCCCTTTGTTATGAAGCCCATAAAAAGCTCTGGTGCAACCAATTACCTTCCGAAGTCAGTGAAATGATGTCCACCTGTGTGCAATCTAAGTGTCACATGATCTGTCATTACATATACACACCTTTTTTGAAAGGCCCCGGAGGCTGCAACACCTAAGCAAAAGGTACCACTAACCAAACACTGCCATGAAGACCAAGGAACTCTCCAAACAAGTAATGGACAATGATGTTGAGAAGTACAAGTCAGGGTTGGGTCTTAAAAAAATATCCAAATATTTGATGATCCCTGGGAGCACCATCAAATCTATCGAATCTATCACAACCAAATGGAAAGAACATGCCACAACAGCAAACCTGCCAAAGAGACGGCCGCACACCAATACTCATGGACCGGGCATTAATTTGAGAGGTAGCACAGAGACCTAAGGTGACCCTGGAGGAGCTGCAAAGTTCCACAGCAGAGACTGGAGTATATGTAGATAGAACGGGACGAAAATAAGCCGTACGCTCCATAGAGTTGGGCTTTATGGCAGAGTGGCCAGAAGAAAGCCACTACTTTCAGCAAAAAACAAAATGGCACATTTTGAGTTTTCGAAAACGCATGTGGGACACTCCCAAAATGTATGGAGGAAGGTGCTCTGGTCTGATGAGACTAAAATTTAACTTTTTGGCCATCAAAGAAAATGCTATGTCTTGTGTAAACCCAACACATCACATCACTCAAAGAACACCAACCCCACAGTGAAACATGGTGGTGGCAGCATCATGCTATGGGGATGTTTTTCAGCAGTCGGGACTGGGAAACTGGTCAGAGTTGAGGGAAAGATTGATGGTGCTAAACACAGGGATATTCTTGAGCAAAACCTGTACCACTCTGTGTGTGATTTGAGGCTAGGACGGAGGTTCACCTTCCAGCAGGACAATGACCCCTGCTAATGACAAACACACTGCTAAAGCAACACTTGAGTGGTTTAAGGGGAAAACATGTACATGTGTTGGAATGTCCTAGTCAAAGCCCAGACCTCAACCCAATAGAACATTTGTGGTCAGACTTAAAGATTGCTGTTCACAAGTCCAAACCATCCAACTTGAAGGAGCTGGAGCAGTTTTGCAAGGAGGAATGGGCAAAAATCCCAGTGGTAAGATGTGGCAAGCTCATAGAGACTTATCCAAATCAACTTGGAGCTGTGATAGCCGCAAAAGGTGGCTCTACAAAGTATTAACTTTAGAGGGGTAAATAGTTATGCACATTGACTTTTTCTGTTATTTTGTCCTATTTATTGCTTGCTTCACAATAAAAAAAAAAAAAAAATCTTCAAAGTTGTGGGCATATTCTGTAAATTAAATTATGCAAATCCTCAAACAATCCATGTTAATGCCAGGTCATGAGGCAACAAAACACGAAAAAAGCCAAGGGTGGTGAATACTTTTGCAAGGCACTGTCTGTGTATGTATATGTATATATATATATATATATATATATATATATATATATATATCTATATATATATATATAGATATATATATATATAGATAGATAGATAGATAGATAATACTTGTGTTTATTTCTTTTTTTTTCTTTTATTGTGGTTCACTAATAAAGCAGAGAATAAATAATATTTAAAACCCAACCCAAGTGTGCAAAGTTTTCTTTGAAAAACAGCCTCAATATTCTCAGTAGAAAAACATGTCCCCAGGGCGCTGCTGAAAAGAACACTTGCTTTCAGTGTAGTAGTATTTGCATCTCTGTAAGGTGCAATATACTGCTTGGTGAGTCAGATCTATAGTTCTGCAACCAGCAAAACTCATTGTCCCTGATGACTGGAAAACTCTATTTCTGACTCAGTAGGGTGTGTTGGACCTCTGCAGAGACACCACTGCTTTAAGGCCCCTCTCAGCAGCCACCTGGTAAGGGACAGGTTTTTCCCTTCAGTGGCATTGCACAACTTTCATGTACCTGTAAAGCATAGTTGCCAACATTTGAAAACAGTATTTAGGGACACTTTTTTTTCTTTGTGGCGAGAAAGCCTCTGTAGGCAGGGCATTACTTTAATTAGGGGTTACACATTCATATATTATGGGTGTGGTTGTACAGAAAGAATGATAAGTAATAATGCGGAAAAGCGCACTGTGTCTAAAAATGAGAGTGGTTTAAAATATGCTAAATATTGTGTGTGGTTTAAAGGGGGTTTGTTTAAGTAGAGTCTGAGATGACTGTGCAGAATGTGGTAGTGTTAAATAAGGAATGTACAGTGCAGAACGAAATGACTGTTTGTGTGTAGGATGGAGGTGTGTACGTGTGTTTGTGTGTTGGATGGAGGAGTGTGTATGTGTGTGTGTATAGCATGGAGATGACTGTATGCAGGATGGAGGAGTGTGTGTGTGTGTGTGTGTGTAGGATGGAGATGACTGTGTATAGGATGGAGGTGTTTACGTGTGTGTGTGTGTGTAGGATGGAGATGACTGTGTATAGGATGGAGGTGTTTACGTGTGTGTGTGTGTGTGTGTGTGTAGGATGGAGATGACTGTGTGTAGGATGGAGGAGTGTGTGTGTGTTGGATGGAGGTGTGTGTGCGTGTGTATGTGTGTAGGATGTAGATGACTGTGTGTAGGATGAAGAAGTGTGTGTGTGTGTGTGTGTGTGTGTGTATGTGTGTAGGATGGAGGTGACTGTGTGTAGGATGGAGGAGTGTGTGTGTGTGTGGGATGTAGATGACTGCATGTAGGATGGAGGAGTCTGTGTGTGTGTAGGATGGAGATGGTTGTGTGTAGGATGGAGGAGTGTGTGTGTTTGTAGGATGGAGATGACTGTGTGTAGCATGGAGGTGTGTGTGTGTGTAGGATGGAGTTGAGTTGAGTTGAGAGGAATCTTATTATAGCACGGTCTTACCCTGAAGGGTCCCAACGCGCATAGCAAAGATCCTGGAAAGAAAGGGCCCAGGGACCAGAAGCAGCACAGAGTGGCAGAAGGGTAGAAAAAAAGAGACTATGCAGGAAAACCCTGCGTGAAAAGCCAAGTCTTCAGTAACCTGCGGAAGATAAGAATAGTGGGAGCCTCCTGGAGCTCAACAGGAAGGCTATTCCATAGCCCGACCACCACGCCGGGTCTTAGTCACCGAAATATAGGGGAGATCTCTGCTGATAGATCTGAGTGATCTGACAAGGGCTCGTTTATGAAAATGAGAGCAGAGATAGCTTGGGGCCAGGCCTCTCATAATCTTAAAGGGGTTGTAAAGGTTTGTTTTTTATTTTCTAAATAGGTTCCTTTAACAGCGCCTAGAGGCGATTCAGTTTGCATTGTGCGCTATATAAGTATTTCATTCATTCATTCATTCAACCTCCCTGGCGGTATGATTCTGTCAGGAATTCTATTCCAAAAGCGGTACAATTCTTTTGCATGAAAATTTGGTGTTATGTATCATAGGCCTGCAATTCTTAGTAATTACTTACTAAAACCTGACCAAACAAGGCTCTAGTAGACATCCCAGATGTGATAAAGTTAGAAACACAAAATCATGAATTATAATCTTATAAATAATATAATTTTATTCAATAATGTAATGTGAAATAATGAAATTTGTCAAACAAAGAAAATTCAATAAACATCCTGAGTGTGATACATTTTGAAGCAAGGTACAGCACACAGTCCAACATCACAATCCGGACAATAGAACCGGCTTTCTTTTCAGACTTTTTTTCCACTGCTATCTCTCTTTGAGCAGCAAACCACGCACATCCTGGTAGGTGCTGCCTTTTTTGCGGTTGGTGGTATGTAGTCCACAAAGTGACGACCTGTTAGGCGTTCTGGGTTGACAACATCAACAGCATGTCGTCCAGGTCTGTTCGCAGATCCTGATGGTGTCTGGTGTTGGAGGAAAATCTGCTCAGCCACCTTCCAGGTAAAATCAGCATGAATAAGAGGCTTGCGACTCTGTGCTCTATATAGGACATATGCGTTCCAAAGGCATTGCTCCAGAAGATGCCGGAAAATCTTTTTATAATATTTTTTTTGCTGCTTGCGCATAGCCTGATAAAATGTCATTGCCTGATCGGCTCTGTCCACGCCTCCCATAGTGCAATTATAGTCTATGACGACTTGCGGCTTCAGCACATCTTTCCCACGTTTGGTGTGGACCATGGCAGTGGCGGTATTGTGCACGGTACTCATGAGACACACGTCCTTCTTATCTCGCCATCGCATTGCCATCATCTTACCCTTCTGCCAGGCAACCATTTCTCCGGTTTTTAGATTTTTCCGGGAGAACAGAGATGGCATGTCACGTCGATTGGGCCTAACAGTACCATACGCATCGGTCTTGTTTTTTAGCAAAACATCAAAAAGTTCCGGAGACGTATAGAAGTTGTCCATGGTGACACAATATCCCTGGATCAGCAATGGCTCCAGCAGTGTGAGGACTGATGATGTGGCCATCCCATAGCCGCTGTACCTGGCTTTACCTGCCTTTAACGGTGTAAATGACCGAATTCCATATGTACCTGGTGGATGACTCGCAGATGACTCTCAGAGCATGTAGGACTTTATGCCAAATCTCGCTCTTTTGGATGCAATAAATTGTATCCAGCTCAGGCGTCCCTTGTAGGCCATCAAGCTTTTGTCCACGCAGACGTCCCTTTCTGGCATGTAGGTCCGCTGGAAGTTGCTCACAATAATTTGCGATACCTCCCAGATTTTTTTGAGTTTGGGTGCAGGATGCGTGGCCTCATCAAACTCTTCATTGTTCGTGAAATGGAAATATTTCATGATGAGGGAAAAACGGTATTCGGACATCACGGTGCCAAAAAACGGAGTGGCCAGTAATTTATTGGTGGTCCAGTACTATTTTTGGAGCGGTTTCCCCACCACTCCCTGAAGAATGATGAGTCCCAGGAACTGCCAGATGTCCTCTTTGGTCACTGGTTCCCACTTTCTGCTTCGGGAAAACCTGGCATGCAGCGTAGCGGATTGCTGTACCTGGTAGCGATTTGTCTCTGTGACAATTTTTTCAATTACATCCTCAGTGAGAAATAATTGCAGGTATACCAGAGGATTGTAACGTTCGACACCTACCTTCATCCCAGGTGATCCAGTGAAGGGGAATCTTGGCGGCGCTACCATTGTCTGTATCGCAGTCGATAGGGCACCAATTGCGCACATCGCTGAGGTCAGGTGCAGGATCATCACCGCTGTCACTTGTCAGATCCGTGTCAGTGTCAGACGACAAATCTCCCCAGGACTCGCTATCGCTAATTTCTGCGAGCAACTCCGTGTCGCTA
The DNA here is from genome assembly GCF_037356315.1 of Lithobates pipiens. Classification (NCBI taxonomy): domain Eukaryota; kingdom Metazoa; phylum Chordata; class Amphibia; order Anura; family Ranidae; genus Lithobates; species Lithobates pipiens. Next base: position 123,512,915 of record NW_027507787.1, read on the forward strand.
TCGCTGTCACTCAGCTGGTCCAATGGCGATTTTGTAGCGAATTGGGGCACTGTATGGTTTATCAGTCAGATAGAGATGATACAGTGTAATCCTCTCAGATTACAATGTATCACTTCTATTTATGTGTTTGTGTTGTGTTAACTTTTTGAATTTCCCGCCCAGTTCCGCTCCCGTGCGCCGCTGCTGCTCGCAGAGAACGGAACCAGAAAGTCAGGATGGCGTGACCTCGCCGGCGATCGCGTCAGCGATCACAGGGGAGGACACGGAGGACAGCGGAGAACATCGCTGGAGCGCAGGGAGAAGGTAAGATCTCCGCTCACCGCTCTGCAATGTTACCCCGAGCGTGACTCGGGGTTACCGATAGTACAAGAAAAAAACAAACCCGAGTCACGCTCGGGGATACCGCTAGGGAGGTTAAGCTAGTGCATTGTTGGTTCACGTACCTTCTCCTTCCATTTCCCTTCTAAATGTTTTTTTTCTTTGTCTGAATTTCTCACTTCCTGTTTCTCCTCAGTAAACTTTAGACATGTGCAAAAGGAAAAAATTTGTTTAGTTTTGTTTCGTTTTAATTCGTTAATTAATTAATTTTGTTTAGTTATATTCGTTAAATTTGTTAAATTTGTTTTCGGATTTCGTTTTGTTTTCTACCGAATTGGAAAAATCGGTCACATTCGAAAATATTTCAACCAAATTCGAAATGATTTCAACCGCTTTCGAAACTATTTCAACCGGATTCGAAAATATTTTGCGACCCAACTTTAGGGCCATGTATCTCGGGGTCACTTGGTGCTAGAAACCCTGAATTTGGAAATATTGTAGTGCTAGTTCTATTGTGTTTGCATACCAAATTTGGTGCTTTTAGCTATAAGTGACCCCGAGATATGTGGCCCCAAATTCGGGTCACAGAATGTAATTCTCTGCTGCATAAAAGTGCTTGACATTTTGTGACCTGACTTTGGGGTCACGTATCTCGGGGTAACTTAGTGCTAGAAACCCCAAATTGCATTTGTGTACCAAATTTGGTGTTTCTAGCTATAATTGACCCCGAGTTATGTCATTTTTCGAATTTGATTCGAATTTGATTTGAATTTCGTTTGAATTCATTAGCATTGTAATTCGGTAATTCAGATGCATCCGAATGTCCGAATAATGAAAATTCGTCCAAATTTCGATTCGGAACGAAACAAAATGCACATGTCTAGTAAACTTCACACCATCATCCGAGCGGTGTTTAGTCAGCCAGAACAGCTTACTGAACAGCTTACTGAACAGGAAGTGAGAAATTCAGACAAAGAAAACAAATAAAAAAAACATTTAGAAGGGAAATCGAAGGAAAAGGTAAGTGAACCAACAATGCACTAGCTTAAAGGAACCTATTTAGAAAAAAAAACCTGAACCTTTACAACCCCTTTAAACATAATACATCCTACCTTAAATAAGGTGTGATAGTGGACCGGCAGCCAATGCAAGGCACAGAGGACAGGGGTGATATGTTCCCTCAACGGGACATCCATGAGCAGCCTAGCCGCAGCATTTTGAATAAGTTGAAGCTTCTGCACTAGCATCTTTGGCAATCCCAAATAAAGAGTGTTGCAGTAGTCTAGGCAACTACCTATCATGGCACAGATGACAGTTTTTTTGTCTCTTTCTCTCACCCCCTCTCTCTCTCACCCTCCCTCTCTCTCTCACCCTCCCTCTCTCTCTGACCCTACCTCTCTCTCTGACCCCCCTCTCTCTCCCTCTCTCTCTCTCTCTCTCTCTCTCTGACCTCCCCCCTCTCTCTCCCTCTCTGACCCTTCTCTCTATCTCTCTCCCCTGACCCCTTTCTACCTGTCTGTCTCTCTTCCTGACCCCCTTCGCTCTCTCTCCTTGCCAGCACTGGAAGTAGCTTTACTCCAGTCTGTTTATCTCCTGTTTTAACTCCTTCCTTCCCATCATCTGCCTATACAATGATGTATAACAGAATTACTTGATTAACTTTATCCAGTGGTAAGTGGTATTAAAGCAAAGCAAAATATTTATTATACTGCAGCTTACCAATTCTTAGATGGGTGGCTGCATTAGTTTTGTTTTTAGGTTTTCTCTTTTATAGTCACCTGGTGATCCTGCTAGTAAGTCTGTTGTTTTTTCAAATGAACGAGCTGTCTTGCAGATGTAGCAGTTAGAGGGTTGAATTAAACCATTTAACCTGGCAAAGTCGGTGGAGTCAGGGGCAGAGCCAGAGGGGGCGGCGAAATTGGTTTCGCCTATGGTGTCAAAAATCCTTGCACCGGCTCTGGGTACAAACAAAAAAGTATTAATAAATATAATATTCTTTTCCATATATAATATATAATAACATGGTAAAAGTGCAGCATAAAAGTCCATATTAATAACATTATAAAACACATTATTGTTTATTATTATTATTGTGCTGTGTCTACACAATATAAAATAAAATCATACTTAATTTGTACAATCTGATATAGCATGATCAATGTACAATGTTGGTAACACTCTTAAAATGTGAACAAGTAGCATATATATAGCTCAACGCATTTCGTTTCACTCTTCAGGAGCAGATGCAAGATAGGTGTCTATAAGAATATATTATAGGTTACAATGGGTTTATCTACAAAAGGAGGAAATATCAAACACCCACATATACTTACAGATTAACTATGAGTCTGGGTGCAAGCGTGAAGGGCTGAGAGTTGGCCGGAAAAGTCTCCAGGCCCAGGAGCTGAGGTGGTGTATTCCATGGCACAAGATGAAAAAACAGTGGGAGACAGATGTCCCTGGGGGATTGATCCACCATAGATCATCAGGGGTGATGTAGATCACATCATATATATTAATATCTGCAATGAAACATGAGAGTATGAAAAAATTGTAACTGATTGTGCTATAAGGTGCACCAGTGCTGGGACCAAGAATGATACAGAGTAAAATAATAATAGAACTGTGCCTATGTATTTCACCACTTGTCGCCCGCCATATAGCAATATGACATCGGCAAAGTGGTTGAGATATCCTGACCGGCTGTCATATGATATCGCTATGATATTAAGCCGCTGCCCGCCCCCCGGAGGCACGCATCACGGTGATCGTTGTTGTGGTGTGTCAGTCTCACACACTGCAACTCCGATCTTGGTAAAGAGCCTCTGACAGAGGCTCTTTCCCATGAGATCAGCCATGTCCAATCATGGCTGATCACGATGTAAACAGGAAGAGCCGTTGATTGGCTCCCCGAGCATGCCCACACTGGACCACCAGGGATGCCACTAGAACCACCTGGGATGCCACCACTAGTCACCACCAGGTATGCCAACCTAGACCATCAGGGATGCCAACCAGTGCCCACAATGGATGCCAATCAATGTCTACAATGGATGCCAATCAGGGCACAAAATAGGCATCACTAATTGGCAGGCATTATTGTTTGGCACTGATTGGCATCCATCAGTACCATCCATTCGTGTACATCAGTGCCACCTATCAGTGCCCATCCATGCCCATCTGTGCCACCTATCAGTGCCCATCCATGCCACCAATCAGTGCCCATCCGTGCTGCCTATCAGTGCACACCTGTGCTGCCTATCAGTGCCCATCAGTGCCACCTATGTGTACCCATCAGTGCTGTATGCCAGTGCCACCTCATCGGTGCCCATCAGTGCAGCCCCATCAGTGAAGGAGAAAACATACTTATTTACAAAGTTTTGTAATAGAAACAATAAAAAAAAAAATTTTTCAAAATTTTCGGTCTTTTTTATTATTTGTTTAGCAGAAAATAAAAATCTCATAGATGATCAAATACCACCAAAAGAAAGCTCTATTTGTGGGGATAAAATGATAAAGATTTGGTTTGGGTACAGTGTAGCGTGATCGTGCAATTGCCATTCAAATTGCGACAGCGCTGAAAGCTGAAACTTGGTCTGGGCAGGAAGGTGCCCGGTATTGAAGTGGTTAAAAATATTGAAGGGAATAACACAGTGTACACCAACCATGGGGAGCTGATAGTAAAGTGGTGAAGAGCCAAACACCAAAAAAGAAGTGTGAAGAAAGTGTTGGTATATAAGGTCACTCTAAATGCCACAGATGTCGAAAGTTTTAGGGAGCGTGCAGTTGGCATGGTGACGGCAGGGATGTCCACCAGAGCTATTGCCCTTGAATTCAATGTCCATTTCTCTACCATAAGCCATCTCCAAAGGCCTTTCAGAGAATTTGGCAGTACATCCAACTGGCCTCACAACTTCAGACCATGTGTAACTACACCAGCCCAGGACCTCCACATCCAGCATCTTCACCTCTAAGTTCATCTAAACCAGCCACCCGGACAGTTGCTGCAACAATCGGTTTGCATAACCAAAGAATTTCTGCACAAACTGTCAGAAACCGCCTCAGGGAAGCTCATCATCCTCAATGGGGTCTCAACCTGTCTGCAGTTCGTCATCATAACAGACTTGAGCGGGCAAATGTTCACATTCAATGTCACCTGGCAGTCTCACTTTGGAGAGGTGTTCTCTTCACAGATGAATCCCAATTTTCACTGTACAGGGCAGATGGCAGACAGCATGTATTGTGTTGTGTGGGTTAGCAGTTTGCTGATGTCAACACCGTGGATTGAGTGGCCCATGGTGGTGGGGCAGGCGTATGCTATGGACAACGAACATGCCATAAATTGCATTTTGAATGCTCAGATAAACCGTGATATAATGTAATGTACAAGGTATAATGTTGGTAACACTCTTAACCACTTATGGACCGCCGCATGGCAATGTACGTTGGTGCAATGACACGCGCTAGGTACCCCGATATGCTACCCAATAATGGTTTTAACCCCCTGATTGCCCCTAGTTAACCCTTTCACCCCCTTTTGCCAGTGTCACTAAGCGATCATTTTTCTGATCGCTGCATTAGTGTCACTAGTGTCGCTTGGTAGCTAGTTATTTTTTTAGGTTCGCCGCCAGGTTTTTATAGCGCTAGGTACCCCAATATACTACCCAATAATGGTTTTAACCCCCTGATTGCCCCTAGTTAACCCTTTCACCCCCTTTTGCCAGTGTCACTAAGCAATCGTTTTTCTGATCGCTGCATTAGTGTCGCTAGTGTCGCTAGGTAGCTAGTTATTTTTTTAGGTTCACCGCCAGGTTTTTATAGCGCTAGGTACCCCGATATACTACCCAATAATGGTTTTAACCCCCTGATTGCCCCTAGTTAACCCTTTCACCCCCTTTTGCCAGTGTCATTAAGCGATCATTGTTCTGATCGCTGCATTAGTGTCACTGGTGCCGCTAAGTAGCTAGTTATTTTTTTAGGTTCACCGCCAGGTTTTTATAGCGCTAGGTACCCTCATATACTACCCAATAACGGTTTTAACCCCCTGATTGCCCCTAGTTAACCCTTTCACCCCCTTTTGCCAGTATCGCTAAGCGATCGTTTTTCTGATCGCTGCATTAGTGTCACTGATGCCGCTAGTTAGCTATTTATTCTTTTAGGTATAGCGCTAGGTACCCCGATATGCTACCCAATAATGGTTTTAACCCCCTGATTGCCCCTAGTTAACCCTTTCACCCCCTTTTGCCAGTGTCACTAAGCGATCATTTTTCTGATCGCTGCATTAGTGTCACTAGTGTCGCTTGGTAGCTAGTTATTTTTTTAGGTTCACCGCCAGGTTTTTATAGCGCTAGGTACCCCAATATACTACCCAATAATGGTCTTAACCCCCTGATTGCCCCTAGTTAACCCTTTCACCAGCGATCACCGTATAAGTGTCACTGGGGACGCTGGTTAGCCAGTTAGTTATTTAGGTTCCCCGTCAGGTTTTTATATAGTGCCAGGGACCCCCATATACTACCTAATAAAAATTTGAATCCCCTGATTGCCCCTAGTTAACCCTTTCACCAGTGATCACCGTAAAAGTGTTACGGGTGACTGGTTAGTTTGCTTTTTATAGCATCAGGACACCCGCCAAATTATTACCCAATAAAGGTTTAACCCCCCTGATCACCCGGCAGGTGATATCAATTAGGTTTTAGGGTCAGGGTCTGCGTCGCCCCAGGCAGCGCTAGGTTAGTGCCAGTACCGCTAACACCCACGCGCAAAGCATACACCTCCCGTAGTGGTATAGAATCTGAACAGATCAATATCTGATCTGATCAGATCTATACTAGCGTCCCCAGCAGTTTAGGGTTCCAAAAAAAAGCATTGTTAGCAGGATCAGCCCAGATACCTGCTAGCACCAGCGTTTTGCCCCTCCGCCCAGCCCACCCAAGTGCAGTATTGATCGATCACTGTCACTTACAAAACGCTAAACACATAACTGCAGCGATCGCAGAGTCAGGCCTGATTGCTATCAGTTTTTTTTGGTAGAGTTTTATATTTAAATCCGGAAGGCAGTGCTTGGTTTTCGGGGTCCCGTACGCAGTTAGACTAGCAACAAGTCCCCCACATGTGGTATCCCCGTACTCGGGAGAAGCAGCAGAATTTATTTTGAGGTGTAATTTGACTTATGCCCATAGCATGTGTGAGCAATATATCATTTAGTGACAACTTTGCGCAAAAAAAAAATTGTAATATTCCTGCAGCTTGTGGCAAAATATAAAATATTTCATGGACTCAAAATGCCTTTCCAAAATGGGGTCATTTGGGGGGGTTTTGTGCTATTTTGCCATTTTATGGCCTTCGAAACTGTGATAGGTAGTGAGGAGTGAAATCAAAAATTTGCACCCTTAGAAATCCTGAAAGCAGTGATTGGTTTTCGGGGTGCCGTATGCAGCTAGACTCCCAAAAAGTCCCATATATGTGGTATCCCCATACTCAGGAGAAGCAGCAGAATATATTTTGGGGTGCAATTCCACATATAACTATGGCATGTGTGAGCAATATATCATTTAGTGACAACTTTTTGTAAACTTTTTTTTTTTTTGTGTCATTATTCAATCACTTGGGACAAAAAAAAAATATTCAATGGGCTCAACATGCCCCTCAGCAATTTCCGTGGGGTGTCTACTTTCCAAAATGGGGTCATTTGGGGGGGAGTTTGTACTGCCCTGCCATTTTAGCACCTCAAGAAATGAGATAGGCAGTCATAAATTAAAAGCTGTGTAAATTCCAGAAAATGTACTCTAGGTTGTAGACGCTATAACTTTTGCGCAAACCAATAAATATACGCTTATTGACATTTTTTTTACTAAAGACATGTGGCTGAATAAATTTTGTCCTAAATGTATGACTAAAATTGAGTTTACAAAAAGTAGAAAATATCTTTTTTTCTCAAAATTTTATATTGCAAAAAATAAAAATCGCAGAGACAATCAAATACCATCAAAAGAAAGCTCTATTTGTGGGAAGAAAAGGACGCAAATTTAGTTTGGGTACAACATTGCATGACCGCGCAATTACCAGTTAAAGCAGTGCAGTGCGAAATTGTAAAAAGACCTCTGGTCCTTAGGCTGAAAATTGGTCCGGGGCTGAAGTGGTTAAAATGTGAACAAGTATCATAACATAGCATCTACACTGAGCAAAATTATAAACGCAACACTTTTGTGTTTGCCCTTATTTATCATGAGCTGAACTCAAAGATCTATTAGGCTCGGTTCACACAGTAGGCGGCACGACTTGCAGCTCCGCGACCTGCTGCGACCTTAGCGGCGACTTGCAAAACGACTTCTGTATAGAAGTCAATGCAAGTCGCCCGAAGTCGCCGCAAAAGTAGTACAGGAACCTTTTTTCTAAGTCGGAGCGACTTGAGTCGCTCCTATTAGAACGGTTCCGTAGTACAGAACGGGGCGCGACTTGTCAGGCGGCGAAGTCGCCTGGACAAGTCGCCCCTGTGTGAACCGAGCCTTACTTTTTCTATGTACACAAAGGGCCTATTTCTCTCAAATATTATTCACAAATCTGTCTAAATCTGTGTTGATGAGCACTTCTCCTTTGCCGAGATAATCCATCCACCTCACAGGTGTGGCATATCAAGATGCTGATTTGACAGCATTATTATTGTACAGATGTCCCCTAGGCTGGCCACAATAAAAGGTCACTCTAAAATGTGCAATTTTATTGTATTAGGTGGATCGGGTGGATTTGAAAACCAGTCAGTATCTGATGTGACCACATACCTGCCCCACAGTTAGTAACACACCCCTAGGAACACTTAACCCCTACACTGACACCCACTGGTTAACTCATTCATGGCCAGTGTCATATACACAGGAATCACTGCATTTATATAGCAGTGATTGCTGTATAAATGACAATGGTCCCAAAAATGTGTCAAAAATTTCCGATGTGTCCGCCATAATGTTGCAGTCACAATAAAAATCGCTGATCGCCGCCATTACTAGTAAAAAAAAAATTAATAAAAATGCCATAAAACTATCCCCTATTTTGTAAATGCTATAACTTTTGTGCAAACCAATCAATAATCGCTTATTGCGATTTCTTTTTTTACCAAAAATATGTAGAAGAATACGTATCAGCCTAAACTGAGGGAAAAAAAATGTTTTTTTTATATATATTTTTGGGGGATATTTATTATACAAAAAGTAAAAAATAATGCGTTTTTTTCAAAATTGTCGCTCTATTTTTGTTTATAACGCAAAAAATAAAAACCGCAGGGGTGATCAAATACCACCAAAAGAAAGCTCTATTTAGGGGAAAAAAAGGATGTCAATTTTGTTTGGGAGCCACGTCACATGACCGCGCAATTGTCAGTTAAAGCGATGCAGTGCCGAATCGCAAAAAGTGGTCTGGTCTTTGGCCAGCAAAATGGTCCGGGGCTGAAGTGGTTAATATGGACTATTATGCTACTCTGTTACCATGTTATTATCCATTTTGTATGGAATAAAACTATTATATTTATTAATACTTTTTTGCTTATACCATGTTATGTTTCTGCATATTTAGATACCACATTTGCTTCAGTTAAAGTCCCAAACCCTCCCCATATATATTGCAACTATAGTAATGTATTTAGCTAATTTATACTGAAAGTTCAGCTAAAGTTGGGCTTTAAAGCTGACATTTAACCACTTCATCCCCGGAAGGATTTACCCCCCTTCCTCACCAGAGCACCTTTTGAGATATGGCACTGCGTCACTGTAGCCTCCCTGGCGGTATTCCCGAGTCTGGCTCGGGGTGAGATTTAATTAACATAAGCGGTATTCTCGAGCCAGACTCGGGATCGCATTGCTGGATCCATGTAGGGGGTTACTTACCTTGTCCCCTGGATCCAGCGATGTCTCCCAGCTGTGAATAGCCGTGTCTCGCTCAATCTGTGACAGTGCCAAGCTCCATTCCCTGCGAGCATTCTGCGCCAAATTCAAAAAGTAAAAACAAAGTAATGACACAGTATACTGTAATCTTACAGATTACAGTACTGTATCAAATAATTACACATTCCCTTTTGTCCCTAGTGGTTTGTCCAGCGTCCTGCATGCAGTTTTATATTATAAATACTGTTCTTTATGCCTGGAAACTGGAGATTGTTCATAGCAACCAAAAAATGCCCGTTTACATCAAAAGTGGTTTAATACCAGCTAGAAAACAGCGATAATAAATTAGAATCACTCGCAGAATTGAGCGATAGTAATTTGTGGGGAAATTCGTCATTAAACACTAAAAGTAATGACAGCAACAATTCTGCAACTCAGCATTTTTCAGTGTTTTTGATTTGATTACATTATTGAATAATTTTTATTATTATTATCTTGTTTGGATGGATTTAATTGAATTATTTCTAAGAATTACAGGCCTACAATATAAAATGTCACATTTCCATGAAAAATAATGGTACCGCTTTCAGCACCTAAAATCTGAAATAATTATGCCGCCAGGGAGGTTAACTGACAATTGCGTGTGGTCGAGCAACATTGCACCCAAACTATATCCCCACATCTTCGGGTGGGATGGTTGGAGGAGAGAGTGGCTCTCTAGGCAGATGATCTATTACTTTTTCTAAATGATCCTGGTGACTCTCTGCGGGGTGCGCTGGGGGTCATGGACGCCTTCTCCGCCTTCACCGGGTTGAGGGTGAATTGGCATAAGTCTCAGCTCTTCCCGGTGGACAAGGGGGCCAGGACCCCACCCTCCTCTACCCCGCTTCAGTGGGTTGATAAATTTACCTATTTCGGTATTATTGTCTCAAGAGAAAGCTGGGACTTTGTCCGGCTCAATCTTGAACCTGTCCTGATAGGGATCAAATCCAAACTGCGGGCATGGGGTAATCTTCCCCTCTCCCTCATTGGGCGCATTAACCTTCTAAAAATGAAGGTCCTCCCCAGCTTATGTACATATTTAGGAACTCCCCTCAATGGCTTAATAAAACCTTTTTTGACTCCCTTAGGCAACTCTTCCTCTCCTTTATCTGGGGGACAAGTACCCCTAGATTCAAATACACCACTCTCACCAGGCCTGTGGGCAGTGGGGGTTTGGCTCTCCCTGATTGTCACAAATATTTCTTGGCCACCCAGCTTGTAACCGCCCATTGGTGGTTGCAGCCCAATCTGACCAACTCTGCAACGGTGCTGGAGGTGGCTATAGTGGGGTCTCTGGAGGCTTTGAAGTGGTTGATATTCAGGGGGCCAAAAACACTTCACTGCCTCACCCCCTCTATGCGCACCACCATGAGGGCGTGGAGGGTGGGAGAGGCAATGATGGCACCCCTACCAAACTCCTGGTCTCCTCACACCCCCCTGTGGCTGAACCCTAACCTTTCACAGTTCAGTACCATCCCGGATCCACAGGCCTGGGCTAAATACAAAGTACTGACTCTTGAGCATGTTGTCACCGACGGGGAACTCACTCCCTTTCCTGTGATGCGTACCAAATTTAATATACCGGCACAGGCCCATTTCAGATATCTCCAAATCGCGCATGCTTATAGGTGTCCGTTTTTGGGTCAACCAGTTGTCTTGGAATATTCTGAGCTGGAATCCACCCTTAGGGTGAAAGGCTTGGAGAAACAAATAGAGTTTTTTTTGGTGGTATTTGATCACCACTGCAGTTTTTATTCTTTGCGCTATAGACAAAAAAAGAGTGACAATTTTGAAAATAAAGCAATATTTCTTTTTTTTTGCAATAATAAATATCCCCCAAAAATAAATAAAGAAAACAATTTATTTCTCAGTTTGGGCTAATATGTATTCTTCTACATAGTTTTGGTAAAAAAATCGCAATAAGCGTATATTGATTGGTTTGCGCAAAAGTTATAGTGTCTACAAAATAGGGGATAGCTTTATGGCAAGTAATGGCGTCAATCTTCAATTTTTATCTTGACTGCGACATTATGGAGGACACATCGGACACTGGAACTCACTAGTATATGACAGGGATCACTCCTCCTGATGACAGGGCAGAACAGGGAAATGCGTTGTTTACATCTCCCCATTCTGCCGCTCTGTGACACGATCATGGGTCCCCCGAGGGTACATTGAGTCCCAGAGTACGCAGCGGGTGTGCGCCCACAATGCCACGATTTAAACGGGATGTACCTGTACGCCCATTTGCCCAGCTGTGCCATTGTGCTGACGTATGGTCGGCAAGGGGTTAATCTGCTCACATTTTGCCTTCCCTCACATGTGATGCTGAGCCTTCATGATTGAAAAAACTGAAATCCAGTGAATGAAAGTGGAGGACTAGGGAAAGTCAGGCTGGAGAGGAAAGGACTAGGATGCTGAGTGTTCCTCCAGCCAAGAAATTAAACATGCTCTATTTAACCTGCGGCAGCTCACAGTGTTCAGTGAAATAAAACTAAGATGTTTCAATATAGGAGAGAAGCCTGTACAACTGTGCATCAGTGAGCCTAGATTCACATTGTTGCAATTTGGCATGCCATTTGACATGTCAAGTTGCATGCCAAATCGGCCACTATTGCCGGCAATGGCACCGTTCCCAAAAGTAGTTTCTGTACTACTTTTGGAAACTTTGGGTGCAATTTCAATAGACATCTGTGCAGGAACCCGCACACATGTCTCTGAAATTGCCCCTGAAGTGGGACTGACATGCGGACAAGAGAAGCACGGATTAAGAATGAAATGATATAAGGAGTGCTGGACATGACAGTGTGGATGAGGGACACAGAGGGTTAAGCTTTATGGGTGGAGTTGAGGAAAAGGTTTGCAGGAAACAAGTTCAGTGTAGGGGAGGGGTCACATAAAAGGGAGGGGTGTGGCTTTAAGGGATCATTCGGAGCCCAGTGTGACACAGAGGAGGCAGTTTTTCGCTGCTCCTCTGCTATGGCTGACCTTGAGGGACTCTTCGCGCGGCTGCGACGGGCGGCGGAGGTGCACGGAGCGGACTGGCTGCGGGACCGCGTGGGTGACCTGGCGGACGGCGATGAGGACGGCGGCGGGACAGGTGAGGTGCAGCTGCGCGCGCGGAGGTCTCGGCCTCCGGCGCGTTTTTCCCCTGGGCCTACACCTTGGCCGCCTCGTGACTCCCGGAGCCCGGGGGAGGACCGTTCGGTCCCCCCGGCGAAACGGCCGGTTCTCGGCTCTCCCCGGTCCGGGCGGTCGTTGCGCCGCCGACCGGAGGGGGGCGGGGCTTCGCGGCAGCATGGCAATGGCGCCGGGCCTGCACGGGGCCCGGCGGAGGAGGGGGGGAGTGCGGGTGGCTCGGGGTCTGGGTGCCAGGGGGGGGGTGCACATGGCGGTGGATCTGCGGCCTGCTGGCTCAGGAGCGGTTATCCGCGCGGCGGGGGGCGCTCCGGGGGGGACACATGCGGGTGGGGGGGGGGGGCGGGTCGCAGAAGGCCGCCAAGGTGCCTGGCAGGGCCGGTTTCAGACGCCGGCATGCCGGGGGCGGCGGGGGGAGGAGGACATTGCCTGGAGTCCCGGATCGCATGGACCGGAAGGACCGCTCGGAGCACAGGGGGATGGCGGCGTCCCCGGTGCGCGCTGGTGTGGTCGGGTCCGAGAGCGAGCTGTCCCAGGAGGAGGAGGTGTCCTTTTCTGCGCCCGGACCAGTTCAGGTCGCCGGGGCCCCGGGGGGGCCGGGTAAGTTGCGCGAGTCTACTTTGCTGGCGGATGCTTTGCGTGGTCTGATGGGGGTGTCACAGGGGGGTGCGGGGCCCACGGGGTCCCGGGATGACATGGGGGGGTTTCGGCTGGTTCATTGGGGGGGCGGGGCCAGTAGCCCCGGGGGGGCCCTCGGGTCCGCTGCAGGAGCTGTTGGAGGGGCTGCAGGCCCTTGTTGGTAAGTTTGCTGGGGGCTCAGGGTCGCCTCAGGTGGCCCCCTGGCTGAGTACTGGGGGGGGGCGGAGGCTGTGCCTGCGCGGGACGCACCGCCTGCGGTGGCAGCGGGGAGCGTGGATGCGGGAGCTGGGGGCTCGGGGGTCCCCCCGGTGCCCGCGGATCCGGGGGCGCGGTCTGATCTGGTTAGGCTCGCGGATGCTGCCCGGTGCGAAGTTTATGTTTGCTTCGAGGGCCCGTTGGGGGCGCATTTGAAGCAGGAGGTGAGGGACAAGATCGGAAAGGGTGAGTATGTGGAGATTTTCTCTTTGCTCCCCCTTGAGAAGTTTAACTTGGATAGGGTCAAGCCGGACAGTTCCAAGAAGGACGACGAGGAGAAGCGTAGGTATCGGCTGATCCCGCGCACATTTGCAAATTGGCTTCAGGCGTTCACTATCTTGGCTAGCGTGATAGGGGAAAAGAACCCCGAGCATTGCTCGGCGTTGTTTTGTTACCTGGACGCGATTGGTGAGGCTCATCGGGTGTATGGGGGGTTGGCGTGGCTGCGCTATGATGAGCAGTTTCGCCAGCGGAAGGCGGTGCGGGCTGACCTGCGCTGGGATCACAAGGACATAAGCCTCTGGATGAGGCTTATGTCTGCTCCGCGGACGCCCACTCCGTTTCTTCAGGGGGGGGGGCGGGAGTGCGTCATCCTCGGGACTGCCGGCCGGTAAAAAGTGGGGGGTGTGCTGGCCCTTTAATGAAGGGGCTTGTAAATTCGGGGGCGCGTGCCGTTTCAAGCATGAGTGCTCCGGGTGCGGCGGCACCCACCCCCTGTCCCGCTGTTTCAAAAAGGGTAAGCGCGCCGGTGACGCCGGTCACAAAAGGGATGACGCCGGTGAACCTGGGAAGGATGCTTCCTTTCCTAAATAGGTATCCGGATGGTGAGGCGGCGCGGGGGTTGATTGCGGGCTTTCGGGATGGTTTTAGGATTCCCTGTTCTTTGGAAGGGGTGCCGCCGTTAGCCAGGAATTTGCGCTCGGCTTTAGATCACCCGGGGGTGGTGGATGACAAATTGGGTAAGGAGGTGGCGCTGGGCCGGATGGGCGGGCCTTTCGAAGTGCAGCCGTGGGGGGACCTGGTGGTTTCCCCGTTGGGTGTGGTTCCTAAGAAGGAGCCGGGGAAGTTTCGCTTGATTCATCATCTGTCTTTTCCGAAAGGGGGGTCGGTCAATGATTTCATTGACCCGGAGGCGTGTACGGTTTCCTACACGTCTTTTGACGCGGCGGTACGGTGGGTCAGGCGGTATGGTCGTGGGGCTCTCATGGCCAAGGCGGATGTGGAATCGGCGTTTCGACTTCTGCCGGTCCACCCGGACAGCTTCCGGCTGTTGGGATGCCATTGGAGGGGCAAGTTTTATGTAGATTTGTGCCTGCCCATGGGTTGTTCCATTTCATGCGCCTATTTTGAAGCTTTTAGCTCACTTTTGGAATGGGTGGTGAGAGATGTTTCGGGCCTGGAGTCGGTCATCCACTATTTGGATGATTTTCTGTGCGTGGGCCCGCCTGCCTCCAATGTGTGTGCGATTCTTCTGTCCACGTTGCAGCACATTGCGGGCAGGTTCGGGGTGCCGTTGGCGGGGGATAAGACGGAAGGCCCGGTTACGGAATTGAGTTTTTTGGGGATCGTGATTGATTCGCTGGCAATGGAGTGTCGATTGCCAGAGAATAAATTGCGGGATCTGCAGGCGGAGTTGGCAGGGATGCAGGGCCGGCCGAAGGTTCAGCTTCGGGCCCTGCAGTCCCTGTTGGGCAAGCTGAATTTCGCTTGCCGGATCATCCCTATGGGCCGTGTGTTCTGCCGACGGCTGTCGGGGGCCACCGCCGGGGTGACCGCCCCTAATCATTTTGCGGAAGGAACACAGGGAGGACCTGCGGGCATGGCATGAATTCTTGGGGTCGTATAACGGGCGGGCCATGTGGATGTCGGGGCCGGTGAGCAACTTCGATGTGGAGTTGGTTACTGATGCGGCTGGGTCTACGGGCTATGGGGCATTTTTTCGGGGCCGGTGGAGTGCTGAACCTTGGCCGCGCTCCTGGGAGGTTGCGGGGTTGTTGGGCAATTTGGTTTTGCTAGAATTATTCCCGATAGTGTTGGCGTTGGAGCTGTGGGGGGAGGAGTTTCGTAATTTGAAGTTGCGCATCAATTGCGACAACATGGGGGTGGTTCAGGTCCTCAATCGGATGACTGCTTCCTCGCCCCCTGTCATCCGGCTGCTGCGACAGCTGGTTTTTCGCTGTTTGCGGCTCAATGTTTACGTTTCTGCAGTGCATATACCTGGGGTGGAGAATTCTTTGGCTGACTCACTCTCTCGTTTTCAGTGGGACAAGTTCCGGCAGCTGGCGCCGGGAGCGGAGGAGTCGGGGGCGCCCTGCCCCGGGTGGATGTGGGAGCTGCCCTTGGAATCGCCGCAGGTTGGTTGAAAAGGTCGTTGAGTGAGGCTACATGGTCCGCTTATTCTAGGGTGTGGGCGGAATGGTGGGCGTTCCTGCGGGAGGTTGGTGTGGCTGGTCGGGGCTCCGACCGGCGCTGGGTGGTATTGTATTGGGTGGCCCGGAATATTGAGACGGGTCTGTCGCCTGCGTCTATTGAGCGGAAGCTGGCTGGGTTGGCCTTTTTGTTTAAACTGTGGGGGGAGCCGGTCGGGACGAAGGATTTTTGGGTGCGGCAAACGTTGCAGGGGTACCGGAGAGATCGGAAGGGTCGGGATGCGCGCCGGCCGGTGTCGTTTGACAATTTGGTGGCAATTTGTTCTCGGCTGGTGGACGTTTGCTCGTCTGCTTACGAGACCGTTCTGTTTACGGCAGCTTTTTCGTTGGCGTTTTATGGGGCGTTTAGGATAGGGGAGTTGGTGTGTCGCTCGAAACGGGTGGCCGGGGGTCTGTTGAATCAGTATGTGCAGGTGGTTGCGGATCGGGTGAGTATACGGTTGCGTAGGTTCCAAGACTGATCAGCGGGGCAAGGGAGTGGCGATTACGCTGCTCGCCCTTCCGGGCTCGGCAGTATGCCCGGTGGCGGCGGTACGGGCTTTCCGGGCGGTGCGGCCTGCGGGGGCAGTCCCCTTTTTGGTGCATGCGGAGGGCTCTTTTCTATCCCGGTTTCAGTTTGTGTCGGTTTTCCGGCAATGCCTGAGAGTGGTGGGTTTGGATGAGCGGGAATACGCGTCCCACTCTTTCCGGATTGGGGCGGCAACGGAAGCGGCACGATGTGGGCTGGAGGAGGCGGTGGTTCGCCAGATTGGTAGGTTGGAGTCCCGGAGGTTCCGGTCCTATGTCCGGCCGCAGTTGGTCTTGGGGTAAGGTGGTTGCGGCTGGGGGTGTTGTTGTTTGTTGTTGGGATTTCTGGGGGGGGAGTACTGTACTTGTAACGTTCCGTTGGTTGTTGTGTTATTTCTCTTGTTTTCATTCCAGATGGAGGTTCTCCACGCCTCGTTTGGATCCTGGGGCATTCGTACGTGTGCTGGGGGGCCAGGAGAGGTGATTCTCTACCAGCAGGCAGGCAATTGGGTATCCCCAGGCGGGTGGCTAGGGTGATGTGGTTGGGGTTCCCGGGCATGAGGTGGGAGCGTGTCATGAGGGAGGTGGAGCGCTTCGCTTTGAGAGACAGGCCCCCGGATGTGCTGGTTGTTCACGCGGGGGGCAATGACCTGGGAGTTCGGAAGGTGAAGGACATTTTGGCAGATATTAAGGCGGATGTGTTGCGCCTGCGAGTCCTTTTCCCGGGCACCATTTTGGTGTGGTCGGACATTGTGGCCAGGAGGGTGTGGCGTTGGGCTAGGTCTTTAGCCAGCATTGAAAAAACTAGGATAAGGGTGAATAAGGTGGTTGGGCGGTTTGTGGTGCAGAATGGGGCATTGTGGTTCGACATCGGGAGTTGGAGGTGAATGTGGGGCTTTATCTTCGGCAGGATGGCGTTCACCTGTCGGATGTGGGGATTGACCTCTGGTCCTTGGGCTTACAGGAGGGGATACAGAAAGCTCTTCGGGTGTGGGGTGGCCCTCAAGGTTGAGGGGGTCACCCTTTCGGGCTGTGGCGGTGTGTTTTCTGGTGGTTTCTGACGGTAGACAGGTACTCAGAAGGGATCTGAGGGTGTGGGGGGCTCATCTAACGATCGGCCCCTCTGGGTATTCCTGAACGTTGGAGGGAATACGGTTATGTTCACTGGCGGAAGTTGTCTCCGACCGGTCACAGGTGGAGGCCTTTGGGAAGTTGGTCAGGTGTACCGCAGTGATTTGGTATTGGCTTAAGTGGGGTCACCGTCAGAGATCACCAGAATGGGCAGTTAATGTTATTTAATGTGGTTTAATGTTAATAAAGTTATTTATATTTATATATTTATATATATTTATATATTTTCATATTTACAAGTTATTGGAGTGAATTTTGAGTTATGTTTAATAAAGGCTGTTGTGGCCAGTTTACTCCAACCTATGGTGTGGTCTCGTTTCTAATAGGTAAGGAATAGTATGAGGGGAACATTCAGACTACACTAGTCATGAAATAAAAGAGGGGGAACAATAAGTTGCCCACCAAATGGGAATGAGACAGAATGAGGAGTGAAGGAAGAGGATTAAAGATTTAAAAAAAAAATAATAATAATAGGTTTAAGTTGTTTAAAATGATCGGTTACTTACCTATATGCATGAGCCAGTCAGGCAAGTCAGTTATGCAGCAGAGTAGCGGTGACAAGTAAGAAGACGCCCTCCCTGCCATCCATTGTCACAGCCAGATATTGTGTGGTTTGTTAAGTCCCTTCTTGGGAAGGGGACAGTTTGTGGTGTTAAGTTTAATTAGTTTATTATTATTATTATTATTATTCAGGATTTATATAGCGCCAGCAATTTACGCAGCGCTTTACAATATAAAAGGGAGACAATACAGTTACAATACAATTAAATACAAGAAGATTAAGAGGGCCCTGCTCAGAAGAGCTTACAATCTAAAAGGGTGGGGCAGGTGGTACAGAAGGTTATAACTGTTGGGAATGAGTTGATGGAAGTGGTAGGAGATTAGTTTGAGACGTGATAGGCTTCCCTGAATAGATGAGTTTTCAGAGATCGCCTGAAGGTAGCAAGAGTAGGGGATAGCCGGACCGGTGGAGGTAGCGAGTTCCAGAGGATTGGAGAGGCTCTGGAGAAGTCCTGGAGACGAGTGTGGGAGGAGGAGACGAGAGAGCTTGAGAGTAGGAGGTCTTGAGAAGAACGGAGGGGGCGGTTTGGGTGATATTTGGAGACAAGATTGGTGATGTAGCTCGGGGCAGAGTTGTGAATGGCTTTGTATGTGGTGGTTAGTATTTTGAATTGAATTCACTGGGTGATTGGGAGCCAGTGTAGGGATTGGAGGAGAGGGTTGGCAGACACTGAGCGGTTGGTAAGGTGGATAAGTCTGGCAGCAGCATTCATGATAGACTGAAGAGGAGATAGCCTATGGAGAGGCAGGCCAATGAGAAGGGAGTTGCAATAGTCAAGGCGAGAGATAACAAGGGAGTGAATGAGGAGCTTGGTAGTTTCATTTGTTAAAAAGGGGCGAATTTTAGAGATGTTACAGAGGTGAAATCTACAAACTTTTGACAACGATTGGACTTGGGGCTGAAATGACAAGTCAGAGTCTAGGGTTACACCTAGTACCCTGGCGTGAGGGGATGGCCTGATGGTTGCATTGTTGATTTTGATGGAAAAGTCATGGAGGGGGGCATGTGCAGGGGGGATTATTAATAGCTCAGTTTTAGAAAGGTTTAGTTTAAGGAAATGGTGTGACATCCATGCTGATATGTCAGTTAGCAGGTTAGTAATGCGAGAGGACACTGAAGGAGTGAGGTGAGGTGAGGAGTAGACAGATATATTTGGGTGTAGGGATGAGCTTCGAGTTTGAGTCGAACTCATGTTCTACTCGAACATTGCCTGTTCGCCTGTTCAGCGAACAGTGAACAATTTGGGCTGTTCGCAGCAAATTCGAAAAGCCGGAACACCCTATACAAGTCTATGGGAGAAATCTAAAGTGCTAATTTTAAAGGGTAATATGCAGGTTACTGTCCTAAAAAGTGTTTGGGGACCCGGGTCCTGCCCCAGGGGACATGGATCAATGCAAAAAAAAGTTTTAAAAACGGCCGTTTTTTCAGGAGCAGTGATTTTAATAATGATTAAAGTGAAACAATAAAAGTGTAATATTCCTTTAAATTTCATAGCTGGGGGGTATCTATAGTATGCCTGTGAAGGGGCGCATGTTTCTGGTGCTTAGAACTGTCCCTGCACAAAGTGTCATTTGTGCAGGAAAAAAAGTCTTTTAAAATCACTTGCGGCTATTGTCGGGTCCCGTAATACAGAGAACACTCAATGAGTGTTCTCTGCATTAGCCGACAATTCATTCATTCATTGATAAAAAAAAAAAAGCGTGGGGGTTCCCCTAAATTCAATTACCAGGCCCTTCAGGTCTGACATGGATATTAAGGGGAACCCCGTGTCAAAATTTTAAAAAAAATTTGACGTGGAGGTCCCCCTAAATATCCATAACCAGACCCTTCAGGTCTGATATGGATATTAAGGGGAACCCCGCATCAAATTTAAAAAATTTTTTACGTGGGGGTCCCCCTAAAAATCCATATCAGACCCTTTATCCGAGCACGCAACCTGGCAGGCCGCAGGAAAAGAGGGGGGACGAGAGAGCGCCCCCCCCTCCCTCCTGAACCGTACCAGGCCACATACCCTCAACATTAGGAGGATGCTTTGGGGGTCTGTGACCCCTCAAAGCACCTTGTCCCCATGTTGATGAGGACAAGGGCCTCATCCTCACAACCTTGGCCGTTGGTTGTGAGGGTCTGCGGGCAGGGGGCTTATCAGAATCTGGAAGCCCCCTTTAACAAGGGGACCCCCAGATCCTGGCCCCCCCCTGTTTGAAATGGTAAGGGGGTACAAAAGTACCCCTACCATTTCACAAAGAAAGTGTCAAAATGGTTAAATAAGACAAACACACTTTTGAAAAATTCCTTTATTAAAAATAAAAAAAAATAAAAAAAAGATTCCAGCGGTGCTAATCCACTCTTGCTATCCAGCGACGGGTCTCCGGGGTCCAGCGATGGATGATCATATCCAGCGACGGGGGATCTCTCAGTCCAGCGCTGTCCATACATCCGTCTTCTGTCTCCACTCCGGAGACACTGCAGAGATCCCAGCGCTGACGTTTCTTATATTAGGAGGGCGGGGCCACCCGTCACCTGACCCCGCCCCTCTGACGCTGGAGAGGGAAGCCAGGGGTTCCCCAGTGACGTGTGGGTGACCCCGCCCCCTCTGATGTAACGGAAACCTGCGTTACATCAGAGGGGGCGGGGTCACCCACACGTCACTAGGGAACCCCTGGCTTCCCTCTCCAGCATCAGAGGGGCGGGGTCAGGTGCAGGTGGCCCCGCCCTCCTACTATAAGAAACGTCACCGCTGGGATCTCTGCAGTGTCTCCGGAGTGGAGACAGAAGAAGGATGTATGGACAGCGCTGGACTGAGAGATCCCCCGTCGCTGGATATGATCATCCATCGCTGGACCCCAGAGACCAGTCGCTGGATAGCAAGAGTGGATTAGCACCGCTGGAATCTTTTTTTTATTTTTAATAAAGGAATTTTTCAAAAGTGTGTTTGTCTTATTTAACCATTTTGACACTTTCTTTGTGAAATGGTAGGGGTACTTTTGTACCCCCTTACCATTTCAAACAGGGGGGGGCCGGGATCTGGGGGTCCCCTTGTTAAAGGGGGCTTCCAGATTCTGATAAGCCCCCCCGCCCGCAGACCCTCACAACCAATGGCCAGGGTTGTAATGATGAGGCCCTTGTCCTCATCAACATGGGGACAAGGTGCTTTGAGGGGTCACAGACCCCCAAAGCATCCTCCCAATGTTGAGGGTATGTGGCCTGGTACGGTTCAGGAGGGAGGGGGGCGCTCTCTCGTCCCCCCCTCTTTTCCTGAGGCCTGCCAGGTTGCGTGCTCGGATAAAGGGTCTGATATGGATTTTTAGGGGGACCCCCACGTAAATTTTTTTTAAAATTTGATGCGGGGTTCCCCTTAATATCCAAATCAGACCTGAAGGGTCTGGTTATGGATATTTAGGGGGACCTCCACGTCAAATTTTTTTAAAATTTTGACACGGGGTTCCCCTTAATATCCATGTCAGACCTGAAGGGCCTGGTAATTGAATTTAGGGGAACCCCCACGCTTTTTTTTTATTTTTTTTATCAATGAATGAATGAATTGTCGGCTAATGCAGAGAACACTCATTGAGTGTTCTCTGTATTACGGGACCCGACAATAGCCGCAAGTGATTTTAAAAGACTTTTTTTCCTGCACAAATGACACTTTGTGCAGGGACAGTTCTAAGCACCAGAAACATGCGCCCCTTCACAGGCTGCGCCCCTTCACAGGCATACTATAGATCAGTGATGGCGAACCTTGGCACCCCAGATGTTTTGGAACTACATTTCCCATGATGCTCCACTACACTGCAGAGTGCATGAGCATCATGGGAAATGTAGTTCCAAAACATCTGGAGTGCCAAGGTTCGCCATCACTGCTATAGATAGATAGAATTTAAAGGAATATTACACTTTTATTGTTTCACTTTAATCATTATTAAAATCACTGCTCCTGAAAAAACGGCCGTTTTTAAAACTTTTTTTTGCATTGATCCATGTCCCCTGGGGCAGGACCCGGGTCCCCAAACACTTTTTAGGACAGTAACCTGCATATTACCCTTTAAAATTAGCACTTTAGATTGTGAACGTTCGAGTCCCATAGACTTTAATAGGGTTCTAAAGTTCACACGAAGTTTAGGTCTGTTCGCAGGTTCTGGGGCGAACCGAACAGGGGGGTGTTCGGCTCATCCCTATTTGGGTGTCATTGGCGTATAAGTGGTATTGGAAGCCGTGGGTGGTTATCAAGTGACCAAGGGAGGAGGTATAAATAGAGAAGAGAAGGGGTCCAAGAACAGAGCCTTGGGGGACCCCCACAGAAAGAGGCAATGGAGAGGAGGATACAGAGTTGTAGGTGACACTGAAGGAGCGCTGTGATAGATAGGCAGAGAACCAGGAAAGCGCAGAATCTCGGAGGCCAAGGGAATGTAGTTTATTGAGGAGGAGCGGGTGGTCAACAGTATCAAAGGCAGCAGAGAGGTCAAGTAGTAGGAGTATGGAGTACTGGCTGTTGGTTTTAGCAGTTAGTAGATCATTAGTGAGTTTTAGTAAGGCAGTTTCTGTGGAGTGCTGAGAGCGAAAGCCAGACTGTAATGGGTCAAGAAGGTTATTTTCACTGAGGTAGGAGCTAAGGCGGTTGTAGACAAGGCGTTCTAGAAGTTTAGAGGTGAATGGGAGCAATGAGATAGGTCTTAAGTTGTTCAGGTTGGTGGGGTCTAGTGAGGGTTTTTTAAGTATGGGGGTGATCTGCGCATGTTTTAGAGGGGAGGCGAAGGTGCCACTTGAGAGGGAGAGATTGAAGATGTGAGTGAGGGAGCATAAGATAGAATTAGAGGGTGACCTTAATAGTTGTAAGGGGACAGGGTCCAAGGGACAATTGGTTAGGTGAGCATCTGAGAAAAGTTTTGCAACCTCTTCAGTAGTAGCCAATTCAAAAGAGGAGAGTGTTGAATGTGCTATTAGGCCAGGTATGTTGGGTAGGGAAGATGTACGCACAGCGGAGGTGTCCTCGCGAATTGCATTAATCTTGTCTTTGAAGTGATTGGCAATCTCTTGGGCAGTGAGTGAGTTGGTGGGTAGAGGGGGTGGGGGACGAAGCAGAGAGTTAAAAGTTGAGAAGAGCCGACGGGGATTGGATGACAAAGTATTAATAAGAGATACAAAGTAGGCTTGTTTGGCAGCATGGAGGCAGGACACCTTTCCCACCGTAAATCCTCTGGCTTACTGGGTCTTGAGGATGGATCACTGGCCAGAGCTTGCACAGTATGCAATTGAGCTACTGGCCTGTCCTGCATCCAGCGTTCTTTCAGAACGCACCTTCAGTGCTGCTGGTGGCTTTGTTACCGATCACAGGGTGCGCCTGTCCACCGAATCAGTTGATCGACTGACCTTCATCAAGATGAATCAGTCTTGGATCACCCACAGCTACCAAGCACCTGAAGCTGATGTAACCGAATAATTTTTTTTGAAATATCACATCCCTTCAAGACTGCCTATGCTGATGCTGAGTGACTGTCCTGTTATGTTGACTGTCTATCCTCTTCCTCCTCCACTGATATGTTGGAAGAACATTTCTGGCTCTGGGTGATGCCATCAGCCCAATTTTTCTGCCCCTGTTTAACAGGGGCGTTTAATTACAATTTTTGATGCAATGCTTTGCAGCAGGGCTAATTCCTGCAATAAAACTAGAGTATATGGGAGAGGTTGCAGTGTGGTGGCACCAGCACCAGTGCCTAAGGCCCAATTTTTCTGCCCCTGTTTAACAGGGGCGTTTTAGTACAATTTTTGATGCAATGCTTTGCAGCAGGGCTAATTCCTGCAATAAAACTAGAGTATATGGAAGAGGTTGCAGTGTGGTGGCACCAGCACCAGTGCCTAAGGCCCAATTTTTCTGCCCCTGTTTAACAGGGGCGTTTAATATCAATTTTTGATGTGATGCTTTGCAGCAGGGCTAATTCCTGCAATAAAACTAGAGTATATGGGAGAGGTTGCAGTGTGGTGGCACCAGCACCAGTGCCTAAGGTCCAATTTTTCTGCCCCTGTTCAACAGGGGCGTTTAATTACAATTTTTGATGCAATGCTATGCAGCAGGGCTAATTCCTGCAATAAAACAAGAGTATATGGGAGAGGTTGCAGTGTCGTGGCACCAGCACCAGTGCCTAAGGCCCAATTTTTCTGCCCCTGTTTAACAGGAACTAGTAATTACAATTCTTGGTATAATATTTCACAGGAGGGCCCGTTCCTGTGCCCACCCAGAGTAACTGTGAGGACTTATAGTGTTGTGGCACCAGCACCACAACCACCAAATGTCAATTTTTCTACCACTGTTCAACAATGGCATGTAATTACAATTCTTGATATAATCGTTCACAGCAGGGCGCTCCAGCGCCCACCAAGAGTCACTTTGAGGGCTTACAATGTTGTGGCAAAACCAACACCTTGTTCCGCCATTTCTGCAGAGCATATAGGGCAGGCCCCTACTTTCAAACATCCAACTTACAAACATCTCCTACTTGCAAACCGAAGGAGACAACAGCAAGTGAGATGAAAAAAAGACGTACGACAAAACAAATTATACAGGGGTGATAACCCTTCCCTATGTTTTCCAAAAAGCTTAAAAATAGTTTTTTTGACTGGATCTACACTTTAAAAATTTACCAGTTGAAAATTACAAACAGATTCAACTTAACATAACAAACCTACACAGTCCCTGTCTTGTTTTCACCGCCTGTATACTGCTGTTCTGAGTATATAGGGCCTGGGGGCCACACGCATTTCCTTTTTTTAATATGGGTACTGGGTTCCCCTTAATATGCGTACAAGACCCAAAGGGGCTGGTAATGGGCAGGGAGGGCTACCCATGCCATTTTTCTCAATGATTTTCAACCATATTGCAGGAACCAGATATAACATTAAAACCGCAAGCAGTTTTAAATGGTGTTATTTCCATTTAATGTCATTTTGTGCAGGGACTGTTCTAAACACGGGAAACACGTGGCACTTCACAGGCATACTACAGACACCCCCCAGGCACCATATTTAAAGGAATATTTCACTTTTTTTTTTTCACTTTAATTGTCATTAAAATCAGTGCTCCCGCCAAAACGGCCATTTTTAAAAACATTTTAGGCATTGACCCATGTCCCCTGGGGCAGGAGCCAGGTCCCCAAACCCTTTTTAGGACAGTATCTTGCATATTAGCCGTTAAAATTAGCACTTTTAATTTTGAACGTTCGAGTCCCATAGACTTCAATGGGGTTCTAACGTTCGTACGAATTTAGGGTCCGTTCGAAAGTTCTGGTGCGAACCGAACCGGGGGGGTGTTCGGCTCATCCCTACTGGTCAGTCTCTACAGCACAATCGTCCCAGGTACCAGGTAGGGAGGTGGGGAGGTTTTCAGGAGGTTAAAGAGGAACGTCTGTATTTTTTGTTTAAAGTAAATTCTAAAGTCAAATACTGTAGCTGCTGACTTTTAAAAATAAGGTACTATCCAGTGCCTGGGGTTCCAGCACTACCTTCCTACATTTGGTTCTTCATACTATTGCAGGTCCCAGCAGCTGCCATTTTGGATATGGAAGCTGACGGTGACTTCCTGCGGAATTACAGCTGACTCCCCACTGAGCATGCACAAGATTGTGCAGCTTGTGTGACTAGTCATGCAGTCTCCTAGAGACTAAGTGCATATCATTCTTGCTTAGGCAAAAACTAAGAAACGGGGAGCAGGTACCCATCAAAAAAGGTACCTGCTCTCTGTAAAAACAGTAAAAAACTCAAAAGTGTTAGAGCGGTAGGGAGTTGAGTAAGCAGCACTTTCACCTTGAGGCTGTGTTCACATGAAATGGGGCCAAAGACACACAGGACCTCTGTGCAATCTGCTCTTAAGCTGCCCCAGAGATATGGGTATCAGCTCCATAGAGAGCCGGTCACAGTCTCCTGTCATGTGAATTAGATGCAGGGAAAACTGCATCCAGTTCGCACTAGTGTGAACTCAGCCTTAGTGAATATCTGCTTTCAGGGTTTGTTCACCCAGGTGGTGATAGGGGAAATCATATAACTGGGTGGCTGTTTTACTTTTTCCCAAACGCCCCCCTTAAGTTGCAATTGCAGCAAGACAGGATTATAAACATGCCACAGCCATTATGCTTTTCTTTTTAGATATGACAAGCTTGGTGGGCAGTACTGCCAAAGAATGTGCCCAATCCAAGTGAATGGGACTGTGTCAGTGGTGACCGGTAATCATTTTTTGAAGGGGGGGGGTAGGAAGACAGTACCACCCGCCCATCGGTCGGCCTTGTCTGGTACACTTACCCTATCTATGCAGCGCTTCTCTTCCTCTGCTCTCCATGGGCATCAGCGGCTTCCGTTTCCTCCCTCCTCCTCGCCAGCCAATAGGGAGTCTTCTCTTTTCGGCCAATAGAAAAACGGGTCTCAGACCTGCTTCTGATTGGCCAAATTGAGGATCAGCGTTACAACAGAAAATATTCATTCACTGTAGTAACACCTAGGTGGGCTCATGGGGAAATGCTCTAAACTCCAAGCCCACCCTATTTTGATGCCTATTGGAGCCTATGGCTCTAATCGGGTGCTTCTAAAAAAAAAAAAAACGCAGCTGTAATTCAGATGCCTGGCATCCTGTAAGAGGCTGTATACACCAATAGGGGGAGGCCCTGCCAGCCATGGATAGATTCATGCAATGCATGAATCTATACATTATTCCTATGGGGGTGGCATGGATAGAGGAAGCATTGCCTGGGCGCCCTTAATGGATGGGGCTGCCACTGGACTGTGTCACACCTGCCTTGCAACTGCTGAAGCATAGTGGTGTGAGCTTTTCAGAGTTAAAATGGGCATTGAGGTGGCAGCATATCACCTCCCAGCTGCAGGTCAACCACCCTCTAAAAAGCGGTCTCAGCTTTTCAGAGGGCCAGCAGCGGATGCTGCATGTGTGAACAAGCCCTTAAGGTGTTTATAAACCTTCTTCGTGCTTCAAGGAATCCTTTTGTGTCTTTTTTGGTCTCTTTATTGAGTGCGGTCTTCTTGCATTTCATTTTGAAAACATAGCATCAAGTCTTGAAACTGGCGTTGAGAGGTAGGGTCAGATAAGGTCCAGCTGTTAAGGATTGCTTTCCTCCTAAGTGCAGATACAACAAGCATTAACTGCTTAGCACCTTTAAAGAATCTCTTACAATCCTGTCCAGCAATCCTTTAGATTGCTCATTCAGGAGTGTAAAATGGATACTTTACTAAGAGTGTGCAGAGCATTACTAACTATTTGGTGCCAGATTCATCTAACCCTTTCACTGCCAGAGCCAGTTTTGCTGTTTTTTTTTTTTGGACACATGTTTAAAAAATCATTTTAGGCCTGAAGATTATGTAAAACCCCCAAACATTTTATATTTTCTGAAAGCAGACAAGCTAGAGAAAATAATAGTGGTCGTTCAATTTTTTTATGCTAGCAGAACGGTTTATGAAACACTGAGTACAAAATAAACTGAAGTTAATTTTGGGAAACATAAATGCAAAATATTCCAACATTTTTTGGCAAAATATAAAAGACGAGGTTGTGCCAAGTACTGTAAATAGATACCCAGCATGTAAAACCTTAGAATTTGCGTCCTCCCATGAAGTGGCTACAAATTTTGGTACCTTGTATTTTCCACAGTTGATGCTTTAAATGCCATTTAAGGTCTTTAATTTAGGGTTAATCATGAACAATGGCCCTAGAATTATTGCTCTCTCTCTGATGTGCCCAGTGATATGTAACATGTATAGTACTATCAACGTTTTCATGCATAGGTGCCCCCAAAACGTGCATTTATGCTTTGTACAGGCATGTAAAGTATATGAAATTTAAATTTATTAGGTGTAGCTTTGAAATTAAATGATATGATGCATTTTTTGCATGACAGGTTCTCTTTATTGAGACGTCGGGGGTCTTAATACCCCTGATGTTTCACTTGCCCACCAATGAGTCTAATGCAGTGCTGCTGCTTTCTTTTTTAAAATAACACATACTTTGTGTTTTGTGTCCTTTGAAGTGGAAGTAAACTAGGATTGCCACCTTTTCTTCGAGCTAAACCCAAACACTTTTGAGGCCTGGGACACCTTTGGGTGCCCCAAGGAGAGTAGTAATATGGTGTGCATAGCATGCCGTAGTGAACAGTGGGTGTGACAAAATTGCTCTTGCTGACAACATTGCTGATGCCGAACCTGCCCCCAGACAGCTGCCCACAGCTCCTGGACAGCAACAGATTTGTGTGTGACTATCTTGTTTACTTGGGGAGCCAAAGTCCGCTCTGAATAGTTACATAGTTAGTAAGGTTGAATAAAGACACCAGTCCATCCAGTTCAACCTGCACACTCACATCCATCCCTACCATCAAGGAGCCCACAATCCAAGGTCCCCATTCATATACTAGGGCCAATTTTGGACAGAAGCCAATTAACCTACCTGCATGTCTTTTTCAGTCCGCCTGAAACCCGGACACATGATTTAAAACCCGGACTGTTCGGGTGAATCATGAACAGGTGACAACCCTAAAGGAAGCTGCCATTTTAGCCTCTGTTTAATCTGCATCTGCCATGATGCTTCACATGTGATATGTTATGACACCAGCCATTGGATGGTTTGACAGTTTGTTTGAGAGCACAACCAATGTGACAGCTAACATTTCCGGCATGCCAGGAATGTTAACTGTTTTTTAAAACTATCAAATCAATGGGTTTACTTTCGCTTTAATCATTTATTTTTTGTCACAGTAAGATGTGCCGAAAAGTTTTCAGCCCTGGGCTCTTTAGAGGTATTCTAAACCTGAGGAAATGCTAAACCTGTCAGCTTTTTATTGTTGTCTGTGTTTCCACTGGGAGATTCAACATGTACATTTGTCCTGGTGATAATTGTTCACTGATGTAAAAAAAATATTTTTTTTTTTAAATGTATATTTATTGAGAAAAAGTTTTCTTTCGCAGAACAAAGTATTTATGCTTCCGATACATACAATCAAAATTAACATTGCAACTGTAACAGCAAATACCGCCGCAGGCGGGATATCAAATGTTGGTATCTTAATATATCACATTAAGGGGAAAGGAAAAGGATACACCACGGATTCGCAAATAAAAAAATACATAGTTAAACCAAGTGCCATATGTTATATAGGGAACGTAGGGATAGGATCCCGGGAGAGAGCCATGGGAAAAATTTCCTGGAAGCTCATATCTATACATCAGGGTGTTGCCTCAGGATTAGATATGGAGTTGTCCCATCTGTCCCATATTTTAGAAAATTTAGGTAGGGAGTCCTGTACCAAAGCAGTCATATGTTCCATCCTGCGTATGTTTGCAATAGCGGAAATCAACTGTGAGTGAGTTGGGGGGGAGGAGGACAACCAGAGAGCAGGAATCACTCTCTTGGCAGCTAGGAGGATATATGCTGTCAGCTTCTTAGCGCATTTTGATAGCGTTGCAACAGGCAGGCCCAGTAAGTAATGCCTAGGGTCTAAAGGGATAACGACCCCCAACACGGTATGGAGCAGGGATTGGACCATAGACCAAAAAAGTACAATCAAAGGGCAACTCCAAAAAATGTGATAATGAGTGCCCTCATGTCGTAGGCACCTCCAACACATCTTAGATATAGAGGGGTCGTATTTGTGTACCAAAACATCAGTATCTTGTAAGCTGTCTCTCTCTGCTCCACACACCTAGAGACCTTGGAGGTAGACAACCAGACGTCTTGCCATTGAGAGAGAGTTAAGGGAGTTTGTAAAATAGTGGCCCATCTCCTCATATAGAGGTGAGCCTCCGCGGTGGGGACGGTTGAATTATGAAGTATGCTGTATATAGAGGATATGAGGCCCTTCTGGCAAGGACCCTGGGAGCATAAAGTTTCAAAGGTAGTAGGGTTGACCAGAGCCAGGTCAGGGGATCTGGAATGAAAATAGTGTTTAAATTGGAGGTATGAAAAAAGGAGTTGGTTCGGGATATCATATTTATTCTGAAGCTCTAGAAAGGATAGGAATTTACGAGGACCAGAATCGTAGACTGGAACATCCATGCACAAACAAAAGATTGGGTATACTTAGAGTCCTCTTCCACTAAACTCCCCATACGCTCGTTACCATGGCTAAATCATGTACATTATAAAGCTGACGTCGATTCACACCCACTCATCGCCCCTACGCTGAGATGCTTCCGCGCTATTTGTGCGAAACATTTGATTTCTTCGGTCCCGGGCCCGCTTACCCCTTTGAAGCTTAATCCAGACTTCCCTCCTGGCATGTATGGACACTTTCCCTGAGAACACTGGTCATTTGATTTAATCCTACTACAACATTTCTTCTCTAATGGACAAATGCTTACAGCTGATCAATTAGCGACAATACATGACATGCCCCCTATACCAAGCTGGACTTTCCAGCAAACCACGCACTACTTACGCTCTGTTGCTAAACTAAAAGATTGCTCTAGAAGACTGACACCCTTCGAATCTTTGTGCATGTCGTCCACATCTCAATCACATCTCATTTCTCAAACTCAATCACTCCTCTTCCATAATCATACACCCAAATCTCTTAGAACATGTATAACTTGGGAGAAAGAATTAGACATCACTTTGTCATCGGAAGAATGGGAAACTATACTTCTCCACATACACAAAGGTTCGCTTAATGTCTGTACCCAAGAAAATGGCTATAAGCTTTTCACACGTTGGTACAGAACTCCGGAACTCTTGCATAAGTGGAGCCCGAGTACCCCTGAAACATGTTGGCGCTGCCAGATAGCAAAAGGCACACTTTTACATGTTTGGTGGGATTGTCCCCGAATTCAGCCCTTTTGGAAATCAGTCCATAAAATAATTCAGAAGGTCACCACTTACACCCTACCCTTTTCCCCAGCACAATTTTTGTTACACCATACTAATTTAGGCACTTCAACCTACCGAAAGTCCCTGCTTATTCATTTAATTAACGCTGCTAAACTTTGTATTCCCAAACACTGGAAATCCCAAACTAGCCCGTCCATCAAAGACTGGACGATGAGAGTCCAGGCAATAGCTGACATGGAGGAACTTATACACATTTCGAAAGATACCCTGCATAAATTCACCCAGAAATGGGCTTGCTGGAAGGATTTTGAGACTACATCAGATTATAAGCTAATTTTTTTCAATCCTTGAATGAATGGCTGACACTGTCCCCATGCTTCCCACATGTAATTGATCTGAGTGGATTTTGTACTACTGTCACCCTATAACCTGCTAGATTTGCTTATAACCTGTTTATGTAGCGCATTATTGAACTTTATTTGGTTGGTACCGCAAGATTTGAGGTGCACCCCCTGTAGTTCTTTTGTCTATAGACCCGTACACTATATTTAGACTCTTTTTTGTTTGTCTTATGATAGCTGAGATGTTATACTTCATTGATAATTACTGATGATTGTTTAAGCTACTTCCCGTACTTCACTCTCGCCTCCCTTTCACCTCTCTTTCAACCCCCCCCCTCCATCCGCTCCATCCCCTTTCTTCCCCCCTCTCCTTTCCCTGCCCTTCCTACAATGTCCGTCCCTTCCTCTCCCCCATTTTTCCTTACCATTCCCCCATGTTCTAATCGCAGATCTAAGAGTACCTTGTAATGTAAACGGTTACGCATGACATAAGACATAGACCTAAAATGCTCTTGTTACAGACAACATAGGATGTTTATACGCTAACACCTTCCGCTTACCTCATTTGATTAAGGCTGGAGATTTTGTTTTGTTTTTCTTTTTCATATGCTGTTTACAACATACGTGACTTTGATTGTATGAAAATCTGTTATTTGTTTTCATATTTACAATAAAATATTTTGAAAAAAAAAAAAAAAAAAGGAATTTACGAGATATCGGGTGCACCAGGTGGCGAAGTTGGAAGATACCCGAACTGAACCAAGGGAACATATTCTTCAGGGAGAGGCCATCAGGTAAGTCTGGGTTGAAAACGACATTTAACAAGGGTGAGCATGGAGAAGAGAGAGAGAACCTCCTATGACATTTTTTCCATATAGATAGAGTAAATAGCATCGGCCCAAGGAGTATGTGTCTAAGCTGAGCCATAGAGGAGGGCAGATCTGACCACAACATAGAGCAAGGGTGAACAGGACTAATGACACTCATCTCAAGTTCCGACCATCTACTGGTAGCGAAATAGGACGACCAGGAGATAGCCGGCAGAAGGTGAGTCGCATAAAAATACTTCACTATATCAGGAGCTCCCAACCCCCCATGGGACCGTGGAGCAAAGACCACGGTCTGGGCGATTCTGTGCATTTTATTTCCCCATATAAATTTAGTGAAGGCCCGTTGAATATTCCGAAGCTGAGGCATGGAAATAGCAATTGGTAACGTTTCAAAGAGATACAAAAACTTAGGGAGTATGGCCATTTTTAATACATTAATCCTACCCAGGAGGGACAGAGGGCAAGTTGACCAGCCTCGGAGCAGGCTATGTGTTTCCGCAATCAGAGAAACAAAGTTAGCTTCGTATAAGGATTTATATGTAGCGGTCAAGTTAATGCCAAGGTACTTGAGGGAGACAGGGCACCAATGGTAGGGGAATTCATTTTTTAAAGAAGCCAGAAGTGGAGGCGGAATGTGAATAGGGAGCGCTTCAGTTTTAGTCGTGTTAACCCTATACCCCGAGAGTTTACTGAATGTATCCAGGAGTGTATGAAGTTTGGGAAGGGAGATTTGAGGTTTCGTCAAGGTGAGGAGGATGTCATCGGCAAAAAGAGACAACTTGTATTCCTTCAGCCTGAGGGAGATTCCGCTTATATCTGAATCTTCCCTTATAGCTGCGGCCAAGGGCTCGAGGCATAATATAAACAGCAGGGGGGATAGGGGACATCCCTGTCTAGTGCCATTACTATGCGTAAAGAGTGGGGCTCTATAAGATGCCAGTTGGACCTGGGACGTGGGAAGCGAGTACAATGCCTGCAGGGCTGACAGGAAGGAACCAGAAAAACCAAAACGCTGGAGCGTGGCGAACATATACGGCCATCCCAGCCTATCAAAAGTTTTTTGTGCGTCTAAACTTAAAATAATGGCAGGGCGGGATGTCTTGTCTAGCAGGTCTATGAGATCGATGGTGCGTCTAGTGTTGTCACCGGCTCGTCTACCTAGGACAAATCCTACCTGGTCATTATGGACCAGGGTGGGGATCATCAAGGAAAGTCTATTGGCTAAAATTTTGGTGAAGATCTTATAATCGGAGTTAAGTAAAGCTATGGGTCTGTAATTGTCCGGTAGGGTAGGGGATTTACCCGGCTTCGGGATAACCGTTATGTGCGCATGTAGGAACTGGGAATGAGGCACTATACCTTTCTGTAAAGAGGAAAAAAGATTTAGCAAATGGGGGCTCAGGGTCGGGAGGAATGATTTGTAATAGATATAAGGAAGTCCGTCCGGGCCTGGGGATTTATGGGATGGGAGTGCTTTCACTACCGCAGCCAATTCCTCTGGTGTGACGGCAGCGTTCAAGGTATCCACCTGGGAAGAGGACAACACTGGCAATTTCAAAGAGGTGCAGAAGTCATTAAAGCTATCTTGAGAGAAAGCGTGAGTGGGATCGGAGGTTAGGCAGTTATATAATTTCTTGTAAAAAGCACCAAAAACTTTAGACATTGTTAAGGGGCAGTAGGTTGGTGTGCCATCTGACTGAATGAGAAGATCAGGATAGGAGTGGAATGGGCGGGGTTTGAGCTTATTCACCAACATCCTATGAGGCTTGTTGGTGAACTCATAAAATTTCTGTTTTGCCCAGAGTAGGGCTTTAGAGCATTTATGCAAATCTAATGATTTTTTTTTTAATACGAACTTTTATTGAAACAGAAAGAGAAAAAATAGGCACATACATTGAGCGACTGAGTACTCCAGAATACTAGCATCAAAGCACAGTACACAGAGTAACAACAATACATTGCTTGTGGTAATGGGATAGCAGGCATTCAAGTACAAAACAGAAAAATGGTTGATAAGTACCTGCCACCCAACACATTAGTCATTGTTCGTGGGGGTACAGAGAGCAAGGAATCAAACAGAGATAAAGTATCCCCCACTATACCAAGCATTGGAGTAGTGACTGTAACATCGAATAAAAACAAGTATGGATATGCCAATGAAAACCAAAGAAAAACAGGAAACATAGCACAAAACAGTAACTAAAACTGAAATAATGAAATAAATGCTCAAAAAGGGTACGGGACTACAAGATCCTCGAACTAGGTCAGAACCCCGTTTGGGGGTGAGCAGACTCTCAGACAGTCCCAGCCCGAAGGCATAGGGTCTCAGGGGGACCAAGACTTCCATTTAAGGTCGTATACCGGCATGGTGTCCAAAATTGTATGGGAAATCCTCTCCATTAACTGTATTGCAGCCATCCTCTTGAGCACCCGTTCCCATGCAACCGTAGGCGAACGCCAGAATAAGGCAATCGACCAGTGTACTGCACTAAAGAGAGTATGGGAGAGCTTTTGCTCCGGGGGGGTAGAACCAGGGATATCAGCAAAAAAGAGGCACATTTGGAAGGTAAGCGTGACAGGGGTGCCAATGATACCCGACACTCTGTCCTGCACTTTCTGCCAGAGGGTTCTGAGAGCTGGGCAGCTCCAAAAAATATGGAGATGAGTGCCTGAATCAGGGCAACCCCGAAAACAAGATCCAGAAACGGTGGGGAAGAAGGTATGCAGCTTCGCAGGGGTGTAATACCACCTGGTATGGAGCTTCAACACCGTTTCCTTCACCGCCTCGGACCTGGTGCACTTATGCATATTAGAAATTCTGCGAGACCACTCCTCCGAGGAGACTACCTCTCCCGTCTCCAGTTCCCATTTAAGTATGGCCGCAGATTTCTCCGAAAGGCCCACATCCGTAAGGGATAAGTATATGATGGAGATACCGCCCCTATCTCTAGATTCCGGGCCACAGAGTCTCTCAATTAAGGTGTCCGCCCCCCAGGTGGCCCTCGGGAAATAAGTGTTATAAAAATGTCTAATTTGCAAGTAGCGAAAAAATTCCGAGTTAGGTAGGGCATGAGAGGACCGGAGGGATCCGAAAGAACGAAAGGTCCCCCTGACATGCAGGGAACCATAGGTGATCAGATCCCCCCTAGTCCATAATGCAAAACCAGTATGATCCTGGAGGGCCGCAGGGAACTCAGGGTTCCCGATAAATGAGGCCAGTTTTGGGTTAGGGGGACGAAGTGAGAATTTCCCACTGTACAGGGACCATAGGCGAAGTGACTGACTCACAACTGTATTCAGGGCCGAGATCTCTTTTATGTGTAAGGATTTATTCCAGAGAAGGCCGGGGAGGTAATAGGGGATTACCGAGGAGCGCTCAAAGCGCAACCAGGGCACTGATCTCGGGGAATAGTGCCATTGGGCAAGCTGGAGGAATCTGGCTGAAAGGTAGTACAACCAGATGTTCGGCAAACCCAGGCCTCCCCTGTCTCTACTCCTGTATAACATATGCTTGCCCAAACGAGGCTTTTTGTTGTGCCAGACGAACTTATTAATATCACTTTGTAAAGATTCCAGGGTGAGACGGGAAATATAGTTGGGTAGGGATCTAAATAGAAATAACAGTTTAGGGAGGATCGACATCTTAACCGCCTGAACCCTGCCCAAAAATGAAATATGGTAAGAGTCCCAGGTGTGTAACAGTTGTCTAACGCGGGAAAACATAGCCGGGTAATTAGCAAGGTATATTTTATGGCTAGAAGCCGCTAGCTTAATCCCCAGATAGGAGAAGGTCTGGCCATCCATAGGAAAGCCAAAGTTCGCTTGAATCTGAGCTGCAATCTGTTGGGGAAAATTAATTGGCAGAGCTGAACATTTCGTGAGGTTAACACCCAGACCAGACAGACCCCGGAAATCATGCAGGACTGAAACTAAGTTAGGTATGGAGACCATGGGGTCCGTCAAAAACAGGAGCACATCGTCCGCATACATGCTCAGCTTAAATTCCTGATCGCCCTTAACATAGCCCCTAATATTAGGGTTAAGGTTGATCGCCCGAGCCAGAGGTTCTATGGCGAGGGCGAACAACAAGGGCGATAACGGGCACCCCTGCCTGGTTCCACGACCCAGTGTAAAATAGTCTGAGTTGCAGCCTGGCAGCTTGATTCGGGTGCGGGGGTGGTGGTAAAGTGCCCTAAAGCCATGAACAAAGGCTCCGGAAAAACCAAACTTCTCCAAAGCCAGTTCTAGATAGGACCACAACACACTATCGAACGCCTTGTGGATATCAAGGCCCAACAGTAAAACTCTACGGGAAAATAGATCAGCATCCTGAATGACATTAGAGGCAAGCCTGATATTATCCGTGATCTGCCTGGTCGGTATAAAACCCGTTTGGTCTGGGGAGACTAGAGAGGTGATTATCTTAGAGAGCCTGTCGGCCAAAATGCGCCCAAATATCTTAAGGTCGGTGTTAATAACCGAAATCGGCCTATAATTCTGTGGAAGAGTGTGGTCCCTATTCGGCTTGGGGATCAGAGACATATTCGCTAAGAGCATGTCATCCGGGAAGGTATTACCCTCAAGGATATGGTCGAACATGGCCCTGAGGTACGGTGTCAGGGAGTCCTGAAATTTTTTATAGTACTGGGCCGAGAATCCATCCGGCCCGGGGGTTTTGGAGGGTTTAAGGGATTTGATAACTTTATAAATTTCCTGATCAGAGCACGGGGAATTCAATGTTTGAATCTGGTCCATAGTTAAACTAGGGAGCGGTATCCCCTCCAGCCAAGCCTCGAGGGCCCGGTCCGGGGGGGAGGCCGGGGGGGAGAGAAGGTCCGCGTAAAACTTGGAAAAAATTTTAAGGATCTCAGCGGGGTGGGAAACTGCAGTGCCTTGAGCGTTTCTTAACCTGTATGTGTGAGGGGCTTGAATAGATTGGTTTAACTTTCTAGCAAACATAGCTGAGGCCGAGCTGCTGTGTAACAGAAACTTGGCCTTAGACCAGCGTAAAGATTTCTCCGTTCTGTCAGACAAGATTCTGTCAAGTTCTAGTCTGTGCGAGTTGATTTGTAATAGGATGTTAAGGTCGTGATCTTGAGAATGTAAGTGATAAAGTCTGTCCAGTTCGATCGTGAGTCTGCGAATGTCAGCCAACCTCTGCCTATTCCTTTCTGCCGCTAACTGAATCAGGTGCCCCCTGACTACCACCTTATGTGCAGCCCACAGTATAGAGGGGGACACCTCATTCGTATCATTATGAGCAAAATACTCTGTAATGTGGGAGGAAATCTGCGTTAACACGATTGGGTCGGAAAGAAGTGCCTCATTTAGTCTCCAACCTGCCACTGAGGGCTTAAGGCCCATGTGGGACAGGTCCAGGGAAACCATCTGATGGTCTGACCATGGGCAAGGGTGAATGGATGCAGCAGTGGAGTTTGCCAGGAGAATTGCTGAACAGAATAAATAATCTAGCCTGGAATAACTGTCATGAGGGTGAGAATAAAATGTATACTCCCTGGCCCCTGTGTTATGGGCCCTCCAAGAGTCTGTCAAATTATGGGAGAGAAGCAATGCTTTTAAAGACTTCGAAAAGGCGTTAGCGGAGCCTCTGTCCCTACTACGGTCAAGCACTGAGTGAGCTACCAGGTTGAAATCACCCCCCACTATCATGTGAGGAGAAATAAAACCATCTAGGACCCGGAAGAACGCCTTAAAAAAAGCTAGTTGTGAGTCATTGGGTGCATATACATTTGCTAGGGTGACCTGTTTACCTTGCAAGGAGCCCTGAAGGATGATAAATCTGCTCTCAGGGTCCTTATACACTTTATCCATGTTAAACAGAACCCCATTACGTAAAAAAATAGCCACCCCTCGGGATCGGGATGCATAAGTGGAGTAATAACCACGAGAATAAGCCTTATCGAAAAATGAGGGGTGATTACCCGTAGAGAAATGCGTCTCCTGTAGGAGCAACACATCTGCCTGCAACTGTTTGTAGGCACTAAATGCTTTTTTACGTTTTTGAGGGGAGTTAAACCCCTTAACATTATGTGAGACTATCTTAATCCCCATTGATCATATTGAGGGAAAAGCAAAACCCAATAGAAGCTTATAACTCCGATCCCGAGGGGGGGGGTGAAAGATAAACATAAACACATTGGACAGCCCAATAGGCCGCACTGCAGAGGAAGACAACTAACGTATATAAATAAGTGTCTCCAGAGGATCTTAACCTTAGGTATCCTAATGGTATAACAAGAAAGTGTCCCGTACCTGAAAATAAAAACAACCAAAAAAAACATAGTGAACATATAAACCATTGGGGTCGGGAGGGGATAGACCATCCCGACATAAAGATAAACCATATCTGCCAGGTGAGTGACCTTCCTGAACAGTAGGACCTCAAGGTCCAACACTCTTGGCCACCCGAGAGGAGACAGATGGCGGGAGGAGCAGGGACTAACACGCCTCCACTCACCCCAACCCTCCACTCTCCCGCGGGGACGCAAGAGCGGGGGGACAAACAAGCGCGGGACCAATATCCCAGCACAGCGGGGACTAGGTAGAGCCAAAGGTGCATCAAGAAATGCGCAGTGGGCCAGAGGGGGGAAGGGTGTCAAAAGCACTGTGTTCTAAGAAGAAAACCCCCCCAACTGGCCTCTACACCAGTCCACCAGTCCCATCAAATCCCAGGCCGGGGAAAAAAAAAGAAAAGAAAAGCAACCGGGCCAACGGGTTAAATATCAAAATGAAAAAAAAACAAGACACGTCCTCACATGAGGTGGGCTCTGAGGTTTTGCCTTTGCCGCCTGCGGTCTCTGTTCGGGGAAGGAGTGGCCCATATGGCCGAAGGGCGAGGTGTAGAAGGCATCCTGGGAAGGTCTTCCTTCGCCATGAGTCCCAGCTTGACCAGGAGCTCCTTGCCCTCCTGAATGGTGGTAACAGAGTACGTGGTGCCGTTTTGGATAACCTGAAGTTTGAATGGAAATCCCCATCTGTACCGAATTCGGGCTTCCTGCAGGGGAGTCGTGATTTCTTTAAATTTACGCCTCTTGTCCAGGGTCGCCGGGGAAATGTCCGGGTAGATTTGGATCTTGACCCCCTCCAGGGTAATGTTGGGGGTGGCTCGAGAAGCCCTTAGGATCTCCTCCTTCACCAAATAATCCTTGAGACACAGGATAATGTCCCTTGGAGGTTTGTCTTCCGGGGGCTTGGGCCGCAAAGCTCTATGCAGCCTGTCACATGTAAATGCAGTGATAGGAGAAGCAGGCAGTAGGGATTGAAACAGCTTCAGCACGGCCGGGGCTATGCCAGTTATGGCCTCCGGGACCCCCCTGAGCCTCAGGTTGTTACGTCTGTTTCTATTGTCAAGGTCCTCCAAGTGGCCCTGGAGCTGGGAGACAGACTCAGAGAGGGTTTCATGATCCCTGCGGAGGTCAGAGTATGCAAGCTGTAGCTCATCATGCTTAGTTTCCAGTAAATCAGTTCTGCCTCCTAAAACAGCAAGCTCCTGTTGCAAAGTGCTGGTGGACTTATGGAGTTCGGTTTGAAACTTCTCCGCCAGTTTTGTGTACATAGCTGTGAGGCTGTCATCCAAGTCCGCTTTAGTGAGTTGTAAAGAGTACTCACCATCCCTGATCGAATGTGCAGGGGAGGCTGCAGGGCTGCCTCTGAGCTCCGGCGTGCGTCCCAGGTCAGCGCCATCTTGAGAATTCCCCGCCATCTCCCGGGCCCTGAGGAGATAATTTGTGAGGGACCGCTGTGCTGGTTTCCCGCGACGGGACTTGGCGGACGGCATGCACCGATCTTTCCCCCGGGGGTGCAGGTACTTCAGGTGCTCGAACAGCGCGTTAAACGGCCCCGGGGAGTGAGATAGCGTCCCCGCTGTGACGGAGCTCCGCTCAAGTGCGACCTTCCAGGTTCGCGCCGCGCATGCGCCCCCCCAAATCTAATGATTTTAACCTTTCGCGTAGGGAGGTCACTGTGCGGAGACGGGACACCGAAGGGGAGGACAAGAGCAGAGCTTCAGCTTTTTGCAAATGTGAAAGAATGTCCAATCTCTGCGCAGCCGAGTCTCGCTTAAGGCGGGAGCCGGCTGAGATACATATTCCTCTGAAGAAGGCCTTGTGTGCTTCCCAAAGGGTGGACACGTCCCGCACAGATCCCACGTTAAGTTAAAAAAAGTCAGTTAAACTTTGGGACAAATGAGCCTTAGTGACCGGATCACGGAGAAGGAAATCATTAAGTCTCCAATGACAGGTCCTGGGTGTAGAGGAGGAGAGGGTAAGGTCGAGCTGGACCGAGGCATGATCCGACCACGTCATGGGGTTCAACTCCGAGGCTACTGCCGACGTCAGTAGAGGTGCCGTTACAAAGATATAATCCAATCTAGAGTACATTTTATGTGGGGGGGAATAAAAGGAAAATTGACGGTGTGTGGGGTGTTTAATCCTCCAAATGTCCAGAAGGTGATGAGACCTAATAAGTTTGCGAAACGCAGTGGATTGGCGTTCAGTTTTAGAAGAGAGGTTACCTGAGAAAAGGGTTTGTCTATCCCTCTTAGCGGACATGGCCATATTAAAGTCCCCGCCGTTGTTAAGGCAGGGCAAAAGGGGCAGCTGCCCTGGGCCCTGTCATTGTTGTGGGGCCCAAAGCAGCTGCCACATACTTGCCAACTATCCTGGTTTAAATTCCCTTATTATTTTAGTCCCGTGCTGTGTCCCAATATCTCAGTGTGAAGTGCTGCTACTATGGTGCCCAGCTCTGCCCTATTGTTGTGTACAGATGACTCACCTGCAGACCCTTTGTTTACATGTAAATAGTGGTGGCATTCATATGTATATCATGCCCCCCCCCCCAGGTCAAATCCACCATCACCTATACTGAATGCTGCCCACTGGGGAGGTAAAGGGGCATGCTTGAAAGTCCTGCCTACAACTGTGGTCATTAAGCCTAAACATCTGCCTGTTCTGCAAAGGCAAGGGAATAGGTGGGTCCAAAGATGAGCAGAGTAGGCAGGTAGAGTTAAAGGGGGTGGAGGGTTGGTGTGGAGAGGATGGGGAGGTTTGGGGTGCAGAGGTTAGCAGGGGTTTTATGATGCAAAGGTGTACTGACAGGGTGGATAAAGATGTAGGTTGCGTGTGGGGCAGCCCATTCATTTCAATGGGCTGCTCTTTGTGCTAGAAATGTGGAAGGAGGTCCCTAACCCTTTTTTTAAATCTCACGGTGCCGAGGCACATGTCAGCAGATGTGTGAGGGTGTCATTAACAATTGATGGCATTACTGTGTATCTGCTAAGGGGCAGCTGCAGATTTTTCATGCGTTCCTGAAACACAAATGTGAACGCAGGCTAAATGTCTCAGTTACATTGGTGGTTAGTGTAAATCTTCTCATTACATTGGGGCTTGGTGTAGAATCCTTTCATTCATGCCTGATCTGATACAGTAAACCAATTTTGAGTCTATCTCAGAGCAGGCGGAGAGCAAAATTGCATGGGGGGGGGTTGGGCTTTGGCGTTGGGGGCCCCATGAGAATTTTTGTCCAGGGCCTAATCAATATTAAAGACAGCCCTGTATTTACTTTGTATATTTATATATATATATATATATATATATATATATATTATATATATATATATATATACACATATATATATATATATATATATATATAGTGGGGAGAACAAGTATTTGATACACTGCTGATTTTGCAGGTTTTCCTAATACAAAGCATTTAGAGGTCTGTAATTTTTATCATAGGTACTCTTCAACTGTGAGAGACGGAATCTAAAACAAAAATCCAGAAAATCACATTGTATGATTTTTATGTAATTAATTAGCATTTTATTGCATGACATAAGTATTTGATACATCAGAAAAGCAGAACTTAATATTTGGTACAGAAACCTTTGTTTGCAATTACAGAGATCATACATTTCCTGTAGTGCTTGACCAGGTTTGCACACACTGCAGCAGAGATTTTGGCCCACTCTTCCATACAGACCTTCTCCTGATCCTTCAGGTTTTGTGGCTGTTGCTGGGCAAAACGGACTTTCAGCTCCCTCCAAAGATTTTCTATTGGGTTCAGGTCTGGAGACTGGTCAGGCCACTCCAGGACCCTGAATAGGGATGAGCCGAACACCCCCCGGTTCGGTTCGCACCAGAACTTTCGAACGGACCGCAAATTCGTACGAACTTTAGAACCCCCCCATTGAAGTCTATGGGACTCGAACGTTCGAAATTAAAAGTGCTAATTTTAATAGCTAATATGCAAGATACTTTCCTAAAAAGGGTTTGGGGACCTGGCTCCTGCCCCAGGGGACATGGGTCAATGCAAAAAAAAAGTTTTAAATTTTTTTTCGGGAGCACTGATTTTATTGATGATTAAAGTGAAAAAAAAAAGTGAAATATTCCTTTAAATATCGTGCCTGGGGGGTGTCTATAGTATGCCCGTAAAGTGCCACGTGTCTCCCGTGTTTAGAACAGTCCCTGCACAAAATGAACTTTAACGTCATTTAAAACTGCTTGCGGTTTTAATGTAATATCTGGTTCTGGCAATATGGATGAAAATCATTGAGAAAAATGGCATGGGTAGCCCCCCCTGCCCATTACCAGCCCCTTTGGGTCTTGTACGGATATTAAGGGGAACCCCGTACCCATATTAAAAAAAGGAAATACGTGTGGCTCCCAGGCCCTATATACTCAGAACAGCAGTATACAGGCGGTGAAAACAAGACAGGGACTGTGTAGGTTTGTTGTGTGAAGTAGAATCTGTTTGCAATTTTCAACTGGTATATTTTTAAAGTGTAGCTCCAGTCAAAAAATCTATTTTTAAGCTTTTTGGAAAACATAGGGAAAGGTTATCACCCCTGTATAATTTGTTTTGCCATCCGTCTTTTTTCATCTCACTTGCTGTTGTCTCCTTCCGTTTGCAAGTAGGAGATGTTTGTAAGTTGGATGTTTGAAAGTAGGGGCCTGCCCTATATGCTCTGCAGAAATGGCGGATCAAGGTGTTGGTTTTGCCACAACATTGTAAGCCCTCAAAGTGACTCTTGGTGGGCGCTGGAGCCCCCTGCTGTGAATGATTATATCAAGAATTGTAATTACATGCCATTGTTGAACAGTGGTAGAAAAATTGACCTTTGGTGGTTGTGGTGCTGGTGCCACAACACTATAAGTCCTCACAGTTACTCTGGGTGGGCACAGGAACGGACCCTCCTGTGAAATATTATATCAAGAATTGTAATTACATGCCCCAACAGGGGCTTAAAAATTGGGCTGC
This sequence comes from Lithobates pipiens, assembly GCF_037356315.1. Taxonomy (NCBI): domain Eukaryota; kingdom Metazoa; phylum Chordata; class Amphibia; order Anura; family Ranidae; genus Lithobates; species Lithobates pipiens. The sequence continues at coordinate 123,556,068 of NW_027507787.1, forward strand.
TGGCACTGGCGCTGGTGCCACAACACTGCAACCTCTCCCATATACTCTAGTTGTAGTGCAGGAATGAGCCCTGCTGCAAAGCATTGCATCAAAAATTGTAATTAAACGCCCCTGTTGAACAGGGGCAGAAAAATTGGGCCTTAGGCACTAGTGCTGGTGCCATGACATTGCAACCTCTCCCATATACTCTAGTTGTAGTGCAGGAATGAGCCGTGCTGCAAAGCATCGCATCAAAAATTGTAATTAAACGCCCCTGTTAAACAGGGGCAGAAAAATCGGGCCTTAGGCACTGGTGCTGGTGCCCCGATACTGCAACCTCTCCCATATACTCTAGTTGTAGTGCAGGAATGAGCCCTGCTGCAAAGCATTGCATCAAAAATTGGAATTAAACGCCCCTGTTAAACAGGAGCAGAAAAATTGGGCTGGTGGCATCACCCAGAACCAAAAATGTTCTTCCAACATATCAGCGGAGGAGGAAGAGGATAGACAATCAACATAACAGGACAATCACTCAGCATCAGCATAGGCAGTCTTGAAGGAATGTGATATTTCAAAAAAAATAATTCGGTTTCTTGGGACTGTAAATTGTCCCTACAAGACTGCTGCTGCTGATGCTGAGTGCCAGCCTCCACCTCCATGTTGACACAATCATCCTCCTCCTCCTCCTCCTCATCCTCTTCCTGTGTGATGGATGGCACAGCAGGAACACTGTCTGGATAAAGGGGGCCTTGAGAGGCAAGGAAGTCCTCCTCTTCCTGCCTCTGTTCTGCCTCAAGTGCCCTGTCCATTATTCCATGCAGCGTATGCTCCAAGAGGTGGACAAGAGGTACAGTGTCACTGATGCATGCACTGTCACTGCTCACCATCCTTGTGGCCTCCTCAAACGGTGACAGGACAGTGCATGCATCCCTGATCATGCCCCACTGGCGTGGTGAGAAAAAACCGAGCTCCCCTGACCCTGTCCTGGTTCCGTAGTCGCACGGGTACCCATTGATGGCCCTCTGCTGTGTGTGCAGCCGCTGCAGCATGACCAACGTTGAGTTCCACCTGGTGGGCATGTCACATATAAGGCGGTTCTTGAGCAGGTTCAACTCCTTTTGGAGCTCAGCCAGCCGAGCACATGCATTAAATGATCAGCGGAAATGCACACAGACTTTCCTGGCCTGCTTCAGGACATCCTGTAAGCCCGGGTACCTGCCCAAGAACCGCTGCACCACCAGGTTAAGGACGTGAGCCACACAGGGCACATGGGTCAGTTGTCCGTCAGAGGGCGGAGAGGAGGTTGGTGCCATTGTCGCAAACCACCATTCCTGGCTTAAGCTGGCATGGCGTCAACCACCTCTCGGCCTGCCCCTGCAGAGCTGACAAAACATCCACCCCGGTGTGGCTCCTGTCCCCCATAAAACCAGCGCAAGCATGGCATGGCATAGTTTTGCCTGCGTACTTGCGTAGCCCCTGGAATGCCTACGAAGCACCGCTGGTTCTGAGGACAGAGCACCATGGAGGAAGAAGAAGAGGAGGGGGTAGAGGAGAGAGGTGTGTCACAACCAATAGTAGCATTTTGGAGGCGTGGTGGCGGAACAACCTCCAACACTACTGCACCTTGTCCTGCATCCTTCCCAGCTGCCAGAAGAGTGACCCAATGGGCCGTGAAAGACAGGTAACGTCCCTGTCCATGCCTGCTGGACCATGAGTCAGCGGTAATATGCACCTTACCGCTGACTGCCCTGTCCAGCGAGGCAAGGACATTGCCTTCCACATGGCGGTAGAGAGCCGGAATCGCCTTCCGTGAGAAAAAGTGGCGTTTGGGGACCTGCCACTGAGGAACCGCACATTGTACAAACTCACGGAAGGGGGCCGAGTCTACCAACTGAAAAGGCAGCAGCTGAAGTGCTAGCAATTTAGCCAAGCTAGCATTCAACCACTGGGCATGTGGATGGCTGGGAGTGAACTTCTTTCGCCAGTCCAGCAGCTGGGGCAGGGACATTTGCCTGCTATAATTGGACGTGGGTGTACTGCTAGCAGAGTGCCCGGAAGCACTTGGCTGCGACACACCTAATTCTACACCTTCATTCCTCTCAGAGCAGGTTTCAGAGAGGACTGAAGGTCTAGTGGGGTTGGAGATTCCAGCTGATGAGGAGCAAGGAGAGGTCCGCTTTGTTCTTTGGTGTGGGTCTTTGAGGTACGCTTGCCAACGAGCTGCATGGCAGGTCAACATATGTCTGGTCAAGTATGTGGTGCCCAAGCGGCTGATGTTTTGGCCACGCGAGATACGCTTGAGACATATGTTGCAAATAGCAGTGGTGTGATCTGATGCACTCGTCTCAAAAAAGGCCCACACCAAAGAACTTTTAGAATAATGCGCAGAGGCAGCGCCCTGCACAGGCGGAGCTCTGCGGTGTGATTCAGTCGGAGTGCTGCCCCTAAGCTGGCCCACGGAGGGCATCCTGCCTCATTGGACATGTGCCTCCTCCTCCTCCTCTCTCCTACCAGTCACCCACGTGGAGTCAGTGCCCTCATCATCCCCTCCCTCTTCATTGCTGGAGCAAACCTGGTAGTATGCTGCAGCTTATGGAACATGACTGCCAGATTGCTGTCCTTCTTGAGCATCCCCTCTCTCTGCATTCATGCTACTGCCTTCCTCTAGCTGAGTATCATCATCAGAGCCTACAAAACACTGGGCATCCTCCTGGAGCATGTACCCAGCACTGTGCTCAAAGAGTTCAGGAGACTCCCCAGGAGTACGTGGTGGGTCTAGGGAAGGAGTCACTGATGATGACATTGAGAGGAGGGAAGACAATGCGTTGGCAGCTGCTTTGCTAGTACCCTGAGCTTGGGTGAGAGAGGATGAGGAGGATGAAGAGGGCTTGGTCATCCACTCTACCAAATCGTTGGCATGTTGCGGCTCAACATGTCCAGCTGCCGAAAAGAAGGACAAGCGTGTCCCATGGCCACGTGCTGATGATGGCGATGCACCGCGCCCACGACCAGCACTGTTGTCTCTAGATACAGAGCCTGCTTGCCCTCTTTTATCGGCTCACGCCTGTCTGCCTCTCCTTGCTGGCCTTCCAGACATAGTAATGGCCTGAAGGGAGTTGGGAAAACCAGCAATTGGGTAGTGTATATTGTGCTGGAGGCACACACAACATCCACTAACTCCTGCAGATGGCAGATGGCTCAATTGGAGAAGAGCTATGTAGGTGGATATAACGGTGTATACTGTGGTCAGGGCACGCAGACAGCATGCACAATCTCCTAAAACTGACTGCAAGCTCTATTTAAAAAGAGCAAGATAGCTAGCTATATAGGTGGATATAGCGGTGTATACTGGGTTCAGGGCACGCAGACAGCACGCACAATCTCCTACAACTGTCTGCAAGCTCTATTTAAAAAGAGCAAGATAGCTAGCTATATAGGTGGATATAGCGGTGTACACTGGGTTCAGGGCACGCAGACAGCACGCAAAATCTCCTACAACTGTCTGCAAGCTCTATTTAAAAAGAGCAAGATAGCTAGCTATATAGGTGGATATAGCGGTGTATACTGGGTTCAGGGCAGGGAGACAGCACGCACAATCTCCTACAACTGACTGCAAGCTCTATTTAAAAAGAGAAAGATAGCTAGTTATATAGGTGTGTCACGAGGATCCTGGCAGCAGTGGTCAGTCTGGACCTTCCGCCGCGCGTCCACGCCTGCGCGTGTGCGCGGGGTCGTGCGCGCGTGTGTGCGCTCGTTGGCGCCAGGCGGGCTATTTAACTCAGTTGGTCACGTCCAGTTCTTGCTGTCTGATCTACAGCGTGCAAATACCCTGATTCTGAGAACCTGCCTTCTGTGACCTGTTGACCCGGCTTGTTTACTTACTGCTCCTGCTATCCGCCTGCATCTGACCCCGGCCTGCCTGACCTCCCCTCTGCTTGATCCTTCGGTGCCTTGCTGCCTGCCCGTTTACCGACCCGGCTCGTCCGACCATCCACCTGCTTGATCCTTGGTACCTTTGCTGACCGTCTGACCTCCGACCTGGCTTGTCTGACTGCTCTGCTTCCAGCCTCCTGTTCCGGTGCCGTCTGCTGCTCTACCTCCAGTAGTGGTTCCAGCACCTGCCTGAAGTCCTGCCTCTGCCAGAGTTCCTGCATTGGTGTCCTGGTCCAGCCTCTCTGCCTGCCGATCTGCTTCAGCTTCCTGCACCTGCCTGCTGATCCTGTTTCCCTCCGATTCCAGTCATTCCCTGATCCAGCTGTTGATCCTGCCAGACACTCGTGCCCCTCTTGACTCTTGTGTTACCTGTATACACTACCAGGGCCCTTAAGTCGGAGCCGCAAGAGAGGTCTCCTCCTGCAAGTCGGGCTCTACCACCAGGTACGTGACAAGGTGGATATAGCGGTGTATACTGGGTTCAGGGCACGCAGACAGCACGCACAATCTCCTACAACTGACTGCGAGCTCTATTTAGAAAGAGCAAGATAGCTAGCTATATAGGTGGTTATAGCAGTGTATACTGGGTTCAGGGCACGCAGACAGCATGCACAATCTCCTACAACTGACTGCAAGCTCTATTTAAAAAGAGCAAGATAGCTATCTATATAGGTGGATATAGCGGTGTATACTACGGTCAGGGCACGCAGACAACAACCACTACAGAAGAGCAAGAATGCAAAATCGGCCGATAACGAACGGTGTATACTGTTGCGGCTTAACATGTCCAGCTGCCGAAAAGAAGGACAAGCGTGTCCCATGGCCACGTGCTGATGATGGCGATGCACCGCGCCCACGACCAGCACTGTTGTCTCTAGATACAGAGCCTGCTTGCCCTCTTTTATCGGCTCACGCCTGTCTGCCTCTCCTTGCTGGCCTTCCAGACATGGTAATGGCCTGAAGGGAGTTGGGAAAACCAGCAATTGGGTAGTGTATATTGTGCTGGAGGCACACACAACATCCACTAACTCCTGCAGATGGCAGATGGCTCAATTGGAGAAGAGCTATGTAGGTGGATATAACGGTGTATACTGTGGTCAGGGCACGCAGACAGCATGCACAATCTCCTACAACTGACTGCAAGCTCTATTTAAAAAGAGCAAGATAGCTAGCTATATAGGTGGATATAGCGGTGTATACTGGCTTCAGGGCGTGCAGACAGCACGCACAATCTTGTAAAACTGACTGCAAGTTCTATTTAAAAAGAGCAAGATAGCTAGCTATATAGGTGGATATAGTGGTGTATACTGGGTTCAGGGCACGCAGACAGCACGCACAATCTCCTACAACTGTCTGCAAGCTCTATTTAAAAAGAGCAAGATAGCTAGCTATATAGGTGGATATAGCGGTGTATACTGGGTTCAGGGCACGCAGACAGCACGCAAAATCTCCTACAACTGTCTGCAAGCTCTATTTAAAAAGAGCAAGATAGCTAGCTATATAGGTGGATATAGCGGTGTATACTGGGTTCAGGGCAGGGAGACAGCACACACAATCTCCTACAACTGACTACCACCAGGTACGTGACAGTATCAGACAGCCATGTCCGAGCCCGCGCAGGGAGCCTCTCCCATGGACGAACTTTGCTTGCATCTGGCTGGCCTCACCCAGGCTGTTAAGAGTCTCCAGGAGGGATACACTCGTTTGGAGGAAAAGGTCCAAGCTCTCACTTCACCCTCAACCGCTCAGGGGCCTCTTCCGTCCGCTGCCGTCTCCAGCACCTCTTCTCCGACAGTGGTAATGTTGCCTCCCGAACCCAGGGTTCCCACGCCTGAAAAGTTTTCTGGAGAGCGAAGTAAATTCAGAGCATTCCGGAACTCTTGTGAACTGTACTTTGCCCTACAGCCTCGCACCTTCTCACTTGAGGCCACCAAGGTGGGATTTGTGGTGTCCTTGATCCTGGGAGATCCTCAAGCTTGGGCTCATCGTTTGCTGGAACAGAAAGCAGAGGTCCTAACCAACCTGACCACCTTCTTTGATACGAAGGCCCAGCTCTACGAGGACCCTCAACTCTCCGCCACGGCCAAAGCCGCTCTGCATACCCTTCAACAGGGGCGTAGGGCCGTAGAGGACTATGTCGCTGAGTTCCGCCGTTGGAGTACAGATATGGACTGGAATGATGCGGCCCTTCGTTACCAGTTTCGTATGGGGCTCTCAGACCCACTGAAAGATGAACTGGCTCGTGTGGGTGTCCCACAAACTCTGGATGCCCTGATTAATCTGGCCATTCAAATTGACCGACGGCTGAGGGAGCGAAGAGCTGAAAGAGGTGCTGGGTCTACTCGTCCCTCCTGGATGCTGCCTCGGGTACCTAACTACTCTCATCCGGCTCCCGCTCCTAGTCCTGTTCCAGCACCTGATACTTCCGAACCTATGCAGCTCGGAGTCCTTCGCCCTGCTCTCACGATGGAAGAACCCCAACGTCGTTGGGTCAACAACTTGTGCCTTTACTGCGGGGAACCTGGGCACTATGTCAGGAACTGTCCTGCCAAGCTCCGTAAGTGCATGTCTGTCTCGTCTGGCTCTACTACTGCTTGGCTTAAGACCTCTTCTCACCTCACCCTTTCTTTCTCGTTGCAGCTCCCAGGAAGGACTTTGCAGGTCCCCGCTATCATTGACTCGGGGGCTTGTAGCTGTTTCATGGACTCTTCTTTTGCCAGTAAACACCAAATCCCTTTGCTGTACAAGGCTCATGGACTCTCTATCCACCTGGCCGATGGCTCAACAATAAAATCTGGACCAGTTACGCAAGAGACTACCCCCCTTTCAGTTTCTGTCTCCAATCTGCATCAGGAACTGCTTCGCTTGGACATTATCCCATCCCCTTTGTTTCCAATCATCCTTGGCATGCCATGGTTGCAGGCCCATAACCCTGCTATAAACTGGGTGACCGGGGAGATCACATTTTTCTCTCCTTATTGCCAGCAGTACTGTCTCCTGAAGAATCCTGGCGAATCCTCTGCCTTACTATGTCTGGACTCTGATTCTGAGCTTCGCCAAGCAGTTCCTGAAGTATATCATGACTACCTAGACGTCTTCAGTAAGAAGGGGCGGAAACTCTGCCGCCCCATCGGGCATATGACTGCCCCATTGAACTCCTTCCCGGGGCTGAAATTCCCTTTGGCAGGATCTTTCCACTGACCGAACTGGAACAGGAGACTCTGAAAATGTACATAGACGAAAACCTGAAGAAAGGCTTCATTCGACCCTCCACTTCCCCAGCGGGTGCAGGCATCTTCTTTGTGGAAAAGAAAGACCATACCCTCCGGCCCTGTGTTGACTACAGAGAGTTAAATAAGATAACAGTAAAGAATCGATACCTGCTTCCTCTGGTACCAGAATTATTTCAGAGACTGGGAACTGCCTCTACCTTCACTAAGCTGGATCTCAGAGGGGCCTACAATCTGGTTCGTATCAGAAGTGGGGATGAGTGGAAGACAGCTTTTCGTACCAGCTTTGGGCATTTCGAATATCTGGTGATGCCCTTCGGATTGTGCAATGCTCCCGCTACCTTCCAGTATTTCATTAATGATGTCTTCTATTTAGACTTGTTTGTCATTGTCTACCTTGACGATATCCTCATTTTTTCCCCTTCTCTGGACTCTCATCGCAAACATGTTAAATGTGTCCTGGACCGGCTCCGGTAACACGGGCTGTACGCTAAGGCTGAAAAATGTGCTTTTGAACAAGAAAGTATCTAATTTCTGGGCCTAGTTATTTCTGTAGAAGGAATAAGGATGGATCCACAAAAGATTTCTGCAATTCTAGACTGGCCAGCTCCCACTGACAAGAAAGGGGTCCAACGTTTTGTTGGCTTCGCCAATTTTTACAGGAAATTTATCAAGGGGTTCTCCGCTATCATCTGCCCAATCACGCAACTAACCAAGCAAGGGGTGCGTTTTCATTGGTCCCCGGAAGCTCAAGTCGCTTTCGAGTCCCTCAAGAGACTGTTTACCTCCGCGGATGTCTTAAAACATCCCGATTCTTCTCTACCATTTGTCCTGGAAGTAGACGCCTCTGAAATCGCTGTTGGAGCTGTCCTCTCCCAACGACAAGGTACCAAAGCTTCACTTTTTCCAGTTGCCTTCTTTTCCCGAAAGCTGTCCCCCGCGGAGAGAAATTATGACATAGGTGATCGCCAATTACTGGCCATAAAATCTGCCCTGGAAGAATGGCGATACCTGTTAGAAGGAGCCGCTCATCCTATCCTGATCTACACAGATCACAAGAACCTGGAATACCTGAAGTCTGCAAAGAGGCTGAGACCGCGACAAGCTAGGTGGGCCTTGTTCTTTTCCAGGTTCTCATTCCATGTTACTTACCGGCCCGGCTCCAAGAACACGAAACCCGATGCCCTCTCTAGGATGTTTCACAAATCCGAAGAAACTTCGCCCCCTGACACTATCCTGGCCCCAGGGAACTTTCTCCTGCTACAGGAAGATCTGCTCTCGTGGTTGAAACAAGCTTCCATGGGGTCAACACCCACCATGGGAACTGAGTTACAGGTCAGGGATGGACTGTTTTGGTACGGCAGCAAAATCTTTGTACCCGAATGCTTACGGGTGGCCATTCTCGAACTTTGCCATGATCATGCACTAGCAGGGAACTTTGGTGCCTACAAGACTGCTGATCTTGTCCAGCGTACTTTCTGGTGGCCCCAAGTACTTAAGGACTGTAGGAGTTACGTGGAGTCCTGCACCACCTGTGCTCGGAGCAAAACCCGTAGGTCCAGAGCCTGGGGGTTACTGAAACCTCTGCCCATTGCAGACAGGCCTTGGAAGATGTTGTCTATGGACTTCATTGTCGATCTACCCCCTGCAGCTGGGCATACTGCCATCTTTGTGGTGGTAGATCGGCTGTCTAAAATGGCCCACTTCATTCCGATGAAGGGTACCCCCTCTTCTTCTGAGACTGCCCAGATGTTTATCAGGGAAATAATTTGACTTCATGGAATCCCGACCAATGTAGTTTCTGACCGCGGAGTGCAATTTACCTCGCGGTTTTGGAAAGCGCTGTGTAAAGTCCTGGGAATTACGCTATCATTCTCCACCGCTTACCATCCTCAGACTAATGGTCAGACCGAGAGGACCAATCAGACCCTCGAGCAATACCTGCGTTGTTTTTCATCCTTTTCTCAAGATGACTGGATCACACTGCTTCCGTTGGCCGAATTTGCTTATAACAATTCCATGCATTCTGCTACCAAGCAAAGTCCGTTTTTTGCTAATTATGGTTTTCATCCAGCTTTCCTTCCTAATTCCATTCCCGAATGTTCTGTGCCAGCAGTCTTGGAAACTATACATTTTTTCTCCTCGAACAACCAATTATTACAGAAGACCATGGCAAGATCCCAGGAGCAGAATAAAGAAGTGTTCGACAGGAAGAAGTGGGGTGAATTGTTGCTCGAACCAGGTGACCGTGTATGGTTATCCTCTGCGAACCTTAGATTGTCTTGTCCTTCCAGGAAATTGGGTCCCAAATTCCTGGGCCCTTTCCCTGTAAAGAGGAGAATTAACGAGGTGGCTTATGAGCTGGAGCTCCCGGATTCACTCAAAATCCACCCTGTTTTTCACGTCTCCCTGTTGAAACCCTTTGTCCCCAATCCTTTTCCTGACCGGAATGTGAATCCTCCGGATCCTGTAATAGTGAATGGGGAGGAGGAATTTGAAGTTGAAGCTATCCTGGATTGTAGGAAAAGGAATAACCAAGCTCAATTTTTAATTAAATGGAAAGGCTATGGCCCAGAGGAGAATTCTTGGGAGCTTGTGGAGAATATCCATGCAAAGACTTTAATCCAAGCTTTCAGGAGATTGCACCCTGAAAGATGGGCCCGGTTGGTCATCCGGAGGCTGCCCCTTGAGGGGGGGCAATGTCACGAGGATCCTGGCAGCAGTGGTCAGTCCGGACCTTCCGCCGCGCGTCAGCGGGTGCGCGCCTGCGCGCGTCCGCGTCCGTGCGCGCGTCCGTGCGCTCGTTGGCGCCAGGCGGGCTATTTAACTCAGTTGGTCACATCCAGTTCTTGCTGTCTGATCTACAGCGTGCGAGTACCCTGATTCTGAGAACCTGCCTTCTGTGACCTGTTGACCCGGCTTGTTTACTTACTGCTCCTGCTATCCGCCTGCATCTGACCCCGGCCTGCCTGACGTCCCCTCTGCTTGATCCTTCGGTGCCTTGCTGCCTGCCCGTTTACCGACCCGGCTCGTCCGACCATCCACCTGCTTGATCCTTGGTACCTTTGCTGACCGTCTGACCTCCGACCCGGCTTGTCTGACTGCTCTGCTTCCAGCCTCCTGTTCCGGTGCCGTCTGCTGCTCTACCTCCAGTAGTGGTTCCAGCACCTGCCTGAAGTCCTGCCTCTGCCAGAGTTCCTGCATTGGTGTCCTGGTCCAGCCTCTCTGCCTGCCGCTCTGCTTCAGCTTCCTGCACCTGCCTGCTGATCCTGTTTCCCTCCGATTCCAGTCATTCCCTGATCCAGCTGTTGATCCTACCAGACACTCGTGCCCCTCTTGACTCTTGTGTTACCTGTATACACTACCAGGGCCCTTGAGTCGGAGCCGCAAGAGAGGTCTCCTCCTGCAAGTCGGGCTCTACTACCAGGTACGTGACAAGGTGGATATAGCGGTGTATACTGGGTTCAGGGCACGCAGACAGCACGCACAATCTCCTACAACTGACTGCAAGCTCTATTTAGAAAGAGCAAGATAGCTAGCTATATAGGTGGTTATAGCAGTGTATACTGGGTTCAGGGCACGCAGACAGCACGCACAATCTCCTACAACTGACTGCAAGCTCTATTTAAAAAGAGCAAGATAGCTATCTATATAGGTGGATATAGCGGTGTATACTGCGGTCAGGGCACGCAGACAACAACCACTACAGAAGAGCAAGAATGCAAAATCGGCCGATAACGAACGATGTATACTGTGTTGAAGGTACACAGAACACCCAATAACTCCTACAGATGCCAACACACTACGCTGGCGGCCTTATATAGTGCGGGGCGCGTACTACACAGCCTGAGCTATGATTGGCCACAGGCATCCTGCCTGTGGCCAATCATGGCTCTACTCGCTGCCGGCGCTGTGATTGGCCAAGCATGCGGGGTCACAGTGCATGCTTGGCCAATCAGGAGCCAGCAATGCACTGCGATGGCGCAGTGCATTGTGGGGCTTGAGCGCCACATGAATTTGGCGCGAACGGCCCATAACGTTCGGAATTCGCGAACATCCGATGTTCGAGTCGAACGTATGTTCGACTCGAACGCGAAGCTCATCCCTAACCTTGAGATACTTCTTACAGAGACATTCCTTAGTTGCCCTGGCTGGCTGTTTCGGGTCATTTTCATGCTGGAAGACCCAGCCATGACCCATCTTCAATGCTCTTACTGAGTGAAAGAGGTTGTTGACCCAGATCTTGCGATACATGACTCCATCCATTCTCCCCTCAATATGGTGCAGTCGTCCTGTCCCCTTTGCAGAAAAGCAGCCCAAAGAATGATGTTTCCACCTCCATGGGATGGTGTTCTTGGGGTTGTATTTATCTTACTTCTTCCTCCAAACAGGGCGAATGGAGTTTAGACCAAAAAGCTCTATTTTTGTCTCCTCAGACCACATGACCTTCTCCCATTCCTCCTCTGGATCATCCAGATAGTCATTGGCAGACTTCAGGTAGGATTGGACATGCACTGGCTTGAGCAGGGGGACCTTGCACTTGCATGTGCTGCAGGATTTTAATCCATGATGGCGTAATGTGTTACTAATGGTTTTCTTTGAGACTGTGGTCCCAGCTCTCTTCGGGTCATTGACCAGGTCCTGCCGTGTAGTTCTGGGCTGATCCATCACCTTCGTCATGATCATTGATGCCCCACGAGGTGAGATCTTGCATGGATCCCCAGACCGAGGGAGTTTGACCGTCATCTTGAACTTCTTCCATTTTCTAATAATTGCACCAACAGTTGTTACCTTCTCACCAAGCTGCTTGTCTATTGTCCTGTAGCCAATACTAGCCTTGTGCAGGTCTACAATTTTATCACTGATGTCCTTACACAGCTCTCTGGTCTTGGCCATTGTGGAGAGACTGGAGTCTGTTTGATTGAGTGTGTGGACAGGTGTCTTTTATACAGGTAACAAGCTCAAGCAGGTGCAGTTAATACAGGTAATGAGTGGAGAACAGGAGGGCTTCTTAAAGAAAAAATAACAGGTCTGTGAGAGACGAAATTCTTACTGGTTGGTAGGTGATCAAATACTTATGTCATGCAATAAAATGCAAATTAATTATTTAAAAATCATACAATGTGATTTTCTGGAATTTTGTTTTAGATTCCTCTCACAACACAGTTGAAGAGTACCTATGATACAAATTACAGACCTCTACATGCTTTGTAAGTAGGAAAACCTGCAAAATCGGCAGTGTATCAAATACTTGTCTCCCCATTATCATGTGACTTATTAATGTTACAAGGTCTCAGATGTGAATGGGGACCAGGTGTGTTAAGTTTGGTGTTATTGCTCTCATTTTCAATATGTTTGTTAAGTCTAACGTTAAGGGCCCTGGTGGTCTGGCCCACATATTGTAACCCGCTCGAATATTGGAGGAGGTATACTACATGCATAGTGCTACATGTTATAAATGGTTTAACGGTATAGGTCCTATTTGTGATTTTGGAACTAAACTCTACAATCTTTTTGATTTTAAGACTATTATACTGGCAGAAACGACATCTACCACACTTGAAATACCCAACAAGTTTATGGAAGAATGAGGGTCTAACAGGGGATCCAATATGTTCTGTAGCACTCTGAATTGGCTTTTTGGAATCCCATCAAGCCATGCTTTGTGATTGAAGCTATCCCTAGGGATGTAAGCATTTCTATCTGTGGTCTTGAAAAAGGTGGAGGTAACCAACTTTCTCTCCTCTACCCTAATGTCAAGATCCAGAAAATTTATTTTGGTTTGGCTACTTTCATAATTTAAGAAGATACCCCTTTCATTATGATTAAGAGAATCAAGAAGGCTCATAAGCGACTGGTGATCACCCTTTCATATGAGGAGGATATATTCTATATATTGGGTCCATAAGACCAATTATGGTCTTTCTTGGGTAGTGATGACATCCTCCTCCCATTTTGCCATGAACAGATTGGCCACACTTGGGGCACATTTTGCCCCCATTGTGACACCCCTATTCTGTAAAAAACATTCACCTCCAAACCAAAAATAATTGTTTGTGGCCGCAAATTTCAAGAGATCCATAATAAAATCCCTCTGGATCGACAACAAACCAGAATTCGAATTCAGTGTGAAACTGTAGCCAAACCCATATCCTGAGGAATGATGATGTAGAGGGATGTGACACCCTCTAATTAAGTTAAACACTGCCCTAGTATCTTTGATGAAAAAGGGCATAACTTTAACAAGAGGCTGAAGATAAAAATCAATATATTTGCCCACCTGGGATGTCATTGATTGTATACTACTTACAGGGGCGGGCTGGGCTGGGGGGCAGGGATGCATTTGCCCCCTGGGCCGCTCTGATGTCTGTACAATTGGCTGCTGTGTCGCAAGCTTAGAAGTGCACATGCACAGTGTGAAGCTGGCCCAGTGTGGCAGTTCGAGTGACCGTCATAGCCGGAGTCAGTACTGCAAGCCAGCAAGCCCCTCCCTCCTCCACACCAATGTCTGTCAGAGGCGGGATATGCTTTCTCTTTCCCCGCCCACACTCCCGGGCAGCCCATGTGTTGTTGTTGAAGAGGATGTGGGGCGGGAAAGATAAAACTGAGCAGTTGGCTCTGCAGCCACAGCATTAAAAAAAAAAAAAATCAAGTCAGCCTCCTGGGGCTGTCCATTGCATGACCAAGTAAGTAAGCTTCTCCTCACCTCTTCTCCCTCCCTGCTCTGTCCCCGTAATCTCTCCCTCCCCCTTCTCTGCAGCTAAAGAGTTCTATTTCTAGCAGCCTGTGCAGTACCCTGCCCTCATGGGTGTTATTATGTGGGCTCACACTGGCAGTTTGGCTGCAGTGTTGGCGTAGTGGCAGTGTTCCTGCATGGTGCCCCTGGCCCCATAGACCTCTATTAGGCTGCACATTTTTACTGCATATTCTGAAAGTGCACACAAAGTCCTGCATGCTGCATCTTTGGTGCAATTCCAGAAAATGCAGCAAAAACACACAACCTAAAAAGTCTGAGGGACTGCGGCTAAGGAAAACTGCAAGTACACCCGTACTGCAGCCAAACCGCAGCACACCAGTGTGAGCCCAAAAGGCTTTTACCCACAGCAGACATTGCCACTCCACTGAAAAGCGATCGATGCTCAGGTCACTTTTCAGAGGCATTTGACAGGCAGTAAGGAGGTAATATCTAATTTCCTCCGTGCCTGTTTTAACCTCCTGAATGCCAGTCCCTCCAGGTAATGGCACAGTTCACTTTGAACTCCACCATTACTCTCTGTAGATATTGGATGTGCTCTCACCTTATTGTTTGCACATCTAATACATAATCAGAGTTGTGGAAATAAGGTGGAGTTCAAAGTGAATTTCTACACCTAAGTGGAGCACGCCTTTCAGAAGATTTGAGGATAAACCCAGAGACTGGTGGACTTAGGCCACCATACACAGATTGAAATTCTGCCAGTTCAGCAGAAATTTCTATCTATGTATGAGCTGACTGGTTGTACAGAATTCGATAGATCAACTGACTTCAGTACAACCAGCGTGTCTTTTTTTGTTTTCGATCACTGCTGGCTGCTATAGCTGGCAGCAGTGATCACTGTATTCTGATGGCTTGGAAACCTTCACCTAAGAGCACAAACCGACATACAGCTCTTAGAGAAGCTTGGTAATCAAATGCCGGGCTTCCCTAGCATTACATCTGTGCGGCTGCGACCAAGTCTGGGCACAAGCTAGCACAGGCTCCTAGAGACGCACGATGGTGCCTAGTAAGGGGAGAGCTGGGATATGACATTAATTACATCGTATCCCTGCCACTCATAAACCTGCTCCACTGCTGCACCAGGCCCACGTTGCCCTTAATCTGACCCTATGGGCTGGTGCACTGGCCTGCACAGAGAGAGAGAGACTTCTCAACATTGCTTCCACAGAGAAAATGCAATATGGAGCAGTCTCTCTCTCTGTGCCTGCAATGTGAAGCGATTTCTCTCTCTGTGCCTGCAATGTGAAGCGATTTCTCTCTCTCTCTGTGCCTGCAATGTGAAGCGATTTCTCTCTCTCTCTGTGCCTGCAATGTGAAGCGATTTCTCTATCTCTCTGTGCCTACAATGTGAAGCGATTTCTCTCTCTCTGTGCCTGCAATGTGAAGTGATTTCTCTCTCTCTCTGTGCCTGCAATGTGAAGCGATTTCTCTATCTCTCTGTGCCTGCAATGTGAAGCGATTTCTCTCTCTCTGTGCCTGCAATGTGAAGCGATTTCTCTCTCTCTGTGCCTGCAATGTGAAGCGATTTCTCTATCTCTCCGTGCCTGCAATGTGAAGCGATTTCTCTCTCTGTGCCTGCAATGTGAAGCGATTTTTCTCTCTCTCTGTGCCTGCAATGTGAAGCGATTTCTCTCTCTGTGCCTGCAATGTGAAGCAATTTCTCTCTCTGTGCGGGCAATGTAGAGTAATTTCTCTCTCTGTGTGGGCAATGTGGAGCTAATTTGGTGGTTAAATAGGCCACTTGACTGGACTTGCCCCCCAGGCCTAAGGCTGCCCGGGGGGCAAACAGGATCTTTATGCATCTTCAGTTCCTTTTGGAGTCCTTTCTCAAAGGGATACAGTATATGTATCACGGTCACCAAGAATTTTAGTAATTTCACCAATATATGCCTCTTTGTCCAAAACTACGATTCCCCCTTATCTTTTTTTTTGTTGCAGGAAAGATTGGAGGCTATGGATTTAATTTAATTTTAGTCTTAGGACTAAAATGGCATTTTAGTTTTAGTCTCATTTTAGTCTTTTGACTAAAATGGCTTTTAGTTTTAGTTGTATTTTAGTCATCTCAATTGTCAACTAAAATGTTTTCGTTGCTTTACTCGGCTAAATTAACACTGGATCATGGTAGATTTGATATGCCATTTATTACCTCATATTCTTCCCAACATTATGCAGTTAAATATAAATAATTATAATATATAAATATTAAAGATAAATATCCAACAGCATTGGCATATTCTTATTAATGATACCATCCTTGCACCATTACTCCCATCAAGGCCTCAAGTTGTCTATAGAGGAGTTCCTTCCATCAACGACAGAGTGGTACAGAACATATTGGATCCCCTGTTAGACTCTCATTCTTCCATAAAGTTGTTGGATATTTCAAGTGTGGTAGATGTCATGTCTGCCAGTACAATAGTCATAAAACCAAAAAGATTGTATAGTTTAGTTCCAAAATCACAAATAGGACGTATACAGTTAAACCTTAACGTTAAACTTAACAAACATATTAGTAACATTATTAAGGGATTTAAAAATCAGTGTCTCACGTCATTATGACTCATTCATAATAGAGACCCACGTTGCACCCTTTTTGTAGGAATACTGTAATAATATTATTCCACACTGGAGAAGTAGTCCTAATGTAAGAGAGCTCTCCAGGATGGAAACTAAATGGATCTATAGTTTGAAAAGCTATATCCCACACGCCTTGAATGTGAATTGGGATGTCAGTTGTTTTGTGAATAATTCATGAATATACCTTAATGTGATACTTGATTCATACATTAATTATCAGAATGAATTTAAAATTAAATCTTTATTCATGTATTTGTGTTTTTCTGATGTAAGCTAATATATAGCTATCTATATATTATCTATATTATCTATCTATATATTATGCCTTGTTTTCTTCGTTTTTTTTTAAATATTTTTAAATAAATATTTTTTTATTATATATTTTTATTAGATTATATGCATTGTCCTTTTTTTGGTGAAGTATTTATGTGATATAGAGGTTTTGTTCAACTGCCACTTTCAGTGTGTTGAACCAACAACGCTTTTCCACTGCTCACTGAAAATGAGGCTTGGCTTCTATTGTATAAGCCTGCATGTGAAAATGAGGCTTGGTTAGGTTGCTCTGTATATATTGCAGTGATAGGAAGAATTCCTACAGGGACAAAATCGGTTGGGCAAGGAAACACCAACCTACTTCACCGCTATTTTTTAGCTTTTATGCTTGCTGCAGCACTTTTTATCATATGCACATTTTGTCATCATATGCGGGTTTTACACTATCGGAGACCCCATGTTTTATTTATTTTTGGGTACTGCTGGGCTGCCATGATAGTTAATTTATATTGCAGGAGAAATCGCTGGAGAGACGTGAACCATATCCTTTTGGACACCTTATCAGCAGATATATCATAAGCAAGATTGACCTTCCATAATTAGAGGGCCCACCATGCAGGTAAGAGTATACTGTGACTAAATGTTGGTGACGTTTCTTGGGGGAGGATATCACTGGATAACATCTGTCATGAATTGCTGATCGAATTGGATCATTCAGATCACTTGGACTTTGTTAATTTCTTAATACACAATAAGTGCAATTTTTTCTTTTGTTTGTGTACTGTAACATACTGAAGCAGAGCATTATCCCCTCCCTTCACAGACTGGGCCACAGGGCAGTGTTCCAACATGATAAAGACCCCGAGCACGCCTCCAAGATGACCACTGCCTTGCTAAAGAAGCTGAGGGTAAACATGATGGACTGGCCAAGCATGTCTTCAGACCTAAACCCTATTGAGCATCTGCGGAGCATCCTCAAACGGTAGGTGAAGGAGCACATGATCGCTAACATCCACCAGCTCTGTGATGTTGTCATAGAGGAGTGGAAGAGCACTCCAGCTGCAATTTGTGAAGCTCTGGTGAACTACATGCCCAAGAGGATTAAGGCAGTGCTAGAAAATAATGGTGGCCACACAAAATATTGACACTTTGTACCCAACTGGGACATTTGACACTTTTGTTGCCAGCAGTTTAGACATTAATGGTTGTGTGTTGAGTTATTTTGAGGGAACATCACATTTACACTGTTATACAACCTGTACACTCAGTATGTTACATTGAGCAAAGTGTCATTTCTTGATTTCTTGATTTTATCTCTATGAAAAGATATAATAAAATGGGTGGTGTGTACACACTTTTGTGAGATACAGTATATATAAATATATGTATGTGTGTGTGTGTAGATATATACAGTGTATGTATGTGTATATATATATATATTGTAAGGGATCTTCCCGGGGTAGGGTGTGTTTGGACACAGTTCACAGCAGACTTGGAATTTATAAAGCAGATCTTGGCGTTTATTCGTGGTACAAACAGTCCAGCAAACAAAATATACAGCAACACCGTGCTTTCTAAGTACAACAAAAATAAAAGTCCTAGCCCGGCTGGGCGCTTACTAACAGGTTCTGCTCACCTATCTGACACTTACAAACACAGCGTCTTTCGCCTGGATATCGCAGGGTGAGTTTTAGCTCCAGCAGTGGCTGTGCTTGCAGCTTCCTTCAACACACAGATTGTTCATTCCCTGGCTGAGAGCAATCACCTGCAGACCCTGCAGGTCCTTTAGCTTCCCAGGCTAATTAGGATCAAAGCTCACCTGATCCCAAACCCAGAACTGGATCGGGGGATGTGGAATGACAGGTCCCTCTACCAAACCTACCTGCCATTCCATATAAACCCAGGCCCGGCAAAATTAAATAACAACTCAGCAGCATATCGCTGCTGAGAAACTGATCCATCCTGGATTTACCATCTCACACTGTGTAGCAACCTAGGTGAGATGTACACCCCCTCGATCACTTCTCCAGTGACATGTCTACATATCCCCCCCCTCTTTTTCAGACCGGAGGGCTGAGCCTTTTGTCCCCACAGACAACTTACCCTTGACAATGCGTCAGCATTTGCCTGTAATTTCCCTGGCCTGTGTTCCACAGTGAAATTAAAGTTTTGTAGGGAGAGAAACCATCTAGTCACTCTTGCATTTCTCTCCTTGTTTAACTTCATCCATGTTAGGGGGGCATGGTCTGTCACCAACTTGAATTTCCTGCCTAGCAAGTAATACTTTAACGATTCTAGGGCCCACTTTACTGCCAAACATTCTCGCTCCACAATGGCATAATTTTTCTCGGCCGGGGTTAGTTTTCTACTCAAGTACGTCACTGGATGCTCCTCACCATTCACTACTTGTGAGAGTACTGCACCTAAGCCTGTGTTAGAGGCATCTGTCTGAGCCTGCTGTTGTTGCAAACTCACTTGCATAAACTGCTTCAGCATCTCCTCCATGTTGCTGGACTGTTCTTGGAGTGTAGTTGCAGCTTTCACCCAGGACATCAGCAGCTGTAGCCAAGTCTGTCCACACCGTTGCCCCTAGCAACCGTGTTGCCCGCTACCTCCACCAATTGTAAGGGATCTTCCCGGGGTAGGGTGTGTTTGGACACAGTTCACAGCAGACTTGGAATTTATAAAGCAGATCTTGGCGTTTATTCGTGGTACAAACAGTCCAGCAAACAAAATATACAGCAACACCGTGCTTTCTAAGTACAACAAAAATAAAAGTCCTAGCCCGGCTGGGCGCTTACTAACAGGTTCTGCTCACCTATCTGACACTTACAAACACAGCGTCTTTCGCCTGGATATCGCAGGGTGAGTTTTAGCTCCAGCAGTGGCTGTGCTTGCAGCTTCCTTCAACACACAGATTGTTCATTCCCTGGCTGAGAGCAATCACCTGCAGACCCTGCAGGTCCTTTAGCTTCCCAGGCTAATTAGGATCAAAGCTCACCTGATCCCAAACCCAGAACTGGATCGGGGGATGTGGAATGACAGGTCCCTCTACCAAACCTACCTGCCATTCCATATAAACCCAGGCCCGGCAAAATTAAATAACAACTCAGCAGCATATCGCTGCTGAGAAACTGATCCATCCTGGATTTACCATCTCACACTGTGTAGCAACCTAGGTGAGATGTACACCCCCTCGATCACTTCTCCAGTGACATGTCTACAATATATATATATATATATATATATATATATATATATATATATATATATATATATATACACACACACACACACACACACACACACACACACATACCAACACAATCCAACAACTTGCTGGACCTGTCAGTCTGAACCTACACTCAAATCTGCCTTCATTCATTATGGCTTAGTGGAAGTGCCCTGAAAGCATGGCCTATACTTACCTTCAATCAAATGATGCACCGTCCTGGAACTTCTCGTCATCCACTGAAAACTTCAGGGGCTGACTTTGGGATCTCGATCGCCTGCCACAGTCATTTGCGGGGGCCGAAATGACATCGCTCCCATGCATGAGTGAGAACTCTGTCAGCTTTGGCATTGCCTAATTTGTGCAGTGAGCTGCGCTTGCACAGCTCACTGTACAAGGTCGAAACAGGTCGGTAAGTAGCTTTAATGCAGAAGATACAAAACATGTCTCTTCTTCATATAAAATCCTGCCGGTTCACCCATTTTCATTTCTTAGCATAAAGTTATACTTTAAAACATTTCTGAACCAAAAACTAAGATTTTAATATACTGCTGCCTTTGTTCTATTTTTTATGCGTTCTCCCCTTTATTTTCATCTGGTAAACCAGCAAATAACCCACATCCTGCCATAGGTTGGCTTTGCTCAACCTCCCCAGTTTCTCTATGGAGGAGGCCATGGCTATCACACCGGGCTGTTTTCCCAATTTGGAATATGTCTCCCTCTCATTATCATAGAGGGCAGGTGAGTTATTGATTTCAGTTCGGTTAACAAGAAGTGACAAGGACACTGGATTTTTGGCACAATCAACAAGTGTTCTCTGTATTTGTTGAAACTGTTCATAGCCATCAAATTTAAGGACTAGTAAGCTGCACTATATTAAACATATTTTCTTGGGTTAAAATATCCTTTAGGAGTCAGCTTATGTGTCCTTTTTTTTCCCACGACAGTTCCCCGTATTTCCCACAATATGTATTTTTCAATTCACAATCCTAATGAGCTAAAATTAGCTAAATAAATTGGCATAGATTTCTGAGAAACTTCATGTCACTTTCATATCTCCTTTTTTTTCTTAAAATGTTGGCATTCCACAACAGTATAGATTAAGTACAAAGTGACAGATTCCATGATAGATGCCATATACTACCCTTTATCCAAAAGTAGCTTATCTGAGGAAGAAATACATTTTTCCATTCCCAGTTTATAATCTTTTCTTTACAAAGGGAACTTGTTTAGGTCTCTTGCACGTGGGAGTAAAAAAACATCACATTTATTACTGATCTAGATATAGATGCATTGTAGTCTATGGAATCGTACACACAGCTGCGTAAAGATGAGTAATAGGCCTCATGCACACTGCTCCTTTTTTAACATTGCTGTTAGGCACATGTGGCATTTTTTTTTTCTACATCTAAATGTCCCTGCATGTTAGCCTATGTGTCCATGTGCACATAGGCATTTAGAGGCAGGGCATTTAGAGGCAGAAAAAAACCCCACAGCCAGTGCCCCCAGGAGAAGTATTTTGGCAGAAAAAAAAATGCTTGATGAGTATAAATGCATGTAAAGGTGTCTAAACGCATGCTTAGGGCTTGAGCATTAATTCATTTCAATGGCCAGAATAAATGATTATTCTGGCCATTGAAATGAATTAAGGCTCAATTGTTTGACACACCTAAACACATTACATGTGTTTACTAGCGTCAAGTATTATTTCTGCTAAATTGCCCCTCCAAGAAGCAAACGAGTCTAGCAGAGTTAGCAAAATGTCCAGTGTGCATGAAACCATATATAGGAAGGCATTCTTTCACAGAATAATGGGGGTTATTTGTGAAAGGCAAATCCACTTTGCACTACAAGTTCACTGCAAGTTGGAAGTGCAGTCGCTGTAAATCTGAGGGGTAGATCTGAAATGAGGGAAAGCTCTGCTGATTTTATCATCCAATCATGTGCAAGCTAAAATGCTGTTTTTTATTTTCCTTGCATGCCCCCCTCGCATTTACAGCGACTGCACTTCCAAGTGCACTTGGAGTGCACTTGTAGTGCAAGGTGGATTTGCTTTTTGTAAATAACCCCCAATGTGTGAATATATCCAATAAGTAGAATACATGTGCTTGTATTTAAAAGCAAAGAGAAATATTTTAACATCTACTTATGACTACCATGTTTATGTGTTTTATAGAAAACATATTATTCTTATATTATTATGTGCATTCTTCAATAAAAAAAAATAATAAAAAAAAATGCTTTTTTGGTCAGTAATTTATGCCTATTGTGCAGAAAGCGTGAATAAGTTTGCGCACATTTTCGCAAAATGCACAAAGGCATATACGTGAAAAATACACGCAAATACATACCAAGAAGGACCATCTGAAAAAGTATCATGGGCGCTCATGTGTGGCCTCGCTGCTGAGCCTAGCTACATGCATCCATAGACACACTTAACGTGGTCCGGCCCCACTCCTTTCTCTCTGCTCACAGGATTTGATTAACAGAAGCAGGAGCCAATGGCTCCAGCTGTTGCCTTTCTGTCCCTTAAATGCATCTAGAGAGGAGAGAATCACTACAGACAGGCACAGTGCTGAATCGAGTGAAGACTCAATATCATGCCTTTACAATCACTTTAATATGTACAATCTGGAGGAAAGAAGGAAAAGGGGAGGTATGATTGAAACCTTTAAATTCATCAATACAGTTCAGGAGGGCAGTATTTTCAGTATAAAACCAAAATCAAGAACACAGGGACATGATGTCAAACTAACAAGCAGAAAGTTCAAAGCTAATCCTAGAAATTATTATTTTACCAAAAGGGTAGTTGATACACGCACTAGATGTCCAACAGAGGTAGTGAGTCAGTCAACCATACAGTAAGTGGACTCAAACATGCTTGGGACAAACAGAGATCAATAAACAGACAAAAAAAAAAAAAGGTTATTAAAAAAAAAAAAGTATACGTTAAAGTGGACCTTTCAGTTATTTTTTCAACTGGCCATTTATTAGATCTTCTGCCCTTGTTGTTTTAACTTTGGTCAGTAATCTTGTTTTTTCTGCCAGTAAATACCTTATACAGCCCACTTCCTGTTCCTTGTCTGGTCATTGCCTAGGCTTACGACATCATGCACAGCTCTCTATCTAACTCTTGTGAGAGTTTGCCAGGAAGGGAGGGGGATGAGTCATAAGGCCAATGAGAGCTGCAGGGCTGCAGAGTCTGTGTAAATCCAGGAAGTGAACAGGCAGCAGCTTCAGCTGCCCAAAGTTAAAATGGTTGCAGCCAGACTCAGTGGAGGGAGATTTCTGCAGCATACTTGGCAAGTACAGAATCACAGTATATATAAAATAATATGCAAATTGGTTGGAGGGAAGCTTCAGAATGGCAAAGATGTTTTTATTAATAAATTATGTAGCAGACTGCAGTTCCTCTTTAAAGAACAAAATGGAGCAGTTCCAATGGTCCTCTTAGTATTTTGGTCTTTTTTGCCATATGCCAAGCTTTGGTCAAGTGTCTAATTTGTGCCAGCATATTATTCCCTCCCATAAAAAGACCAACAGCAGTTATGGACTGTCACAGATAAATTTAGGAGCAGCTTGTGTGACTGTCACTTCTGAGTTTTGGGAAAACAGCGTAGTTTGTCATCCCTGATTTAAGCAAATTAAAAATCTGCCATTGTTTATGTGTCCTTTAATCAAACTGACTAAGAGATAATAGAGCAGGAGTTCTGTAACCAGGGCCACAGATAATTATAATAAGGGGAGGGTCAGCCTCCTCAAATGATTAAAGAGGAGCTGCACCTAAAAAAAAAATATTAAAAGCCAGCAGCTACTAATATTGCAGCTGCTGACTTTTAATAAAATCACACTTACCTGTCCCAGGTTCCAGCGATGTCGGCGGCAGATGACGAGCGATCGCTCGTCTCGTTGCTGCCACCGCCGCCATCCTCTGTCAGGGAATCGGGAAGTGAAGCATGACGGCTTCACTGCTCGGTTCCCTACTGCGCATGCGCGAGTCGCGCTGCGCGTCTCTTATGGTCCCCCGCTGTGTCTCTGGGAACTGTGTGTTTCCCAGAACACAACGGGGGGGGGGGGGGGGGCGGAGCGTCTGCGGGGGTCTGCGGCGGTCTGGCCGGAAGTGGGTGCAGTTACCTGGATTATCCAGGTAACTGCACCCCCCTCCCCCCTGAAAGGTGCCGATTGTGGCACCGGAGGGGGGGAGGGATAAGCTTAGCGTAACGTCCCCTTTAGGGTGAAGAACCGCTTTAAGACCATCAGAGGCATAGTGGGGACCTAAAGGAGAAACAAAGAGGCAACTGAATTGAATTTTGGATGTGGTAAACGTTTGCTAACAATGTGTGGGGCTTAAAAATTGAGGCTTCATACAGAGCGCAGGGGTTAGAAATATGTAATGTACAAGGTACAAGTGTCAATATGTATGTATCTAATCTAATCTAAATATTGCAGAGATAAGGTGTATGTAATGTACATAGTGTAGGTGTTAGGTGTATATGATGTACACAGTAAATATTTGCTTGTTTCGGTGCATCACACCCCTTAATAAATTGCATATGAAAAAAAAGGAATGAGACTTTTATGAAGGTGTTGCATCCTAAATAATAGCTAGAAAACATATAAATACTGCAAAATACATTAAAATTTTATCAGCAAAACCAGATAAATGTCAAATTTAAAATCTCAATCATAAACACATAGTTATTGCATCCTTATATGATATCTTAATAAGATTCAAAGTACATTTTATAATGACCAGTCCATAGCTACAGCCTATGAAGATCAAGGTCTATCCACCTATATCACAATATCACCAAAAATAACATTGAAAGTTTATCATCAGGCAAAGATTTCTCCATATTGAGCGTAACCTTTGAGAATGGTAACGGTCACTTCTGTAGCTTCCCTGGCGGTATGATTGTGTCTGATTTTTGCGTCTCAAAGAGGTACAAATGTTTTGCATAGAAATTTGGCATTTTATATTGTATGCCTGTAAATCTTAGCAATAACACACTTAAATCTGGCATGATAAAGTTTGAAACACAAAATCATAAATTATAATATAATAAATAACTAAAAATACTTAAATATATATATATATATTAATAAAATTAATTAATTTCCCCACTATTCACTATCGCTCAGTTCTGCAAGTGTTCTAATTTACTATTGCTGTTTTCTAGCTGGTCTCAAACTTCTTTTGACATAAAGGGACACTTTTTGGTTGCTATGGACAATCTCAAGTTTCCAGGCAGAAATAACAGTATATATAAAATATAAAACTTAATGCAGGGAATTGTACAAAGCAGTAGGGACAAAAGGAATGTGAAATGATTTCATACAGTAATATAATCTGTAAGATTACAATGTACTGTATGTGTTATGTATTTTCAATTATTTGAATTACTAATACAATTACAAATTACGACACTCGCAGGGAATGGAGCCCGGAACACAGAGGCATCAGGCTGAGGACGGAGCACGCAGACACAGCGGGGGGACATCGCAGGATCCTGGGGACAAGGTAAGTACACTGCACCAGGATCCTACAATGCAATCCCGAGTGTGGCTCGGGGTTACCGCTAATGGTACTAAAATTTAACCCCAAGCCACACTCGGGAAAACCTCCCGGGAGGTTAACAACCTGTGAGCCAATACGTACTCCTGATCTATAGATGTACATCCTTTTCCCAGTGTGTGTGTGTGTGTGTGTGTGTCACGAACAGGGGTCAGGCTCGAAGACCAATTGCTATAGCAGTTGCAGGACTACCACAAACCAGCAGGATAGGAACACAGGCAGTCATCCTGGCAGATGACACAGGCTCACCTGAGGTGCGGAGTCTAAGTACTAACTGGTTTTCACCAGAGCTCCAGATGGTGGAGTTGGATTTAGCTGCGTGTTAGTACCAACTCGCGGTCCTCAGGATCACCCCACCAGGAGGTGAGCAAGTCGGAATTCAGCAGCAGATGAGCCGGTAAGGATCAAACAGAAGCGTGGTCAGTAAGCAAGCCAAAAGGTCGGTAACGAGTTGTTGCAGGTTGGGATCAGGTAGAAGCGTAGTCGTGGAACAAGCCAAGGGTCGATAACGAGCAGTAGCAAATATAAACGGCAGCAGGGAAGACAGGAGCGAGATACAGGCTGGTGATAATACAATATTCTGGCAAGGAGGAAGTGCAGAGACATGACTTATATCAGGAAGTTCATGGGAGGAGCAAATAGTTCAAGGTTCAGCTGAAATCAAGGTACAAGGCAGGGTTGTCTAAAGGATCTGACAAGGCACTGTCCAGCATCTCAGCTCAGAGAGAAGATTCATTGCCAGACCTAGCTGAGGTCCCGGATTCAGGTCCAGGTCCTGACAGTACTCCCTTCCTCCCAGGACGTCCACTGGATGTCTTAGGGCCCGGTTTGTGAGGGAACCTCTGGTGCAATTCTCTTGTTAATCTAGGAGCATGAACATTCTGCTCAGGCTCCCAAGAATTTTCTTCTGGCCCATATCCTTCCCATTGAACCAGATATTGCAATTTGTTCCTATAGATCCTGGAATCGAGAATTTTCTCCATCACATATTCTTCTTCACCCTGTACCTTAACAGGTGGAGGGGGTGGAAAAATTCTTCCCGAAAAAGTATTTTCGTGAAAAGGTTTGAGTAGCGATATGTGAAACACGGGGTGAATCTTCATACTGACTGGAAGTTTTAGGCGAAAGACGACTGGGTTGATCTGGGCCGAGATGTGGAATGGTTCCACAAACTTTTGTCCCAACTTTGTAGATGGAACATAAACCTTCAGATTTTTAGTAGATAACCAAACTTGATCACCCACATGAAAGGTAGGAAGTGCTCTGCGATGTCTATCCGCAGCCTTTTTGTAACTTTCCTGAGCTTCCCTCAAAAGTCTCGATCAATTTATCCTGGATCTCGTGTAAAGCAGTTAATCTGTTGGTAACAGCAGGAATCGGAGTTGAGATAGGGAGATCAGGGATAAAAGCTGGATGATGCCCGGTATTTAAAAGGAAAAAAGGGGTCTGAGAGGTGGAGCTATGTTTAGAATTGTTATAAGCAAACTCCGCTGTAGGAAGATAGTCCACCCAGTCACCCTGAAGATAATTAACAAAAAATCGCAGGTACTGCTCTAACGTTTGATTGGTCCGCTCGGTCTGACCATTAGACTGTGGATGAAAAGCAGAAGATAGATTAATTGTTACTCCTAGAGCTGAGCAAAAGCTTTTCCAAAATTTTGAAGTGAATTGTACTCCTCTGTCAGAAAACAACATCTTCTGGAATGGCATGTAGTCTAAAGATTTCTCGAACCATCAACTCCGCAGTTTTGTCTGCGGAGGGTACCCCCTTGACCGATATAAAGTGAGCCATCTTCGTGAAGCAGTCAATTACAACCAAGATGGTGGTCATTTCTTTAGAGGGGGGTAAATCGACTAAAAAGTCCATAGAAATGGATCCCCATGGTCTTGATGGGACAGGGAGAGGCTGGAGCAACCCCAAAGGAGAAGCTCGGGGTGTTTTATTGCGAGCACAGACCAGGCACAAGGCTACATAACCTTTGACATCTCTTTTGTACCCAGGTCACCAAAAGGACGGGATAAAAGTTCCTCTGTCTTAGAAACTCCAAAATGTCCAGCAAGTTTGGAGTCATGAACCAACTTGAGGACTTCAACCCGAGCAACTTCAGGTACATAGAGGCGATGTGCTTGAGTCCAGAAGCCATTTTTGTACTCAATGATAATGTCCATAGGAGGATTTTTGAGGAGTGGGTCATTCTCATACCCTTCCTTGAGAAGACTCAAGAGTTCTTTAGAACTTGTGGCACCTAGAAAGTTCTTTTGAGGCAGGACTGTGTATTCAGAGTTGTTTTCCTGGAGAGGTCCAGACAACATTCTTGATAAGGCATCAGCCTTACCATTCCTTGACCTAGGTCGATATGAGATAATAAAATTGAACCTGGAAAAGAACAATGACCAACGTTCTTGTCTAGAAGATCTCTTGGCAGAACAAATAAATTCCAGATTCTTATGATCTGTGAGAACGGTCAAAGGATGCTTAGCGCCTTCCAGCAAATGCCTCCATTCAGAAAATGCTTCCTTAATTGCCAGTAACTCCTTATTCCCAATATCATAATTTCTTTCAACTGTAAACATTAAACAAGAGAAGTAAGCGCAAGGATGAAGCTGCATCTTTTCACCACATCGTTGAGAGAGGATAGCTCCCTTGGCAGAGTCTGAAGCATCCACTTCCACTATAAAAGGTAATTCAGGATTGGGATGTACCAATACTGGTGAAGAAGTAAAAAGAGTTTTTAACTTTCCAAAAGCAGCCTGTGCCTCAGATGTCCACACAAAGGGCACCCCTTTCTTTGTTAGTTGGGTAATTGGCGCTATCACCTTAGAGAAGTTCCTTATGAATTTTCTGTAAAAGTTGGCAAACCCGACAAATCGTTGGATTTCCTTAATGTTTCCAGGGGCAGGCTAATCTACCACTGCTTTAATCTTCTCGGGATCCATGCTCACTCCATCTGGAGAAATAATATACCCTAAGAAATGGATCTGGGCTTGTTCAAACTCACATTTCTCCAGTTTGATGTAAAGTCGATTCTGCCTTAATCTTTCAAAGACAGTGCAAACATGCCTGAGGTGCTCTTCCAGGTTATCGGAAAAGATAAGGATGTCATCCAGATAAGCAATGACAAATTGGTCCAACAGATCTCGAAAAACATAATTTATGAAGTGTTGAAAGGTCGCAGGGGCATTGCAGAGACCAAAAGGCATGACCAAGGACTCAAAATGTCCATATCTGGTTCTAAAGGCGGTTTTCCATTTGTCTCCTGGAC
Source organism: Lithobates pipiens (assembly GCF_037356315.1). Classification (NCBI taxonomy): domain Eukaryota; kingdom Metazoa; phylum Chordata; class Amphibia; order Anura; family Ranidae; genus Lithobates; species Lithobates pipiens. The sequence goes on from NW_027507787.1 coordinate 123,584,887, forward strand.
GAATACGGACCAGGTTATATGCCCCCCGTAGGTCAAGTTTTGTAAACACTTTGGCAGAACAAAGTCTTTCCAACATTTCCAAGATCAAGGGGAGTGGATAACGGTTTTTAATAGTGACCTTATTTATGTGCCTGTAATCAATGCATGGATGCAAGGTGGAGTCTTTCTTTTCAACAAAGAATAGGGCTGCTCCTGCAGGAGATGTTGAGTGTCTAATAAAACCCTTCTCTAAATTTTCATCAAGCCACTCCCTGAGTACTTTTAATTCAGGTTCTGACAGATTAAAAAGGGGGCCGAAAGGTATTTCAGCCCCTGGGAGCAGCTCAATGGGGCAATCGTATGGGCGGTGAGGAGGTAATTTATCTGCATTTTTCTTATCACAGACATTGTGCGTGTGTGTGTGTGTGTGTGTGTCAACAGTGTGTGTGTGGGGGGGTTCCTTCCTGCTGACAGATCACTTTCTCTTTCAATAGCATCCATATAGGTTATGTAAATTTATTCAAATTCAGTATTGATATTTCTAACATGATGTTATGTATATACACTGTGAATCTTATGTTTATGTCTTGCTGATTTTATTTAACAGCACATCACTTCTACTCCTGATGAAGCATGATGTGAAATGCGTACATTGCTGATCACAATCATAAGCAACGCATCAGTCTACTCCTTCATTATCAACTTTCAGTGTTATTTGTTGGTGATATAGTGATATAGATGGATACATATGGATCTTTACAGACAGTAACTATGGGCTGATCATTATGCGGTGTACTTTGAATGTCATTGTGATATCATATGTGGATGCAATACCTATGCTTTTATAATTGAGATTTTTGGTTATGCTAATAAAATGGAAATGTTTTAGAAATATTCATATGTTTTCTGGCTATTATTTGAGAGGCAGGACCTGCATAAAAGCCCCATTCTTTTTCTACTGTTTTTATGGTGTACACCGTGTAGAAGTTAGAAGTATATACAGTTCGGCATCCTCTGTGATTCTTTTTGCTACTACCTCTTTATGCATTGCACAGCAGTACACCCTATTTACATACACCATGCACACATACATGGACACACACACACTTTATACGCACATATGCACACTGTATACACCAGTGTTTCTCAACTCCAGTCCTCAAGGCACCCCAACAGGTCATGTTTTCAGGATTTCCCTCAGATTAAAACGGCTGTGGTAATTACTAAGACAGTGAAACGGATCAAATTACCTGTGCAAAATAATGGTAGGTCTGAAAACATGACCTGTTGGGGCACCTTGAGGACTGGAGTTGAGAAACACTGGTATACACACACACTGTTATGCCCATATACACACTGTACATACACTGTATATGTACATATATAAGCAATGGTATATATGTACACAGTGTATACACCTACATATATACAGTAAATACACAAATTTACCCCTCTAGTGAGGGGCAATACAGTGATGGCAGTGGAGTGGCTTGACAGGCTGTGCATTGTTTAAGGCCTTCCTTTCCATACCCATATAGAAAAAATGTAAATGCCCAAAAGTAATAAAGAGCAGGTTCCCCTTACAAAGGTCAACTATCTATTTGCTAAAAGGGTATTTTATATGATAACTCAAATACACATGGATAGAGAAATCCTGAACTGGCAAGAGCCGAGTCTTGTGCCTGATTGCCCGTAAAAAGATTGTACATAATAGCTCAGCCTTTCTCAACCTTTTCAACACAGAGGAACCCTTGAAATAGGTCTCTGGTCTCGGGGGAACCCCTTCTAAAAATGTTAAATCTACAACTCATGATACATTGGTGTGCTGGTCAGCGGGGAGAGCGGTCCTTACACTTGTGGTCATTGGGAAGAATTATCTCCTTATAGGTAGCTAAAAAGATCAATAGTGTGAGTGGGAACTCATCTGAGAGGCAAAAATTGCCCAATGCTGAAGGAACCCCTAGCAACCTCTGGAGGAACCCTAGGGTTCCATGGAACCCTGGTTGAGAATAACTGTAATAGCTACAGTTTTACACATGTCACACATAGAAATGTTACCACAAATTTATCTCTCAATTTAGGGCACAGCATTTCTATACAATGCAGATTTTTTTATGGAAATTAATATCAACAGCAGACACACTGTGTACATGGAGTTGGGCTTTCTTTCTGTGTTTATGTTGAATGTAATTAGGTGTTTCCTCCAGCAATCCAAAATATAGTGGTAGGTTCTTTAGTACCCAACCAAACTAGATCAAGTGGTGATCACGTCAGATTTTTTACATTTTTAATTATGATGTACTGTTTGGTTGTGTGCACTGTGGATACATTTACATTACATTATAAGTTTACTCAAATAAAATAATAAAATACTTCACGTATTTGCCTGAATTACAAAACCTATTTGATAATTTTTATGTATATAACTGTTTATATATATGTGGTAAATTTTAACAAGATATTTTTTCCATTGTTTCTGCCAATTGTAATATAATGTAAAGTTTGCTTCTCCATTTCAGAAATTTACAGTTTTCTGCAGCCAGCTATAGAAAAATGTTCTAAGCCAGCTAACATGTTCTGTACCTGCCAATTCCCTAGAATTTAGAAATGATTCCCTTGAATAATAATTCTCAAGGAAATAATACAAACAATGCATTTTTTGCGAACCAACATCTTAATTGGGTATGACTGAACTTTGCTTTTTTTTTCTACTGAATTGTTTTACTAAACTGCTCTGTGATTGCAGATCTCCAGAGAACTTGAGTTTCTGGTATTGTTTAACAACAACTGAGGAAACATCATGACCTGGGTATGGGAGCACATTGGGTGGTAATAGGAGGGAGAACATGGTTTGTGTACATCCGTTTGCTCCCTTCAGTGTGCAGGTGTCCATCTGCCTCTTTGTTTTCTCTTATGGGCCCCTCGCCTGCTAGGAAAAATGCACACACTGACTTTGAAATGCAAGTGACCTCTGTCAGAGGTTACTGTAGGGGCTCCATGAAACAGACTATTAATGATTTTCTGGCAATGACATTGAAAACAGCAGCAAAAAGAGAAATGCAATTTATGTACATTTTTGCTCAATAAATGGTTTTAAAACATTATAAAAAATAACATCTGCTTTATGAAGTAAAAAAAAAAAAATGTAGAGATGCACAGAAAAAAATACACAAAAGGAACACATGAATAAAGATACACATACGTTAATTGAACCATTTTTTATGAGTTGTAGCATTTTTTATTTTTAGATTTCATAGCAATGAAAAGGGAAGGGTGGTCTTTATATAAGGTTTTAGTAGTGTTATATAATGAAATGTTCATTTTACATTTGAGAAAGACCTAGGTCACTTGTTCTATAGTTGCTTGCAATATTACTGTGAGTTTGTGGAGTTACCTAGTGTTTTCAGTAAAAAAATTTTTAAGGTAGAACAAAAATTACATAAAACATATACCTCAGTGAAGCTTATTCTGCTCTCTGAAAGTCATAAAAGCCAAAATATTTCTAAAAATGTTTTATCACATGATAGGTATTTGGTTAAGCAATTTCTGTTGAAGGGTAGGATCAACTAGATTTCCTGACTACATGGCAATATGTTTGGCCATACTATTGGCCAGAATGGGATTTCACAGTGTCTACAGCAGCCTCTGAAAACCTTTTTTTACTTCTGAGGAACACTTAAAATAAATTACATATCTTAAGGAAACCCTGCTAAAATTAATTCATCAGAGGTCAGTAGGACGAAGGCTACTTACATTGGTGGTGAGGGGGAATAATGCCTTTCTTACAGGTGTGGTCACAATAACACCCTTACATACAGCCAGATCACTGGTGTTGTACAGCTGGTTCAGCCAATTGGTGCTGGAGCTGGAATTATGCAGGCATCATCAGATGAGAGGTCAGTCAGACACAGCTCAAGAACACCCTAGCTACATCTGGTGGAACCCTGGTTTAGAATGGCTGGTCTAGAGCAAAGCTATATTTTCTGGGAAATCTGGCTTTCTCAGATTTCTAGCATGTGGTGGGTTCCAGAGAATGCCCTCTACAAAGATGGGCCTGTCTTAAACCAACTGGTTGAACAAAAAAACCTGAAAGATCCTTGTATCAATGCAAATTATGTGTGATGCAGGGATCTCTCCCACTGAGCTATTGTATTCTGACAGGACGGGCTCATCCTCAGAATACACTGATCAGTACTGCAGCCATTGAAAGCACGGCCATTCAACAGAAGGCAGTTATTAGACTGGCTTCTGTTGAACAGTCAGTTGTACACATGGACCGTGTATACCCTTTAGTTCCTGTAATGTATTAATATGCCCCTTTAAATTGTATCTATGTTAAAAATTGTAAAATCATACAGTATATTCATTTTGTTGGAATACAATGTTCATTTGTTTTATTCAAGAACTGCTGTGCATCAGTGTTTGATAGAGATGTGTTCTTCAACCAGTAAATTTGTGAAGATAGGTAAAAGGAGCGCCCAGTATCCAATCAGAAGTCAATATAAGATGAATGGTCATTTTTTGGGAAATAGTAGAGCATGATAAAAGCAACGTGTTTCCAGGGAACAGAGACTTCCCCATTTTTCAGGGCTGCTGCTCTATGCTATAATGGATGGAGAGGTGTCCAATTTGGTGTGTCTGTAAATCTAGGATTATGGCAATTGCAGTATTTTCCGGCGGTGCAGCTTTGAGAGAGGTAGTTGGCACCACTGGAGTTTGAATTAGACTTTGACCTCAACCAGTAGATGGCAGTGTTTATAATTTTGTATGTGCATCTATGGTGTGCTTTGTATCTTTTCTCTAAATTAAGTTCCTGTTTCCTGTCTGCAGTTAAGCAGCAAGTAAACACATGTAGACTGTGCACTGTCTGTTCTGTAGGTCCATATACAGATATTCTAACAGGTTATGGGCACAGATACAGCCCAAGCTTTGCCCAGCTACAGCAGATAAGATACAGCAACAGAAAGAAGACTGCAACAGAATAAAAAAAATGGCCAATAATAGCTGCAACAAAGCTTTAATTTGCAAATATAACAAATCAGAAAAAAACTGTCTTGGAAATTCAGGATATAAATGCTTCTAATAAGAGAAGGACATGTTGAAATGTATACATTTACTCAGGCCAGAACACCCTTCAGATGATTAAATAGAGAAGACTAAAAATCTCAGAGCACAATCTATTTTAGCATAGAAGATGATCAAATCATACATATACTGTATGTAAGTGTGAAACTGCTAAAGAAATGTGGGAAGGATTACAAAAGGTGCATGAAAGCACTAATCTTGGTAATAAACTGTATTTGATTAGAAAGCTATATCAAACTAAGCTGATGAAAGGCCAGAATATGCAGGATTACATAAGGCACACCTTGGAAATGGTTGAATGATTGAGAGGTATAGGAGAAGAAATAAAAGATGTTCATGTTGCAGCACTATTACTAAGTCGCTTACCAGAAAGGTATGAAACGTTTGTCACAGCACTTGATGCATGTTCAGATGAACTGACACTGGAATATGTTAAAAGCAAGTCTGTGGAACTGAATATACCGGCGATAATACACAGGCGATTCCCAGAAAGCAAGGCACAATATTTTGAACTACTGTACCATACAACCCGGAACAAAACAGGGTTGCAGAAAGAATTAATAATACGCTGAGAGTAGAAGAACCATGCTGTTTGATGCAGATATGCCAATCACATTCTGGGGGGAGGCAATTATGACTGCATGCTATCTCCAAAATTGAGTACCAGGAAAATCAACTGAGAAAAGTCCATAGGAGCAGTGGAAGGGAAAAGACTTGAATTTGAACCATATAGACATTTTTGGAAGCAAAGCCTATGTGCACATCCTTTGCTTGTGCAAAGGAAGGTTTACTTTTGGGGTACAGTGAATCTCAAAAGGGGAAAGAATTCTACACCAAGACACAAAGTAACCATTGGTAGAAGTGTAAATGTCGATCAAACTTCATTGTGTTCAAAATTTCATGAACTAACGCAAACACTTCAAACTAAGGGAATGTCACATCAGTGTCACATGAAGATAAGCAACAAAGTGGCACAGAAAGAGAAACTAACACATACAATCCAAATGCAGTAAAAGAAGGAACCAAGCCACAAGAGGCTTCAATCAGAAAATCTACCAGAAGCAATAAAAGCAACCCAGCCAAATGTTTGTCCTACTGTATGTTGCATGCTGTGACAAAAGACAAAGTGATTGATGGACGCTAGGTATCACCTCGCATACATTCATATGCAGGAAAATAATGTGGAATCAGGGCCAGGGATTTAGGAAGCCAAACCTGAGAGAGCTAGTGATGTGATGTTTGCTTTGTGAGAGAATCGTATTTTCTTTTTTTGTGGGTGATTGGGAGAAACCCTTCCCCTCTGAGTTAAGAACCCAAAGAAATAACCCCTGAAAGTCAGAAATCTTAAAGCAGAGTTCCAGCCACAAACATTTTTCAAAAAAAGTCAGCAGCTACAAACACTGTAGAAAAATGCTGCTGACTTTTAATAAGTACACTTACCTGTCCAAGGAGCCCGCAATGTCGCACCCCCGAGGTCGATCCCTCCATCGGATCAGGTGCAGGTGCCACCATTCTAACTAAGGGAAACAGACAGCGGTGCCACCATTCTAACTAAGGGAAACAGACAGCGGAGCCTTGCGGCTTTACTCCCGGTTTCCTACTGCGCATGTACGAGTCGCGTAGCACTTTGTGAATGGCCAGCATGTCCTCTGGAACACACACAGGTCCCAGAAGACAGTGGGGGGCTCGTTGCACAAGAGGACATGACATCCTGCACCGTGGCCCAGCTGGAATGGAAGTACACTTATGCCCTGTACACACGGTCGGACATTCTGACGACAAAATCCGTCAGATTTTTTTTGATGGATTTTGGTCCAAACTTGTCTTGCATACACACGGTCGCACAAAGTTGTCAGAAAATCCAATCATTCAGAACGAAGTGACATACAACACGTACAACGGGACTATAAAGAGGCCAGTAGCCAATAGCTTTCATCTCGTAAATTATTCTGAGCATGTGTGGCACTTTGTGCGTCAGAATTGTCTACACATGATTGGAATTTAACCAATTGGATTTTGTTGTCGGAAAATTCTGACAGAAAAAGTCAGATGGAGCCCACACACGATTGGAATTTCCGACAACACAATCTGATCGCACATTTTCCTTCAGAAAGTCAGACCGCGTGTACAGGGCATTAGTATTTCAGAAAAGGTGAGTTAGAAAAAAAAAAATAATACTTAGCCAAAAACGAGTGGTGGAGGGGGTCATCTTTCTTTTAAGACAAGGTTCTAAAAGTGGGTGGAACTCCGCTTTAAATGTTAATATGGATAAGAAAGATGAACAGCAATTACAAGAACAGTTTCCCTTCACATGGCAGAAAAATTCAAATACTTAGGTATAAAATGAACAACATCTCCAAAGGATCTGTATCAAAATAATTACACGATTAAACGATATTAAAGAGTAAAAAAAAATATATCAATGAGGCCACTAAACCACTCACAGGTACAAACTACATTTTCCAGGGTATTAGACACTATTATAGATAAAGGATAAAAATGTATGATTAAAGGATATTATGGAAGAGGGAGAGATATACACTTTCCAGGAATTAAGACACAAAAAGGATTTACTAGTGATAGATGAACTAAGATACCAGTAAACAGTTAAGACATTTTATAAAGACACTGCCACATTCAATAAGATCCGGAGAACGTTTATTACCATTTGAAAGATTGCTCAACTTACAGGAAGCACCAAGGCACAGAATCTCCCAGATTTATAAGATTTTTACGCTAATGTCGGAACCATTGGTACCGCCTTTCTTGAATAGGTGGAAAGCAGAACTTGGAGTGAGCAAGAGAAAGAGAAAATGTTGAAATTGGCAGATAGAAAAGCAATAGATATAAACACAATAGAAACAATTTATTATTCAATTTTTATGTCTGTCAACATGGTATATAACACCTATCAAATCACACAAATATCAAAAGGAGAAAACAGTGCTTTGCTGGAGAGGGTGTGGGAAAAGAGGAACAATTGGGGTTATTTACGAAAGGCAAATCCACTTTGCACTACAACTGTTGGAGTTCCCTCACCCCACCATGTCCTCCTGAGGAGTCCCCCAAATGGTTTGACCACAGTGTTGGGTACATGCTCCAGGAGGATGCCCAGCGTTTTGAAGGCTCTGATGATGATACCCAGCTAGAGAAAGGCAGTAACGTGAGCCTAGAGAGAGGGTGTGCCCAAGAAGGACAGCAATCTGGCAGTCATTTTCCCCCAGCTGCAGCATACTGCCAGGTTTGCTCCAGTGATGAAGAGGGAGGGGATGATGAGGTCACTGACTCCATGTGGGTGCCTGATAGGACAGAGGAGGAGGAGGAGGAGGAGGCGGCACATCTCCAACAAGGCAAGATGCCCTCCAGGGGCCAGCTTAAGGGTAACACACAACTGCATCACACCACAGAGCTCCGCATGTGCAGGGCGCTGCCTCTGCAAGTTATTCCAAAAGTTCTTTGGTGTGGACCGCTGCTATTTGCAACATATGTCTAAAGCGTATCTCGTGGCCAAAACATCAGCTGCTTGGGCATCACATACTTGACCAGACATATGTCGACCTGCCATGCAGTTCATTGGCAAGCATACCTAACAGACTCATATCAAAGAACAAATTGGACCTCTCCTTGCACCTCATCAGCTGGGATCTCCAACCCCACTTTACCTTCAGTCCTCTCTGAAACCTGCACTGAGAGGAATAAAGGTGTAGAATTAGGTGTGTCACAGCCAAGTACTTGCGGGCAATCTGCTATCGGTACACCGATGGCCGATTGTAACAGGCAAATTTCCCTGCCCCAGTTGCTGCACCACCAAAAGAAGTTCACTCTCAGCCATCCACATGCCCAGCGGTTGAATGCTAGCTTGGCTAAATTCCTAGCACTTCAACTGTTGCCTTTTCAGTTGGTAGACTCTGCCCCCTTCTGTGAGTTTGTGGAATGTGCGGTTCCTCAGTGGCAGGTTCCCAAAGGCCACTTTTTCACATGGAAGGTGATTCCGGCTCTCTACCAGCATGTGCAAGGCAATGTCTTGGCCTCGCTGGACATGGCGGTCAGCAGTAAGGTGCATATTACCGCTGACTGGGTGACTCTGCTGGCAGCTGGGAAGGATATAGGACAAGGTGCAGTATTGTTGGAGGTCGTTCTGCCACCATGCCTCAAAAATGCTACTACTGGTGATTCTGACACATCTCTCTCCTCCACCCTCTCCTCTTTTTCTTGCTCCATGGCCTATTCATGTGATTTGTCCTTGGAACTAGTGGTGCCCCGTAGCTGTTCAAAGGGCTATGCAAATATGCAGGCAAAAATATGCCATGCGGTGCTTGCGCTGGTGTGCTTGGGGGACAGGAGCCACACTGGGGCAGAGATTCTGTCAGCTCTGCAGGGGCAGGCTGAGAGGTGGTTGATGCCGCGCCAGCTTTAGCCAGGAATGGTGGTTTGCGACAATGGCACCAACTTTCTCTCCGCCCTCTTCATGCCCTGTCTAACAGGGGCATGTAATTAACATTTTTGATCTGACAGACTTCCGGTTCCGGCGCCGCATGTGCTAGCTGCGCCTTCTCTCAGCTCCTGCTCCAGGCTCCCTGAATCGGCCTATAAATTCGGCCTGAGTGGCCCCTCAGCCCAGATATCGCCACCGGGGATCCCCCCTTACCTCCGGGCACAGATGGACCGGTTTGTGGAGAAAACTGGCGCCCGGTCGTACGCGGCCGCGGCGGCTTCCGCGGACAGGCTGCAAATCGAGCCCCCGGCTTCGGCCTACACCAATGCTGGATCGAACGCTCAGGTGTCTGACATGGAGGTTAGTGGTGCTGCTGCACAGGCTCTCCCCTCTTCACTCCCCGCTCCTCCCCAGGGACAGAACCCTTCTCTGGCTCAACACCAGGCCCCACCAGTGGTCACTCTTCCCCACAGTCCCCCCGGGGATGAAGGCCACACGCATCGCATTGCACAGGCCGTGGCTGCTCTCCTCATCCCCATGATAGCAGCCTCTGTGGAGAAAGCGGTCAACGCTGGGATGCAACAGTTGAAAACACAACTTACTGAACACACCACCAGACTTAACGAACTGGAACATCGTGTCTCAGAGGTAGAAGATGAACTCTACCAAGCTCAGGCCACAGAACGATCCCAAGATAAAACCAACCAGTTCATCCTCCAAAAATTAGAAGACCTGGAAAATAGGTCCAGAAGGAGCAATCTGCGTTTTGTTGGCGTCCCTGAGTCGCTCCCTGCAACTGCCCTACCGGAGTTTTGCTCCAAACGCATCCCGGAAGCCATGGGCCTTCCAGGCCCTTTCACGGTCGAACGCGCCCACCGCATGGGTTCCTTCAATGCTGAACGAAAGTCCCCTCGTCCCATAATTGCAAAATACCTCAACTATGCTGACAAGTCGCTCATTCTCCAGAAATTCAGACAGTCTCCTGACCTCTACATTGATGGGGTTAGAATACTCCTTTTTGCCGACTACTCTCTTGATGTCTCCAAGAGGAGGAAGGCCTTCCAGCCGATCTGTTCTGAATTATTCAAGCAGCAAATAAAGTTTACTCTGGCCTTCCCGGCTACTTTGCGGATAAAGTCGCCTAAAGGCGACCAACTCTCTTTTCAGGACCCATCGGAAGCGGAATCCTACCTCAACACGTTGAGACCGGACTTGCACCCCCACACACCTTCCAAATCTGGAACCAATCTCCGCTCCCTGGATCAACGTAGCCCGCGCAAGGATTCTCCTAAACGTTTCCGGCCTTCAGCTCCTGATCATCGGAACCGCAACACCCTGCGCTGATCTCCACTGGCCCGTTCATTGGATTTCTACCTCTCTACCTCAGGTCGTATGACTTGGCTACTGTTTTTCCCAGGTGCTCCCCCCTTATTTCTTTTCGTTTTCTTTTTGGCTTCTTCCAGAGGGCCTGACTTATCCTTATCTTAATCTTGACCTGACTCCGCTGCCCTCCTGTTGCAGCCGAGATCTGACTTTTAGCCTCCGGCTCCCTGCTGGTCTAGAGGGGTCTATCCAGCCCCGGGCAAGGCCCCACCCTGGGGTCAATAGCTAACCACCTTTGGCAGCCCACCCAGTTGTTATCCCTAATCCACACAACTTGGCTCCTTAGCCATCCTATCGCATTGTACTTTTTACTCTATTTCATTTGTACTTGTTGTTTAATCCCTTTTGGTTCAAAGGTATCCGTCTTATTAAGTTATGCCATACATTTGTTGTTATGTTGTTATGATCTATGTTAGACGTGTGCCTTGTCTTTTTCCTCAGGAGTCCACTGTGCACCTTATTCCGGCCATCCCCTATCAGGTGGACCCGGTCCTAATGGCTCCTATATCCCCCCAGTGGCTCTCGGGTACTCGGGCTATACTGACACCCTTTTTTCTGCACGGGGTCCCGTGTGGGGAGCCGTCTCGCACAGTGTTCTCATGCGGAAAAAAGTGAAGTTTGCACTAATAGATGTTGTATATTGTTTAATATTCCTTCCTACCCCGACCTCTCTGTCCTTCCTCCCCCTGTCATCCTCCCTATCCTTCCGCCCCCCAGGTGCGCCTTGCCTGTGGGATGGTTGCCTTTGCACTACATCAGTCCCCACTCTGTATACATTTTATGCTCTTCTCTTGCTGACACTTTGCTTGCACGGCCGTTCTATTTATTCCCCTCCTCCTTGTAATCTCTTAGGGTAGTTTCCTGGAATGTGAAGGGTCTCCGTTCTCCTCACAAGAGGATGAAGATCCTTCGCCATCTTAAACGATTGAAGACTGACATAGCCTTGCTACAAGAAACCCACCTCCCAGCTTCTGATTTTCATCGTATGCAGAAACTGTGGGTGGGTTCGGTATTGGGCTCAGAGTCGGTTGGACGCAAAGCGGGTGTTCTACTCTTAATTCACAGGAACCTTCCCTGTTCCATCCTATCCACTTACACAGATGACCAAGGGCGGTTCCTTTTGACCCGAGTAAAAATAGGGTCAAAGGAACTCCAGATCTCCAATGTATATGCCCCCAACAGTCCCTCTAAAGCCTTTTATTGTCAGTTATCCACTTGGCTCCTTGATGTCTCATACGTTCCTCATTTAATTGGTGGGGACTTTAACGACCTCATGGATCCAGTAGTCGACAGATCCTCCCCGAAGTCCCCTTCCGCTATTCCCTCTCCAGCCACGCTCACCCCTTTGGCCTCTACTATATAGTCACTACACCTCACAGACATCTGGCGTCTATCCCATCCAATAGATAGGGAATATACTTTCTACTCCAACCCCCACAAAGTCCTGACCAGGATAGATTACTTTTTTGGCTCCGATAATCTTCTTCCCCTGATCTCTGACTCCAGAGTGGGAGACATAGCTATCTCAGATCACGCCCCCATAGCTCTCACTTTGGATCGTCTAGATCTCCCGCCTCATCCCAACATATGGCGCTTCCCCTCATTCCTGCACGACAATACTGACTTCAAGGCCTATATGGAGCGCTCCTGGGAGGAATTCTCCTTGGCCAACTCCCCCCATATGGGCGACCCCAACCTCCTTTGGGATGCTGGGAAAGCATTCCTGAGGGGACGTATCATTTCCTATGCCTCTACTTTTAAACGCCATTCCATGGTCAAATTTAAATCAGCTAGTACTCGATTGCACAAAGCCCAAATCTCCCTTAACACCTCTACCTCCTCTGCGGACAGAGATGAATGGGCCGCCGCCAAATCCTCCTTTTACGCTTGGGCCTCTACCCTTGAGCTCACTAAAAAAGCACATTTTGACGCCACCCTGCACAAGTTTGGGAACAAGTCTGGAAAGCTCCTCTCCAGACTATGCAAGGGCCCCACCCGCCCGACTCACATTACCTCCCTTCGGGATAAATCGGGGGCCATGCACTCTACTCCCCCTGCCATTAACAAGACCATGTTGGAATTCTACTCTGCTCTCTATGGCCCTGACCCGATCGACATGCCTACTGCCCGGTCTTTCCTTGACAAAGTTCATTTGCCCCACATTTCCCCCGCCCAGCTTGAAACCTTGAACTCCCCTATCACCTTAGCCGAAATAGAACGCACCATCAAAAACCTTCGCCCTTCCAAAGCCCCTGGCCCCGACGGGTTTAACGGTGAGTTCTACAAAACCCTCCTTAATATTACTGCCCCTGTGCTGCATTCCGTCTTCTCAGGTATCTGGTCGGGGGGCCCGTACCTGCCCACGGGTAACCAAGCCATTATTAAACTTCTGGCCAAGAAAGGAAAAGACCCCTTGGAACCGGGTTCCTACAGGCCCATTTCATTGCTCAACCTGGATGTTAAAATCCTGTCAAAAATTGTAGCCACTAGGTTGGCGGACATCCTCCCTGACCTCATACACCCTGCCCAATCCGGTTTTGTTAAAGGGCGAACGCCCACTCTGAATATACGGAAGGTGCTCCTGGCCCTTGAACAAGCTAAGCGAGACCCAAAGGGAGACTATGCCATCATTACCCTGGATGCTGAAAAAGCCTTTGATAATGTCAGCTGTGATTGGCTCTCACTGTCCCTCACCAAAATGGGTTTTTCGGGTCCCTTTTGCCATCTCATAAATTCCATGTATTCGACCCCCTCAGCCAGGGTGGTGGCAGCGGAACTCCTCTCCGAGGAGTTTCGTCTCCACAAGGGCACTAGGCAAGGCTGCCCTCTGTCCCCCTTACTGTTCAATATCGCCCTAGAACCCCTCTCCAGATATCTATCCCAGGTCGCTCCCTTGAGCGGCATCTCTGTTGGATCTTTTGAGCTCCGGACATCTCTCTTCGCAGACGACATCCTCATTTTCACTTCAAATCCTGCTGTTGACATCTCACATATTAGAAGTATCTTTGACACCTTCAGGTTATGTTCAGGGCTCCGCATTAACTATGCCAAGAGCGAAATCCTCCCCATTGGTACTCATCCCTCACCCCCTTGGACACATAATTCACTTTTCCAGGTGGCCCCGTCATACATCACCTACTTGGGAATAAAAATAGGGAAATTGCCCTCCTCCATATACTACCTCAACTTTCCCCCTCTTTTCACTAAACTTAATCAGGAGTTGTCTAACTGGATGGATCTCCCCCTGTCGCTCCTGGGAAGGTGCCACTTGGTCAAAATGATCAGCTTCGCCAGACTGTTATACCCTCTGCAAACTATTCCCCTATTGCTTAAACATAAAGATGTTGCCGCCCTTAATTTGAATATCTCCAAATTCCTATGGCATGGCAAAAAGCCTCGTATAGCGTTCAAAAAACTGCACCTTCCTAGGGGCGAGGGGGGTATTGGTTTACCTCACATTAGACTGTATAACCTTGCTTGTTTACTTAGGACTAGCCTTGATTGGATTGCCCAACAATCCCGTCACTCGAACTTTACTCTGGAATCTGCTATGGCTCACCCCTACTCCTTAGTAGCCCTCCTTCATTGCAGATGGAAGACTGTCCCTCTCCCGCTTCAACACAACCTTTTGCTGCGAGACATGGCACTGGCCTGGAGAGAGGTCAGAAAACTCCTCAAGCTCCCGGCTCTCATCTCGTGCCACTTGCCGATTCAAGGAAATCCTGCCTTTCTACCTGGTCTCCACTACAACTCCTACGGAATATGGGGGCAACATGGACTCTCCAAATTTTCCTCACTGTGCAACCCCTCTTCTGGGAAGCCGCTGCCCTTCTCGACCGTGGCATCTCTATTTTCCTTACCGGTCTCACTCTTTCTACTACAATCAATGCACCAGCTTCATCTCCAGTACATGTAAAGCCGAATCTCTGAGATTCAAATCTAGCTTCCTGGACCGCCTGCTTCAATCTGGACAGTATTCCATCTCAGATATATACAAACCTCTCCTATTGAGCTTCTCTCCACCGCTTTTGTCTACATCTATTGTCAATTGGCGCAAAGACTTCTCAGATCCGGGTTTAGTTGACAAACTTCTGCAAGGCCTCCGGGAGGTCCTCCGCCTCACACCTAATGAGACCTGGAGAGAAACCCAGCTAAAAATAGTTCACAGGGCGTTTGTCCCTTTCCTCTCCTCGAAATCCACGGTTGACGGTTCTCTCTGCCCTTTATGCTCGGCTTCTAGACCCTCCCTATCCCACCGCTTTTGGTCATGTTCTTTCATCTCCTCCTTTTGGGATCAAGTTATAGCCTTTATTTTGGAGATCACCCTACTGAAACTGCCCAAGGACCCCCTCCTACTGATTTTTGGCTACTGGGACCCAGTTCTGCTGCCCTGGTCTCTCTTCTCCACAGCCTCCACCCCTGCTAAGCCGGCCATCCTTCCTTCCTCCAGAGATTGGATCCTGATTTGCCTACTCATCGCTAGACGCCTTATCCTCAGGAACTGGCTCTCCTCTCAAAGCCCAACTATCTCCCAACTCAAGCATGAATCTCTTGCCCTCCTATACAGAGAACGTCTCCTCACGGACTTTAAAAATGCCAAATCCAGATCCCGTTTTTTTCTCCGATGGCAACATTTTATTTCTTCAGCCCTTTCTTCAGATGACCAACGAGCTTTTTCCACTCTAGCTTTCTCTTTTGATGAGCCGATCTCTGAAAATTAACACCTACCCATGTTCTCCCTGCCCATTGCTGTCTCTGGTGGTCGTGTTAACACTCATTCCATATATCTGGGACTACTCCATCAAGACCTTTTTTTTCTTTGGCAACCCCCACCCCCCTCCGCCCTCCCTGTTTTCCCCCGGTTGAAATTTCTTTTTTTCCATCATGTCAATCATTTCCTGCTTCCCAGTGGTTAGTACACAGATCCATCCAGTTTTCCTATGCTCACTTTACTCGCCTAGATACGGTATTTTAGCTTTGATTATGTTTTCGTAAGAAGACTGCTTTGGTCTTACTAAAGGAGCCTTCCCACGCTATCTATCCCTCTATGTGTTTAACTTCTTTGGCTTATACATCAGCCCTGTCAATTGTCCTTACGTGCTTTGCTTTGATGATCTCCCTCTGTGCTTTCCTCTGTTTCATTTATATCACTGCTGTACTACCCGAAAAAGTCTGATGGTAACCTGTCTTAATGGCTTTTGTTAAATTTTTCTCAATAAAAACATGTTTAAAAAAAAAAATAATAATAATTTTTGATCTAATATTTCACAGCAGGGCCCGTTCCTGCGCCCACCAAGAGTAACTGTGAGGGCTTTCAGTGTTGTGGCACCACCACCACCAAAGGCTCAAATTTTTCAGCCCCTGTTTAACAGTAGCATGTAATTAAAATTCTTGATATAATATTTCACAGCAGGGCCTGTTCCTGCACCCGCCAAGAGTAACTGTAAGGGCTTACAGTGTTCTGGTACCACCAACACCTAAGGCCCAGTTTTCTGCAGAGTATATAGGGCAGGCCGTATGTAATATACAGACAGTCCCCTACTTTCAAACATCCGACTTACAAATGACTCCTACTTACAAACGGAGGAAGACAACATGAAATGAGAGGAAATCTACTCCTAGGAAGGGAAATTCTCTCCTGTAAGAGTTAATATGGCAAAAGGTGTCTCCATTGATGCTTTATCACCAATCCTTGTTTCCTTAATGCTGCGTACACATGATCGGACTATACGGTGGACAATTCGACCGTGTGTGGGCTCTGGCGGACTTTTTCTTTCCAAAAGTCCGGAAGACTTTGAAAGGAGACTTGACTCAAAATTGTCTGCCAGACTCGGCTGTCCAGCGGACAATACGCTCGTCTGTGTGCTAGTCCACAGGACTTTCCAAATGAACGGACTTGCCCACACACAGAGAAAAGTCCGTTCATTTTGAACGTGACTTCAGGTACGTCGGGACTAGAGAAGGAAGTCAATGTCGCCGCCTCCATCGACGAGATTAACACCTTGCTAGCCCTGACACCTGGTATGGATTTTAAGGGAAACCCCTATGCCAAAAAAAACGGCATGGGGTCCCCCCAAAGTCCATACCAGACCCTTATCTAAGCATGCATCCCGGCCGGTCAGGAAAGGTACGTGTGAGCGCCCCCCCTCCTGAACCGTACCAGGCCACATGCCCTCAACATAGGGAGGTGAGTGCTTTGGGGAAGGGGAGCCCTGTGGCCCCCACCCCAAAGCACCTTGACCCCATGTTGATGAGGACAACCGCCTCTTCCCAGCAACCCTGGCCATTGGTTGTCGGGGTCTCCGGGCAGGGAGCTTATCGGAATCCGGGATCCCCCTTTAACAAAGGGGCCCCCAGATCCTGGCCCCCCACCCTATGTGAATGAGTTGTACCCCTACCCATTCACCTGGGGGGAAAAGTGGTAATAAAAAAAACACAAAACACAGGTTTTTAAAGTAGTTTATTAGTCCGGGGTCTTTTTCAACTTCCCTCTTTTGCTAGCGGAAGAGCCCGGATTTCTCCTTCGTCCTCGTCCAGGGGTCTTCTTCCGACTTTGAGGGTCTTCTTCTGACTTCTCCACCCTTTCCGGCCTCTTCTCCCGCTCTTCGGTTCTTCTGCCGGGCTCCTCCGCTATCTTCTTCCAGCTTTTTTACTAGTATTGGCCCGGTCTTCTCGATCGCAGCCCCCGCCTTCTTCTTCCTTCTTCTCTTCTTGCAATGTTGGCTTGACACTCTCTCCCGCTGTAATGCTAGGGACACGTTGCGTGGTAACTTATATAGGCATAAGGGGCAGGGTCACCGGGTCATATCACATGGTGACCCCGCCCCTTATGATGTTACAGTCCCGGGGAGAAGAGGGCGGAAAGTGCGGAGAAGTCAGAAGAAGACCCCCGGTCAGCGATGACAACGAACGAGAAAGCCAGGCTCCTCCGCTAGCAAAAGAGCGGCAAAAGAGTAGAAGATAGCGGAGGAGCACGGAAAGAAGACCCCTGATGTCGGAAGAAGACCCCTGGAGGTGACTAATAAACTACTTTAAAAACCTGTGTAGTGTGTTTTTTTATTACCACTTTTTCCCCCCAGGTGAATGGGTAGGGGTATTATGTACCCCATACTCATTCACATAGGGTGGGGGGCCAGACTCTTGGGGGGCCAGACTCTTATTAAAGGGGGCTCCCAGATTCTGATAAGCCCCCATAGACCCCGAAAACCAATGGCCAGGGTTGTCGGGAAGAGGCCGTTGTCCTCATCAACATGGGGACAAGGTGCTTTGGGGTGGGGGGGCGCAGGGCCCCGCTTCCCCAAAGCACTCACCCACCCATGTTGAGGGCACATGGCCTGGTACAGTTCAGGAGGGAGGGGGGGCGCTCGCTCGTCCCCACCCCCTTTCCTGACCAGCAGGGCTGCGTGCTCGAATAAGGGTCTGTTATGGAATTTGGGGGGACCCCCATGCCGTTTTTTCAGTATAGGGTTTACCCTTAAAATCTATACCAGGCGGCGGCGCTAGCAAGGCGTCAATCTAACTGACTTTTTTTCCGTGTGTAGGCATTCATTTGGAAAGTCCGACGGCCCTCCGCAAAAAGTTTGGCAGATTGTCCACCTAGTCTGCCGCAAAAGTCCGTTCGTGTGTGGGCATGTGTGGGCAAGTCCGCTCATTCGGAAAGTCTGGCGGACCATCGCTGGAACGTCCGGTAGATTGTCCGCCGGACAGTCTGATCATGTGTACGCGGCATGATAACCCCACATTTTCAAAATCCAATTTTCATTGGGACAGAAAGTGAGGTGAAATCTTCTGAACAGGGGCACAGACAGCAAAACAAATGTTACAGCGGTCATAATCCTTCCCTATGTTATTCAAAAAGCTTAAAAATTGATTTTTTGGCTGGAGCTACACTTATAAAATGTATATAGAAAAATGTGGTTTCCTCGCGCTATTAAAGTGTAAAATATCTGAATGGTGCAGGAACTGTTCTAAGCACGGGAAACACATGCCATTTTACAGGTACACTATAGTCACCCCCCAGGTACGTTATTTAAAGGAATATTTCACTTTTATTTTTTCATTTTAAGAATGATTAAAATCACTGCATTGATTCATGTCCCCTGGGGCAGGACCCCGGTCCCCAAACACTTTTTAGGACAATAACTTGCACATTAGCCTTTAAAATTTGCACTTTTGATTTTTCACGTTCGGGTCCCATAGACTGGTGTTTGAATGTTCGCGCAAACTTTCAGTCCATTCGCATGTTCTGCCGTGAACCAAACCGGGGGGGGGGGTTTCGGCTCATCCCTACTCAGGAGATCTCCCAGTTGTGCTGACCTGCTTCTGCTGTCCTCTCTCCTTGCTCCCATGTTTCTAAGAAGGGCTTCCTCTGTGTATTTTGACAGGATCTGGTACGGTATAGACTGACCAATGGCCAATGGCATCAATCAAGACAGTATGCTGGTTGCTCTACTCATAGTGCAATCTATTTGATGATATGCAAATGTCATGCCTTTTTCATCAGCAAAACCATATGAGAAATTGGTGATAGGATTAGGGACCATGTTTACTATTCCGGTAACAGTAAAATCATAACTCCTGTTACCAGGCACATAGGTCTTCATCACAAATTCGACAATACCTCAGTTTCTTTTTTTTGTGTTAGAGGTAATTTCTTCCAATCCCAGAGGACGCGATTGGGACAATTTAATTTTGAGATCTGAAACTCTCTGAATCAAAAAATTATTAACCCTAAGCCAACCTGCTTCTTTTCTGTTTTACCTTCATCTGGCTCCAACACTTGCCCAAGAAACTGCCATTTGTGACCTTGAGATGCCTGGTGTGTTGATGCTGGCTCTGCTGGTGAGTATTCTTGCTTATGGTATATTCCTCCTGGTTGCCATAAGCAGTTGGGGACTGATGAATGTATTTTTAATTTATGGTATTTTTTACTGTGGCTGTGGAGCATCCCACTATTGTAACAGGTACCTGGTGGTCTGCTCCACATCCCACAGTGCCACCATATTACCATTATTACCATATTACCAAGATTTTTTTAAAGACGTACATTTGATTCTCCGTTGTGGGTGGATACATCTCTCCTTTTCCAGTTTATATCAGAGGAATTTGTTTACTTAAGGGTGCTTCCTGTCATGGAATACTATGCACTGGGTATATGTTATATGTCTGCCCATGTGGATATTTGTTTTTATTAATGATTTTCAATAAATTTGTATTTTTATATATAAAGAAGAAAAGCTGTTTCAGCATTGTACGTCTATACTGTACCATGAAAATTCAAGGTTCCCTATTTTTCTTGATAGCATTTTGTGAGAGTGAGAGCCCCTATCTCGGTGGAAATGAGTGTAAAATGGACACAGGACTCTCAAAGAGGCAGTTTGAGAAGTGCCTGCAGAAGATTTGTGAGCAAAGAAAACTATGCTTTACGTTTTCTCTGGATTTTGTAAGTCTGGATTGGGGCTGGAAACTTGAAAACTTCAAAGATCATTGGGAGGGATGGAGTCTTCAGTCTTGTGTCTGGGTTTTCCAGAAGTTCTGCAGGTTGTGTTTGTCCAGGTGCACACACCTATAAGGCAGATCTGAGCATAGTTCATGGAAATTGGTGTGAGAGCATTTGCTGCAGCTAGGCAATATCCTTGAGATGGCACTCCATGTGGGAGAGGTTCCAGGTCAGTGGACTGAGAGAGTTGGGCCAGCTGAGAGAGTCAGGAGACCATAACTGAGACAACTGGAAAAGGGAGCCCTGGGGACCAGAGGGGACCGTGAATCTTGGAGGAGTGTGAAAGCCTGCAGTGTCAGCAGATCCCCTTCCTAGGGGCCAAGAGTGGGCCTGCACAGCTTTATACTGTGACCAAGCCTTGAGCCTTGAGATCCAGGTGGCTTGGCATTTTTGTTTGTGTTGTCATTTTTGGGAGAAGAACCCCTGTGTGGGCAATCCATGCATGTATGAACTTTCATTTTTGTTACTTTCAATAAAAGTGGGCTACCACGCCCTTAAACTGAAGTTCCTGTTGGCTGTGAACTCTCTGAAAATGCCACTGAGCTAGACATCCCCCATTATAACAATTTATAGGACAAAGGTACCTTATTTCCTGTTTACTTCAGTAGCACAAAATCATTTTTTATTTATTTTTCTTGACCTGTGACCTTTGAAGCTATAGTTTAGCCAACAAGGTCTACTATAAATGTTAAAAAAATACCTACATGGTTAAAAAAAATCCTTTCCTTTTTTATATTGTAAAAAAATACATGTCATAGTGTATATTTGGCCTAAACAGCTGAGATATGTTAATTTTAAAATGCGGCCTCCAAGGTTAGAAATTATGTCAATGAAGTCTGTACAATGTTTCTTCATTTTTTTATGAGATATTTATATACTTGGATGTTGATTTTCTGGATGAAACGCAGCATGTTTTGTGTCCCTTTCAAAATACCGTATTTATCGGCGTATAACACGAATAGGCCTATAACACACACATTCATTTTAAGAAGGAAGATTCAGGAAAAAAAACTTAAAGAAACTTTTGAAGCAAAATAAGGGTCAGTGCCCATCTGCAGCCTCACCATTGCCATCATTGCAGCCTCATCAGTCTACATTGCCATCAATGCAGCAGCCTCACCTTTGCCATCAGTGCAGCAGCCTCACCATTGCCATCAGTGCAGCAGCCTCACCATTGCCATCAGTGCAGCAGCCTCACCATTGCCATCAGTGCAGCCTGATCAATGCCTATCTGCAGCCTCGAGGGGACATGGAGGGGGTCGGGATGAGCACCAACAGATTACATACAGTGAGAATCTCCTATGATAGACAGAACAATGGTCCAATGGCGGCCCAGGATACAGGACTTCCTGTTACAGAGGCTGCTAAGTAAACAGGAGATTCTCACTGTATGTAATCTGATGGAGCTCATCCCTCCCCGTCCCCCCCCCGTCCCCCCCCCCGTCCCCTCCGAGGCAGCTAATATTGAAGTATTGGCATATAACACGTACACGCTATTTGCACCCGATTTTCATGGTGAAAAGGTGAGTGTTATACGCCAATAAATACAGTACATTCTACTTTAACTGCTTCAATGCTTACTAGGGAGTCTGTACAATATTTCTGGCCTTTGTTTCATAAAAAATACATTCTAAAATGTATTTCATGCTAAAACTTGCCACATCACTCATGATGTTTGGCATTTCTGTGCAATATTTCGGGCTCTTGTCTCTAGGATAATACACTGTAATTTTTATCTCTTTATGAAAACTGCTTTGTCTATCCTCCCTCCATTATGGCTTAGTAAAAGCGCTCAAATAATGCTCTTTTTTTTCGGACTTATTTTTTTCATAATAAAAACTGCTTGCCTCTGCTTCCCCGTTGTGGCTTTGTAAAACTGTAATATTGTAATGCTTTATGAAAGAAGATTACATGCTGTAAAACATATTTTGACTCTGTATGGCAACTGGTAAGAAGTCAAGGGCTTTATTTATTTTTTTTTTTTCCATAAATGTTTTATTGAAAACACAAAATGCAGTGTACAAAGAAAGAAAAATAAATTAAATTGGACTTTCTTTTGATATAATCCAAAATGTAACAAGGATAACAGCATACATGTTCAAAAACAAAAAGGTTCTTATTTGTCATAAACTTCTACAAGGCGAGCCTCTAACTTGCCTTTCAGTCACACTCAGGGCCGCTGATAGGGCAGTACAACCAGCCCTGATGTACTGGGCCCGCCCAGATCAGCTACACAATGGGGCCTGGGCATCATAACAATTTGTTACTGCATTTAAAAAAAAAAACGTTTTCTGAACTCTTCCCTGCTTCCACTTGCTTACAGAGTGGGTAAATTGTTTTCCTGGGCCTCATCTGGTCAACGCAGGGGCTCAGGAGGGGAGCACAGCAGATTAGCACAGCAGGGACTATTTCTTTATTTTTGGGGCGCATATACATCATGCCGCCCCACTATTTTATTAGTCCCGGCTAGAGGAGTGATATTGTGATTCTCCGTTCGGCTCCTGGCTACATTCCTCACCAGATCTGAAGAAGCTGTGTGGCTGACAGGGAAGAGCAGGAGGAGATCGTGGCTGCACTGGACACAGTGAGTGGGGAATATAGGAAAGAATACCCAATGTGTCCTATTATATATCTCACAGCACAGCAGGGTACAATCATCACACAGGCAGCACAGCAGGGTCTCTGTCATGGCTCTGTGTTACATTGCTTTTGGGTGCTGACTTTGTTATGGTTGTACTGTTACAGTCTGTTATATACAATACAGCCATAAGTTAAAGAGGGATTCCACCAAAAAAAAAAATATTAAAAGCCAGCAGCTATAAATACTACAGCTGCTGACTTTTAATAAATGGACACTCACCTGTCCCGGGTTCCAGCGATGCCGGCAGCCGAGGCCGATCGATCGCTCGGCCCTCGGCTGCTGCAGTCACCATTCTAGGTGAGGGAATCAGGAAGTGAAGTGAATCGGCTTCACTTCCCGGTTCCCTACTGCGCATGCGCGAGCCGCGCCGCACAATAGGAAATCTCCGCGCTGTCACTGGGACAAGTGTGTGTCCCAGCAGACAGCGCGGCGGGGCAGGAAATGGCGTAGACTCCCACGGGAGTCTATGCCCGGAAGTGGGTGAAAATACATGTCTTTGACAGGTATCTCCACCCCCCCTCCCCCCTGAAAGGTGTCAATTGTGACACCGGAGGGGGGGAGGGATCCGATCAGCGGAGGTTCCACTTTAGGGTGGAATCCCGCTTTAACTAAGCCAGCACTCAACAGCCAAGTGACATAAAGTTATGATAAATTCATGATAACGTCATGATAGAGCCCTGCCTACTGTGCTGCCTGTGTGATAACTGTAACCTGATGATAATAAGAAACATGCTACTTTAAAAATTCATTTGGAGGGGCAGTAAACATGCAGCGGAGCTGCATTTTTACTGCCCCCCCAAACCAATCCCCTTTAATTGCTTCCCATCATTGCTGGATTGGAAGGTTGATGATATCTTGGTCATCAGTACAGCAATGATCGAGATATCGTTTTTTTAGCCCCATCGACTCTGCAAAAAGTAAACGTAATCGTAGTGGCTAAGAAGCCCCTGGATTGCTTTTGCAGGCAGTGGAAAGGGGTCCCACCACCACCTTTACTGCTTTTAAGATGTGACCAGTAGCATCCAGTTACTAGGACAAGGGGGGGGGGGGATTGTCATTCATCCCACCGTGTGACATTTGAAACCAGAAGTGATGAAGATTTTATCACTTCTGGTTTCGATCGCATGTAAAGAAGCCATTACTGACTTGAACAAGCATATG
Organism: Lithobates pipiens; assembly: GCF_037356315.1. NCBI lineage: Eukaryota > Metazoa > Chordata > Amphibia > Anura > Ranidae > Lithobates > Lithobates pipiens. The sequence continues at coordinate 123,609,070 of NW_027507787.1, forward strand.
ATCAAACTAATCTTAGCTTGAGCAGATGCTTTGGAGGCCAGAGGACAGATATGGGGTCTAAAAGACCTCATATCTCCCTATAAAGAGGACCTGTTATGACCCTTGCTATCACAAGGAATGTTGTCCATCCCCTGTGAAAGCAAAAATGACAATAAAAAATGTAAAGATACAGCGTGAGATTTGTTTTTATTTGTAATTAATAACATACAGTTGAAAAGAAATTTAAACTGCCCCCTGCTCCTTCATGCTTACTAATTGCAAACATTTGTTGGCTTCACACACATTTATAAAAGGCAACAAACCTGCATTTCACTTCAAGTCGGGGTCAGGGTTGGGGGCAAGGGCGTGGTTGAAGGGGGCCCTGTCAGGTAAGCTGTAAGGGGCCCCATGATTTCTAACAGCAGCCCTGGTCACACTAAGTTATAAATGCAATTTTTAGATTGTAAGGTGTAAAGGGAAAAGAACAGATGTAGTAAAAGGAGGGGGTGGTGGGAAAGGAATGGAGGAAGGGAAAAAGAAGAAGAAAAAAAAAAGGGAAGGGAGTAAAAATTTATCTCAGGCTAGGGGTTTTCTCGGGGGGCCAGTACAGGTATACAATGGTTTAACCATATTCTCGATATAGTTCTGGTCTTAAAATGAGACCAACAGGACTATATAACTGTAAATGTATGTAGTCTCTTGTGTGCAGAGTGTATTAGCTCCTCCATCTCTTCAATCTCCTGTTCAATCTAGCAAACCACTGCGCTACTGTTGGGGTATGCATTGATAGCCAATGGACTGAGATACAGAGGTGTGGTGCATTTACCATGTGTATTGCAAGAGATAATCCTGTTTTGGGGAGGGAAGTGTGGTGTAGTAAGTATTGGGCTAGGGAAAAATCCAGAGAGTACGACGTTACCTGGGATATGGTGTCATGGATAGATCTCCAGTACGGTTGCAAAAGCTCACAGCTCCACCAAATGTGTAGCATGGTTCCTTTTTTACAGCCACATCTCCAACACACATTGAAGCAGGTTGGATAAAATGTACGTAGCAGATTTGGAGTTCTGTACCATCTGGATCAAATTTTATAGGGATTTTTCTGTATTACGACATTTAAAGAGCCTTTATGCACATATTCATTGGTATTTTCCCAATCGTTATCAGAGTAAGTTGAAGCTCTTTTCCCCCAAACTTTTCTTGCTGTGTCAATGATTTGAGATGGTGCTTCTGTAAGGAGAGGGTATATGAGTGAGATCAAGTGGCATTGAGGCGTATTTCTAGTGCATAAAGTTTTGAAATGCGTAAGCGGTCTTGTTGACCATGAGGCCATCAGTGAAGAACCCAGAAAGCATTTGATTTGTCTATATGTCCACCAGGGAAAGGAACCTGTAGCGGAAACAGATTCTAATTGGGATAGTGAGAGGGGTCTCCCCTTAGTGAAGAAGTGGTGTGCTAATACATCGTTATGGGGCCATTCCCTTATCAAGAATGTGTGTGCCAGGCCAGGGAGGTAATCTGGATCACCACACGCTGTAGTTAAAGGGCCTGGTGAGAAAGAAAAGGCCACCTATTTGCATGTGATTCGAAAGCATAGTAATGATGGGCCTATAAATTGATGTTATTTAAAGTGGAAGTAAACCCATCGATTTAAACAGTTAAAAAAAAAAGGCATGCCGGGAATGCTAAGTGCACATTGGCTGTGCTCTCAGCCAAACTATCAAACCATCCAACGGCTGGTGTCATAACGAATCACATGTGCAGCACCAGATCAGTTGAAGATTAAACAGAGGCAAAGATGGCAGCTTCCTTGGCTGAAAACGATAGGGGAGTTTACTTCCACTTTAAGTTGTTTTGGAAGGTGTTGAAGTGGAAGCCAAGCTCTGTGGGGGAACAAGAAAGCCTGGAAACCACCACAGGGAAGTGGCAGGTGACTGCAGTGGGTGGGTTGAGGAGGTCTTTCTCACTACTGTATAAGTGAAAGCAAAAAGATTTGGCAGCTGTAGAGCCACCCAGATGACTTTTACTGAACAGCCAATCACCAGATGAAAAAAAGGTGCCATTTTGACATTAAAGGTGCCATACATGGATCGAAATTTGGCCGGATGAGCAGGGACCTGCCAATTTCGATCCATGTATGGGCAGGCTAGCAGGGTAGTTAGACAGAAGTTGACCTACTGATTGACTTCTGTCCAACCGGCCTGTCAGGTTTTTTCTGAACAATGAATGCTGTTAGCTATAGCCAGCAACACTGATCAGTGTTTTCTGACGACAGGAAGGCAACTGTCAGAGCACAATAGCACAGTGGGAATGATTCTCCCATCTACCTAAAATGTGTGGATTGGGAAATCTGTTTTTTTGTTGTTGTTGTTTGTGTAACCCACTGGTTGAAAGAAAAAAACAATTATTAGCATTTGGCCAACTTAACTTCATAACTGCAGCTACAGCCATGTCAATGTTTTAAAGGAGTTGTAAAGGCAGAAGTTTTTTTTATCTTAATGCATTTTATGCATTAAGATAAAAAGCCTTCTGTGTGTAGCATATATACGGGGCTTTTCTTTCTCAGAGAATAAGTGCAGGAACTCACCTGCCCGGGGTCTCCATGCCCCTTGTCGGCATTCCATAGGGTGGATGTGGCCAAATTGCACCAGTGGGAGGGTCTTAAAGGGGCATTATTAGGTAAAGTCAGGAATGCATAAAACACAAGTTCATGGTTCAGGAGTGGGTACGCACACTACAAGTGTAGGGTTCAGTGCATTATCCTCAGAATGCATTATTAGGGAGTATGATACACTCAGAATGCAGGGTTTAGCAGTGCGCTATGTGTAGTGTGCAGAGTTCAGGATTGTCTTACGCTCAGGGTTCAGGAGTGTGTTATGCTCAGAATGCAGGGTTCAGAAGTGCATTACACTCAGAATGCATGGTTCAGTGGCGAAATTATGTACAGAGTGCAGGATGCAGGAGTGTGTTACACTCAGAATGTAGGAATCAGGAGTGCACTATGCACAGAATGCAGGGTTTAGGAGTGCGTTATGCAAAAAGTTCAGGGTTCAGGAGTGTGTTATTCACAGAAAGAATTGGTTCAGAAGTCCATTATGCACAAAATGCAGGGTTCAGAAGTGCATTATGCAGAACGTGCAGGGTTCAGGAGTGCATTTATGCAGAGAGTGCAGAGCGTGTTATTCACAGGATGCAGGGTTATCAAGTGTGTTTATGTAGAGAGTACAGGGTTCAGGAGTGCGTTATGCAGAAAGTGCAGGGTTCAGGAGTGCGTTACGCTCATAATAAAGGGTTCAAGAGTGTGTTACACACAGAATGTAGGATTAAAGAGTGTGTTATGCAGAGAGTGCAGGGTTCAGGAGTGTGTTATGCTCAGAACCCCTTCTCAACAGTTAAGCTCTGTAGCTCCAGTGAAGACCCTTAGTGTCAAAACGCATCCGGATAGCATTTACTGCACCTCACATTGCTTTTTATATATTTTTGTATATTTTGTGATCACTTTTATATTTGTCATTTTTGTATGACATATTTCAATAAACCTATCAGTTTGACCTGCACTGGAGCCCTCCTTCTTTTTTCATATGTTTCATACGTTGGAGCTTACGAAGAGTGGTTCCGAGGTATAGCCAGCCTGATCATACAGCGTCTGTGGAGTTTGTCGACAGAAAATCGGGTACCCTGCATCTGATCCATCTGATCATCCTTCATGCATAGCACCTGATTTAGATCCTTCAGGATCACAAGCTTTTCTGACCCATTGTCCTAAGACATGTGTGTCCATCCCAGCTGGTAAGAGTATCCACCCACTTATCCTTGAAGAGTTGTTTAAACTGACTACAGACAACCTGTTTTTCTCTTCCACTGTTTTGTTTTCACCTTAATAGGAAGAAGTTCATTCTGTCTACTTTGTGGACTTTATTTTGCATTATCCATTGTAGCTCCACTTACCATTGCATTCCTTTATTATTGTTTTGTCACATTTTGCCATCACCAAACATTCATATCGTGTTCTGAGTGCACGTGCTGGTATTTGCACCATATATTTGTAGCGCTACACAATTATTTCACCAAGTTCTGTAGCCATCTTCTTAAGCTCTGATCTCTGCACCAGCACAGCCCTCACCTTTGCATATGTAGCTCCCTCTAGTGTGATAGATCTACATAGTTGTTACTGTCTGTAAATTGGCCTGGCTGAGAGCCAGGGCTGGGCTGAATCTGGGTCAGGAATGAGTGACACAGGGAGGCTGGATGACTCATCCTGCTCTCTGGAATCTTGGAGAAGCTTCCAGAAATAGAGGGTTGAGTCTGGGAGGAGCGGCTTGGAATATTGATGAGGGTCCCAACCGATCTTCAGCAGGTGGGCTGGTGAGAGGGTGGGGCGCCTCTTCAATACTCCGGGGTTATTCCAGCATGGGAGTTGGGTGGAAATGGAGTGCTGGGGAGACTGTCAGTGGGCCCTGAGGGTGCCCTCTGGTCTGGAGAGGTGACCTCGGGCCTGGGGCTCAGATGCTGGAGGGACCCTCTACAACACAGGAAGGAATCCTTCCTGGAGGCATGGGAGCAGGTGTGAGGACAGCGGGAGAGAGCCAGTATGTCCAGGAGATTTCCAGAAGTCAGCCAGGTAGGCTGGTGAGTGTGCAGTCTGGGAGGACTGTGGAGAGGTAGCCCGCAAGGCTGGTGTAGGCAGGCTGGCAGTGCCTTAGGAGGGGTTACTGGGATCAGTGGCCACAGGGATGTCAGATGGACACTGGACCTTGCTGCACAACCAAAAGGGCTCGGGGTCCCTGCCTGTAAAGAGATCTTACTCTAATCTGGGTGAGTGCTTTGGCAGAATTATTAGTGTCCCAGCTGAGTCTGTGTTTTTTTTCTGCAAGCAAGTGAAGTGCTGGAGGAAGCAGAGGAGTATATATTGGCTGTATATAGGAAAGTTGTCCCTGAAGAGTTGTCTGAGGTCAAGTGGGCATCCCATAATACCCCTACTCCCCATCCAAGTTTAATCCCCTCAATAAATAAAAACTAAGTACTGGACTGTTTTCTGACTCTGGGGGACTGTGAAAAATCGGTGTGCCTGGCTGTGCAGGGTAGGGAAACCCAGTTCTAATTGTGACTCCTACGTGGGCTGCGCTACATTTGGGGGCTCATCCAGAATATAGCCCGCAGTAATCTGCACAGTCATTGCTCCTAGCAACTGTGGAACTGTTCTTTGTTCTGGGACCACTGAGGGTTAAAACCAAGGAAAATGACTTAAGTGCTCTGCCTTTTTGTGACTGTATGCCTAAAGCCAGTCCTTGGTGACAACCAGGAGCTGCTGCTGAAGCCAGGGCTGACCTGCATGCCCAGTTGCCTCAACTGTGGCTGGGACAGACACTTATGTTAAAACATGCTGTTTCATTCAGAACTGTTATGTGCTGTCACCCGTGCAACCACAGTGGGCGATCGCTCCCACAGATTACAAAATGTCCAGCAGTCTGCTTGAGGCTGGAAAAAGTTACTGTATACTAAAATGTCCTGATGAGAACAGTAAAGAGTACACCAAAATGTCTATGTAAGCTAGGTGTATCAGTTGCTCAACCACAGCTAATGTTAATGACTGTCCTAACCCTGCTAACTACAGTGTGACATGTGTTACAGATTTTGCTGTTGCTCCTGGCAACCACAGTAAATGCTTGCTCCCACCTGCTCCCAGTTGCTTGGTGCCGAATGGCATGTCCTGACAAGTTCTGCAAGTGCCAGTGTGTGCATCATCATCATCAGTGTGCCTGCAAAATTCAGTACAGTTAACAAGGAGTTACAGAAGAGCACATGTAAAAAGACCTGTTTATCAGAGCTGTGGGCACCAGCCAGTCTGGAAGCTTGGGGGTAGAGCCACACCCCAGAGGTGACCCAGTGTGCCCTGCTAACAGCAAGAGAGTGGAGCAAGATGGTGGAAGCTGCAAGTGTCTACCCAGCGCTGACCTGGTTGGCTGATATGCAGGAACTGGCATCGGTCAACACCAGTGTGAGGCTGGAGCATAGAGTGGGATTCACCCTCGTGATAAATGAGGGAACAGAGAGGCTATGTCTACTGTGTCCTGGTTGCAGAAGACCGACTGCGGTGGTCTGTGTCTGGATCAGGTGTGAACACTGTGATGACCTACTCACCTGTCTCACAGCGAGCGAACAGGAAACACTCACCTACAGTGTAGACCTGCGGTTGGGTCTCTGCCCAGAACAGCCACGGAAGCCCCGGAAGGCCGGTGCAGGCTTTGAAACATCTACAAAAGGCAGGGTTAAGTCTGAGACTGATGACCCCCCCCCGTGAAGACAAGCAACATTTGGAAGAAAGTTAAAAGTTTGCCCTGGCATGCAGCCAGATAAGGGAGCTGGTATCTGCCAGTACTGACCAGCAGGAGCCAGATACTGTCCCTGAGATGCTGGCTACACCCGTAACCCTTCCATCTGCATGTGGAAGGAGCCAGTATTGGAAGACAGTCTGTCTTTAGGTGTGCCAGTGAGGAGTGGTAGTGGTGAGTGCATGGACTGGGGGTCGCCCAGACTGCAGACAGACTTTGGGCCCATGTATGATGAGTTCGCTGACTGGTCATCTCACGTAGCTCAGAGAAGGAGTGGGATTGGGGACCCATTTAGGAGCAGGAGGAAGTGCTGTCCAAAGTAAAGGATCGCAGTCAGTGTGAGGCAAAGTTCTTCAACAGACCCTCTACCACCAAGACCAGAACAGATGAGTACAGCCAGTGGGTTGTGAGGTCCCCCAAAGCCTGTGTCCTTCCTGGGAAGGGAAAACCAAGAGAACTGCCATGATTTTCCAGATTGCAGCGGGAGGTACAGCAGAAAACAGCTCTGGAGTAGTGTCTAGACTACCCCTAGGTTCCCCTCAGCATCATGGACATCATCAAGGACTCCTGGGGAGAGTGGGAGGATGATATGGTGTGGGAGTACATGCACATCTCCAAGCCATTGTGGGGACTCGAGTTGCCACATCATCCCTTTAATCCAGGACACATAGGAATTACACAGGTTCTGTGCCTGATTAAGGTGGTAATTAAACTCACATAGTGCCTTATCTGCATTAAATAGTCTGAGAACCTGTGAAATTCATATGTGTCCTGGATTAAAGGGATGATGTGGCAACCCTAGTGGGGACAGCATTGTGATCAAGCTTGGAAGCAGTTAGAGGAGATTCATCAGAAATGGCAGCTGGAGAGAGCTATTTACTGAGACAGGATGGTGGTTGTGAAAGCAGGACAGCCCATCAAGAGCCACTCTGTTGCAGTTAGAAGAGCTGATGGCAACCTGAAGAGATTGCTAAATCCTCACTATTACCTGTGAAGGACTGATGTGGAGAGTTCAGCTGTGAAGATTGCTGCCTGTGTTCTTTGCTGTTCATGGACTAGGCCGGCCTAATACCATGACCTGTTCCAGATGGATGTTCCATTCTCAACTGGAAAACTTTTGGTGAGACCTAGTGCTGTTTGCTAAATTTGGAGGGACTGACTCTGGGAGACTGTGAAAATTCGGTGTGCCTGGCTGTGCATCTCACCTCACCTCTCAGCAGCTTTCCTGTGCTATTTTTTGGGAACTCAGTTGCCCCCCCCCCCCATGCTGGTCTCCCACAAGGTGGCACAGGCTGTGGCAGCTAGCAGCCATTGTTTCAAATCTGCCACCCAGCTGTCCACATAACCTCTTTCACAGCACAGTGCAGGAGGTCAGACACATATAGGAGGTGACATGTCAGATAGGACAGGTGGTGGATTGAGGGAGGGACTGGGAGGACAATGGTGACATGACGGGAGGTGAAGCAGATAGAGCCCAACTCCTGGGCAAGCTGGATCTCCTGTTGTCTGAAAGATCCCTGGAATCTAATCTAAGAATTAGTAAGCTCAAGTTGATCCAGGGAAATCTGATTACCTCTCTGGGATCAGGAAGGAATTTTTTCCCCTGCTAAAGCAAATTGGATCATGCTTTGCTGGGATTTTTCACCTTCCTCTGGATCAACTGTGGGTATAGGATTGTGCATATGGGATTGTATGATATTATTTTTTATTTATTTATTTTTAGGGTTGAACTAGACGGACTTGTGTCTTTTTTCAACCTGATTAACTATGCAACTATCTTACAGCTCTCTCTGGTACGTCTCCCCAGTCTGGAGGATTGTAGAATCTTCTAGAACTAAAGAGTGGGAGTAAGGCGGGGCTGCCATGAATATTTATGAGGCCTCAGCCAATCCCAAATAGTGGGCTGGCAGAGGGCAGAGCTTACCTTATAAATAGACATGAGCCATGCCAGCAGGGCAGTTGGGTGGAAGATGGCGATGCAGTGCTAGGGAGAATATAGTGGCTCTCCGGGATGCCCTCTAGTCTGGGGGGGTGACCTTGGGCCGGGGCACGGCTTCTGGAAAGATCCTTCTACAACACACGGGAGGAAGCCCTTCCTGGAGGCGCGGGAGAAAGAGAGGACAGAGTAAGTAGCACTGTGGGGACTATAATGGGGGGGGGATACTGTGAAACGTAGTCAGTCTCCCTTGAATTCTTCAGGCCTTGCCCTTGAAATCTCCTTAGAGTCAGCCGGGTGAGCTGGTGAAGAGTCAATCAGGTGGATTTCTGTAAAGGGGAAGATGCAGCCAGGTGGGTTGGCATTGCCTGGAGAAGTGGTCCTGGATCCCAGTGACCACAAAGGAAGTGAAGGAAAAAGTTTAAGTGTGTCACTCCACTGTGCTACTGTTATGGACTGTGAGTTCCTGCATGTAATGAGCCGCTGCTGAGCTGACATCAGGCCTGTCAGCTCCCCTCAAGGAGTGAGCCAGCAGAAATTAAGTGGAAGTGAAGAAACCACGTGTGTGCAGGGGGTTAAAGAAATGGAGACTGTATATACTGTAGAGACTGTATATAGGAAGTTATCCCTGAAGTTGTTGAAGTCAAGTGGGCATCCCATGTCCTCCCATCCCTATCCAAGTTGAAACCCCCTAATAAAACACAAAAACAAAGTCATGGACTGCTCTCTGTCTTTGGGGTTCTTGTGAAGATTCAGTGTGCCTGGCTGGGCAGGAGTGAGGGATCCCTTTAATCTGCAGCTCTTAAGTGGGGTGCGCTACAAACAAAATAGACCAATAAAAAAACTTTTACATACCAACAGTATGTAAGAATAAATAAACTAAGGGAAGATGGGAACGATTAATAAGAATTAAACTGGGAAAACTTCTATTGAAAACCTGACCAAAGTAGATTATAACAATACTATTTCAATATATTTCCAAATGAAAACAGCAAACACACATTTTAACTCTCTGCCTTTTTGTATTGCTAATTATTTTATTCTATCGTTATTAAAAGCACATTGAGGAAAGACACTTGGGCAATGAGTCAATCAAAAGTTTTTTTGGATCTAGACCTTTAGATGAGTCAGCTCTCTTTCAGACAGCTAGCAAAAACAAGAGGTGTCTGTGGAGACAAGCAAACACAAATTACATGGAATAAAATTGGATATAGGGGTCTTTTACACTGACAGGACAATGTCACACTCTGCATAGGACATACGCTGTACCCAGGGCTTATACAAAGAGTAAAGAGAGGAGCTTAGAGATCTGCGACAAGAGGACACCGAGAGGACACCATAAGGTAAGGCGCTGCAGCTGTTATCACTGAGCAGATGTTTTCTGTTGTAGTTCTTACCAGTGGGACATCTCCTTTCATGTTCCTCTTGTTCAGACTCAATTCTATAGCCATGGCCTGGAAAGACATCTCTGTCATAGGGTCTATATTACTATCAGCTATGGCAGACAACATTCAACTTTATTATTTAGAATAATATCTTTAAAATCAGCCTGAACAATTTTTTCAAGAAAAAAGGAAAAATTAGATAGTAGTCACCTCAATGAGTGTGGATTTGATAGCAACATTTCACAGTATATTGAAACCATTCAGGTAATCTAATCAAGTGTTTTAGACAACATGTGGTCCTGTCACCCTTTAATATTGAGGGTAATCTCAGGCCTACTGTATACATTTTATACTGCAAACCTCTATCATTCCTTGCCATCTCATCCAGAAAACGGATCCTAAAAAATGATCCCTGCATCCACAATTCTAGAGAGAAAGTCAAACGTAAGGTGCAGAATTGTGAGAACATAAAAGTAGTCTAATTTTCTTGTAAAAGAAAATGGAGAGGGAATTGCCTAGTGCAATGGCTATTACACTGAGGTATAGAAAGTAATCTTTGAGCTTGCTGTTCTATAATTTTTATTTTATTTATATTTTATGTCCAAGAGCAATATTTTAAAAGGGGATGATCTGACTGGTTCCTTGCTATGGAGATTAGGATTTATACTTATTGCCATTATACATGGTAGGAATGAAGGACACTGATGCTACTTGGAATTACTGCTATTACTACTAATAAATATTACAATAAAGTAAATCTGTCACCTCCGAAAAACGTAACAGAACACTACTAATATTTATCTATCCTGGTCATGCCGCCACTCTTTTTGTTGAGCTGTACCGTCAAGGATTGTCTGTATCGGACATACTTCTGGGTCAGATGCTTGTTCCCCCAGATAGCGATTTGATTCCACCCACCAATTGCTACATGACTATAGAACACAGCAGATTCTATATACCACATAGTTACTCAAAAGGGCAAAGATTTACCCTCACCTACTAACAACTCAGTGATAATGGTCACCAGGACGAATAAAGGGGTAAAGCTGGCCATACATGGTTATACATGGTTCTGTTTTTTTTTCGTTCAGCTATCTGGCTGAACAAAAAAAAAAAAAATGATGGCGATTACCTCATCCACACATTTGAGGTGCAATGCAGGAATTCTTCCCCTGTGTCATTGTACTCTGACAGCAGAACGTCCCCTCTATCAGAATACACTGATCAATGTGATGGCTCAGATGACTAAAATATGACTAAAACAAAAATGGCATTTTGGTCAGAAGACTATGACTAAAACTAAATCGAAATTTGATATCAAAATTAACACTGCACTACCACATAAGGATAAGTAGGGGATATCCAATAAGCTGCTGAAATAAAAAAAAATAAGAAAAAAGGCTTTTTTTGTTTGTTTTTATTATTTAATATTAGTCATATTAGTACAGCCAAAAGAGTATAGTTTTTTTGGAGTTCTTTATATTTTAAAGTTACACCTCTGTTTTTCAAAAAGTCATATTTTTGTTTGTTTATGAAACTTGGTTTTATTTAAAAAGATGTTATATCACAACAGCTAAATCTGTGTCTGTAGTACATGTTCAAACCTTAAAAAGGTTGTAAATCCTCAAGGTTTTTCACCTTAATGCATTCTATTTGATGCATTAGCCCCCCAGAGCCCCCCTTTTACTTACCTGAACCTGGTCTTTCCAGTGACGGGGATGAGCACACCAACCCCAGCCAGTGTCTCGAGTCCTGACTGGATAGATCGATAGCAGCGCAGCCATTGGCTCCCACTGCTGTCAATCAAATCCAATGACACAGGAGCTGGGGGGTGTGGCCGGGGCCGAGTCCTGCTATCTGTGTTAATGGATGGAGCAGCAGGACATGGGAGTGCATGAGTGCCCCAAGGAGAGCAGCTCTCCAATGGGGCACTCGAGAAGAGGTGGAGCCAGGAGCGCCACTGAGGGACCCCAGTAGAGGGGGATCGGGGTCACTCTGTGCAAAACCAACTGCACAGAGGAGGTAAGTATAACATGTTTGTTTGTTTTCTGTTTTGTTTTTTAAAAGCAAACCTTTATATATCCTTTAATACCATAAATAGTTACATGTTATTAGATTTTTATTCCAGGAGTATATAATGAGTTTGGCAATTCTAGAGAATAGCTTAAGTAATGTATTACAATTTAACTAAATCCATTAGATTTTAGTTGACTAAATTGTACTGGATATTCTAGTTAACTAAAATGTACAGGAGATTTAGTTGACTAAAATATGACTAAAACAATTCAGATGACAAAAATAGGACTAAAACTAAGATGGCATTTTAGTCAAAAGATTATGACTAAAACTCTAGTTTTGGCTGCATGCACAGTTCAAAGCAAAATTTCCTAACAGGCCAGTTTATAAAATAGATTGACTTCTCATGAACTGAAACGGCCATAGATGGATCCACATTCAGCCAGTTGTTGTTGAACCTGCCAAATTTCCATCCATCTATGGCCACTTTTAATGTCTTCAGCAGGGACCCAGACAGCAATAAAAAGTTGATGAAGTGTCTAAAGCTAAGTGCACACCAGTAGAGTTTCTATTAACATTTTTTATTGTAAGAACGCTCGTTAATTTTTCTAATCATTAGTGGGGTCAAAATTGTCGGTTTTCAATCATAGTGATTGAAAATTTCAGAAGAGTAGAATGAGAAAATTGAGTACTGTCCGTGATACTTTTTTTATTTGCACTAACATACAATTTTTCAGGACAAGCTTTCGGGTATGTCCCCTTCTTCAAGGTCCGAAAGCTTGTCCTGAAAAATTGTATGTTAGTGCAAATAAAAAAAGTATCACGGACAGTACTCAATTTTCTCTGTCACAATTGCACTAATACGGCTACAATCACATTACGTATGAGAGAAGAGTAGAATGTAACATTTGTTCTTAAACGTACACATTTATAGCATTATATGTGATCTCTTTTGGCAAGTTCCAAAAATCGAACGACAACGATTTTCGAACGACATTCGATTTTTCTCTGAATCTTCCAACAAATTTTCATTAGAAATTGTACTAGTGTATACCCAGCTTAACCCTTCCCGAGTCTAGCCAAGACAAAAAAAAACATACATAAACTTTAATTCAAATGTTTTATTGTCTTGTTTTATTGAGGTTCAGTGACAGTTTTAAAACAGAATGTGTTATGATATAAAACATGATATAAAACATATTCAGAATATATTTTTATATTTTAAACACATTTATTTTAAGTTTTTTTGTTATATATCTCTTGAAATCTTTTGCATTTGTAGCTAGCACAGTCACGCACATCTACTTGTGTGAAAAGACAGTGCAGTGTATGTGGGTTGAATAGTCGGTACTAGAAAATGAGACAGTCAGGTTAAGGGCAGACAGCAATGTGTGTGGCTAAGCATCATACCAATGATATACAATAGCTGCTGGAGCTATGAACACTATCCTTGCCCAGTATGGTTGTGCATATATGACCCTAGAGCATAACTTGTTTCAGCAGGTGACGGATGCTATTGGATAGAACACTTGTAGCTGGTATAGATAAGCTGTGTTACCTGAGGGGGAGATGAGACCTGCTTCGGCCCTTCCTGGTATGCTTAAGCCATAAAATAACTTTGGTGTTAGGTGGGGGAGGCTTCACACCTGGGCAGCCACAGGGCAGCTGAAGACAGCCAGGAGTGATGTTGTCGCAAGGTTTATGGAGACATTTTTATGGGGTCAACTCCCCATTATGTAGAGCACCTTATAATGCTGTCTGAAGTCACATATTGCCATGTTTGTTCTTCAGAATAGAACACACATTCTTTTAATAGTTTTTTTTTTTTTTTTGCAAATGGGAATTTCCTAAAATACCCTTTCATTATGTTTTTATTAGTATATTTGTTCATTGTTAAATCAGGTACATTTTATACAGGTTTGTAAACACCTCAGTAAGTATAAGGCTTCTTGCACATGATATTACTGTTTGAGCATCTACTTTTTCAGACGGTAATTTCTGGTTTCTGTTCTTTTGGTAAGTATTTGCACGTATTTTTGTGTACATGCAGTTTTAAATTTTCGCATGCGCTCGTGCAATTTTGCGCAAATTTATTTTTGTGTTTTCATTCTGTACAATATGCAGATAGACATTTGTGCACATTTGCATGCATGAGGCTTAAATTACTGACCAAAAATTCTGATTTTTCAATTTTTTTCTTTAACTAAACAATGCACAGCGCTTGTTTGTGCGCCTGTGTGCATAGACACATTACAATTAATGGGCTGTATTTTAGCTCCGTAAAAAAAAATTTAAAAAAATGCTGCACTGAGCTTTTTCAAGCTGCAGTGTACAAGAGGCCTTAGTGTGCTTTTTTTCTGTAATTAACCTGCTTTTTGTTGCACTGTGCAGCAGCATGTGTGCAAACTGGAATTTGCTTTTGAATCAAATACAAAGCTAAAATAGACCTATTTTCCATCTGTTACTTAATATTTAAGTAAGGTAATTGCACAATTTTCATATTGATAGGATATTAATGATGCAGGGCTTTTCTGGAGCTTTGTGGCATTATTTATTTATTTAAAGCACTCAGTTTTAGGGAGAAGCCATTTATAAAACACATGCAGTGGTGTAGCACTATTTGTAAATTTAGCACAGCGGAGAGCTAGAAAGAGAGCATGCTCACTTTCAAAGTATATTTTTCCTAGTGATGAGCAAATGTGTTTGGGTTTGATTTGTGAGCTCATCGTAAATTTAAGGAGGGGCTTGAAATTTAGCTCTGGCCATATTTAAGGCTATAGGGCAAGTGATTGTAAAACAAGGGGTATAGGGAGCTGGACGCTTTTTGTAGAGGCTTTAAATTATATACTCACCTATGCAAAAAAATAAAGATAAATACTGTTTATTGGAGAAAGAGGCCTCTGTTGTATGCAACTTCGACAGTGGCACCATATTCTGAGATTACATATATTAAAAATTGGATAATTTCCAGTACAAAGTCTCACATCCCTGGTATCAAATTCAAAGAAGAAAACAAGAGAGAAATCTCATGCAAATATAATGGGATTTTAAACTGAGACAATAAGTCTGTGAATAAGGCGAGCACCAACAACATCAGATTTAAAAAAAATCTATAGTTTATTACATAGTATGAAAAATTGATAATAAAAAACACATAATTGTAATATGCCGACGATGTCCTTCTGTTCCTCACAGATCCCATAACCACTGTCCCCAACCTCCTCAATGACTTCACCCTGTTCAAATCGATAGCCAACCTCCAAATTAATTTCAGTTAATCCAAGGCCCTCAATATCACCCTGCCTGAAACCGTTCTAGCCCTATGCCAATCAAACTTCCCGTTCAGATGGGAAAAACGCACAATAACATATCTAGGTATCCAGTTACCAACTAAACTATCAGATCTCTACCCTAGAAACTATCTTCCCCTGCTTAATACCATAAGGCAAGACCTCTATAATTGGAACAAACCAACCTTCTCGTGGTTTGGAAGGGCTTCAATCAGACGATACCAATTAACCTTCCTTCCACCTTTTTTTCCACATACAAGTCCATATGCTCGAAATTCGTTTGGGCAGACAAACACCCGCGTATATGCTGGGGGAAATTGGTACTACCCAAAATGCAGGGAGGAGTAGGACTCCCCGATGTACAAAAATACCAATGGGCCTGCCAGCTGACCAGGATAGTTGATTGGCCTATCCATCGGAACATCAAAGGCTGGGTCGACATAGAAGAGGCATTTGTCCCCTTCCCGATACAGCACCTCCCATGGATGAACCCACAGACTATCTCACCAAAACTCACTTCTCACCCCTTGATAGGCCCAACTCTACAAACCTGGCGAAATGTATGCCAAAAAAGGAATAGATCATCCACACCTAACCCACTCACCACGTTAGAACACAATCCGGACTTCCCTCCGGGCATACAACCACAACACTCGCATGACAGGACAGTAGATGACACCATCAGAGCGGGATCTTTCTTCGACAAAGGGGAAATAATCCCCTTTCAATCCCTTAAATCTAAGTTCCCCGATAGACACATACCCTTTTTCAATTTCCTACAAATCAGACATTTCCTACTCAACACGCCATCTACTCATAACTGGAGTAGAGAACTGACCCCTTTTGAAAACTTACGTACTAGATGTGAACCATAGAGACACATAATTTCTGAGATTTACACCCTACTTTTTTCCAAAATATCCAGCATAGACGACTCCGCTAACAAAAAAATGGACAGCAGACTTGAACATTGAACTAACACAGGAGAACTGGGACCACATATTAAACATTCACAAGGGCTCCATGAATGTATCCATCCAAGAAAATGGATATAATCTCTTTTCCAGGTGGTACAGAACCCCTGACAAAATACACAAATTCTATCCCAATATTCCATCTCTATGCTGGAGATGCGGAGAATCGGAGGGAACGCTGTTACATGTATGGTGGGATTGCCCCTCTATCCGACCATTTTGGACAGAAATACATCACCTGATCTCTAGAATCACAACATATTCCCCGGATTTCACACCAGCACAATACCTGCTCCACCACACTTCCATGCCTCAGGGACAATACAGGAAATCACTCATAATACACCTAATCAACGCCGCCAAACTGTGCATTCTCACCCACTGGAAGTCTACCACCCCTCCCCAAGACTGGATACGACGAGTTGGACGGATAGCAGAGCTGGAGGATCTTATTCACCAGATCAAAGACACTTCACCCAAGTTTCATAGAATCTGGGCTTGCTGGCTTCACTTCCAAGAGTCCGCAGAATACCAAACATTACTGAATAATCCATAACTTGACCTGAGGGGCGAACACCGTGCATCCATGCCTCCCCGCCTCTACTCCGCAAAATGAAAAATTCAATCAGCCCCCCTTACCTACAACCCCCCTTATATTACTGCCCCTTCCTTTCCCTCCCCCCAAGCCTCTGAAGAGCATTCTACTCCACTGACAGTACTCTCTTCCAGTAGCAGAACCATCCGGAGAGGGTTACGGCCCAATCCGGACCTGATTTTCGGAAACTTGGGTTTCAGTGTAGAATATAGCATAGACAGGGAATTCGAGAGGCTATAATCGGCTGCCAGTACCCCCACCCCTCTCACAGTCAGAACCCTATAGGGGTGAGAGGGGGAGGAGGTAGAATACCTGTCATTCTCAAAACAACCCGGTCATACCCGGGCCCGGAGCCAAGATAGTAGTGCGCCTGGAAAAATTAGACACAAACCACCGTGCTTTAGTGGTTGACTCTCAGCAGTAAGTTAAGATTGAGTTACTAAAAGGGTCAAATGTTTCAAGTTATGTTGTTCCTTTTTCTCTTGTATTAGGATGTAATGCAACTGAGCTACCTACACATAAACAGTGGAATGTGCTAACTTGTAAGCTGTTAAGATGTAAAAGTGATTGTCATGTGATTACATTTCTGTATATTGAGAATATCCAATAAACAGACGTTAAAAAAACAAAACAAAAAAAACACCACATAATTGTATTGCATAATACATAATAAATAGACCATACAATGATGCTTAACATCTGAAATCAAAGAAGCTTTGACAGGCAAGGAAACCGACATGTTTTGCATCTTGCTTCATTGGGGTTTATGCACATATCATTGATTTCATCTATATTTTAAAGAATATAAAATATATATGAATAGGCCATTATTATATATTATCAAACATCCATAGGTACAAGAGAATACAATGCATATTATAAAATAGCTAAATTGCTTATGGATTTATTTTTTTAGTTTATTTATGGTTATTGTGCTCACCTGGTCTTTTTATATAGCTGAGTATCACATCACTCCTTAATCAGTAGTCCGTAGCTCCTATAACTCCCACGCAGCGAGATTAAATCAATGATATGTGCATAAACCCAGATGAAGCAATCTGAGAAACATGTCGGTTTCCCTGCCTGTCAACGCTTCTTTGATTACAGATGTTAAGCATAATTGTATGGTCTATTTATTATTTATTATGTAATACAATTATGTGTTTTTTATTATGAATTTTTGATACTATGTAATGAACTATAGATTTTAAAAAAATTTGATGTTCTTGGTGCTCGTCTTATTCACAGACTTATTGTCTCAGTTTAACCACTTAACAACCGGCCCATAGCCGAATGACGGCTACAGGGCGGTTGTTTAACTCTGGGAGGCCATCATATGACGTCCTCCCAGAATTCCACTCTCGCGCGCCCCCTGGGGCGCGCACTGGAGAGCATCCGTGACCGCATGGATCACGGTAAACGGCCGCTCATTGCGCCCGTTTACCACGTGATCGCTCCGTCAAATGACGGAGTGATCACTTGTAAACAAACCGGCTGTCAGGAAAGGTTCCCTCCGCTGGTAATATCAATCATTTGGCATGCAGTACTGCGATCCACCAGCAGATGTCTCCTGCTGGAATTATGTCATCTTTGGTCCGCAGTACTGGTGTCCACCAGCGGAGGGATCCTGGCAGTATGGAGCAGGTATTGCCTTCTGCAGTCAGGCATCACATGACTGACAGCAGCCATTATAAATACCCGGCAGGTGCACACACACCTCGCCTTGGTATTGTTCCTTGTGCCCTGACCTGCTGCTTGCGATCCTGATTCTGTACCTATTCCTGTGCCCTGAACCTGTGACCCGTGGTTCTGATCCTGTTTCCCTGTCCTGGTCCCTACCCTGTCCCACCTGTTACCATTATCCCTGTCCTGCAGTCTGATCCGTCCATCCTCTCCCTGTCCTGTGTTCCTTACCCCATTTGCTGATCTCCCCGTGTATGACCTTGGCCTGACTTGTGACTCTGATTCTGGACTGCCCTTGTTTATTTGCTGATCCTCTGTGTATGACCCTGGCCTGCCTATCGTTTACGGTCCTAGCATTTCCCATTTATTGTACATATCTGTCTGTTGTTGTTTGGGGGTCTTTGTTGGTTGGTTTATTGCACTGTGTGGTTGTATTTATATTATTCACTTTCTTTAATAAATCATATTTCACTTATACACGTTTGGGTTTCCTCTGTTGCAGTTCACACAGTTCTGGTCTTATCTGATACGTGACAGAATACCAAGGCCGTCCCTGACCAGAAGTGGCTACACAGAGGAACCATCTTGGTTCAGGTTGCTTACAGAAATGAATTTAGAAGTGATTCGTTATTATGCTTTGTTGGCGTCTGAGAGTGGTGACTATCTCCGCCAGACACTGAAAGGGTGGACCAGTGATCAGCTGTTGGAAACCATTCGTTTAGCTCACTCCTGGGTTGATCAGGGCTGTATGTTGTTTGGGGATGTTCAGCCGTTAATTCAAATCTGCACAGAGCTGGCCCTGCCCTGCATCCCAGGGGGCCAGGATTAATCAAGTCACATCTCTGGTATGGCTTCTGGAAGATGATTCCCCTTACTTTTTTGAGCATTACACAGCCTGTTCCCAACAGATGATATTAGAATGTGTTGATTCCGTACAATCCCTTGTCAGACAGGCAGTATGTAACCCGCAGTTTGTGCAACCACTACTTTTAGCATGGTCTGGTATTTTGCAATCAGCCACAGCCAGCCCACAACAAACCATCTCTGCTACCAAACACCTGCCTGCCCAAGAGTCTCTTCCTCCATCACCTATGGCAACCTCAGTTTCAGCCCAATATACTCTACTCCCCACCAAATATCAATACCCTGTTTCTTCCTGCTGCACATATCTTGCCTTTAATCCAACTGCCTCTTTCCCATGGCCCACTATCCCTCAAGAACTTCCCCAAGCCACTGTTACCTCTTCCCTGCCATATTCCAACCCTTCTCTCCAGTTTGCTTCATCCCCTACCTATAGATCTGCAGCTACCTACAGGCCTTCAGTAGCTAAATCTAAAAAGAGACGGAAGTTCTTTCCTACCCATTTGATCCTGCCAGTAACGCAACCTGCCTCCACATCAACCAACCTGCTCCAGCCTGACGCCTTGCAGCCTGATGTCCCGGCCTTCCAGCCTGACGCCTTGCAGCCTGATGTCCCGGCCTTCCAGCCTGACGCCTTGCAGCCTGATGTCCCGGCCTTCCAGCCTGACGCCTTGCAGCCTGATGTCCCGGCCTTCCAGCCTGACGCCTTGCAGCCTGATGTCCCGGCCTTCCAGCCTGACGCCTTGCAGCCTGATGTCCCGGCCTTCCAGCCTGACGCCTTGCAGCCTGATGTCCCGGCCTTCCAGCCAGACGCCTTGCAGCCTGATGTCCCGGCCTTCCAGCCAGACGCCTTGCAGCCTGATGTCCCGGCCTTCCAGCCAGACGCCTTGCAGCCTGATGTCCCGGCCTTCCAGCCAGACGCCTTGCAGCCTGATGTCCCGGCCTTCCAGCCAGACGCCTTGCAGCCTGATGTCCCGGCCTTCCAGCCAGACGCCTTGCAGCCTGATGTCCCGGCCTTCCAGCCAGACGCCTTGCAGCCTGATGTCCCGGCCTTCCAGCCAGACGCCTTGCAGCCTGATGTCCCGGCCTTCCAGCCAGACGCCTTGCAGCCTGATGTCCCGGCCTTCCAGCCAGACGCCTTGCAGCCTGATGTCCCGGCCTTCCAGCCAGATGCCTTGCAGCCTGATGTCCCGGCCTTCCAGCCAGACGCCTTGCAGCCTGATGTCCCGGCCTTCCAGCCAGACGCCTTGCAGCCTGATGTCCCGGCCTTCCAGCCAGACGCCTTGCAGCCTGATGTCCCGGCCTTCCAGCCAGACGCCTTGCAGTCTGATGTCCCGGCCTTCCAGCCAGACGTCTTGCAGCCTGATGTCCCGGCCTTCCAGCCAGACGTCTTGCAGCCTGATGTCCCGGCCTTCCAGCCAGACGTCTTGCAGCCTGATGTCCCGGCCTTCCAGCCAGACGCCTTGCAGCCTGATGTCTTGCAGTCTGATGTCCCGGCCTTCCAGCCTGATGTCTTGCAGTCTGATGTCCCGGCCTTCCAGCCTGATGTCTTGCAGTCTGATGTCCCGGCCTTCCAGCCTGATGTCTTGCAGTCTGATGTCCCGGCCTTCCAGCCTGATGTCTTGCAGTCTGATGTCCCGGCCTTCCAGCCTGATGTCTTGCAGTCTGATGTCCCGGCCTTCCAGCCTGATGTCTTGCAGTCTGATGTCCCGGCCTTTCAGTCCGATGCCTTCCAGTCTGATGCCCCGGCCTTCCAGTCTGATGCCCCGGCCTTCCAGTCTGATGCCTTCCAGTCTGATGCCCCGGCCTTCCAGTCTGATGCCTTCCAGTCTGATGCCTTCCAGTCTGATGCCCCGGCCTTCCAGTCTGATGCCTTCCAGTCTGATGTCCCGGCCTTCCAGTCTGATGCCTTCCAGTCTGATGTCCCGGCCTTCCAGTCTGATGCCTTCCAGTCTGATGTCCCGGCCTTCCAGTCTGATGTCCTGGCCTTCCAGTCTGATGTCCCGGCCTTGCAGTCTGATGCCTTCCAGTCTGATGTCCCGGCCTTGCAGTCTGATGCCTTCCAGTCTGATGTCCCGGCCTCGCAGTCTGATGTCCCGGCCTCGCAGTCTGATGTCCCGGCCTCGCAGTCCGATTCCTTCCAGTCTGATGTCCCGGCCTTGCAGTCCGACGCCTTCCAGTCTGATGTCCCGGCCTTGCAGTCCGACGCCTTCCAGTCTGATGTCCCGGCCTTGCAGTCCGATGCCTTCCAGTCTGATGTGCCTGACATCCCAGTGCCCGCCTTCCAGCCTGACGTGCCGCTGCCCGCCTTCCAGCCTGACGTGTCGTTGCCTGCCTTCCAGCCCGATGTGCCAGCTTCCCGGTCCGATGTGCTTCTGTCTGCTGCCCTGCTTGAAGTGCCCGTTACCCAACCTGATGTGACTTTGCTCATAGCCCAGCTTGACGCAATGGACTTTCCCCAGCAACTGCTAGTTGGAGCGTCCGGAGGTCTCTCCTTTGAGGGGGGGTACTGTCAGGAAAGGTTCCCTCCGCTGGTAATAT
Source organism: Lithobates pipiens (assembly GCF_037356315.1). NCBI lineage: Eukaryota > Metazoa > Chordata > Amphibia > Anura > Ranidae > Lithobates > Lithobates pipiens. The sequence goes on from NW_027507787.1 coordinate 123,630,662, forward strand.
CAATCATTTGGCATGCAGTACTGCGATCCACCAGCAGATGTCTCCTGCTGGAATTATGTCATCTTTGGTCCGCAGTACTGGTGTCCACCAGCGGAGGGATCCTGGCAGTATGGAGCAGGTATTGCCTTCTGCAGTCAGGCATCACATGACTGACAGCAGCCATTATAAATACCCGGCAGGTGCACACACACCTCGCCTTGGTATTGTTCCTTGTGCCCTGACCTGCTGCTTGCGATCCTGATTCTGTACCTATTCCTGTGCCCTGAACCTGTGACCCGTGGTTCTGATCCTGTTTCCCTGTCCTGGTCCCTACCCTGTCCCACCTGTTACCATTATCCCTGTCCTGCAGTCTGATCCGTCCATCCTCTCCCTGTCCTGTGTTCCTTACCCCATTTGCTGATCTCCCCGTGTATGACCTTGGCCTGACTTGTGACTCTGATTCTGGACTGCCCTTGTTTATTTGCTGATCCTCTGTGTATGACCCTGGCCTGCCTATCGTTTACGGTCCTAGCATTTCCCATTTATTGTACATATCTGTCTGTTGTTGTTTGGGGGTCTTTGTTGGTTGGTTTATTGCACTGTGTGGTTGTATTTATATTATTCACTTTCTTTAATAAATCATATTTCACTTATACACGTTTGGGTTTCCTCTGTTGCAGTTCACACAGTTCTGGTCTTATCTGATACGTGACACCGGCGTCATGTTATGACGCCGGTTCCTCCCTCCCCCTTTCTGTACCGATCGGTACAGCGGAGGGGGAAGAGATCGGTGTCAGCAGTGCTGTGGGCTGCATCTGCAGTGCCCACATCACTGCTCACTGAAAATAACCCCTCAATTCCCTGCCATTACTCTGCAATACCCTGCAATACTCTGCAGTACCAGCAAATATTCTGCAATACCCCCCAATACTCTGAAGTACCAGAAAATACTCTGCAATACCCCCCAATACTTTGCAGTACCAGCAAATACTCTGCAATACTCTGCAATACCCGCTAATACGCAAATACTCTGCAATACCCGCAAATACTCTGCAACACCCGCAAATACTCTGCAACACCCGCCAATACTCTGCAACACCCGCCAATACTCTGCAACACCCGCCAATACTCTGCAACACCCGCCAATACTCTGCAATACCAGCTAATACTCTGCACTACCCTCCAATACTCTGCAGTAACCGCCAATACTCTGCAGTAAAATTCCAGCCAATACTCTGCAATACCCTGACATAAATTGCCATACCCAGAGATGCCCAGCCATACTCGGAGATACCCTGTAATACCCAGCTATAGTCGGTGATACCCTGCAATACCCAGCCATAGACATCCCCCTTCCCGCCGCCCTCCGGTGCTTCTACCGACTCGCCAATACGATCAAAGCCAGAATCTTTTTTTTGTTTTGTTTATTTCAGGCTTTCCAGCCTAGAGGTGAGATGTGGGGTCTTATTGACCCCATATCTCACTGTAAAGAGGACCTGTCATGCCATATTCCTATTACAAGGGATGTTTACATTCCTTGTAATAGGAATAAAAGTGATCAAAACATTTATTTTTGGGGAAAAAAATGTCAAACTAAAATAAATAAAGTAAAATGAACAATAACATTTATATTTTTTTTTATATATATATATATATATATATATATATATATTTTTTTTTTAAAGCGCCCCTGTCCCCATGTGCTCGCATGCAGAAGCGAATGCATACGTAAGTCCCCACATATGAAAACGGTGTTCAAACCACACATGTGAGGTATCGCTGCGAACGTTAGAGCGAGAGCAATAATTCTAGCCCTAGACCTCCTCTGTAACTCAAAACATATAACCAGAAAAAAAAATTTAAAGCGTCGCCTATGGGGATTTTTAAGTAGCGACGTTTGACGCCATTCCACGAGCGTGTGCAATTTTGAAGAGTGACATGTTTGGTATCTATTTACTCAGCGTAACTTCATCTTTCACATTATGCAAACATTTGGCTAACTTTACTGTGTTTTTTTTTTAAGCACAAAACAGTTTTTTTTTTCAAAAAAAAGCATTCGAAAAATTGCTGCGCAAATACCGTGCGAGATAAAAAGTTGCAACGACCACCATTGTATTCTCCAGGGTGTTTGCTAAAAATATATATATAATGTTTTGGGATTCTATGTAATTTTCTAGCAAATAAATGATGATTTTTACATGTAGGAGAGAAATGTCAGAATTGTCCTGGGTGCTCCAGAACGCCTGATGGCGCTCCCTGCATGTTAGGCCTCTGTATGTGGCCACACTGTGTAAAAGTCTCACATATGTGGTATCGCCATACTCGGGAGTAATAGCAGAATGTGTTTTGGGGTGTAATTTGTGGTATGCATATGCTGTGTGTGAGAAATAAACTGATAATATGACAATTTTGTGAAAAAAAAAAAGAAAAAAGTTAAAAAAATCTTGATTTTGCAAAGAATTGTGGGAAAAAATGACAACTTCAAAAAACTCATCATGCCTCTTACTAAATACATTGGAATGTCTTCTTTCCAAAAAGGGGTCATTTGGGGGGTATTTGTACTTTTCTGGCATGTTAGGGTCTCAAGAATTGAAATAGGCCGTCAGTACTTCAGGTGTGATCAATTTTCAGATATTGGTACCATAGCTTGTGGACTCTATAACTTTCACAAAGACCAAATAATATCCCCCAATTTGTACTTATTTTTACCAAAGATATGTAGTAGTATAAATTTTGGCAAAAATTTATGAAGAAAAAATTACTAATCTGCTAAATTTTATAACAGAAACAAAGAAAAATTCATTTTTTTACAGAATTTTCTGTATTTTTTCTTTTATAGCACAAAAAATAAAAACCGAGCGGTGATTAAATACCACCAAAAGAAAGCTCTATTTGTGTGAAAAAAAGGACAAAAATTTCATATAGGTGCAGTGTTGCATGACTGAGTAATTGTCATTCAAAATGTGAGAGCACCAAAAGCTGAAAATTGGTCTGGTTATTAAGGGTGTTTAAGTGCCCAGTGGTCAAGTGGTTAAAATCCCAATATATTTTCATGAGATTTCTCTCTTGTTTTCTTCTTTGAATCTGGGATTACATAATTTTAATGTATAAAGTTTTTTTTAGCTTTCAGTGGTAAAGCCTGTCCTATGTTCTCCCCCTCACAACCAGAACCCCTACCATCCTCTTCCTACTGCTGTTGTGCATTCAAGTATCTGGTCTGCTCATCATGCAGTGTGTGCTCCAGCAAAAACATCTGGAATTTTGTTGTTGATGCCCACTCTCAGGGGTCATCATTCTGGTCACTTTTGAGGTTGTTACAAAACAGTACACGCATTCCGAATAAGGAACCACTGATGTGATGAAAATAACCCAGATCCCCAGCATCTATCTTTGTCCCATACTCTCACAAATACTCATTAGACAGACAATTACTGCAAGTGCAACCAAGGCAACCTTGCCAATGTCAAGTTCCAGTATATTACACCTTATTGCATCTCAAGCATTTGGCAGGCAGTTATTGCTTCTGAATTATGCCCAGTTGTATACAAGCTGGGTATGATCAATTGAGGTGGCCACACATTCATCTGGCCTGCCACAGGACATCATAAAAAGCAAGCTACCCAACTAGTAGCTGCTGCACCATCAGTGTTGTACCCTGTCCTACAGTCTTTATCAAATGTGCCCAGTGCACTTTAAAAGAGATGTAACCTCTATGTCCATACTTGATGGACCACTTGCCTGTTGTTAGCAATGCCTTCAGCAATATAATGACAGCAGATTTGACATGCTGATGGAGGGCAGGGATGGCCTTTTAGGAGAAAAATGGCAGCTGGCACTCGCATTACATGACACTGTGGCACAGGACAGGTGGCAAAGTGTTGAAAGGGGGTAGACTTCACCAGCTAAAACTGGAGCAGCTTTTGAGATGATTGGGTGAATGGGAGATATTGGGTGAATAATTTTCTTCTGCTCCAGCAGCGGGGAAAGGGATATCTGCCTGGTCAAGGATGCTGCTGGAGCCGACGAGTTAATCTGTGTTCTGTATGGACCCATGAAGACCCTTTTCCCTACTTGATATACTATAAGCTGGTTTCCTCAAACACGTGTCATATTTTCATTCCTATCACTTGAGGCAGACAGAGATTTTTGCAAAGTGATGGGAAAAGTGTAAGAGGTGGACTGTGGACTTTTTGCTGCCAACTGGTATAATTCATGTGCTGCTCCCACCAAGCTTTGTTGTGAACAGTGTCACCAAATCAAAATGACTGATAGATTTACCAAACTTGATAAATGGCAGAAAACTTTATTAGTGCCTAATGGGTGTGGGGATGTTCTACAATCCCCACCCAAAAATGCAAGCAGGGGCAGCAGTTAAACATCAACAGTTTTTGCTGACACACAAATTGGCACTTATAATGTTGCACTACCCCGGCAAGGGCTGCTGTATTGCATGTTCTCTTCTCGCTAGTGTAGCATAGCCAGGTAAACAGCAGCTTTCACACTTCCTGTTCAATAAACAGTATAGTGGTTGGCTTTTTAGACGTTTTATTGCAGATGAATTTGGACGGGGAGTAGGGAATTGTGGGATACTCAAGAACACTAAACAAGAATTTGAGGACACTTCTTAATACAATCTTCCAAGTATTGGAACATGAAGTGGACAGCACTGATACACTAATAACAGTGCCCCAGACCAGGCAAGCCTTAACTGAGTGTAACAGGGGTTGGCAGCAAGGGTCTCTTTCTCTCCCTGGTCTGTACTCACAGTGTCCCCAGGGCTTGGATGTCTACTTCAGACTCCAGCAGGCAGAATCTGTAGAGTTTCCAGAAAAAATCCTTAGTGGAACCCCTCCTTGGCTCCCAAGGTTTCCCTGTAACATTTAAGCCCTTTTCTACCTTTGGCTCTGTATCAGGTGGTACTCATAGTACAGACCCCACTTTGGATCGTTATGTTTTTTCAGACTTTGCTTCAGTGATGCTCCTGTATAATTTCCTTGTCCCTGATCCTGATTTTGATCTGTAACTGTGTTTCATTGTAGAATGTTGTATAGCAGTAATACTTTGCATGGAATGCCCCTGAAGGAAGGACTCTATGCCAGTCCTGAAATGCATCGGGCTCAATACTGAAGGAACTGTATTTACATCCTATTCTGCTCTTTGTTTTTATGTATTCGGTTTATGGTGATGTATGCACCACATCTTTTATACTAATATAAAAAAATCTATTTTTCTCATATTCTGTTATTTGCTAGTAGCCCCCTTAAAATCCCATAGTACTTTCATTGGGGGGTACTCTCTATACATGATTCCTGATATCGGGATGTTGGCAAGCTTTGGGTCATCTTGGGTGGATTTCTACAATCCTTGGGTCCCAAAGACTTTTAGAAATACTGAGCACAGCTTGGATCTTGATGAGCAGACTGGATCCTCAGCAGGATGATTAGGAAAGGTTGACAGCCTTCCTAGCTGAAAACCTCTAATCCAGGGGAAAGAACCCTACTCCCTGGTGCTCCAAACTATTTACAGTATGCGCTCCGCAACCACCATCTGGGCAGTCAAGCTGCAGATCCCAGAGAAGCCTAAATCTCTCCAGGTTACAGGAGAGCCACAGCACAACATTTACCTAGTCAACCCTAGCAGCCTATCTAGAAGGGTTCCACCCTAATTATTTTATCTGTTATCTGTAAATACAAAGGGTGTTTACATAGTTACATAGTTACATAGTTAGTCAGGTTGAAAAAAGACACAAGTCCATCCAGTTCAACCTTAAGAACAAATGAATAAAATAAAAAATAATCGTTCAATCCAAATACCCAATTTTATGCCCACAATTGATCCAGAGAAAGGTGAAAGAAAAACCCCAGCAGAGCATGCTCCAATTTGCTACAGCAGGGGAAAAAAATTCCTTCCTGATCCCCCAAGAGGCAATCGGATTTTGCCTGGATCAACTTTTCCTATGTTAGTACCCAGTTACATGATAATATGTAACCTGCACTGTAAAGTTCTGAATGTGACCCCCATTAATGGCCTTTCTAGCTGACAGCAGGTCAACCAATAGGAAATGCATTATTGGCAAGTGGTTACTATTGTGGAACACACACCCAGTAGTTTGTGGTTTTCTCAAACTCATGGTGCACCCAATCTCGAAGCTCATCTCTAATTTTCCCTTTGCACAGATAATTTTCACTTATGAAAGTAAATTAGATGAAATCAAGTGAAAATTCTGTTTGTGACAAATACCCAATCATGTGTAAAGAAAATTGAAAAAAAGTTTTTTTGCTTGCACATAACTGGATAATTGAAGCCAACACAACCTCGTTCACTAAGTTAAGTGAAAATTCACTTTGCAGTGAGAAAATTCACTTAAGCTGGCCACAAGCGGAATTTTGTTAAATGGGGTCAAATCAATGATCATTTTGATGGTATTGATGAAAAAAAAAAATCTAAGGAACAGGATAGAATTATTTTCTTAAAAGAACAGGTTTTTAACTGTGTATATCATTCAGGACATTCTATTATTACTAATTCAAATGTTAAATGCAAACCAAATGTTTAAATACTTTCAAACAACATTCAAGTCTCTGTTGGCATTATTAATTGTACTGGCAACATTTACATGAACAATTGTATGAAAATGTACTACTGTATTTAAAGGTGATCTGACTTAAATCATTTATTTTTTGTGTAAACTTACTTTATAAAGTAAAAGTTCATTTTGAAATAAATTTGGTCTACATACTTTGAAAATCAGCCCCAGTGAGTTGCTGCAATGGTGGTGGAAGAATGCAGCAATCTTCCTGACTTTTCTAATGCTGGGATATGACAAATCAGTTGAGAAATATTAAAACCAAAGTGTAAAATGGCACATCTCCACCCCGCATCCCAGAATTGAATGCCTAGTTCTTGTGCAGACAGGTCTGGGCATTGACACACTTTAAAAAAATATTTTATATTGCCTGCTGTTCACTGCAGCTGCAGTTTTATGCTATATAGTGTCATTACAGGTTTCCTTTATGGTAGCATCAGAGTTTATATGTTCAAAAAGGAAGAGGATTGTGAAGGTATTAGTCTGTTTTGATTTTTTTTTGCCAAGTAATTTCCCAAGATAAAAGTGGTAATGGGATTCCACTTGGCATGCTTCTAACATACAAGGGGACAAAGTCAAAATGCTTTAATCATTTTTTTCAAAAATGCATATTAACCAATAATATAATCATTACAAGAGAATAATAGGGATCTCCGGTATTACCCTGCGTTTCTAAAGTATGTTTAAATTTTTTTTTTTTTTACTGCATAGTCAGACTGTATAATCACTCCTCATCAGATCATTGATTTCAACAACAATCTTCCCTCATATTAAACACACATTATGTATGTTATTTAACTGTAAAAGTCTCCCCTGTGTATGTATCCACAATGAGACTGCTTCTGGGTGCCACCATCTTGAATGTGACATTAGAAGACTGAGAGCTGTCACTCAAGCACGTACCTGCCTGGAGTTTGCATGTTCTCCATGTGCCTGCATGGGTTTCCTCCGGGTACTCCAATTACCTCATACGATCCAAACACATGCTGGTAGGTTAATTGGATCCTGTCTATATTCCCCCTAGTATGTGTAATGTATAAATGTGAGTTAGGGACCTTAGATTGCAAGCTCCTTGAGGGTAGGGACTAATGTGAATGTACAATGTATATGTAAAGAGCTGTGTAAATTGACGGCGCTATATAAGTACCTGAAATGAATAAATAAATAAAGTGACACACTAATATTTCCCTTCACTTCTTCCCCAGGATCTACATGGAGTTGCCAGCACAAACAGCAATGAAACTTTCCTGGAAGAGAGGGCTATAACACGCAAGGAGGGAGGGACCTGTGCTAAAGAATTGACTCTTCCTGGAGTAGTCTAAGGCTGAACATAGATTAATCAGGTTTTGTTTTTTTTATCAGCCAGTAGGCTGTCCACACAATCGAGATGGATGGAGGAATACTCCCCTCATTTATTGTATTCTGACAATGGGACTTCTTTGCTGTCAGAATACACTGGCCAATGCTGCAGCCAGTTGGCTGCAGAGCTGATTGAACACAAATTTTACAGAAAGCCTGTTTGTGAGAAGTGGGAATAGCCATAGATTGATCAAAATTTGGCAAGTCTCTGCTGAATTGGCCACATTTCAGTCCATCTATGGCCAGCCTAAAGCTAGCCAAGCACTTTATCCAGTTCCTGTTAACTCCATCCCTCAATTGAAAAATTGAAGGGGCCTGGCAGGAAATTGTCATCCAAAACACAGCTGCATCCAATTAAATGCAGCCACTGTTCGGTTGGCAAAATGCACTAGGCACAGCAGAATATTCAACTTTCTGCTGTATAGCGTACGTAGAGGAATCCGCAGGCTGAATGGAAAAAAAAAACATCAGTGCACAACTAGCTTCCAGCAAGTTTAAACACATTACAAGTGAATAAAAATCATTTAGGAAAAGAAGAAAAATCTGAACATACGGTAAGCATTTAAAATACTTTATTATTTTGTGCTTTTACCTAAAAATTTTTGGTTGGTGACAGGGTCTCTTTAGATTGAATTTTTATCTTAGTACTATTAAAAAAAAAAGTAAATAACATCATGCATCAGTCTACCGAATATCTAAAATATATGGATTCAACATAATAAAGTGATCATGTTAAATGTTTTGAATAGAGGGAGTTTGTCTGCAGATAATGTAGCATAAAATCACATTTATTTATTGATGATGAAATGACTGTTCTAATCTTTGAAATGAAGGATACAATGCCTTGAAGGGCTACAATTTGTCACAGACTACGGCATGTACACAAACCTTGTTTCTGTTTTCATGCTTGGAATGCCTGACAGCCTTATGCTGGGTTCTGGTGACAGACAAATCAAGATCAGCCAATCTCAAGTGCTGCCTACTTCCTCTGTACAATGCTGGGGGCTGCGTTAAGGGGGAGAAGCAGCCTAAAAACCAACAGAGGTTTGCATTAGATGAGAGAACTGAAGTGGAACTTGAAGGAAAGCAGCACAAACAATTTAATTGTGTTTTTTTTTTCTGCAGATAATATTCATATATCAGCGAAAGCTATAATTTGAAGGAGGTTAGCAGGGGTGTGAAATAAATATATTTTCTATATATATATATATATATATATATATATATATATATCTTAGGAGATACAGAATAGTCATCAGACAAGTTGGCATAAGCTTTATTGTAAACTTTTATTAAAAAAAATATTTTACATTTAAAATATCAACAGCGCTTGTAGTGTAGGGACTCAACTTAGAATGACTCTGAGCTTTGATTTTATTATCAGTCTAAATGCTTCCCCTCTGAAAGAGCTTTATTTTCACAGCTTAAGTACGGTATTATTATTGTTTAAAAGAAACGCTTGGAGGGAGTTTTTCTTATACTAATAGGAATGTAAAGGAGACCCCCTTTTTGACTGCACCTGGCACCCTTCCTGGGGTCCTTCAGGGGTCTTTATCCAGACGAAGACTGTCTGCATAGCCTGAAATATGGATTCATACTTAATCATCTCTGTTGAACTTTTGAGCAATATCCTTTCACCCCACTGAATCAGCACAGCATTGCATTTAACCCTGCTGTAATAGGAAAACCCCAGTGTGGTTACTAAGATCGTACAAAACACAGCTTAATTAAAACACTTCCCGTCAAAAAATATTTGAATTCCAACGTTTCTATTACCCTGTAATCAAAAACCCCAAACGTCAGTCCATTCACCCTATTGTTATCATATATTTGGAAGCACAATGCTCTAGCAATTAACCCACTGTCTGAAAGGGCAAAACGTAATATCCATATTACTTACATGATTTAAGAGGACCTTTTGTCTGCTTCTCTAGTTCTGCTCTTCATAGAAGTCTGTTTGGTTGGTTTTTTTTTTTTGTTTTTTGTTTTTTTATGTATACATCCTCACTGAAGAATCCTGAAATTTGTTGATTGTTAAATCTCAATTATACCCCAGAAGAGCATGAGTTAACAGGGAGCATGGGACGGTCAGGATCTTCTCTGGTGGCCTGTGGCTAGTATATCAAACTGTATTAAAAAGTGATTACTTCTTGGGCAGGGGTCCAGAATGAACACTCCCCTCTGATTACCCAATCATCAATACCACAAACACAGACACTCCTTGAATGCTGAAGCCAACAACTTAAGTTTAACATTTATACAAAAAAGGTGGAAACCAGTAGATTAGGTCTATAGCACAAAAAATATAAATATACATTTCTTGTGCAGTTTTTCGGTCAATGTACAATTCTGTCCATTAAAATATTGTTTTCTTGTCTTTGCTTTGATTGCTATTAGCCTGAAAAGCAAGCATTTATATTGCTTGCTTTTCGGTCTATATATTGCAGCTTTATTTTTAGGCATTCTTTTCTTTATTTTCACCTGGTCATCTGGCCAGTAAGCCTGTTATGTTTCAAAAGAACAAGCAATCCAACAGATATAGCACTTAGAGGGTTGAGACAAACCATGGGGTGCCTCCAATGGTCAGCTTTTATTTATTTATATAAAGTCTTATCCCAAAAGGGACAAAACTGTTGCTGTAACTTCTTTGGGTTCATGCACACTGCATCTCAAGAAGCTCAAAGAAGCTGCTCCTACAGGCTTTTGAGCTCTAATTTTTTTCTGCCTGGAAACTCCCCCTCAATGTTAGCCCATGTGTCCATGCACACTATGTTATTTTCAGGAGTTTACAGGCAGAAAACCACCCACCAAGCTCATGTTTTTGAGAGGAGCTTTTGAGCAGAAAAGACGCGTAAGCACCCAAAAAGTGTGAAAGAGCAAAAAAACCCACAAAAAAATGATGAAGATGAGCTGAGGAGAGGGTTTGTGGAAAAAAAAATGCTTACGCTAACAAAAAAGCTCAGAAATGCTCAATAAAAATGCACGAAAGAGCACAAAAAAGCACAAGCTTCTTCAAGAGAAATAAAAGCTCAAATGCCTGTAAAATCAGCTGCAGTGTGCATGAGCCGGGTGTTAGCTGGAGTTTGGCTACAATTTGTTAGTGTAAAACCCCATACACACTATCAGATTTTCTGTTGATATTTGTCTTCAGATTTACCAAAACCCTGTAGTGCAAGGGCCTGCCTGATTGCATACAAATCGAAACTCCTAAGGTTTAACCTCATATTATATGGTTTTTGTAAATCTGAAGGAAAAAAAAATCAGCAGAAAATCTGATAGTGTGTAAGTAGCCCAAGGCTATGTACACACGATAGGATTTTTCGACAACAAAATCTTTTTTCCGAAGGATGTTGGCTTTAACTTGTCTTGCATACACATGGTCACGCATGTTGTCAGAAATTACGAATGTCAAGAATGCGTTGACGTACAGCACGTAGAATGAGCCAAGAAAAATTAAGTGCAGTAGCCAGTGTGGCTCCTCTGCTCGATTCCGAGCATGTATTGACTTTTGTGCATTGAAATTGTGTACACACGCTCAGGGGCAGACTGACAACTCATGGGGCCCCCGGGCAATAGGAGATTATGGGGCCACACAGTAAACACAAACACACAGTATACTATCACACAGACATGTTTCTATTGGCTGAAAAGGTACTGGAGAGGTGGGGTAGCTATAATCTCAGGATTTTTACACCAAAAGGATGTTGGTAAGGGACATTTCAGAGATAGATGTAAAAAAAAAAAACACAATTTTTTTACATACTGTCCTTGGTTTACTGAGGCTGGCAACCCTGATGGGGCCCCCTAGTGACATTCCTCCCCTGCACACGTTCAGAATTTCCGACAAGTCATGTTGTCGGGAAAATTTGAGAACCTGCTCTCAAACATTTGTTGGCGGAAATTCCACCAACAAATGTTCTATGAAGCACACACACGGTCAAACTTTCCGACAACAAGCTCACATCCAACATTTGTTGTTGGAAAATCCTATTGTGTGTATGGCCCATAACACTTCCCTCCCCCCAGACTGACTATGTTGCTATGCAAAAGTGTCTCCATTGCTCCTTCACCCACAGTGTAGATACTCTACAGTAGTGTGTTATTGGCTGGATCACCATTTGAAAACAGAGGAAAATCTTAATAAAAAAAACAAAAAACTAATGCAGCCACCACATTTAAGGATTGGCAAGCTGCCTTATATAAAATTTTTGGTTTTGGGTTTAATACTATTTTCAGCTTGCAGATGGTTCTATTTAATTGTTGCAAATGTTACATTCCATCCTCAGAAAGGCTACAGGGTGCCAAGCTTGTGCAAGCATACCAAGTGTACGAGTTACATGTTAAAAAATCAGAAAACGAAGAATAACAACTGCATAATATAATTTTTTATCTATATCTCTATTTTTGCTCAAAGAGGTTGAGTGAGATTGCATCCTCTTTGTTCGTAATTTTTTGCACTTAACAAACAATATTTACTGGTAAATAATCACAACCCTTTTGTTTCAGCTGAAGGTAAAAAAAAATAGGAATACACAAATGAATCTGTGCAAGTACTGTTTACAGTTGATCAGACCATTTTGCTTGAGGCAGAAACTTGTAAGAATGAGCAACATACTATTCCGACCATTTTGCTGCTACTTTATACCTTTCTTTTTTTTTTGTATAATAAATTTTTATTGAAAATTTCCAAGAAATCTTACATAAAGCAAGACATAGAATAAAACAAAACAATACAGACAAAACTATCGTGTCATACACTGTGTAATAGAAGCAAACATATCATTAACAATACATGTAAATTAGAAAACTATCCAGTGGTGAATCGATGGACAAAATAGAGCCTGGATATATACGTCAACTATTCCTCTGCCCCGCGGCTACCCCATCTGGGAACAAGCTGTAGCCGGGGGGGGGGGAGGAACAGGATTGTGTCAAGCGATTCAACATAAGAGAATGTAGTGCCAGCTGAGGGCAACTTTTATGGTAACCAATGAAATCCTTTAGACAAAAAGTAAAGGGCCAGCATTATTCTCACATTAATGTGAGCTCCGAACTAGTCAAGTCATGCCTATCAATAGTGTGGAGAATGAACTAAAAGAAAGAAAAAAAAAAAGTGGTTATAACTGCATTAGCATTGTGTAAACAGTTGTATCAATATGTGGTAGACTTTTTAAAGACTTTATTATACCAAATGGACCAAAGAGACCACTCTTTTTGTTTTGATCTAAGATAGCCTTTGCTGGATGCATATATACATTCATATATGCTATGTAATTGGGTAGTAGCTATGACTTCTGAACAGGAAGGGCTCTGTTTGGAACGCCAACTGCGTGTTAGAGTTAGTTTAGCCGCTAGAAGGATATGTGTGAGTATGCCTCTGAGCGGATAGGGAAATTTATCAATACCTATATTCAATAGCGCAAGTTCCGGAGAGGGAGTAATCTTAACATGAGTTACTTCTTGGATGAGGTTGAAAACTGCCGACCAAAATTGATTTAGCAATCTACATGACCAAAGGATGTGTAGGAGGGAGCCATGGGTTCCACAATCTCTCCAACATAAAGGGGACTTAGTGGAGTCAATTATATGTAGGACATGTGGGGTCACGTACCATCTAAAGGCAATTTTGAAGGACAATTCCCACAAGTTGGCTGCTTTAGTAACCTTGTAAGTAGCATTTAAGGCCTCTACCCACTGCTCTTCTGAGAATTGAGTCCCTATTTCCGTTTCCCATTTAATCTGGGGACGGGTCTTATTAAAAATTGTCTTATTTTGAAGTGCTTGGTAAAAGATTGATATACCATGAACATGGAGGGTGTCACTGAACCAAAATTTTGAGAGATGGGAAGGCACCACTTGAAAGATATTAGGCGAGTGAAGTAGGCAATGTGTTATTCTAAGGTATTGGTAGTATTCCTTTTTTGGGAGATTGAACTCCTTTTGAAGCGTAGGAAAAGGTTTCAATGCTTCGTCTGCATACAGATCAGAGATTAGGGTTATCTCGTGTTGTATCCATGTTGAGATATTAATATCAGGGGTCAGTAGAGGAATCACAGTTATAGGGATGGGAATTGGGGTCAAGGAGCCATGGCACGATGTTTTAAAGATCAAATGATGGAAGGCCTTCCTAGAGGCCAAAATGGTAGGTGATAGGTGGGGATCTACCTGGCGTTGGTGAAGTGTGCTGAGAATCCATCCATGTAGATTCCCACCGGGGACTTGTAGGTTCTCTAAACGACTCCATATATTATGAGGATGTGGTTTAAACCATGCTTTCAACTGTGTGAGGAGTGTGGCTGTGTAATAATCTCTTAAGTCGGGGAGGCCAAGTCCTCCAGCTGTTTTATGTTTGATCAATTTGTCGTGGGAGCATCGCGCTTTCTTCCCCTGCCAAACAAAGTGGTTTACAACCCTTTGTAGTTTTCGAAAATAATAATTGGGTATGGGTATAGGAATAGTGCGGAAAAGATACAGTAGCTGTGGTAGCTTCATCATCTTGAAAGATGCCAACCTACCCATCCAGGAGAGTGTTAGTTTGGCAAATCGAGATAATTCTAGAGGAAGGGATTGGAGATAGGGAACAAAATTTTCCTGAAACAAAGAATTAGGGTTAGCCGTGAGTTGTATACCAAGGTATTTTATAGATTTCTCAGCCCATAGAAAAGGGAAACATTCAGAGATGGCCTTTTGAGTCGCTGTGGGAATATGAAGACCCAGGATGTGTGATTTGGATTCGTTAATTTTGTAATATGAGATAGAACTAAACTCTTGTAGGGTATCGCTTACCGCTGTTACAGAAGCTAGTGGATCTGATAACATGAGAATCACGTCATCCGCAAACAGGTTAATTTTATGTTCGTCTGTGCCAATTTTTATTCCTACTATGTTGGATTGGGATCGAATCTTCTGGGCTAACGGTTCCATAAGGAGGTTGAATATTAACGGGGAAAGGGGGCAGCCTTGTCGGGTCCCATTAGTTATAAGAAAAGTGGAGGAGAGCATTGCAGAGCTATAGACTTGGGCTGAGGGTTTTGAGTAGAGAGCCATTATAGCGGAGAGAATATGACCTTGAAAACCAAATTTTTGCAATGTCAGATGGAGATATGACCAATGAATTCTATCAAATGCCTTCTCTGCATCTAGCGCTAGAAGCAGAGAAGGCACTCGATGTTTGTTAGTGTGGTGAATGATATTAATTAAACGTCTGGTGGCGTCCGCTGTTTGCCGCCCCTTTGTGAACCCTGATTGGTCCGGGTGAATTAAAGTTGGAAGTATATCAATAATTCTGTTCGCTATTATTTTGGCATAAAGTTTCAAATCATGATTTAGCAAAGATATGGGGCGGAAATTTTGGGGTGAAGAGGCTTCTTTACCTGGTTTAGGTAATGTGATAATTAAGGCTTTCAACATATCATCAGGGAAAGAAGAAGAGAGTGCAGCCGCATTGAACACCGATGTCAAAGGATCCGTTAAAATGGTTGTGAATTGTTTGAAGTATTCGGCAACAAAACCGTCAGGACCCGGAGCCTTATTGTTGGGAAGCAATTTAATAGCTCTAGCAATTTCTTGGGCGGTGAATGGGGAGTTTAAAGTGTCAAGTTGAGAAGAGGATATTGTAGGGAGGTTGATGGATTGTAGGAAGGTTGTTATATCAGAGGTCGAGGGATGCTTGGTGTGTGGGTCATTTTTTAGGTTATACAAAGAACCGTAGTATGCACTGAATGCATTAGCAATCTCACGGGGGTTTATTAATTTTTCTTTAGTGACCGGGTGGTACAGGAAAGGGATGGACGTTTTAGAACGCGCCCCTTTAATTTGTTTAGCAAGAAGTTTCCCAGCTTTATTGCCAGTGGCATAAAGGGTAGATTGAAAACGTTTGTGGGAGATTTCGAATTGTTCCACTAACATGGAACGAAGTTCTAAACGGAGTTGGCCCAATTTAGTTTTAAAGCAGTCGGATGCTTTTTGTTTATTTAAAGTATCTAGCTCTTTGATTTCTTTTAGGAGGTTATCAATGCGGTGCGATCTCTCCTTCTTAGCCCTAGAACTTTGTTGGATAAAAATCCCCCGCATATAAGCCTTGTGGGCTTCCCAAAGCGTCGCTGGGTGAGAAACAGAGTCCTTGTTAGTTGCAAAGAATAGTTCTAGATGGTCCTTTATAATTGTACTGTAGGGATCTTTCTGAAGCACATTGGTGTTCATCCTCCAGAGGAAGGTCGGAGATAGATGTGGTGAGTTTGTCAGGGTGATACTCACTGGTGAATGGTCTGACCACGTGATCGGATGGATATCTGAGGCAGAGATTTTTTGAAGAGTCCATTGGTCGGTTAGGAATAGGTCTATTCTGGAGTATGAATTATGACACGGTGAGAAGTAAGTGAAATCTCGCTCTGATGCATGTTGGCATCTCCAGATGTCTTGTAACTGAAATTCTTGTAAGAGAGGGCCCAGGGAAAGATTACGGCGTCTAGAGGGGACAGAAGAGTCCAAATCTGAGTCTGGAATTAAGTTAAAATCGCCACACCAGAGGAGAGTACCCTTTTGCACGTTGTCTATTTTCCTTTTGAGCTTCCTCAGAAATTTGATTTGGTGTACGTTGGGTGCATAGACGTTCACAATAGTAAACAAGGCCTTGTTCAGAGAACATACTAAGATGATGTAGCGACCATTGTCATCTAGTACTTGATGGTGCAGTTCAAAGGTTAAGGACGAATTAATTGCCGTTAGCACCCCTCTTTTCTTCGAGTTGGTACTTGCTGTAAAGATATGCGGGTATTGATTATTGGAGCATTTCGGTGGTGCAGCCTTGGAGAAGTGCGTCTCCTGTACGCATAAGATGTCACAGTGAGATTCTTTAGCCAATTTCCAAAGAGACGACCGTTTTACCGGGTGGTTAAGACCGTTCGCGTTGATGGATAGAAACTTGATAGACATTTTGATTGTCTATTCTGCGAAGACCCCAGAGACAGCTAGTTACTTTATTGGACGAGGTAAAGATCAGTAAAAACCTCTATAGAAGCTGTAGAGCAGAGAACTAATCCAGCGGAAGTTGTACACTAGATCAAGCCAATAAGTATATGCGACAGTGATGACACAAACTAAAAACAGTGCCAAAATTAGGTAACAAGAGAAAAAAAATAAAATAAAAAAAATATAAAAAAGAGTCAATCAATCAACGCCAGAATAAGCGTAACGGAACTTTGTGCCAAGTGGCCGAACAGATGGCCTCGTTGGAAAGTGACTTGCACTTACTTGGCAATAACGTGGGGAAAAAGTTCAAGTGGCCTGAATAGAGCCATGTGAGAATCCGGGATATAAATGATGCATTGAGTGGACCTCGTTCAGCGACTGGATGGGTGGTGAGGGCGCTGAGTTGGGTGAGCCTCCGAGTGTGGGATAGAATGCCTGTGAGTTTCCATCGGTGTGGTTGCGGTATCAGGGATTATGCCCCATGAGCGCAGATAGTTTAGTCCTTCCGTCAGGTTGGAGGCTGTAACTTTAGCCCCATTGTAGGTTATCAAGAGCTTAGCAGGATTTATCCATTTGTAAGGAAGATTATGGTTCCTCAGAGCTTTTGTAACCGTATTCAGCTCTCTACGCATCTGAAGCGTATATTGTGACAGGTCAGCAAAAATTTGTAGGTGCGAATACGGATCGGGTAAAGATTTCTCGTTTCTAGCAATTTGCACTATCTGCTCCTTGACATGGTAAAAATGAATGCGTAAGATCACGTCACGTGGAACGGAGTCAGGTAGGGATGGCGGTTTCGGCAAACGGTGGATACGGTCTATCACCATTTCCATATTTTTCAAATTGGGTAGTAGTGTTTTGAAAAGCCCTTTAGCATAGGCTGATAGATCTTGGGGTTGCACCGTTTCCGCTATTCCTCTAATTTTTAGATTGTTGCGACGAGATCTATCTTCGAGATCTGCCAATTTGCGTTTAATCCAAGCGTGATCTTCTAGGTTAACCTCATGTGCGTCAACAAGATCATTCACGGTCGAAGCGAATCCCCCCAATCCGTTTTCAATATGTGATACTCTAGTAGATACGGAGGCTATATCAGCATGCAGGCGTTGCATAATTGATACCATATCCGTTTGCATAGAATTTCTGAGGGTGGATAACATATCCTTAAGTGTGGTATCAAGAATAGGCTGGTTGTTGGTAGGGAAGCTAGCAAAAGGATCAATGGCATTGCAGGGGTTAATAGACTGTATAATGTTCAGGCTCACCTCAGGTGCTACTGGGTCCTCTGAGTCCAGCCTCATTCTAGCCTTTGCAGGGCTACCGGTCAATGGAGTGCCTGGATAAGAGGCAGGGTGGCTCTGTGCATTGCTAGTGAGCTCCATGAGACCCTCCTCTAGCTCACTGGTCTGATGGCTCTGTAACGCTGAAAGCTGTGAGGGGAGACCTGCAGACGCTGCAGCCGCGGCGCCATCTTGGATTATTCCGGCGGCCGGCTGGTGTAAATAGGCCGTTATTTTTTGTGGATGGCGGTATCCCTTCCGTTTAGAGGACATACTGCCACGCTGCAGGGATATCCCAAGAGTTCCCCTGTGAAGTTTTCGTGTGAAAACGAGGTCTCAATGCGCTGTGGTAAGTCGCTAATCCCGGGTGTCTCTCAGCCCTCAGTGAAAGACGTCCATGCCGCTCGGAAGTTGGCCACGCCCCCCTATACCTTTCTTTTAACATTAACAAGATGTCACAGTATTTCTAGAAAGACCTCAGAACGGATCAGGACCTTACTTTCTTGCTATCGGCAGCAACCAATCTGCAAGTGATGTGCGTTAGCAATTTGGTATTATTAACACTTTAGGGTAGATGTTGCTAGAAAGAGACTGAACAATTTAAAATCAGTAATATAGAAGAAAAGTTAAAAAAAAGGTCTGCTACTTAACTTTTCCAGGTGCTCAGTGTAATTTATTATATTAAATCTGCATTCTGTAATCTGCATCAGTATCTTAGGCTTGTACTGCAATGTACAGTATAATCAAATATTGTTTAGGTGTGTGGCAGAATAGCTACTGCTTTAACCACTTGCAAACTAGCATGTAATACCCCTTCATTATCAGGGCATTTTTTCCATTTACAGAGCAGTGATAGTTTGACAATTACTCTGCCATGCAAAGTTGTACCTACATAGTTACATAGTAGGTAAGTTTGAAAAAAGACACAAGCCCATCAAGTCCAACCTATGTGTGTGATTATATGTCAGTATTACATTGTATATCCCTGTATGTTGTGGTCATTCAGGTGCTTATCTAATAGTTTTTTTAAATTGTATTTATTTATTTTTTAGACACAGAGTATAGAGTTTTCCTTTGCTGTATTCAATAATCACTGTTCTTTTTATTTTTTTACTATGAAAGAGAAAAAAGACAAAACATTTTGATGAAAAAAACAACAACTTGTTACTCATATTTTCTGTTTAAATAAAAATCCCAGAATAATACTAAAAACCCCCAAATTACACTTTTATGGAAAGTAGACACCCATGGTGTTTTATTTTTTATTTTTTTGCACAATATTTTAGAGATGAAGGAACATGGTGGTATTGATATGGAGCTTGAGCTAGATAGATTTAATGTACAAGTCATAGACAGGGGAGGAAGGACTGGTTGGTGAGTTCATCTATGGAATTGTTTTTGTCTTACATGTATATGCCCTCTGTGTGCTCCTTACTGTGAAGGCCAGTTATAGGTGTGGGCAATGGGCAGTTTTTTTTGTTACTGTTCGTATATATATATATATATATATATATATATATATATATATATATATATATATATATATATATATATATATATATATATATGGTCTGGGGACACACTGGGCACCTTCGCTGCCATTGTGCTCTTGCTGGGTGTCCAGTATGCCCCTGTTCCTTTAAGGGGGCTTGGGCAACCTCCAGGCTCACCTGTCTCACATCTATCCATTCCATGCATGTGCTTCCACTGTGGAGACACATAAAATTGTAGTGTTAGGACTGCAAGCAACACAGGGTGCCATGACGAGGCCTTGCAGCTTTCACATTCATTTGCAAATGTGTGCTAACTAAACCCCTGCTTTTAACAGGCGGTTAGACAGGTTAATTTGGTTGGTCAGCAGACAGGTTGGTGAGTTGAGCTATGGAACTGTTTTTGTCTTACGTGTTAGATATGGGGGCCTGAGCTAGATAGATTAAATGTACAAGTCATAGACAGGGGAAGAAGGTAATGAAGGGGTTAATGTATGTGTACGTGGCATCATGGAGATAAAGAGGTTATTGTTCAGTTTCTGGCACTGATCCATTCTTTTTGTGCCCATTCATAAGTACTAATCATTGTCCTTTCTCTGTTGTAATGGGGAGGAATCAGCACTGTAAACAATACCATGGGATCACTGTGATTGGTACAGGGTACTCAGCCACTCAGAAAGGCTGGGTAGAGTGTCTCTGTGTACCCAGCTGTCTAAAGACCATTCAGTACACAACAATCACTGGACAGATCAACCACTCGATGGCTATTTATCCAGTGCTACTCAAAAACTCCACTGGGTAAGTAAAGACCCACTGATTTGTCATTGATAGATGTACATTGGCAGAAAAGCTAACACTCTACTACAACATAGTAACTCACAGTACTGATTCAGGCTGTGATTTTTGTGACTTGGCAGCAAAACTGACAGTTAAATTTTTGCTTTTATTTGAATACATCAATCTACTCAAAATGATGATGATAATAGAAGTGTATTAATAAATGCTGAAGGGTTTAACAAGCTGATAGCTTCTTTTATCTCTCAAGTAATCTAGGGCTCAAAATTTCAAGTCCTGAGCCACTAGCCAGATCTTAAAAATTACTCGCCACCAGTTGCCCCACCCAACCCCTACCACACCCCTAAATCTGCCCCCAAATACGGCCTCATAAGTAGCCATCAGTGCCACCTATTAGTGCCCATTAGTGCAAATCAGTGCAGCATATCAGTGCTGCCCCATCAGTGCAGATTACCAATGTCCATCAGTACAGCATATCAGTGCTGCCTTATCAGTGAAGCCTCATGTGTGCCCATCAGTGCAGTTTATCAGTACCCATCATTGCCACCTAATAAGTGGCCATTAATGCAGCCTACTAGTGTCCATCAGTGCAGCATATCAGTGCCCATCAGTGCAGCTTATCAGTGCAGCCCCATGAGTGCATCATATCAGTTCCTACCTCACCAGTGGCCATCAGTGCTGCCTCAGCAGTGAACATTAGTGCAGCCTATCAGTGGCCATCATTGCAGCCTGATCAGTAACTATCAGTGCAGCCTTATTATTGCTCATCAGTGCAGCTTTATCAGTGCAGCCTATCATTGCCCATCAGTGCAGCATATCATTGCCCATCAGTGTAGCATAACAGTGCCCATAAGTGCAGCATATCAGTGCCCATCAGTGAGGCATAGCATTGCCTATCAGCGCAGCATAGCATTGGCCATATGTGCAGCATATCATTGCCCATCAGTGCAGCCTTATCATATCCCCTTAATGCAACCTATTATTGCCCATAAGTGCAGCATAGCATTGCCCATTAGTGCAGCCTTCTCATTGTCCATCAATGCAGCTTATCATTGCCCATCAGTGCAGCAGGGAGGAATCGGGAGGATAGGGAGGAAACTGTCAGGAGGATTTGGTCACCGGATCACACAGAGCGGGGATCTCCCTCTGAGACACAGCTTCTACTGTATATGAATAGCTGGCCACTGTCAAACGAAGTCCCGCCTCCTGTACCAGCTACTCTAATAGACAGCACACTAGTTTAATGCCGATCCAGGAGGCAGGACTTAATTTGACAGTGGCCGTCTATTCATATAGAAGTTATGTCGTAGCAGCAGATCCCCGCTCTGTGTGATCTGACCACCAGTTCCTCCGGACAGTTTCCTGGCAGATGTGGTGCAGCCTTTTTAACAGTACATCAGAGTAGTCCGGGGGGCAGGTCCATTCTGCCAGAAGTGATCAGTCTGGAGCCTGTCAACCCAGTCTGCTTCTGCTCCGCACTCTCCCTCCACCAATTTCCACTCACCAAATGGGAGCAGGCAAGTGGAAATTTTGAGGGCTGAAGTAATCTATTGGTGAGAACACTGATTCAGTTCATAGGTGTATACGCTTGCTGTAGCCATTATTAAGAAGTCCCACTTTCCCTGTTGGAGTTGTAATTTATTCTGACGTGCAGGGTTCTCAGTTCCCTTCTGTATCAAATTATACTGTAACTGTACTGGTTCCCTCAATTTTGTAAAGGACTGCGCAGACTGTTGGTGCTATATAAATCTTTTATAATAATGATATTATGGAGATGCACCAGGAGATGCTATGACATGTAAAAGCAATCTTACAGGTGTACTAAACAAAATCAGAAATTATGGCATTGAGATCTTTCTAAATTAGTCAACCATGCTCCAACTCAAAATCAGTGTTGCCAACCTACCAGATTGAAATTTAATGACACGACACCCAATATTTACTGGCATAGACAAGTCTTTACTGCCATTTACAAAAGTTACAAAATTACAGTTTTAAGTGCAAATTTCTGTATTTAGGCTACAAATAAGTACACTATGCAATTAGCAATATGATTAAAGGTAGATACTACAGCACATTTCTTATTTAATTTTCAATATAGTAAGCAAGTGGCTAAGGGACAGAACTCAGGAGGGCAGGAAATTAGAATGGACAGGCACACACACATGAAATTGAGGAGTGTGCAGCAGCACAGATCACCAACACGTCCCCTCCTGAGTCACAGTGATGGTTTCTCTCCATGCCAGGTGATCTCTTCAGTCCACTCCAGTCCAAACAGCACTGACAGTCCCACTCCCGGCTTGCCTTGCTCCCACAGACCTGCAAATGTGGCTCTGGCTGCTCCACTCCCTTGCATCATCACATCACACGACACACTCAGGCACCACCTCTGCCAGATGCGCCCCTGCCGATACCGCCCGAACACACTGTAGCAGGCACTCGGATGGTCTATGGCCTTCGGAGCCGAGCTACACATGCATAGTTCCGAGCCAAGCGTCACAGCCATTGTTTTTTACTGGCAACCTTTTCCGCTTACTGGCATTTACTGGCAGAAGAAAAGTGCACGTTTTTTTACTGGCTACAAAACTGTAAAAATACTGATGGTTGGCAACACTGCTCAAAATACCTTTTTGGGTGGACTAAGTCTTTAACATGGGTTATGCTCAAATGAGATTCCTATAATGCAGAACCTAGTTAGACCATTGTGTTCTATGCATACTGCATATTATTTACCAGATTTCTCTTAGTATCCTGCTCCCAGGTTTAAAAAGGCCAATGCCACTGGTGCAAAAGGGATAGAGGGAGTGGGAGGGAGAGAGAGTGACAATTACAATTATGTATAAATAAAAAAAAAATGTGTTGTCTTCTTGAGGAAATTTCACTAAGAAACATATAGACTGCAATACAATGTCCACAGTACTGTAAAAGAAAAACAAATGATTGTCCATGTGCCTGTTGGAGAACTTTTACTAATATGTGAAAGAAAAAACATGGCACAGCTAAAAAAGTGCATAGGGACCGATTTTTGTAAGGTTTGTAGACACTGAGAACCCTCAGTAGCTACCTAAATTCATGAAAGCTCTACACAATAAGCAATCAGAAGCCATGCATTAGTTCTGTCCTGTTTGCCCTCCTCGCAGTCACTGCAACAAAGTTAGCTCAATAGAAAACCTTTTGTTGGTTTGGCATCCACATCAGTTCTCTTTAGATCCATTTGGTCACAGTTGAATATCTTAGTTAGTGAAGCAGTACCATAGCAAGGTCATTCCATAAATATATGCATGTCCCTTGCAGGGCTGGACTGGGACAAAAATTTGGCCCTGGAGTTCATCATGACTGGCCTACTTTAATTTTGAGTGTCTCCATCAGCACTTCCCTCCCACGTGTACTCACAGTTTTGAAGGCAGATTCTCATTCCTTTCTTCAGTCATGTGATAAGTGACAAGTGATAAGGGAAGAGAGGATGGAACATCTGCCAGCTGTCTATCTCCCCCTGGAGGGAGCAGAAAGTCTAATGCTCTCTCCAGCAAGTGACGGCAGCTGCTCCTCCTAACAGGAGTGAAATCGCGATCACTCACTGTCAGAGATGAGGGGCTCCAGGACTGCACCTGACTGGCCCACTGAGCCATCGGCCCACACGGGAAACTCCCTGTAGTCCCGATGGCTAGTAGATGCCTGTGTCCCTGTCGAAGACAGCAAAAAAAAAAAAGGCTGTCCCAGATTTAATTCAGGAAATCGATCACTTGCAAGCATTTCAGTCACAACCTTATTGCCCTTTCTCATGGTGTTTGCTTAAACAAGGCAGGAGCAAAACAAAATGTATACAGAATACAAATCTAGTAATAATGTAAAATTAATAAAAATCTAAAAAATATGTATTCCAAGGTGGGAAAATGGCTGGGTCTGGACCAGTGTTTGGCTTTTAACACTATCAAAGGTCAGGTTTCTTCCTTTTCTATCTTGTCTAAAAATACAATTGGCCTCTCATTCCTTTCAGTAAAACCTAATCTGTGTCACAGATCAGAAGCAAAGCAGAGTGTTTTTGTGATTCTATTAGCCTGTAGTCTCTCCTTCCTTGTTACAGCATGCTTTGTTCCAGGACTGGGAAGTATAGGTCGTCGAAGAAACTCACCTGCTGGATGATATAGCATCTTAGAATGAGTCCCCACCCAGTCTGTCAATGAAGCTCACTATTTAGGTATGCTCAGGCAAACACCTGTTGCCTGATAATTAGGTTCATTATAGCCCCAGGCTCAAGTCCATATTCTCCATTTTTTTTTGTTTCTGAATTTACTAATTACAGCTTTTATCTGGCTATGCTTGTTTGCCCCACATCCTGTCCCTTTACCAGTCCTTGTTTTTGATATTGCTGTCAACTCTCTCTGGTGCTGTTCTTGGCCAGCTGTCATCTGCACAGGGATGTCTGATGGCTACAACCTGGTATACCCATACAGAAAGTCCATCACTCTAGACAGTGTATTCTAGTGAAGATCTGGTGTATGTGCTTAGACTCTGCTTCATATGCACATGACTTTTTAAATAAGATGAAAATGTCTGATAATTTAAACAGACATATTGTTTGGGACCTCCCATCTGGGCAAATTAGATATGGGTGTGAGTAATATCGATGTGAGTGGACATGCCCATACATCCTTCCACATTGAGTGCTCATGCACACTCGCAGAAGAACCGCTGTGTCACAGGTCAGGGTACAGGTCCACTGTGATTGACCCTGTACAGTGTGATCGCTGTGACTAATCACAGAAATCATAGTCAGCAATAGTAACTAAGGCTGTCATTCATGACGGCATTGTTTACTATTGTGTGATTTCTATGATTGGTCACAGTGATTACATGATACAGGGCCAATCACAGCAGCCCTTTACCATGCAATAGCTGTGGTCAATCACAGCTATGACAGTGAACAATGGCATCAAAGCTAGAAATGATTGCTTAGTGTAAACACAAATCCTTATCAAATCCCAGTGTACAAACAAATCCTGGCCAAATCCCAGAGCAGTACAGAGTAGTACAGTGTCACTATAGTGGCATTATGCAAAAAAGAAAATTGTAAAAAAGTAAAACATACTGTCACAAATTTATATACTTACCAGAACAAGTTCAGTGTCACTATGGTGACATTGTTTTACTATGGCGGTGATCATGTACAGTGGCTGGCTGCTCTGATATTACTGTATATCATTGTCGCCAGCCATGGTCACTGGTCACCGCCACAGCACTACAATGTCACCAGACCGGTGCTGGCAGTCAGTGTCCCTAATAACCACCACACCAGTCACAGTGTCACTGATCCCCACCACCACACCATTTACAGTGTCCCCGATCACCAATACACCAGTCTCAGTGTCCCTGATCACCACTACACCATTCAAAGACACACCAGTGCCAGTGTTCATGATCACTGCCATACCAGTCCCAGTGTCCATGATCACCGCCAAACCAGTCATTGTGTCACCAAAAAGAATGCAAAAAGCAGTTACCATGGGTAATGGTCTCTAAGTAGCCATCTGTGTTTGAATCACTTTTCAGATAGCATAGCACTGGCAGTGAGAAGGCATTGCCTCTTTATCACCTGCTTTAAGCCCTTGGACCCCTATTCACTTGAATGGCTCACAACTGGAGAGTGTACAGGGGGTAGGATAATGCAGAGTTGAGCCACATGATTACTATAATATTCTACTCTCAGGGCGGCTAGTGCCCTTGATCTGGTTGCTCCCTTTGGTTGTTTTTTTTTTGTCAGCATGAACACCCCCCAGCGCCATGGACGCACTAGCCTGGTCTCTCTGGTCACTGTTTTCTTCCTGCTCTAGCTCCACCCACCACTGCTGCGCTGCAGAGCCAGGCTTGTTCTCCACATGGGCAGCGTGGCTGTTACACAGTGTTTCCAGTGTTTACACAGACCACAGACCTCCGGAGTCCGGACCTCTCTAGTTGAGGATGAGAGCCCGAAGTGCGCTGCTTGAGTTGTGTGCCTGGTGATAAGGGGGTGTGGGTTGGCACACATGGTATCCACCGTGGCCGCCCAGTGGATGTGAGCTGGCATGCGTTCTGAGCTGTGAGAAGAGGCCGGAGGGAGGGGTGTTTGTGTCTATCTTGCCAGTGCCATCCTGAGCTGGCCTGATAACAGAGAGAGGGGGTGTTGTTGCTATGGCCACAACCACCCATGTATAGTCTAGCTGATATGATGAGGGTGGTGTTGCTGTGTCCACCACCCCCACCCACCTATGGTAGCTTACCTGACGGGGGTGGGTGGCATTGCTGTGTCCACCAACCCACCCACCTATAGTAGCTGACCTGACCTGATGGGGGGTACTGATGTGTGTCCACCACCCACCTATAGTAGCTGAGCTGGCCTGATGGGGGGTGGCGTCATTGTGCTCACCACCCAGGTATAGTAGAGAAGCTGGTCTGATAAGGTGGGGTGGCTGCAGCCCAGCTGTAAACAGACATTGACCTATATCAACATCTTGCAGCCATCAGATTCGTCCAGCAAGCAACATCTTGCCATCTTCCCTGCGACCATCAAATCCCACCCACAGTCCAGAAAGTAACACGCCTTGTCAGCAGGTCAGTTCTAAAATCTGAATCAAATCATCAGTGCCAATGATGCCATTGTCTGCTGTCCTCAGGTACAGATCCGATCCAGAGATCACCATAGAGTGGGATCTCTGGATCCAATCTGTCCCTGGGGACAGCAGATAATGTGAAGTATGGGCTGTCTCCCCATCTCACTCTGATGTCTTCCGAATAGCAGCTCCAGTCCAGCTCTCCACTTCTCTGACCATGATCCCTCTAAAAATGTGGGATCTGCTCACACCTGAGGGACTGACACCTCTTGCCTGTCCTGTCTATTGCCACTGGCTGCCATGGATTGCATTGGCTGTTATTAGAAGGATCGGGAGGGGATGCCCCCTCCCTGCCATCCCATCGCTCCACTCAGGTCTCCCATTGTCAGAAACCATGAATCAGACTGAGACAGAAGTACAATTAAATCACACTTGTTTATTAACTAAAAATAAAAAGGTAAATAGAGAAAGAGTAGTCAAAACATAGCCAGAGTCCAGTAACCGGATCGAGTAGTCAGCCAGTCCAGAGTTCAATAACCAGATCCGGTAATCAGCCAGGTCAGAAGTCAGGGATCCAAGTAGAGCAACAGCAAGCAGGATAAGGAGCCAGAAGGGATGTCATTAATCCAGTCTTTGAACAGAACTGCAGGAGATGGTTTCTTGTGATGTGACCAAGGCGAAGGCAGATATGAAGTGAGCTGGACAGCTTTAAGTAGGCAGGTCAGACGAGCTGGATAAGGAACAGCTGGTAACTGTGAAGAGAGATGGGAGCTGGAAATTAGCTGACAGCTGAGCAGCCAGCCAAGAGAAGGAAGGACTAAGCCAGCCCTGACTGTACCCCCTCCTCAAAGACCCCCTCCCTCGGAGGGCCACCAGGCTTTAGTGTAAAACGTCTATGGAACTCGTGGAGGAGGACAGAGGCATGTACATCCGAGGATGAAACCCAGGAGCGTTCCTCCAGACCATACCCCTTCCAATGCACCTGGTACTATATGCGCCCACAGAACCTACGGGAGTCAACAATGGATTGTACCTCATACTCCTCATGGTTCTCAACCTGAATAGGGTGAGGATGAGGTGGTAAATCGGTTGCAGACCAACAGTTTCAATAAGGAGATATGAAACACATTTGAGATGTGCATACTAGGAGGAAGGTCCAACGCGTAAGCCACTGGGTTAATCCTGCGAAGGATACGGAAAGGCCCAATAAACCGAGGTGCAAACTTCAGTGAGGGAACACGAATCCGGAGGTTGCGAGATGACAGCCAGACCCTGTCCCCAACCTGGTAGGAAGGCGCAGGCTGGCGTCTGCGGTCAGCATGGAGTCTGTAACTATCATTAGCATGACGCAAAGCCTTCTGGACTTGTACCCAAGTGAAACAAAGACCAAAGCGCTCCTCTAATGAAGGAATACTCTGAGGAACAAACCAGTCAGGCAACATGGAAGGTTGGAAACCATAATTCGCCATAAATGGAGACAATTGGGAGGCAGAATTCAAGGCACTGTTGTGAGCAAACTCTGCCCATGGTAATAGGTCTTACCAGTTGTTATGGTGGTCAGAAATATAGCAACGTAAGAATTGCTCCAAGGACTGATTGGCTCGCTCTGCAGCCCCATTAAACTGCGGGTGATACGCAGAAGAGAACGCAAGCTGGATTCCCAACTGTGCACAAAAGGCTCATCAGAACCGGGAGACAAACTGACTGCCCCTGTCCGAGACAATCACCTTGGGTAGCCCATGTAAGCAAAAGATCTCCCGAGCAAAAATGGAAGCCAGTTCTTTAGTGGTAGGCAACTTCTTAAGTGGAATACAATGCCACATCTTTGAGAACCGGTCAACCACCATAAGGATAACAGTGTTGCCTTGGGAGTTGGGCAACTCCACAATGAAATCCATTGACAGGTGGGTCCAGGGCCTCTCTCCACTGGGTATGGGTTGTAGGAGGCCCACTGGAAGGTGTCGTGAAGTCTTACTCTGAGCACGCACGGGACAGGCAGCTACGAAGGCAGTAACATCAGCACGTAGACTAGGCCACCAGAATTGTTGGGAAATGGCCCAAAAAAGTTGATTCTTCCCAGGATGGCCAGCTGCCTTGGGAGAATGGTAAGTCTGGAGCACAGCAGTACGGAGACTCTCTGGGACAAAGCAGCAGTCACAAGGTTTCTCAGGAGGAGCACGGACCTGAGCAGCAAGAATTTTGTCACCCAAATTAGAAGCAAGACTGGTGCGAACCGTAGCCAAGATACGATCTGGAGGAATCATAGGAACCGGAACCGACTCCGACTTGGAAGTGGAGGAAAATTGTTGTGACAAGGCATCAGCCCTTACATTTTTAGTACCGGGTAAGAATGAGACAATGTAATTAAAGCTCAACAAGAAAAGAGCCCATCGCGCCCTTCTGGGAGAGAGTCACTTAGCCTCAGACAAGAATGTAAGATTCTTATGGTCAGTAAGAATAAGAACAGGCACAGTGGTACTTTCAAGGAGATGTCTCCATTCTTTCAGGGATAAAATGATCGCCAACAGCTCTCTGTCACCAATCTCATAATTGCACTCAGCAGGTGACAATTTCTTGGAATAGCACTCTCAGAGTTAGGACGTTGAGACAGAAGGGCACCAACTCCAGTCTCAGAAGCATCAACTTCTAGGATAAAAGGCAATGTAGGATCAGGATGTGCCAACACAGGAGCAGAAACAAAGGCAGCCTTGAGAGTCTCAAAGGCCTTAATGGACTCTGGAGACCAACTCTGTGGGTTACCGTCCTTTCTGGTCATATCAGTCAGGGGCTTGACCAGAGAAGAGAAGTTATGAATAAACTTCCAATAGTAGTTGGCGAAACCCAGAAAATGCTAAATGCTGCAGAGGACATAAACCCACAGGTCGAGGCCACTGTAGGACTGCCGACAGTTTCTTTGGGTCCATTGAAAAACCAGCAGTGGAAATGACATGCCCAGGAATGTAAGCTGTTCACGATGGAACTCGCACTTCTCCAGTTTACAATAGAGATTGTTCTCTCTTAGTTTCTGAAGCACACGACAGACATCTGTGTGGTGGCTCTCCAGGGACTTGGAAAATATGAGGATATCATCGAGATAAACCACCACATATATCTGCAACAAATCTTGGAGGACATCGTTAATAAATTCCTGGAAAACTGCCGGGGCGTTACAAAGGCCAAAAGGCATTGTATGCCCCTCTCAAGTCAAGCTTTGTGAAAACTGTTGCTCCCTTGAGGTGGTCAAATAACTCTGTAATCAATGGAATCAAGTAAGCATTCTTAATGGTGACATGATTGAGACCCCTATAATCTGTACAAGGTCTCAGTTCACCGCTCTTCTTCTTCACAAAAAAGAAACCAGCACCAGCAGGAGATAACATTTGTGGATGAAACCTCGAGAAAGTGCGTCAGCAACATACTCCTCCATGACCTTATCCTCCAAGACCGACAAAGGGTAAATCCGGCCACGAGGAGGTATGGCACCAGTTTGATGGTCAATTGCGCAATCATAAGACAGGCATGGAGGCAAACTACCGGCTTGTCCTTTATCAAAGACATCGCTAAAATCGCTGTACTCCTCCGGCAGGGAGGGGAGTGAAGAGTTGCACAGGACCTTGGATACCTTCAGGAAGCATGTCTCACTGCATTGTGGTGACCAGCAGAGCACCTCAGCACAGAGCCAATCAAAAGAGGGGTTGTGCCTTTGTAACCAAGGATACCCAATAACCAGGGGAAACCTGGGTGAGGAAATAACTTGGAATTAGATTATCTCATGGTGAAGAGCCCCTATGGCCATGGACAACGGCACCGTCTCATGAGTCACATGGGCAGGCTGTAAAGGTCTCCCTGTCAGGTCACCTTGAGGCGAGGTGACAGATGCACACCGTAGGGATCAGGAGTGCACCGCAAGGTTGTGGACCCTAAGGCTGACTGCTGCGGATGGAAGACAGATACCACTGAGGTTAGAGCGTAAGATTCCCTGGGGCGCGGAGTCTAAGAGCCAGCAGCTGTTCACCAGAGCCTCTAGAGGTGAGAATGGACTTGGCCGCAACTGGCTCCAGGTCGCAACCCCCAGGGTCCCCCAGCTCCCACAGAAGGCAACAGGAGGATAGGGATAGTGAGGATTAAAGCCAAGGTCGGGGCCACAAGCAGACATGAATAGTCAGGGACATGCCAATAGGTCAGGATCACACGCAAACAGGGATAGTCAAGGACACGCCAAAGTCGGTAACGGAACAATAGAAGAGCACATGGCAGGTAACAGGAAGCTAAACACACAAAGGAATACACAATGGTTGATCAGCAGGGTTGGCCTGCAGTGCACAGGTTGATATAGAGTTCTCTGATAGGAGCTAGGGTGGAGTCATGCCAGAGGATGGATTACAAAAGCAGTCAGGTGAGGGTCGGCTGGTCTCTAGAGATGAACACATGGAAACAGGTAAGCAGACAAACGCTATTGCAAAACCATGACACTCCCGTCAAGAGTCTCAATGGCAAGTAGAGTGTTACGCAGCTGCAGTGGAATCGAGTGCTGCGAAATTAATGCAGCATCAATGAACAGGCCTGCAGCCTCAGAGTTGATTAGAGCCTGTATCTTGATGGACGACTTAGCCCAAGAAAGGGTGACTTCTGGATAACTGGGGATGAAACAACGCCACCTAAGATCTGTCCATGACAGGACCTCAAGGTTCGGGCGTTCCCTGGACGGGTAGGACAAGACTTCAAAAAGGGACCTGCCTGGCCACAATAAAGGCACAATCTCTCCCTCCTAAAGGCTCTCTCATCCGCAGAGAGATGCGTGAAGCCCAGGTGCATGGGTTCCTCTTCACTGACCGACTCGGTACCAGGAGGCATGGGAGGTGAGGGAGGCATGGGTGGGACTTCAAAGCTTGGAGGAAAACGTACAGGAGGCTTCCGTAAGCGCTCCTTAAGAGAAAGTATTTCTCTGAGTCTGGAGTCAATGAGGATGGCAAAAATGAGATCATGCTCTCCAGCTCAGTGGGTATATCTCGGGCTGCTATCTCATCCTTAATGGAATCCGAGAGACCATGAGAAAAAGCAGCCATGAGCAACCTCTGCTGCCAGAGTATGGAATTCAATGGCGTAGTCGGCAACAGTTCTCGTACTCTGATGGACATGAAGCACTTGGTAGCAGAAGCGGAGCGTGTGGGAACGTCAAATACCCTTTTAAAGGAGGCCACAAACTCAGGGTAACTCAAGACAACAGTTTTTTTGCGTCTCCCATAGAGGGTTAGCCCTAGACATATGCAAAAGGAAAAAAATTAGTTTAGTTTCGTTTAGTTTTAATTTATTTATTAATTTATTTCGTTTAGTTATATTCGTTAAATTAGTTCAATTCGTTTTCGGATTTTGTTTTCTACCGAATTCGAAAAATCGGTCGCATTCAAAAATATTTCAAACAAATTAAAAAATATTTCTACTGGATTTGAAATGATTTCAACATGATTTGAAATTATTTCAACCGGATTCGAAAATATTTTGCGACCCGACTTTAGGGCCATGTATCTCGGGGTCACTTGGTGCTAGAAACTCAAAATTGGAGACATTGTAGTGCTAGTTCTATTGTGTTTGCATACCTAATTTGGGGTTTCTAGCTATAAGTGGCCCCGAGATACGTGGCCCCAAAGTCAGGTCGCAAAATGTCATTCTCTGCTGCAGAAAAGTACTTGGCATATTGCCCATATCTGTGGTCACTTGGCGGCAGGTGATGTGGCAAGTGGACAATCCACAACTTGGTCACGTGGCACTCGTGGCCAGTCTCATGGCACTCATGTCAGGTCACGTGGCACTCGTGGCTGGCCACGTGGCACTCGTGGCAGGTGTCGCGGCACTCGTGGCAGGTGTCGTGGCAAGTGGAAAATACACAACTTGTGGCAGGTGAGGTGGCAAGTTGACAATACACAACTTGTGGCAGGTGACGTGGCAAGTGCACAAATACAATACACAACTTGTGGCAAGTGGACAATGACATACAGCATATGCACTTGCCTTGCGATCGACATCCGTGACTTCTTTAATCAGGCATGCTGACAACTTCATTTATACCATAAATATAAATGAAATAAGATGTGTGTGTTTTTTTTTGCACTGGTACACTGCAAGTATGAAAAGTTGATGTGACAGATATATATAAGTAAGTATAAGTAACTAACCATCTTCCAAAATGTCTAATTCAAATAGAAAAGATTAGAACAGAATAGAAAAAAAATATAATTTAATAGAATAAAATAGAAAGAATATACAACCATCTTCTGAAATTTGAATTTGAATAGAATAAATTAGAATTTTGAATAGTATGAATTCAAATTTTTAAACTAATTATTTTTAAATTTGGATAGAAAAGATTATAATAAAATAGAAAATAGACTAGAAAAATGATAGAACAAATATATTTCTTTCCGACATTCGAATTTCATATAGAATGAATTTGAATTTGAATAGAAATAGAGTATAGACTAGAAAAACAATAGA
The DNA here is from genome assembly GCF_037356315.1 of Lithobates pipiens. NCBI lineage: Eukaryota > Metazoa > Chordata > Amphibia > Anura > Ranidae > Lithobates > Lithobates pipiens. The sequence goes on from NW_027507787.1 coordinate 123,664,200, forward strand.
ACAGAATAGAATATATTATATTTTATTCTATTCTGTTCTATTGTTTTTCTAGTCTATTGTTTTATATTCTATTAAAATCTTTTCTATTAAAGTCTAAATCATCATATACTAAATGTGAATTTCGGAAGATGGTTATTTATATATATATATATATGTATGTATGTATGTATATATATATAAAAATTTCGACATTCAAATTTCGTATAGAATGAATTTGAATAGAAAAGAAGATAGTTGTATATTCTTTATTTATGGGTAATAAATGGTGGTTATACGGTGATCACTGGTGAAAGGGTTAACTAGGGACAATCAGGGGGTTAAAACCTTTATTAGGTAGTATATGGGGTCCCTGACCCTATATAAAAACCTGACGGGGAACCTAAATAACGAAATAACTAACTGGCTAACCAGCGTCACCAGTGACACTTATACGGTGATCACTGGTGAAAGGGTTAACTCTGTGATCACTGGTGAAAGGCGGGTGATATCAATTAGGTTTTAGGGTCAGATAGGGTCTGCGTCGCCCCAGGCAGCACTAGGTTAGTGCCAGTACCGCTAACACCCACGCGCAAAGCATACACCTCCCGTAGTGGTATAGTATCTGAACAGATCAATATCTGATCTGATCAGATCTATACTAGCGTCCCCAGCAGTTTAGGGTTCCAAAAAAACACATTGTTAGCGGGATCAGCCCAGATACCTGGTAGCACCTGCGTTTTGCCCTCCACCCAGCCCACCCAAGTGCAGTATCGATCGATCTCTGTCACTTACAAAACACTAAACACATAACTGCAGCATTCGCAGAGTCAGGCCTGATCCCTGCAATCGCTAACAGTTTTTTTTGGTAGCGTTTTATATTTAAATCCTGAAGGCGGTGCTTGATTTTTGGGGTCCCGTACGCGGCCCAAAAAGTCCCCCACATGTGGTATCCCCGTACTCAGGAGAAACAGCAGAATGTATTTTGGGGTATAATTCCACTTATAAATGTGGCATGTGTGAGCAATATATCATTTAGTGACAACTTTTTGTAAACTTTTTTTTTTTTTGCCATTATTCAATCACTTGGGACAAAAAAAATATTCAATGGGCTCAACATGCCTCTCAGCAATTTCCTTGGGGTGTCTACTTTCCAAAATGGGGTCATGGGGGGGGGGGTTGTACTGCCCTGCTATTTTAGCACCTCAAGAAATGAGATAGGTAGTCATAAATTAAAAGCTGTGTAAATTCCAGAAAATGTACTCTAGTTTATAACTTTTGTGCAAACCAATAAATATACGCTTATTGACATTTTTTTTTTACTAAAGATATGTGGCTGAATACATTTTGGCCTAAATGTATGACTAAAATTGAGTTTATTCGATTTTTCTTATAACAAAAAGTAGAAAATACATTTTTTTCAAAATTTTCAGTCTTTTTCCATTTATATCGTAAAAAATTAAAATCGCAGAGGCAATAAAATACCATCAAAAGAAAGCTCTATTTGTGGGAAGAAAAGGACGCAAATTTCGTTTGTGTACAACATTGCATGACCGCGCAATTACCAGTTAAAGCAGTGCAGTGCGAAATTGTAAAAAGACCGTCCTTAGGCTGACAGTTGGTCTGGGGCTTAAGTGGTTAAGTAATGAAATAAGAGGAAAAATAGACTTGGCACTATACCATTTTAGAGTCAAAATGAATAAACAATTATAGTTTGTATAGATTTTCCAGCGTGCTGGTAAGTAATAAAAAATTTATAAATAATAATGGTGAAAATGAACAACTATCCGTGTTATGCCCAACAGTAATCTCTAGTAATTATTCTTATATATATGCTTCACAATAAATATCAATAAGCCATAAAAATCAATAAGCCATAAAAAACATATAAGACATGCAATTCCTAAATTAAAATATTAAAGTGCAAGTGCCAGTGAAAAAAAGCATGTGCCAGTGTTTGAATGTACAAATTCAATTACAAAATAAATATCCAATCAATTATCCATTTTGCATATCATATATCCATTAGTGCACATATTAAATACCATGTGGCGAAAAGTCCGTGAATAGATGGAATAAAAAATGTAAATAAAACAGGTGAACAAAACCTGGGAAGTTATAAAAATTAATAATGAATATTAAAACGGAAAAAATTTGATAAAAATTGATTTAAAAATTGATAATAAAAAAAAAAATAGTGAAAAAACTGTGAAAAATTGTGAGAAATTCTTCTATGAGTGTTTTTTAAAAAAGGGGGGGAGGGGGGGGAGAAGGGGGTGACTTCAACTGTTGCTCCCGGTGCTCGGTGACCACTTATGTAATTGCTCTCACCAGAGGTATAGCCCCGTCCGGGCTGGATCAGCCTCCACAGTATAAGCCACTGTGTTGCTTTCTGGCTTGCCTCTGCTGTGGTCCTGGGAGTCCCTAGTTCCTCCGTTGGTATAGCGTGCCACGTTATATGCAACAAGGAAGAGGCATATCCATGGTGTAGTACGTTTATAAATTGAGATTTTATTTAAATGAACATAAAACTACTCACAAGCAATCAATACAATCTCGTTTGTTATAAACAAACGAGATTGTATTGATTGCTTGTGAGTAGTTTTATGTTCATTTAAATAAAATCTTGAGGAAGAGGATAGCCACTCAGCAAAACAGGATAGTCACTCAGTAGTGATCCATCCTCAAAACCCAGTAACCCAGAGGATTTTCGGTGGGAAAGGTGTCCAAGTCTGAAATTGCCCCTTGGTATTCCTGCACCATGTAAATCAGACACTGGCGATGGTTGCTGGAACTGATCATACCTTGGGGCTGCAGACAAAAAAATTGTCTGAACGCATCAGTCAGACGGCCACCTTCTCCACTGCTCCTTCTGTGACTGACTGAAGCCTCAGCAACACGTTGTCCAGGACCAGGAATTTGTAACCTCCCAGGCTCTTTGAACGTGTTGCACAGACCTTTCTGCAAGGCCTCCCAAAGATGTTTCATCCTCTGCTCCCTCTGCAACGGCAAGATAAGGTCAGCAACCTTACCTTTGTAACGTGGATCAAGGAGGTTTTCCAGCCAGTAATGATCCCTCTCCTTGATCAGACGAATACAAGGATCCTTCCGCAGGCTTTTCAGGATCAGGGAGGCAATGCAGCGTAGGTTAGCTGAGGCATTCGGTCCGGAGTCCTCTGGGTCACTAAGAATGACATGATCCGCAGCCACTTCCTCCCAGCCACGTACAAGTCCATGGGTTTCTTGGGACTGTAAATGATCCCTTAAAGACTGCTGCTGATGCTAAGCGCTAGGCTCCACCTCCATGCTGACACAATCCTCCTCCTCCTCATCTTCCTGTGTGATTGGCAGGCCAGCAGGAACACTGTCTGGATAAAGGGGGCCTTGAGAGGTAAGGAAGTCCTCCTCTTTCTGCCTCTGTTTTGCCTCAAGTTCCCTGTCCATAATTTCACGCAGCGTGTACTCCAACAGGTGGACAAGAGGGACAGTGTCACTGATGCATGCACTGGCACTGCTCACCATCCTTGTGGCCTCCTCAAATGGTGACAGGACAGTGCATGCATCCCTGATCATTGTCCACTGGCGTGAGGAAAAAAAAAACAAGCTCCCCTGACCCTGTCCTGGTGCTATAGTCACACAGGTACCCATTTATGGCCCTCACCTGTGTGAGCAGCCGCTGCAGCATGGCAAACATTGAGTTCCATCTGGTGGACATGTCACAGATTAGGCGGTTCTTGAGGAGGTCAGCCAGCCAAGCACTGGCATTATATGACCGGTGGAAATGCACACAGACTTTCCTGGCCTGCCTCAGGACATCCTGTAAGCCCGGGTACCTGCCGAAGAACCGCTGCACCACCAGGTTAAGGACGTGAGCCACACAGGGCACATGGGTCAGTTGTCCCTGACGGAGGGTGGAGAGGAGGTTGGTGCCATTGTCACAAACCACCATTCATTGCTTAAGCTGGCGTGGTGTCAACCACCTCTCAGCATGCCCCTGCAGACCTGACCGAATCGCTGCCCCAGTGTGGCTCCTATCCCCCAAGTACATCAGCGCAAGCACCATATGGCATCTTTTTGCCTGCGTACTTGCCTAGCCCCTTGAACGCCTACGGAGCACCACTGGTTCCAAGGACAAAGCACAGGAAGAGGCCATGGAGGAAGAAAAAGAGGAGGGGGTGGAGGAGAGAGGTGTGTCAGAATCACCAGTAGTAGCATTTTGGAGGTGTGGTGGCGGAACAACCTCCAACACTACTGCACCTTGTCCTGCCTCCTTCCCAGCTGCCAGCAGAGTCACCCAATGTGCCGTGAAAGATAGGTAACATCCCTGTCCATGCCTGCTGGACCATGAGTCAGTGGTAATATGCACCTTACCGGTGTCCGCCCTGTCCGGTGAGGCCAAGACATTGCCTTCCACATGCCGGTAGAGAGCTGGAATCATCTTCCATGAGAAAAAGTGGCATTTGGGAACCTGCCGCTGAGGAATCAAACATTCAGACTCTGGTATGTTACAGTCTCATAGAAAAGCTACTTTTGAGGCTTCTGTTAGCCAAGGAAGAGTGGTGGAGAAGGGGGCTGCTTCAGTGATGCATTTCAAAATTTGTTTAGTCTTCGGCGCCCAAGGCTGTCAGCTTCATCATCCCATTGGCAGCATCTGTATCAAATAATGGAGGATTATCTGGAGGGGCGAAAACAGACATGGAGATCTTTCCACTGGGTTTCTGGGTCATGAGAATAGACCACTGACAAGTACTTGCCCAGTGTGCAATTGATCTGCTGGGCTGCCTTGCATCCTGCATGCTTTTCAAATTTTGCAACAGATAAAAGAGCACATCTGTCCACAGACTGTTGACTGGCTGACATTTGTCAAAATGAATCAGTCTTGGATAGCAGTAGATATCAAGCCCCTGATGCCAATGTCGCTGATTAAGTGTTATTGGGATCTCAAATCTCTGCAAGACTATCTAGGCTGCCTAGCTTTGTGGGTGTTGATTTTATCTTGAAGTAATTTTTTGGTATAGGTTTCATGGGCACAATTAAATTTTTAATTAATTTTTTTTTACAAGGCCATATCTTGCTTTTATCAAGAATACCTTTAGAAAGTTATGGGGTGAAGGCACCAACAACACCAAAAGACCAATTTTTCCACAACTGTGTGACAGGGGCACCAAATATTTTTTTTTTTTTTTACAGCAAGGCTAATTCTTGCTTTTCTCAAGACTACCTCTAGAAGGTTACATGGTGAAGACACCACCAACACCCAAAGCCCATTTTTTCCGTACCTGTTACTTCTATCCACCGTCTGTTAAAGGCACCAGATGTTACCATCTCAAAATTGTTAATCTTGGCCTGAGTGTTCCATAATTTGGCTTCTTCACATAAGGATTGCTCACTGTGGTGCAAAACTTTGTTATTTCCATCCAAATTCTGTCAAAGAGACAGCAGAATGTATCCAAAAAATCTCTAATCTTAGTCCAAATGTGGCCTCATTATACTGACTGGCTCATCAAAGCTGTTGTTTACAAAATAAAGAAAGCTTGCAGGGAAAATCAATTTAAATGTAATTTGTTTGCTTTATAAATGTCAATTTTGCTGCAGCAGGTTCTATACATGGTACAGATGTGCCAGACTTTGCAGGCAGACTAAGAGGCCCCCCAAGGCACTATATTTAAAGGATTTTTTCATTCTTATTGCTTCACCTTAAGCAGCATTAAAATTACTGCAGCTTTAAAAATGTTCTTTTTTAAAAGTTTGTTTTGCACTGGTACATATCCCCTAGGGCAATACCCGGGCCCCCATGCTCTTTTTATGGCCAATAACTTGCACATAAGCCTTCAAAATGAGCACTTTTGATTATTTCTGTTCGGGTCCTATAGACTTCAATGGGGTTTGCTGTTCGGGTCCAAACTTTTGTGATGTTCAAGAGCTCTAGTGTGAACTGAACAGAGGGTTATTCGGCCCATCTCTAGCTGCTTTCTACTCTGGGGTGGCTGCCCTAAGCAAGCCAGTGGATAGCATTACAGGACTATTTATTGAATTTGGACTTTTGTAGACTTGGGCTGCTTGCCCTATTAGCACCATTTAATCAGAGAGAGAGAAGATCCTACACCACAATAGAAATATGTGTATCTAACAAAGTTTAACAATCAGCAGATAAAGATACTCCAAACACCTTACATCAGGTTCCCCCAGAAGAGTTCATCCTTACATCAGGTGTCCCCATCAGTGGAGCCCCTCCTTAAATCAGGTGTCCCCATCAGCTGAGCCCCTCGTTACATCAGTGTCCCCATCAGCGAAGCCCCTCCTTACATCAGTGTCCCCATCAGCGGAGCCCCTCCTTACATCAGTGTCCCCATCAGCGGAACCCCTCCTTACATAAGGGTCTTTCCCCTCTCATTGAACATGGGGCAGACAGTTGGCACAGCTACAGTTCCTGGCTTTCTCTGTGTGTTCAGTGGAAAGGGTCCTCCGATCCACACAACCAACTGGCTTCAGTGTACAAGAGAATTGTCTACTTGTATACTGAAGAGAGAAGCCGATTGGCTGCCCCTCCCCTCTCCACTGAATACACGGGGAAATAGTCCTTGTGGCGGTGGCCATCTTTTTATAGCCCACCAGCTGTTTTTGCAAGAAACATTCCAGATTTTTTGAAAATCGGGACTGTTGGCAAGTATGCTGTACAGAAGATTTCATCTCACTTTGTCCCTGTGACAATTGAATTTCAAACATTTTGGGTTGTTGTGGAAACAAGGATTGATGATAAAGCTTCAGTGGAGACACCTTTTCCCTGTGATTTTCCCTTCCTAGGAGTGAATTTCCCTTCCTATAGGTAGATTTCCTCTTACTTCCTTTTGTCTTCCTCCATTTGTAAGTATGATTTGTATGTAAGTCAGATGTTTTTAACTTGGGGACTGCCTGCATTTAAAATGTGCTTTTTTATAGGGTTAAGGGACCTTTTATCAAGGAGCACAAAACATGGAAATATGCTTTGTGCATATCTGAAAAAGGAATCAGGTAGAATTTGCGCTATACCTTTAAATTAATATATTTATTGCCACTAATCCTCAACTTGTTAGCACTATAAAATTGCTATCGTTGTTATACAAATTGTTAAGATATTAATGTCCATACCCTTTTGCAGGGACCTTCTGCTGAAAAAATATATATGTGTGTATATAATAGTGATGATTAAACAGCCCCGATTCGGTGTTTGGAAAAAAGTGAAATCACATATAAAATTGTGATACTACTGAAAAATTCTTAAATGTCTTAAGATGTTTTGGGGTACGAGCTGCCTCTACTTGGTGTACAATACCCCCCCACCCCCGGAAAAGGGGTGGGGCTTATTAGCATGTGAAAAAAAGTCAGGTAGAATTGGCGCTATACCCTTAAATAAAATGTGTGTCAATGTGTGGAACTCTATTAATTAATAAAATTATTCCTAATCCGTGCAATTGAATAAACAGTTATACATTCATACCAATAAAGGTTGTGAAAAAAAAAAAAATTGGTAATATACACCTAGTGAAAAATACTGAAATAAATAAATAAATGCAATATTATTATCCTATAAAAACATAAAATGCCAACAAGTCCTTTGTAATATATTAAACAGTTCATAATCCAAATGGTGCCTCGTGCAAATATCCAAAGAAAATCCCCGGTGCGCTTTGATGAAAATGAATTATATTGCGCTCACCAGATCTTTACCCATACTGGGGGAAAACCGCCTTCACAGTGTATAGCCCCTGTGTCACTCTCTGGAATCTACCTGGAATTTGGTTATTCATCCATCCACAGTTTAGATTCTCATTTAAACGTTACATTTAAAAAGGAGGAGAATCCATAGTGTAGTATGTCTTTAAGAAAGGTTTATTGAAAACAGAAAACTACTCACATCTTATCAGAGCAAGATTCACTATAAGAAATCTTCACACCACCAGCTACTGCGATGTATTCAAAAGAGGTCACTTCTCTATAGCCACGCCTACCGGTTTCGTCGTGCTGACGTCATCAAGAGTGGCCATATGAGTGCACCTCATCATTTATATAGGATGCAGTGTTCCACACATGCACAGAGTTATCTAGTGCCATCTTTGTAAAGGGAACTGGCCAGGTCTGCAAATATATACTGATTCCCCGAATTGTATTTTCTTCCCCTGGGCGCCTATTATAGCAGGGGCTTGCGGGGTCTCCAATCATCCTTCCTGCTAGGTTGTATAATAAACTGGAGAAAAATAAAAATAAACGCACAAAGCCCCGCCCCCTGCTACTAGAAATGGAAAAAAGCATTACTATAGGCTCAGTTAAACAATTGGAACGCTGCATCCTTATACATTTGCTCACAGCTAAAATGATTAACACCTGTGCCCCCGCAAAGGTACAGGTTTACAATGTTTTATTCATTACAATCAAATACCTAAATAAAAAACATTATGTGGAAAACCTTATATAAAAAATATAAAATTGAATAAAATAAATGTGAGTATGAATTAAAAAATAGAAATAAAAATGAAAATAGAAATAAAAATAAAAATACAGAATGCATATGAAGAAATGGGTATGTATGTATATGTCCCCCATTTTTCTGTGTATATATATTTTTTATTCCACTGCGTATAAAGAATTATTTTAAAATTCCAAAAAATTACGAAAATCTTCTCATTTTATTATGTGGGAGGAGGAAGATGTTTATTTGTTTATAGGGGAAATTGAGATTCCTTTTTTTCCCCTTTGTGCCAGTTACTATGAGAGAAAATGTAAGTTTACATAGAATATTTAAGTTTACTTAACATTCAACCCAATATTGTGAGGAAAAGCGTGAGTTTGCTTGGAGTTTTTATGTTTGCATGACATTCGACCCAACCCACAGTGTATCTGAAATTTCTTTGTTTTTTCAAAAAAGGAAAATGATATGGACTTATAAATGGATTTTGATCCCAGTATGTCTAGAAAGATTTGTCACATAAAGTGTGCAATAAATTGGGCATGCATTATTTAGTGTTTAAATTTAAAGGAACATTTAGGGCTTATTAACAAACCAGTGGAATTGTTCCCAAACCCCAGAAAAGAAGGGGGGAGGGGAAAAAACACCACTGGGAAAAAAAGCACCAATCCTTCCCCTCATATCCTAAGGGGTTTAGTTATGTATTACATTCGACCTTAATTTTAGAAGCTTTTAAGCTTTACATATAATATTAAGTTTACATTCAACCCAATATTGTGAGGAAAAATATGAGTTTGCTTAGAGTTTTTATATTTGCATAACATTCGACCCAACACACAGTGGATCTGAAATTTCTTCATTTTTTTCCAAAAAAGGAAAATTATATGGACTTATAAATGGGTCTTGATCCCAGTATGTCTAGAAAGATTTGTCACATAAAATGTGCAATAAACTGGGCGTGCATTATTTAGTGTCTAAATTTAAAGGAACATTTAAGGCTTATAAACAAACTAGTGGAATTGTTCCCAAACCCCAAAAAAGAAGGGGGAAGGGGAAAAAACACCACTGGGAAAAAAAGCACCGAACCTTCCCCTCGTATCCTAAGGGGTTTATTTATGCATTACATTCGACCTTAATTTTAAAAGCTTTAGATGAGATGAAACCATATACAAATCCCTGTTTGTACCAGGGATGTTTCCAAACCTATATGATAAAGTACTAGGTCCCAAAGGGTACCTTATACCTTTTACGGATGCAGTTACAGGGACTTTAAAAATGAGTGAGGAAGCAATTTAGGTCTAAGTCGATGTTTAAACCTGTTGGTTGGAGGGTGTCCAAACTGAATATCCATTTAGTTTCATTTTGTGACACCTTAATCTGTTTGTCTTCTCCCCTCCAGTGTCCCTTTATTTTGTCTATCGCATAAAAAGTCATCTTTTTAGGGTCCCGGTCATGAAAATCCCTAAAGTGCCTAGAAACACTATGTTTATTAAACCCATTTCTTATGTTCGTGATATGTTCTTTAATTCTAATGTGTAACTCCCGTGTGGTTCATCCCACATATTGCTTCTGACATGGGCATTCAATGACATAAGTCACATGTGTACTAGTGCAGGTAATTAATTCATTAATCTTGAACTCATTTCCATTTGTGGTGGAACTAAAGCTTGTCTTTTTCTTATTAGTTTGTTTACTGGACCTGCAAGGTAGGCATTTGCCACATTTGAAAAATCCTTTGAGGCTTTCAAAAATTCTTATTTGTTTTGGTGGATCCAATATATTCTTCACCAGTCTGTTTATTAAAGTTGGTGCTTTCCTGTAAATAAAAGTAGGTTTACTTGGTAGAACTGTGTTTAATATGTTATCAGACTGTAGGATGGGCCAATGTTTTTTTATTATCCGTTCCAAGGTCTTATACTGTCTATTATATCCTGTGAGGAAGGCCAGTTCCACTTGTGATTGTCTCTTAGGCCGCGTACACACGGGCGGACTGTTCGCCCAACTTTGTCCGCTGAACAGTGTTTCAGCGGACAGTCCGCTCGTGTGTGGGCTTCAGCGGACAGTTTCAGCGGACAGTCTGACGAACAAAGTTTTTCGGAATTCCCGTAAGACAGTCCGCTGAAACTTGGTTTGAGCGGACAGTCCGCTCGTGTGTAGGCTTGTTCGACAAACTAAGTTTCGCGCATGCTCAGAAAGGATTTACACGGCGAATGTTGCATTGCAGTGTATTGGACGTCGAATTTCTCGTCCCGTCGTACGTGCCGTTCACGTCATCGCGCACGCTTTCAGCGGACTGTTCGTTCATCGTGTGTGGTCAAGTCCGCTCATGCAAATTTTGAGCGGACTGTTTGTCAGATTGTTTGACAAACTAAGTTGGGCGAACAGTCCGCCCGTGTGTACGCGGCCTTACTTTTCTTGTCTGTTGTTCCTTCTATTAGCTTTTTTCTATCCTTCAATGCTATTTTTTCTTTCTTCCATTGGGGGTGGTGACAACTGGTAGTTGGAATATAACCATTACGTTCTGTAGCCTTGAAGTAGGTGCGTGTACTCAAAGTTCTGTTCTGTTTGTATATCTGCAGGTCTAGGTAGTCTATACTATGTTGGTTTCAATTCCCCGTGCATGTGATGCCATAGATGTTTTGATGGATTTCATCAAAGAAGCTTTGTAGTTCTTCCTGCGTGCCCCCCCCCCAAACCATGATGATGTCATCTATATATCTTTGATATAGCTTGAGGTTTTTCCTGGGTACACTATATATTTGCTCTTCCTTCCATCTATTTAAAAACAAATTGGCCACACTGGGAGCATATTTAGCCCCCATAGCTACTCCCTTGGTCTGTACATAATAGGTACCCTGATACCAAAAGTAATTGTGGCTCATTGCCAGCCTCAGGCCTTCCGTAATATATTTAATTTGCTCCTGTTTCAGATCAGTTTGTTCCTGTAATGCCCATTCCACACTACTTAATCCATCTTTCTGATTGATGTTCGTATGAAGTGAGTTAACATCAATTGTTACCAATATATCCCCTTCATTTATTTTGAAATTCTTGAGTTTCTCGATGAGTTGTCTACTATCCTTCAAGTAAGATTTCCCCTTGATGACCATTGGTTGTAAAAATCCGTCTATATAGGCTCCCAATCTTGAAAACAGTGAGTCTATGCTGCTAACTATCGGTCTCCCAGGCGGATGGGTCTGATCTTTATGAATCTTGGGGACATAGTAGATCACCGGGGTTTTGGCTACGTTGGGGGTCAAATACCTTGCCTCCTTCTTATTTAAAATGCCCTTAGTCTCTCCTTTCTTCACATATGTTTTGAGTTCCTTTTCATACTGTTCTTTTGGGTTTTTCTTTAATTTTATATATGTGTCCGGGACACTCAATAATTTCATCATCTCATTTTCATAGTCCTGTTTACTCAGGATAACCAGACCTCCTCCTTTGTCCGCTGGTCTGATGACAATTCCATTCTTCTTTTCTATCTGTTTGATGGTTTTCCATATGTTCTTTCCTTTAGATGTTTTGATCTCCAGTTGTCTCAGATCCTTTTCAACCATCCTTTTGAAAACTTTTATACTTTTTTTATTATTATGCGACTTGGGGTTAAAAATTGAACTGTTCCTCAATTGTGAATGTCTGTAGGTTGCATCTTCACTTACTCTCTTCGTATGTTGTTTTCCTATGAAGAACTTCTTAATATTTAATTTTCTTGCAAACTTCTGTAAGTCTATATATACTTCAAATTTGTCTAGGTCTTTATCCGGGGCATATTTTAGACCCAGATCAAGTACCCTCAATTCCTCATCATCAAAGGTAACTTGGCTCAAATTATATATTCCTTCCCCTAATACTCTCTTCTTCTTTTTCTTTATGCCTCCTCTCTTGCCTCTGGTCCGTTTTATTCTACCCATCTTGGTGTTCTGTATGTATGTTCTCTCCTCTGATCCCGCTGGTTCCCTTGCTGTTCCATGTGATTTGTTCTTATATCTTCCCGTCTGCTCCATCTTGTGCATATATACAACAACAATTTAAATAGGCACTGTGATACAGGAGCACAGCTCTTTTTTTTATCAGAGCACATTTTGAAATTAAAACAAAGAAAGAAATTACCAGGTTTGTTGCCTTAAAAATAAAGCATCCTCTGTAAGAAATTTGACAAGTGCATGGGTAATACAGAAAGTAGTGGGCACCTGACCCATTTTCTTCTCAGGTTAAAAATTGCAAAACAATATAACATTTTGCAGTCAGGTAACAAATTTGTGCATCTGCCAGCCTTTTTAGTAATCTGTCAAATACAAAGGTACCAAGGTCAAAGGTCTATTCTTTTCAGAATACAATTGACACACTGGGGTATATTTATATTGCAGCAAATGTGATGTTTATGTTTACTAAATATTTTTATTGCAGGTGTATCCTCATGTAAATAAAAAAATGTTTTAAAAATAAATGTAAATGTATAATTTCTAATTTTTATTAATTAGAAACAGTCAGGTTTGTACTTTATATATGCAGGCTTGGTTTCCTACTTATCCCCTCCTCTCAGTAAGTAAGGTTTGTCTTTCCTAAAACAATAGACTCTCTGCAGCCTCTAGTGATGGACACCTACAATAAATGCACTGGGTAGCCAATCTTTGTCTAAGATGAAGCTGACATGATGGCGCTCCGATAAGTATTTTTTAATATGAAGTGTGTTAGGTTCTTTTTAGAAATGTGTTTTCTTATTTGGACATGTGCGCTATTCATGTGAAGTGTGCTTTTTATTACTAAATTCTTTTTTAGACTTGAAGAGAGTTAAAGTGTTAATATTTTGACTTATTTAATTGCCACTTTTTTAAATGTCCACTCCACAGAATAACTGCTCCCCCCACCGCTCAATATATTACAATGGTCGGAAGGGGGAGCAGCTATCTTGAATGGATGTTTAACCCCCCCCCCCCCCATTTTTTCTTTGTCCACGTGGAAGGTGTGTGCAAAATGCCTCTGAAAGCCAAGACCATTGAAAAAAGGCACAGAGCCAGTCAGAGTGGTTCTGTGATTTGTGATCGCTAAGGTTAGCAGTCACAGCAATCACACATGTTAACAGTACTATTGTTTACTGTATATTTGAAAGCCTTCCACGTCCTTCCATGATGGAGGATGATTGCAGCCTGATTGAGGGAGAGATGAAAAGGCTGAGAGGATTTAACATGTTAAAGTGCCACTGACTAACAATATTTTTGGAAATTGTTATTAAAGTGCCAAACACTAGTGGGGAAGGGGGTTTTAAAATGCCACTAACCAGCAAAAACTATGGAATTGTTTTGTGGGGTTAAAGCGGAGTTCCACCACAATCTTTTTCTTTTTTTTCTAAATTCCTAAATTACTAAAATCTTTTTTTTTTTTTTAATTGCCACTTCATTGAGTTCATGTAGGAAACTTAATTCACCTTGCAGCTCATTTATGTCTCCTCCCGATTCCACATCATCGTGGCATATTTTATTGCTTAACTTTTTCTTTTTCTTTCTTTCTTTATTCTTATACAAACTTCCTGTAATCTACATATCAAATTTTTTTTTAAAACATTAAAAAAAGAAGAGAAAAAAAAGAATCTAACAAAATTTTAAATACAGAAAAGGGCGGATAAGCAAAAAACCTCGCCACCCATTGATATTCTTAAGCTAGGCTCAACGGCTATTCTTAAAACCCTGCCCCCCAATGCATATGTTCTATTTTCCTCCCACTTCTCCCCACTCGCCCCCCCCAACCCCCCTTACCCCCCCAAGGAAAAGAAAAACACAGGGGACAGGAGCACAAAAGACAACTAGAGAAAGACTGTAATCTATAAAGACACCTATTGTAACCCATCTACTTATGGGGGAATCCCCAGCTTCGACAACCAGGAACCCCATAACCTCCTAAACTTCTTAATATTACCCTGTTTGATGAAAAAGACCCTTTAATTGCCAATTGCTGTTATTATATTGGCTAACCAAGTTTCAGCTAGCGGGCCAGAGTGTGACTGCCATTGTTGAGCAATTAGCTTCCTTGCCTGAAAGAGGCATCTAATAACTGGTACAGTCATATTTTTAAGGATTGTATGTCCCTCAGGTATAGCCAATAGACAAGTCCTAGCCGTTGCCTCTAGTGTTAAAATAAAAATTCTATTTATCTGGTCTATAGCCTGTGTCCAATACCTAAACAATTTCGGACACCGCCAAAACATATGAATAAAGTCTCAGACTAATCCGCATCTGGGACACTGATCATTATCTCTCCAACCCAGTTTAAACATTTTCCTGGGGGTGTGATATACCCGATAGAAGAAAAAAAAAAGGTGAGAAGCTTTCTGGGAAGGAGAAATTGAAACACTGGTTCCCTGTTCCATTATCCGATCCCAATCAGGGGTGGATAGTGGACCCAAATCCCTCTCCCATCTTTTCCTATTTTTAAGCATACCATTACGATCTAGCATTTTATCCCCAAGTCTGACATACAAGTATGAAATCAGTCCCTTGAGTGTGTCCAGGGACATCATTTGTGAAAGCACAGGGATCTGGATCAGCTGCACCTCTTGAGATCTAAATTGTGCCTGGATTGCATGTCTGACCTGGAGATATTTATAGAACGAACGGTTCGACAGCAAAAACTCTGATTTTAAATCAGCAAAGGACTTAATATCTGGACCCTGAAATATCTGAATTAGTTGATCTATCCCTTGGTTTACCCATTCCCTACATCTTTCTACTTTAGATAGCTCTATTACATTTCTGTTATCCCAAATTTGCCTCAAGGGCTTCCATAAGCATGTTGTGTGGACATCCTATCATCATTAACCTATGGCAAGTTCTACCCTCATTTATTGCTATTACTCCTGCTAGGTGCTGCAGCTGAGCCACTAAGTAATAAAGTCCGGGATGTGGAATCGCTATCCCCCCTTCCTCCAGCGGCAGCTGCAACATTCTTAAGCAAATCCTAGGCGGCCCCTTTCTCCATACAAGGACTCTAAACAGGGATTCTATTTTCTTGAACCACCTTGAACCTATCCATATCAGCGAGTTGTGGAGAAAGTAGAAAATTTGGGGAAGCCATAAATTACTATAATCTACAGTACATATACCACTAATTTGTTATTTGCAAATGACCCCCCGATGTCCGGTTTTGTTTAAAAAGGAAACTTATAAAATTTGATTGTGGTGGTTGTCATCTTGCCTGTCCACAAGCAGACACTTCCTGGATACGGTGATGCTGAGCTACCAGCATGCACCGCCCATTCTCGCACATGCACATTATTTACAAGTCGCAGCGCCGTAAGCTGCCAATGAATGATGTCGTCGGAAGTGCCCACCCCATTGTGATGGCAACAAAGATCAAAACAAACACGTCATCACATTACTTCCAGTTTTGGGATCTCGTGATGATTAGCGGTGGAGGGCAACACTGACTCCTGGGAAAATGTATTCATAGCTCCCAGGAGTCAGTGCACCGCGGGATCTGACAGCAATACCCGTGGGTGGCTAGGACCGGAAATGCCATATCAACAATGAATAACAAGGTAACCCTTTAGGGAAATTTTTTTTTTCCATTTGTCACTGTATTTTATGCCTGCTTGTGAATCAGCTTGATTTGTGAAAGAGTGTGGAACTCCGCTTTAAGATAACACTGTCAACAAATTATGAGGGGAGAAGGCTTTAAAATTCCACTGACCACCAATGTGATTGTTAGGGGGGATTTAACTGATTGCCGACCCACCGGTCAGCTTGTACAGGAATAATCACATACCTGTATGTCACGTTTTTTTTCTGGGTCTGCTTCGCATGCTAACGTGCACTCAGAAGCTTGAGCTACCATTTACTGCAGCACAAGCCTATCAGCTGGTCCCAGCCAACGATTTATGGCCGGCACCTGCTAATCTGCTGAGCGAATGGTGGAAGCAGCAACAATATGCTGTTTCTTTTCTCCCTGCATAGTATTGGCACATTTCTTATTTAAAAAAAAGCACACATTATATACATTAAGACTTGTTAGACACACATCCCTTTGATCTCCCTAGAGGTTAAGTATTTTTCAGCCAGTGTCATTAGTACAGTGACAGTGTATATTATTAGCACTGATCACTGTATTAGTGGCACTGGAGATATCAGTGGCTGTTGGTCAGTTCCCACAAAGCGTCAGTGTCAGATTGCTTGCTGCACTATCACAGTCCCACTATAAGTCATTGAACATACACTAGTATAAAAAAAAGTAAAAATTACAGTATGTATACAATAGTTTGTAGATACTATAACTTTCAAACAAGCCAATCAATATTATACATTTATTGGGATTTATTTTTTTACCAAAGACATGTAGCAGAATACATTTTATGTATATAGAACATTTTATTTAAAAAAAAAAATTATTGGATATGTGTTACAGCAAAAAGTCGAAAATATTGTTTTTTTTCAACTTTTTTGGAATTGTATTGTTTATATTATGAACAAAAACAAACAAACAGTGGTGATCAAATACACCCAAAAGAAATCTCTGTTTGTGTGAAAAAAATATATAACTTGTTTGGGTACAGCTGTCCATGACCATGCAAATACTAATTAAAGTAGTGCAGTGCCAAATAGCAAAAAAGGTCCTGGTCATGAAGGGGGTAAAACCTTCCGGAGCTCAAGTGGTTAAAGTGTTTTGGGTTTATCCATGACATCAAGCTATTGCAAACAATGCAACTTCAGCCTCCAGAGAACTTTATTTCACTAATAATGGAAGGCTTTCACTTAGTTTCAGTGGACAACTTTTAAAGACTAAGTGCACCTTAACCACCTCAGTGCCAGCATGTTTCTTAATTTACCAAAATTGTTTATCAAAAATTTAGATCACCTTGGCACATCTACTTTCCAAAAAGAAGCAATTTTAGGGTGTTTGTAATGTCCTGCCATTTTTATTTGATATGTTTTATAACAAAAAGTGAGGGAAGCCTTTTTTTTAATGTTTTGTCTTTTTTCCTTTATAGTAAGAAAAAGAGTGTCTGAAAAGAGATCTGTAGTGTAGAAATCTCCATGTACACAATGTAGATGTGTAAGAAGTTAAGGAGGGTGTGGTTGTAAAATCGAAAAGCTTATTTGTAGAGGCATCTGTAGCCTTAAGGTATCTACAAACATTAAAGAACATTTACCCTATTTAACCATTTACAGTTGTCTTGGATGAAGTTCAAATGTCTGTAGGCCTTCATCATTGCTTAGCTTGCTTGACGGGAGGGGCATTGTTGGTGATTTCATGAATTTTTCTAGCTGACTGCCTGTAGTGCTCCCCCATAACTATGTAGTTGCAAATAAACAAATTTGCCCAATGATAACTTACATTTTAGGTTAATGATGGTAATGGTCGCGTACAACCAGATAGTTCCTGCACAGTGTCTGACTGCAGGCACCTTTTAGCCCTTGTACACACGGTCGGACATTCTGCCAACCAAATCCGTTGGATTTTGTCCAACGGATTTTGTCCTACGGATTTAGTCCTAAACTGTTGTATACACACAGTCGGACAAAGTTGTCGGACTTTGCGGTTGCCAAGAACGCGGTGACGTAAGCCGAGTTCGGCGGGACTAGAAAAGGGAAGTTCAGCACCACGTCCGGCACCCTTTGGGCTCCTTCTGCTGATCTCGTGTTAGTAGAAGTTTGGAAAGAGACGATTCGCGCTTTTCAGATTAGTGATTCAGATCGCTACTGCTCTTCGGTTTGTGCTTGTCTTTGCGTATCTGATAATCAGTGCGTGCAGTCAGTAAGTATTTGTTGATCATTGTGGGCTATATCTTGGTATAGTACGCTTTGAAAGGCATTTTTTATTGTCTGCTTGCTTCTGCTATTCAGGTCGTTCTTTCAGGCCTTGCTGTTTATCGGTGCTTTCTGGTGTCCATTCTGACGAGCCAACGGTTTTGAAACCATGTTTCATCTACGTACTCGTCGTAGAGTTTGTGCTGTGCGGGGGCTTCGTGTTGGGGTTCTTACTTTGACACAAGCCCGGTCCATGAACAGGGAGGGGAGGCGTTTGTGGACCAAGAATTGGTTGCTCCAGCGTGACCAGTTCTCGCACATGCCTTTGCTCCATGAGATCCGGGAGAATAATCCTGATGATTTCAGGAATTATCTCCGGATGACAGATGGGCAGCACAGTGGTGTAGTGGTTAGCACTCTCACCTAGCAGTAAAAAGGGTCGCTGGTTCAAATCCCAACCACTAAACTACCTGCCTGGAGTTTGCATGTTCTCCCTGTGCCTGCGTGGGTTTCCTCCGGGTACTCCGGTTTCCTCCCACACTCCAAAGACTTGCAGGTAGGTTAATTGGCTTCTGTCCAAAATTGCCCCTAGTATATGAATGAGGACCTTGGATTGTGGGCTCCTTGAGGGTAGGGACTGATGTGAGTGTGCAATGTATGGGGATAGGGGTAGACACTCACTCAGGTTGAACTGGATGGACTAGTGTCTTTATTCAACCTTACTAACTATGAGACTATGAAACTATGAAACTATGACGGACCCCGTTTTTCACCGTCTGCTGGCTTTGCTGACCCCTTATGTAACCAGGCAGGATACCTGCAGGCGGCAAGCCATCACTCCGGAGCAGAGGCTCATCGCCACGTTGCGCTACTTGGCGACAGGGAGAAGCCTTCAGTACCTCAAGTTCTTCACAGGCATCTCCCCCCAGGCTCTGGGAATCATTATTCCAGAGACCTGTTCTGCCATCATTCAGGTCCTGCAGAAGGACTATATGAAGGTAAGTTTTATCCTTTAAAATCACATTCTATGTATTTCATGATTGCTAATGTCTTGTATTTCTTTCCTCATTCCCTAATTACCATCATTGCAATATGCTCTAATTCATATGCTCTGCCCCTTTGTCCTCAGGCATATTTGCCTCACTAACTTCCCCACCATGCTCTTCTTGGCCCATAAAACTATAGTCTAGTCACTTACCAATGTCTTTTGTCAGCTCCATAGTACTGTTTTTCCCTAAACACCCCCTAAAATGTCTACAAATGTTATGTGTGTGCTTCAATTCATGCAGAGTGACATTTTTATTTGGGGTTGTGCCAAACTCATTAAGAACCCCCCTCCCCCCAACTGCTAGCTCAGCTGATAGCAATTCTCTATCTGCTGACTTTACCAAACCCAATACACACTATACCTACCTTTTTGATGCTCCCATTTATGGACGAGTTCACCTAAGCATGTAGTGCAAGGGCCTGCCTCAATACTTTCAAATGCATTTTTTTTTACCTATTAATTATCTTGATATGTAATAGCATAATGTCAAAATGTGCATACATTTTGGTTTCTTTTTGGTATTATGACACTTCTTACCTGTCCGGTGGGCTGCCAATAGTGTAACTAAGGAGGGGCTTCCCAAAGTAGCACACATTATTTAGCCATTCAGCTCTCAATCAAGTGGATAGGGTTACCTGTCCTAAACATCCCCCCTCATTTTTTAGCAAGGACCCATCAGATGGGGGGGATGGGGGGTGGGGGAGGGATGGGGGGTGATGACTCTCATAAGGGGACCTTAGACTTTAGGCTTTAAATACTAATTTCCCAAAATGTTATACTAATTTTTACCAAAAATGTTGGTGTCTAATCTGCTTGCAATGTTGATTTGTCAAATTACTAATTTTTGTTCTTGTTTCACTCCACAGTGTCCTTCAACGCCACAGGAATGGCAGACTGTGGCCTCCCACTTTGCCAGTCGTTGGGACTTTCCCAATTGTGGAGGAGCAATAGATCAGAAGCACGTCTGCATCGTCCCACCACCCAACTCGGGGTCGTACTATTATAATTATAAGGGGTTTCATAGTATCGTGATGTTGGCGGTGGCGTCTACGACATATGACTTTTTGTATGTGGACGTGGGGCAAAATGGACGGATGTCGGAGTCTTTGCACGGACGGAGTTCTACTGGCGTCTCCAGAGGGGCAGTCTGGGCTTGCCACCCCCAGAGGAGAATCAGGAAGGACTCCCGTTTGTCTTTGTCGTGGATGAGGCGTTTGCCCTGGCGAACCATCTGATGCAGCCTTTCCCAATGAGGACCCTCACCCCAGATTAGATGATTTTTAATTTCCGCCTGTCCAGAGCCCGAAGAGTGGTGGAGAACACTTTTAGTATACTGGCCAGCCGGTTCCGCCTTTTTCTTACGCCTATTCACATGGCGGAACACAAACTGAATCACATAGTGCTGGTGTGCTGTGTTCTGCACAATTTTATGAAAAAAGTTTCTGTGAACTATGCGGTCTCAGTTGGCTAACAAGAAGCAGACTTGATGGAAAATGAAGATAACCTCACAGGCCTTAAACCTGCTCATCCTGGCTTGCCCCCCCAAAGCACCCATGATGTTAGAACCCAATACATGGACTACTTTGTGGGTAGGGGGGCCATTGATATGCCAGACAATGTCTGAGCGGCATTTTAAGAATACATTTTTATCTGAAACTCCTTAATTTACTGCTTGGATTGGTTTTAGGTGTCTCCTAGGTATATTTATGTTTTTTCAAGTTGTGCCTTTTTCACCAACAGTGCAAACCCAAGTTCAGAGCGAGATGAGGGGACAGTCTCTTCTTCAGATAATCTTATTATGTTGTGGGTCTGCTACACACACACCTTGTTTTTGTAACTAATGTATGTAGTCCATTACTGACCAAAATCGTGCTCATTTTCAGCACCATGGCAGGAAAATGGCATGATTGTCCAAATTAACACATCACTGTGGGTGTTTTTTACTAAAGGCACATCCACTATGCACTACAAGTGCACTGCAAAAGTACACCTGAAACTGCACTTGGAGTGCAAAGTGGAGTTGCCTTTAGTAAATCACACTCCTTCTCAGCACAAACTAAATATGTACTACAAATTTTTGGCGCAATGAAAAAGTAAGCCACACATTGTTGATAATTAAACTTTTTAATACAAGCACATTCACATGTGCGTTTCGAAAAGGTTTTTACAACAAACCAAGAAATTGTGTGTATCAAAAACAGAGTTTAATCCAAATTTTGTTTACTTGGTGTTTTTGTGTAAACAGACATGTATCAAACCGTAAAATACACAACACTGGAACTTACAAAGTTCAACTTTGAAAAGTGAAGATAATATCAGACATGAGTATGTACAAACTGGGCTGATATTGCCTTCATCACATGGGGTTTCACCCCTGAAAAATCCAAATTTGGAAGATGCACACAGTGTGTCAACATGTGCTATCTCCCATCATGGGGGATCAATGTACATGCTTTGGGGCTGCAACCCCTTCATCTCAGACACTTTACACAAAACACGTACATTGATCCCCCATGATGGGAGATAGCGCATGTTTACACACTCTGTGCATCTTCCAAATTTGTAATTTCGAGAAATACAAAATTTTTTGTTTAAAATATCAAAAATAAAACCCTATCTAGTTTTGTGTGTTTCACACTCTCCCCAAAACATCAATGATGTTCTTCATTTTATTTTTAACATCATTGATGTTTTGCTGTATATTTTCCAAATCCCGATTGCACCCAATTATCTCCCCAATCAGGACCTGGGCACTTTCACTGGTAAAAGGGAATCTTCTTCCACATCACCTACAAAACAAAGCAAAAAAAAACCCCATGTAATACAAATATGGTGAGATACATTGATGAGCTTACCGGAAGCTGTGTTCTCCAACACTCACCTGTTGTGGTGTCAATTTGTCCAACCTCAATGATCTCTCCTTCCTCCTCCTCCTGCTCCTCTGCTTCTGGTTTTGGAATTTGGCCTTCTTTGGGAGGGATGTGGTCCCTGGTGTCCTCATACTTGCCGAGTCTTCTCTCCCCTATGAGAATGGAAAAAAGAAAGAATTAGCACACAGAGGGCAGAATTAACAATATGAAAGATTGTTTGGAAGTGTTGTACAATTGTTTATTTTGGCCGAGCTTCAAGGTCATAACATTATTGGGGACACTGTGTTTAGCTGGAATACTTACCTGCAGAAAGATGTTTCCTACGAACGAATGAAACCATGAACTTGAAAGTGGCCATTTTAAACTGCACAACATGAAATCAAAGCACATGGAGCAGGATGCAAGCAATAATAATCATATGAACACATGACAACTACTTACTTTTGTCAAGAACACGCTTGATCCTTATGTACTGCTCGTGCTCCCTCAGTTTCAGGTCTGACCAGCATTTTCTCAGTTGATCCTTGGATCGGTGTACCCCAAAATTCTTATGAAGACTCTTCACAACTTTATTCATGATCTTGGCCTTTCTGATATTTGAGTTTGGGTAAGGTCCATACTTCCCATCATAGTAAGTCCTGTTCAATATGTCCACCATCTCCAAAAGACATATTTGAGGCCTTAAATCTTGTCTTCCTGGATCGGGACGTTTCAGGCTCCGGGCTTTCCTCACCCTCCTCCTCGTTAGTGGAACTATTATTAGTGTGCACCTGCGTTCTCTCCGCCATGTGCTCTCCCCACTGCGCTGGAAGAGAAGGGGCGGGGAATAGTCTAGAAAGAACGTCGGGCGGGTGGAGTTTCACGCATGCGCACTGTATATAAAACGCAACACGCGTGCGCCGTCCGTACGATTGGTCAACAGAGAGAGAAGCTGAGGCGACGAACGTGCAAACAAAGGTAAAATTTTGAACTTGGTACATCACTAGGCTACACTGCTTCTAGATTGAGGCCTGCATTAGTGGAGTTTAGACTGACATTAGGGTTTGTCTTGTGTTGTGTCTTGCAGACATTATGGACGGCTTCAACGACTATAGCTTCCTCCCTCTGTTCATCGATAAATGCAGAGACATGCCCTTCCTGTAGCAACAACACACCCACAATATAGTAACAAACAAAAGAGGCAGTCAGCAATGTTGCAACTGGTTGAGTTTGTGAAGCCGGTGGTTCCCAGGGCAGATGTAAACTATTTAAAAAAGAAAATTGGTAGCCTCAGGAGTACATATATGAGGGAGAGGAGCAAGGTGCTGAAGTCCATGCAATCTGGAGCTTCAGCAGATGACGTTTATATTCCCACCCTGTGGTATTATGACAGGATGCATTTTCTGTCAGACCAGGCTAAGGTCAGAGAATCCCTCTCTACTCTTCCTTCCATGCATCCTTCTGTGCTCCATTCCACACCCGATGAGTCTTCGGACGCCCAACCTGGGCCTTCCACTCAGGAAGAACTGTGGGAGCCCAGCTTGAGCCAGGTATAGTATTGTTGTACATATTTGTGGAGTAAAAATGAATGATGTTAACTTGATTTTTGCTCACTAATTGCTGAGTTTGGAAAGTGTTTCACATATCAATAGACAGTAGTGGCCAAAACCATGAGGACAAGAAAGAAAATGTTGGGCACAGAATGATAGTCTTTTCTATTGGTTAACAATTTGCAACAGTGTTGATGTGAAAATTGTGTGTGTTTGATGAACCAAAAACTCCCTTTTTCATACACAGGAAGAACTCAGCCAGGAACAGGAGGGTGTGGAATGCAGCAGCCAGGAGGTGGCTGTGGAAAGTGGCAGCCAGGAGGAGGCGGGGGTAAGCGGCAGCCAGGCAGGGGACAGCCAAAGGAGCCTCACTGAATGCCAGGTCCCTCCCCTCCGCCTTCCATGCAAAAGGGCGAGAAAGGGGGGGAATGTTGAGGAGTCGGCCCTGAGGCTGATTGGTGAGGCTTCTGTGGCACTCCAAGCAAAACCCACCTACCAAGAGTCCTTTGCCGCCTTGGTTGCGTGCAAGCTTGATAAAATGGAGCAGGGGCAACAGCTCTTGTGTGAGGAGGTTATTATACACACCCTCAACAAGGGTCTGTTGGGCCAAATGACACAAGAAATACACTTGTGTGGTTTGGCCCATGCCCCTGCTCCTCCCCCTCCTCCTCCTTCTGCCACACCTCCAGCACCACAGCCACAGCCTGGAAGGAAGTGTGGAAGGAAGACCAGAGAGTGATGACCTGGGTTCAGTCTGGTCTGACAGAAGATGCAGCCTGTTGTAGTACCACAGCCTGGGAACATAGATGTCATCTGCTGCTGTTCCCGGTTTCATGGACTTCAGGACCAGACTTCTCTCCCTCAGACATGTATTCCTCAGGCCACCAATTTTTGCGTTTAAATAATTGATGTGTGCCCTGGTGGCCAAAGGCTTCGCTAATCTCCCCAGTTTCAACATTGCTGCCTCCCTCTTTATCTGTTACTGACAACTAAATAAAGGGTTTTTTTTTTTTAAGAAATACTTGCGTATGTGTTTTCCTTCCAAAAGGCCAGTTTATTTGAAGTGAAATGAATAACAAGGGGTACCAACAATAAACAACCTCCTGTAGATTAAAAAAGAAAAAGAAAATATCAAAAATAGAATAATGTTGTTGTGGTAAGTTTACACACAAAAAAAAAAAAAAAAAAAAAGGAGAAATGAGCAAACTGTCTTTAAAGGAGATTTTTAGGAAATCCAAAAAAAAACATCCAAAAAAGAATAAACAAAATCTAAAATTTGTAGATGTGACGCAAACTAAAATTGTATTGCTGAAATGGTTAAAAAACAGTAATGAAATACGTTCGGGAGAAGTGTGTGTGACTATGAGCATCAAACGAAGTTCGTTCTTGCAGCATTGTAAAGAACAAGAGAATGCGCTTCATGAAAGAATTTTTAACATTGCAGTGTGACGAATGTGCTATATCGCTTACGAGCAGTAGTTTTACCTGAGCGAGCTCTTCCGTGTCGGAATTTGAATGTGAGCATGCGTGGCACCTTGTCCGTCGGAGTAGGCTACACATGATCGGAGTATGTCCGATCGGACCAGTTTGTCGGAAAATATTTCTAGCAAGTTGGAAAATTTGGTCCGACGGATATTCAGACGGAAACAGTCCGATGCATACTACAGACAGTCGGGTTATCCGACAAAACGGTCCGATAGGACACATTCCGACGGATTCTCCGACCGTGTGTACAAGGGCTTAGACTAGGAGAAATTAGTAGAATACCTGATTTTTTATGTCTCTCAAGTATGTCATCAATATTAAAATAATGGATTTGTAAGTTGCTGCTTACCATGTGTTCATTCGCCCATCATAAACTGCACTATAAGAGTATGCATCATACTTGTCTGGAACCAGAGAAGATAGGTAATAAAAAACATGTCTTATATAAAATCCATTTGTCTAGGTAGTAGCTTTACACAAAAAGTTTTGGACCAAACAACAGTCTGATAGCAGCAACAACAGACAAAAATACTTTAAATATGTTTGTTCCAGATATACAGTGTTAATGAAGTGAACACTTTACTGTCCCCATAGCATATATGATATAAACCTTTATAAACAATAAATATAGCCATAATCATGACTGATATGCCTGCCTTTTTGGATTTTGATGTGTGACCTCGAGCATTGAGTTAAGAACCTGCCATAATTGGCTTTTCAGTTTGTTTCATTTATCACATGGTTTGCATACTGCTAAAGCAGTAGGGGGAGCAGGGGGAACTGTCAGCGGCCACCTCCAAACTGGCCACGCATCTCACGAAGGAAATCTGTGAGCTGGGCAACAGTACGAATGCGCTGGAAGATAGAACGAAGGCTGCAGCAACGGTCATTGATCACCATGAGCAGGACTTGCAGGACCTACGCAGGGAGCTGGATGCAGCCCTCATAAAATTAGAGGACTATGAGAACAGGTCTAGACGCGGGAACCTCCGGCTTAGGGGACTCCCCGAAACTATTGAGGACTTAACCTCCACTGCCACTGCCCTATTCCAGGAATTGGTCCCAGGCATCCCCATTGATCGCATGGAGTTTGACCGGATCCATCGGGCCCTGGGGACAAGGAAGGAGGGGGGCCCCCTTGGGACATTATCATCAAGTTCACGTACTACCGCACTAAGGAAACACTCCTTAAAGCAGCACGGGACAAGCCTGATCTCCGTTTCCAGGGTCACAAGTACCAGCTCTTTACTGATCTGGCCCCCACCACAGTGCAAAAGAGGCGACAACTAAAACCATACACTGCAGCTCTGGTGGAACGCCACATCAAATACACATGGGGCTTTCCTTTTCGTCTCACTTTCACCTACACTGTGCGCACCGCGGAGGAAGCAAGGCGACTTTTGAAGCACTACATTTGCTCCCCCCTTCGGATGACCCCAGCCTCCGTGAGAGGGCTTCAGGTCCTAGGCCCTCTTCTAGGCGCTTGAGTCATGTGTGGGAACCAGTCAGCAACCCCCTGATACCCAGCCGCATGCACGATCCCCCTATTCAGATCCGGGATGACAACCGCACGGGTGAGCCCGTCCATGATCCTTTGCTTTTTGCTCGGTTGCCTTCCCCGGGCCTTTCAAGTACTTTTTGCCTCTTCCTGGTGCTGGATTTTGTCTTATACCAGATGATGTAACCATGCTCTCTTTGCCCATACCTCCCCCCCCTTTTACAAATTTATAGTTACTTTTACTTTTTGTTTTTACTTAATATAAAGGCCTTATGCGCCTTTATCTTTGACTTTAGGCTTCTGCCGGTGATCCAGCCCTACCAAGACTGCCTAGTTTTGCCCATCCTCTCAGCTAACCTGGGGGCCTTCTCTCGGGACAATTTCTTCTTTTCTTCAATTTTCTTCTTTTAAAAAAAGTTAAATTGGACCATACCCCTTGTGGGATAGGGGCAGTCTGGGGGGCAGGTTCCAAGGATTACTGTGTATAATGTCTAATCTTCTGTGTATGCTGGTTGTTTTCTGGACCCTGAGAACTATACAGGGCTCTAATCTTTCAATTTTTTACCCTTCCTTCCCTCCTCATCCCCACTCCCTCCTCTCCTTACCCATGCCCTCTCCCCGTTTCCCTTCCATTCCCCCGCTCCCCACACCCTGCTCCTCTCTTCCCCCGTTCCTGCCCCTCCCTTCTCCCCCCTGCTTCCCCTCTTACTCCCCCTCCCCCCTCCTCATAACTCCCTTCCCCCTCCTCTCCTCTTAACTCCCTCCCCTTCCCTTGCCTCTCCCTCCCTCTTATATATATATTTTTCCTTTACCCAAGCCCTCCACTTCCTTCCTATCCTCCCTTCCTTGCTCGGGTCAAGCCATGGTTTATTTCAGGTCTACCCCCCCCTTAAGGGGGCGTGTCATGATCCGCGCTGGTGGCTCCCTGCTGGACTGTGGCCCTAGGCCTTACGGGGTCCCTTTCCTTTTGTTGGACCCCCAGGGGCCTGGCGGCGCTCCAGCACGGGGGTCACGTTTGGGGACCGGGGTTGTGTTCTCTCCTCGGGCGCTCCCTGCGGGGCTGTGCCGGGTGGGGAGAACCTCTAGCCCCATTGTCAGTTCTATTCACTGTTACCCGGTAGCGGTACTACGAGATGGGCTTAGCTCGTCTCGTCTGTTTTTGTTCTAGTTTTAGTAGCCCTGTGCAGGGGCTGTAATAAGGTAGTAATATTCTAGTAATATTGTAGTATTATTGCTGTTAATGCTGTTATGTTTTACTATTTGTTAGCCTTGTGGTTGGTGGTAGAGCCACCTCCTTTAGTGTCCTGTAGCAGGATGCCATGCCTACCAATTGTGGTGTTTATGTGTTTTACTTGTCTACTCTGTGTTTCCTGTTTTCTCTCTTTCTCTTCTCCTCTGTGTTCTCCTCCCTCCCAATCCCCTACTCGGGCTCGGACTGCCTCGTCATGGGATCAGGGTAAGTACGTACCTTGTTGGCCGTGCTATAATTATATGAACCTTCCTTTACCCCCCAGATGGCTCAGAATGTGTTGAAAATATTCTCGCAGAACATCCATGGGTTTAATTCCCCCATTAAGAGGTCGAAGGTCTTCCATCATTTAAAATCTCAATCTATTGATGTAGTGTGTCTGCAGGAAACCCAATCCTCATCCCCCAAATATTTGTCCTCCCATTATCCAGTGTTTTTATGGCCTCCGCCTCTGAGAAGCAAAGAGGGGTGCTGATGGCCTTTAGGCGTAACCTCCAATTTACCTGTTCTAAGGAAATAGCGGACCCTACGGGTAGATATTTGATCTTGCAGGGCACCCTGTGGGACCAGGAGGTCACTTTGGTTGGATATTATGCTCCTAATTCATTTCAGCAGAGGTTTTTTTCCCATTTGTTCCAAGTGATCACTAGGCACCAAAAAGGCCTTCTGATTATGATGGGAGACTCCAACTCTGTTTTTAACTCCTCTTTGGACAGGCATAGTCTCAGGGAAGTGCCTCCGTCCCATGATGCCTCCCAAGAACAAGTATTGCGTGATCTCTTCCAATCATATGGCGTGGTGGACGTGTGGCGCGAGCAACATCCGTTGTCTCAGGAATTTACCTTTTTCTCTAACCCCCACCAGAGTTTTTGTAGAATAGACCACGTGTTTCTGCAACTTAGCTCCCTGCCGTTGGTACACAAGATCGCTATTGCCACCTCTCCATGGTCAGATCATGATCCCCTGATCCTCGGAATCTCCTTGGCGGGATTCAAACTTATTTCACGGAAAATGTAGGCTCAGTCGATTCTCCAGTTGCCTTGTGGGAAGCCCACAAGGCGACGGTTAGGGGACATCTGATCCAGATCGCTTCCAGTACAAAGCGGGCCAGGGAGCAGTGGATACGGGAATTGACCTCCTTGTTAGAAGAGGCAGATGCGACGTGAAAGGCGCGTCCTACGGTAGCCCATAGGCGGACACGTGACAACTTGGCCACTGAGTTGGACTTGCTCGCCTCTGCTCAGCTGGAGAAAGCTCTGCGCTGGTCCAAGTATAAATTTTACAGTTGCTCGAACAAACCTGGTCCTATGTTGGCTAGGAAACTTAATTCAGTGGGACGTCCGGGCTGGCCGGTTCGACTACAGGTGACAGGAGGGGGATTTACGTCAAATCCAACTAAGGTAGCAGCTGGCTTTGCCTCCTTCCTCTCATCCCTATATAATGGACCGGCTGCCTTCGACCGAGACAAGGCCGAGAGATTCTTCCAATCGATTAGTCTTCCTATATTGTCTTCGGTGGCACAAGATAATTTGAATGCTCCTATAACTGAAATGGAGGTCGCCCAAGCCCTAAAGTCCCTTAAGCCATCCAAGGCCCCGGGTCCGGATGGCTTTACCGGTCTATACTATAAGACATTTGCATCCCTGCTCACGCCCCATCTGACGTCTTATTTCAACGCCTGGTGGGAAGGTGCGAGACCCTCGCCAGACTCGCTGAAAGCCCATATCTCTATGATCCCTAAGTCACCCGAGGAAGCCACAGACCCGCAGTCCTTTCGTCCCATCTCCCTGTTGAATGTTGACCTGAAGGTTCTGGGAAAGGTCCTGAGCACGCGAGTCAACAGATATCTTCAGGCCCTCATTCACAGGGATCATGTGGGCTTTGTACCCGGTCGCCAGGCGGGGGACAATGTCCGCAAGGTGGTCCATCTCCTCCATATACTTCGTCAGTGTAAAATACCAGGACTTTTGCTCCCCCTAGATATTTATAAAGCGTTTGATTCGCTCTCCTGGGACTACCTTTATTTTGTTCTAACTAAATGGGGATTTGGTCCACATTTTCTGCAATGGATCCAGGCCCTCTATTCCGCACCGTCGGCGTCGGTAAAATATGCGAGCTTCCTTTCGGACCCTTTCCCGATACTCCGGGGGACTAGACAGGGATGCCCCCTGTCCCCGGCACTGTTTATCCTGGCATTGGAGCTGCTGGCGGCGGCGATCAGGGCCAATAGTGATATCTCGAGAATCTCTCAATACAAACTCAATACAAAGTGAACCTCTTTGCGGACGACGCTCATTTGACTATATCAAACCCGCTCCTCTCCCTGCCCAACCTGCAACTAGTATTAGACCGATTTTCAGCCTTCTCGGGTCTTCAAATTAACCCCTTCAAAACCACAGCACTGAATGTTAACCTCGCTCTGGAACTGGTGCAGCGACTCCAGGACCATTTTCCTTACCGTTGGGCATCCCACTCGATTGACTATTTAAGTGTCAAATTAATGCCATCTTACTCTTCCCTTTTCTCGGCCAATTATTATCCCCTGTTGTGAATAGTGTCCACCCTTATGCAAGCCTGGCAATATCCCACACTCTCATGGGTAGGCAGGATCTCAGTGGCGAACATGACGATCCTGCCCAAAGTCCTTTATTATTTTCGTACTTTGCCTGTCCGGGTACCCACTTTTTTCCTTCAACTCCTGCACAATTGGATCCTCCAATTTATATGGGCGCGCAAACGCCCCATGGTACCTAGAGCGACCCTTTATACCCATAGGCTCCGGGGAGGCTTGGGGGTCCCCAATATCTCTAAATACTACACTGCGGCCCAGATCTCCCCATTCACTATGCTTCATGTAACCACGGATGTTCCTTTGTGGGTGCTCCTGGAGGTGCCTGGCTGTGACCCTTGTGCACTTCAGGCACTCCTCTGGCTCCCCAGGAATCTGCGCCCTCCCTCCCCGAGCCCCATGCTGCTACATGGTCTGCAGGTGTGCAAGTTCACTTTTCCAGCAATCTGATGTCCCCCTTCCTACCTCTACTCCCCATCACCCATAACCCTCTTTTCCCACCGGGTCTGGAGGAGCCCCAGGCATTCTCCAGGTGGCCTTCACATGGCTACCCACGAGTCCAAAATTTCCTTTCCTCACGTTTATTCCCCTCCTGGGAGAGTATCCGGGAAACACAAGGGGCGCCGGCTAACGAGCATTATCACTTTATCCAATTAAAGCACTGGATTGCAACATTGTGCCGCATGTCCACCTATCCCTTCCCAAAAACTTTTTTTGAACATACATGCCAACACACCCCAGGGTCCCCAGGCCTTATTTCGGCCATTTATGCCTCCCTGAATGGTCGCCCGCCATCAGCACCCCTCTCTTATATGACTCAATGGAAAAAGGACCTTCAGGCCCCAGTAGACCCGGAGGACTGGAGCAGGGCCTGGAAAACGATCGCCAAATGCTCGCTCAACACAAATACCCTAGAGGCCGCATATAAAGTAATATTCCGATGGTATTGGGTACCTGCCCGCACAGCTCGGGCTTTCCCTGGGAGTACTGACAGATGCTTCCGCAACTGTGGACAGCGAGCTGATGTTATGCAAACATGGTGGGCTTGCCCAAGGCTGGTGGGGTTCTGGTCTAGGGTTTTTGGTTTGCTGCAGACACTCTTTCACCTAACGTTCCGAAGGGACACTAAGCTAGCTCTCCTACATTTCCCGGTACCTGGCTTGCGAGGCCCTCAACAGAAGCTGGCTACCTATCTATTTATAGCGGCCAAGCGGACCATTGCCCAAGCCTGGAAGTCACAACGGGTAGATTTTCAAGGGGTTAAAACCCGCATGACTGCTATGTTACTTCAGGAACGTATGTCCAGTATTGTCAATTATTCTCATGCTAAATTTCTAAAAATCTGGGAGCCGTGGATCTCCTATGAGTTCCCCGCGCTCCAAGCTGCATGCTGCAAGCTCCATCCCCCCCTCCTTTCTTCCCCCTCTCTTCTCTTTACCCTTCCTTCTTCTGTTCCCTATCTCTCTTTACTCTTCTTTGTAATCTCTCCCATTGTTAACGAATACTGCTGCCACCCGTGGACGGGGGTAGTGGGAGAAGGGCTCACCCTCCGGAAACAACAAGGGAACGAGTTGTTTGGTACTGGAGCCAGTCTCGATACCATCCCTTACTCATTTTCCTTCCTTTTCTTGTGTTTATTAGAAGTATAATGTGATGGTTTGCCCTTTGGTTTGATATTCATGCTTTGTGGCCCCTGTGAGGGCGCTCAAGGAGCAGATTGCAGTCTCTTGTTTATTTCTGTTTTTTCAAATTTTCAATAAACATATTGAAACAGAAATGTACCTGCCTACTCCCATAGCCAAGTATTTGTCAAAACCAACATTTATTAGGGAGCACAAGGTCCTATCAAAGTAAAGAGGAAGGCAACGGTGGAGAAACATCAATTATTTGACTGTCCAAATTGGTAACCTGAGGAGTCCATTTAAACGGGAGCACAATACAGTCCAGGACTGCGAGAGATCGGGAGCAGCAGCAGATGACATATATATCCCGAGGCTGTGGTCTTCCAACAGCCTATGTTTTTTGCCAGACCACACCAAACCCAGGCCATCACTCTCAACACTTCCTTCCAGACTTATTTCCATGCTTCTGTGGTGGGTGTAGTGGCTATGTTGTTGGAGGAGGTGATGGAAGAGCATGGTCCAACTCACACAAGAGTGTTTGACGGGTGAGTTCGCCCCTCGTCCCCTTGTTTAGAGCCTGCAGAATTATCTCCTTGCATATAGTGCGCTGGGGCCTCCATCTGTTTTAATTTATTGGATGTGACTCCTCCAAACGCCTCCTGGCCATCAGGGGCCGTGCTAATTGCCACAGTAGCATGTCGAAGGAAAGCAGCCGTGGCCTCCTCCAGGTTCCTTGCCTATCTGGTCCTTTTGGTTGGAGGGCGGAGGGGAGGAACCTGCTATTCAGTCAGGCTGCTTCCCACTGCCTCCTCCTGGCTGAGACTTTCCTGTGTATGAAAATGGTACATAGTTTTAGGTTTTTGGTCATCAATCACACACAATTTTGAGCTCATGACTGTTGCAAATTGAATGTTAACAAATAGAAACGACTCATTCTGACCCCAGCATTTTTCATTCTTGCCCCAATCATTTTTGGCTACTACTGTCTATTGATATGTAAACCACTTTGTTAAATCAGAAATTTGTGATCAATAACATCTAGTTAACAACATTCAATATTTTAACAAGAAATATGTTCAACTATACCTGGGTCAAGCTGGGCTCCTCCACATCTTCTTCCTGGGTGGAAGGTCCAGGTTTGACTTCAGGAGCCTCAGCTGATGTTGAAGGAAGTGTTGAGAGCAGTGGCCTGGGTTCCGTCTGGTCGGACAAAAAACACAGGCTGTTGGAAGACCACAGCCTCGGGATATATATGTCATCTGCTGCTGCTCCAGATCTCTGGGAATCCTGGACTTTCTTGCACCTCCTATTATATGTGCTCCTCAGGCTACCAATTTTGAGCTTCAAAAAGTTAATGTCTGCCATGGGATACACAGGCTTCACTAATTCCAACAGTTTCTCCATCGCGGCCTTCCTCTTTATCTTGTGGGAATAATCCTTGCATTTTACTTGCCAGAGAAATGGCAGCTCCCGGTATTTTTCAATAACGTTGAGCAGGAAATCTGGGGCAATTTATCAAGCATTTTATCTGCAAGACACAACCTTAATGTCAGGCTAAATTCTCATAATCTAGACTCAATATAGGCCTCAATTTGCAAGCAGTATAGGCCTCTAACCACTGATGCCCCAATTTATAATTGTACCTTTGAACGATCGTCGATAACGATCCTCCATCCTCCACTCACAGATCGTACGTACGTCCGTTACATCGCCAGCGTGTTATGCTTTATATACCCTGCACATGTATGAAACTTCGCCCCTGTCCTTCTTTCTAGTGTATTCCCTGCCTCTTCTCTTTACGGGCAGTGGGAGAACATATGGCGGAAACACAGTAAGTGTGTGCTGTTAGCAACGATGAAAGCCCGGAGCAAGAAACATCCACATTCAGGGGGAGATATAAGGCCTCAAATATGTTCTTTGAAGAGATGTTGAAGATGGAGGACATCTTAAAGAGGACAGGCTATGATGGGAATCATGGGCCGTACAGCAACCCTAATGTGAGAAAGGCCAAGGTTAATGGCTAAAGTTGTCAGTAGTTTGCACAGGAATTTTTTGAGGAAACGATTTTCATACCTGAAATTGAGGGAGCAAGATCAGTATAGAAAGATCAGGAAAGTGCTGCAAAAAAGTAATTATTTGTTGTGTGTTCCTATTATTATTATTATTATTATTATTATGACTTTCATGCTGGTCCATGTGCTTTTCTTTACTGTTGTACAGTTTAAAATGCCAAGTTTGAGGTTCGGGGACACAGCAATTGTTCATATTAACCACTTGCTTACTGGGCACTTAAACCCCCCTCAGTCCCAGACCAATTTTCAGCTTTCAGCGCTGATGCACTTTGAATGACAATTGCGCGGGCATACAACACTGTACCCAAATGAAATTTTTATCATTTTTTTCCCACAAATAGAGCTTTCTTTTGGTGGTATTTAGTTACAGCTCGGAGTTTTATTTTTTGCTAAACAAACAAAAAAAGATGCAAAAAAAAAACAAAAAAAACATGTTTTAATAGTTTGTTATAAAATTTTGCAAACGGGTCATTTTTCTCCTTCATTGAAGTGCGCTGATAAGGCAGCACTGATAGGCTGCATTGGTGGGCACTGATGGGCTGCATTGGTGGGCACTGATAGGCTGCATTGGTGGGCACTGATAGGCTGCACTGGTGGGCACTGATAGGCATAGTTAAGGCGGCACTAATAGGCACAGATAAGGCGGCACCGATGGGCACAGATAAGGCGGCACTGATGGGCAAAGATGGGCACAGATAAGATGGCACGGATGGGTGTCACGGATAAGTGGCACGGATGGGTGGCACGGATGGGCACTGATAGGTACCACAGATAGATGGGACTGATGGGCACTGATAGGTGGCACTGATAGGTGGCTCTGATAGGTGGCACTGCTGGGCACTGATGGGCGGCACTGCTGGGCACTGATGGGCGGCACTGCTGGGCACTGATGGGCGGCACTGGGGTGCAGCACCTTTGAGGCAGATTGGGTGGCACTGTGGGTGGCACTGTGGGTGGCACTGTGGGGTGGCACTGTGGGTGGCACTGTGGGTGGCACTGTGGGCACTATGGGCACAGACGGGGGGCACTTACTTTTACTTTTAGTTATACTTCAGGATGGCACTGCGGGAGGCAGGTGGGCACTGGCAGGTGGCATGTGGTGCCTTGCATTGCTGGCCGTGATCGGGACTGATGTCCCGATCACGGCCGCCGGTGATCGGCTTTTTTTTTTTCTCCTCGCGCTGTCAGCGCGAGGAGGAATAATAGCCGATTACCGGCTCCGTTCTATCACATGATCAGCTGTCATTGGCTGACAGCTGATCACGTGATAAGGGGTCGGGATCGACCCCTTGCACGGATCGGTGATCAGGCGAGTCTCATAGACTCGCCGATCACAGAGCGCGCCGCGCGCGCCCCTCAGGGGGCGCGCAGGCCGCTCGTAACCGGGACGACGTCAATAGACGTAGTCCCGGAAATCTAGGTCCGCGCTAATGCCGTCATTCGGCAATAGCGCGGTACCCAAGTGGTTAAACATCCTTTGTTAGACTACTAATACGTTGTTTTTGGCAGATGCAGGTTAACTACATTTGTTCATCCCTATTTTGATTAAAATAAGTTTATTACATTGTTGTCTAGATGTGTTTGAAACAATAATGAAATGACCACTTTATTCAGCGTCAGGAGAGGACACTCAACAGCTGTTTACACATCTGGACGCAGGAGCACTTGTGTGGGACACCATAACACCTTTGTTATGCTGTTTCACGCAGGTGCTCCAGTGGATACTAGGGGTGTCTCCATTTGTGAAACTTGCACAAAACAGGTAAGTATTCCAGATTTTGAAAGGGAAAAAATGATGTCTTCAGCTTTTAACTCTGCCAGAACAGACAATTGGAAGACACTTCCAAGCAATGTTTCATATTACTATTTCTAGCCTAACATATCTGTCTGTTAAGTAGTATACCTTTTTGTACTCACATAGGGGAGAAAAGAATAGGGAAATCTGAGGACACCAATAACCCCACACCGAATTAAGAAAGGGAACTCACCACACACCATGAAGTTGTGGATGCAGATGTTCAGAAAGTGCTGAGTGAAGTGGTAGAAATTGTGTTGAAAACAGGTCAGTGTCTGAGACCACAACTTCAAGTAATAGATGGATGCCTGCATATTTATAATACATGGTGTGTTTTTTTACTTTTAGGTGATGTGGATGTTGTGGAAGAATAAACTCACTTCAGCAGTGCAAGTGCACAAGTCTTGATCAGTGAGATCATATTGTGCAGTCGTGATTTGGAAAAGATTAAACAAAACACCCATGATGTTCAAAAAAGACTGAGAAACATCATAGATATTTTAGGCAAAATCAAAACCATTTTTTTTTTTATTGTTATGTTGTATGTGTTTTTACAGTTTTAAATGAATTGCAAAGACAGATTTTGAAGATTAACACAGTGTGTCAACATGTGCTATCTCCCACCATGGGATATCTATGTATGTGTTTTGTGGGTCCAACCCATTCCTCCAAACTAAAGTAGGCAATGCAAGTGCACTTGTAGGGCAAAGTGGATTGTCCTTTCTGAAATAAGCCCCAGTGTGTCAACATGTGCTATCTCCCATCATGGGGGATTAATGGACATGTTTCGGGGGTGCAACCCCTTCCTCCCACCTACTTTAGTTTGGAGAAAGGGGTTGCATCCACAAAACACATACATTGATATTCCATGATGGGAGATAGCACATGTTAACACACTGGCGGTTATATACGAAAGGCAAATCCACTTTGCATTACAAGTGCAAACTACAAAGTGCACTACTACACTTGAAATTGCACTGAAAGTGCACAAGGAATGGCAGTCGCTGTAAATCTGAGGGGTAGATCTGAAATGATGGGAAGCTCTGCCGATTTTATTATCCAATCATGTTCAAGCTAAAATGCTGTTTTTATTTTCCTTGCATGCCCCCCTTGGATCTACAGTGACTGCACTTGCAAGTGCACTTTCAGTGCAATTTCAAGTGCACTTTACACTTCTAGTTTGCACTTGTAGTGCAAAGTGGATTTGCCTTTCGTAAATAACCCCCATTGTGTGTTTTGTGGCTTTAGCAAAATAGATGTAGGGAAAAGACACACATTTTGGGCATGGGATCATGAGGTAAATCCAAATTTTGAGTCCCAATTTGTGTACATCTGCAAAATTTGGCTTTTAGAGGAGTGAGATCACCCCCATCTGATGAAGGTAAGATCAACTCAGTTTTGACATACTAATGTCTAATATGGCCTTAGCTTTAGAAAATTTGAACGTTGTAAATTCCTGAGTTGGGGATGTGTATGTTATGTTTTTAAACATTATAAAAAAACTGATACACCACAACTAATTCCCTCTAACAACGTGTATCACCACTGCGCTAAACACAATCTCACCCTATATGCTAAGTTGCTACTTATACAGAGAATATATTAAAATGAATGCAATAATCCTTCCCTCAAACAGAAAATTCAAAAAAGCATGTAGCGCTAAATGTGCAAATAACTTACACCATGTGTCTAATTGTATCTCTCATAAAAACATATATGAAAAAACATTCATAAATACACTCACATATAAATATGAAAATGTGAAGTGGTAGATGTACACAAAATATGCTATAAAAACATGCACCTATACCCAAACTTAATCAGGTAAAACAAAAAGTATATAATACAAAAAATGATCAAGTGAAAAAATTAATAAAAACAATGTAGTGGGAAAAAAAGTCCAATGAAAGCGGTCCACGTGAAAATGATGATTGGTGTCCAAATAAAATGATTAATCCTTCACCACACCTTCAGTGACCGTGAATCCCCCAATGTGAATGCACTCACCAGCTATTAAGCCAAACACTTTTGTGCCTGGCTAATAGAACTTTCAATCCTCTAAATAAAGTTGTAATTGCAGGATCATCAAACTTGTGAAGCCCATACACATTGGCCCCTCCTTGATGGTATACGTGTGTATATAACCTTGCAAAAATAAAGGAAGGCTCCAATAGCGTAAAACAGTTTAAACACACTCTTTAATAAGATAAAACCAATTCCAGTGCACTCACATGAACTTCAT
Source organism: Lithobates pipiens (assembly GCF_037356315.1). NCBI lineage: Eukaryota > Metazoa > Chordata > Amphibia > Anura > Ranidae > Lithobates > Lithobates pipiens. The sequence continues at coordinate 123,702,338 of NW_027507787.1, forward strand.
AAAAGCCAAATCACAAATAACTCCACATCACGCTTGAACTTCTTAATTAAACTTATATGCTGGGGCATTGATGGTCACAGCGGACCTCGGATTATACAAGCAATCAAGTTCCTTCTCACCCCTCCTTATTCACTGCACTCGCTCTATTTCAGCAGACCTGTGGCAATTGGAGCGTGCTGTAAACCTCCATTTACTTCCTCCATCCAGCGATCTCCACACACTGCCCAGTTCTTTAGATTAATGGTACAATACGTTCGCTAGATAGCCACGCCCGACATGTTTCGTCATCAGTATGACTTACTCATGGGATAAGTCATTATTAAGGATTATTGCATTAATTTTAATATGTTTTTAAACATGCCTGTTTAGTGCCAAAAAAGCAAATGTATGTCAAACATCAAGTTATACACCAATATGTTGGTTTGTTCCAAAACGATTTATAACGCACATGTGAATGTGCTTGGGGTAAAATGTTTTATACTCGACAATGTGTGGCTTCTTATTTCGATGCTCAATACTAGTTTATTTGTTAAGTTGATGTAGTTACAGCGACAATGGGGGTTATTTACTAAAGGCAAATCCATTTGCACTACAAGTGCACTCTCAGTGCACTTTCAAGTGCACTCGCAGTGCACTTTCAAGTGCACTCGCAGTGCACTTGTAGTGCAAAGTGGATTTACCTTTAGTAAATAACCCCCACTGTGCTGTGAAATGTGACAAAATCAGGCTATTTTAGGGACTCCAAGCAATTAATTCATGGAGTTGAAAAGCATGAATCTTTTATCATTAATGCATTACATACATTAATAACAATAATATTGTGTGTGTGTAGCAGGCCCACAGCACAACATAATAGTTAGCTGAAGAAGAGATTGTCACCTCATGTATCAAATAAGTTACATTTGTACTATTGAAGAAAATGGCCAAAATTAAAAGGCCATTTGAGAACCTAGGAGACAGATAAGAATATTAGATAAGAATGTTCTGTAAAAATCTGCAAAGGTCTGGTTAATGGTCAAAGCGTCAGCAGTATTTGATCCCTTGGGAAATTGAATTTCAGCGATCGAGCTATCCTGGAGGACCATGTGGGCAAGGAGCCTACCATTTTTCCCCCCATGTTCGCAAATGCGAGCAGAGAGGTATAATTGTTGCTTCCTAGGTCAAATCCACCATATAAAGCTGGCATGCCCGATGAGCATCCATAAGTATACCTCAAGTCACAGGGGAGGGGTTACCCGTATGGTGGGCATGTGCCTCCTCTAGTGCCTCCTCTAGTGACTGGAGAAATTCCTTAGTGGCCTGCCCAGTGGATCTGTACCCTTTGATGCATGAAATATGAGCCCCTGACTACCGCCTCAAAAGCATCCCAAACAGGGCCCCTGGCTGCAGAGTCCATGTTGAGGGACCATTAGTTGCCATTAGTTGGACAGGTACTCTCCTCACAGGAGATGTGTATGGTCAACCATAGTTATCACTGAATAAAGCATTGTTGGTAATTAGAAATTGATAATGAGAACAGGCCAAGGAAGAAAGAGGATGCAGGCTCTCCAGTCTTTCCAGCAAAACAACATGTGGACCGGCATCAGGCAGGCGGTTTAGGAGGACGGGTAGAGATTACCACCAGGCCAGGGCATCTTTTGGGGATTGTAAGAACTGGATTTTTCCCTGATAGGCGACCCGAAGGGTGGCAGGAAACAGCATGGAGTATTGGATATCCTGCTCCCACATAGTAATTATTAATTACTTATTATCATTAATTTATTTATTTTTTACTTACAGAATTTGCTTAATAATCATGTTGTTCAATATGTTTCTGTGCATTATGTTTCATATTATGTCATTTAATTAGTTTTTAATTACTTTCACTCAAATATTGCATCACCACTGTTATCCTTTCTTGTTAATTTGCCCTAGATATAGAGACATCTTTTTATGCAATATATGTATGTGTGTGTGTATATATATATATTTATGGCTGGAGCCCTATGGCCGATATGTATCTGAACAAAACAAGCTTATCATGAGACACTTTATATGAAATGGACCTGAAAGTGTGCCCTGGTCTAATGGACGGTATACCAAAATAAGGGGGCATACCCAGTAATTAGAATGAATATGATTGAAGAGAAATGTTTTTGATAAATGCCCTAAAAAAGGGGATGGGAGGGAGGGTATTGCGCACCGGAAACCGACAACTACCACAGGCGAACGGGCTGGTTAAATACCCCCCGGGCTCCTCCCATAAATTCAGGCCACCATACTGGCCTTCTTACTTATGGCTGGAGCCCTATGGCCGATATGTATCTGAACAAAACAAGCTTATCATGAGACACTTTATATGAAATGGACCTGAAAGTGTGCCCTGGTCTAATGGACGGTATACCAAAATAAGGGGGCAAAACAGTCAGGTAGGGATAAGAGAGTTTTATTGTTTCCTGGTTAATCTTTATTGAGCCAGTTGAGTGAATGCTCGAGACATCTCTACCTGTGGGTTAGGGATGTACCAAGTGAAGCAGGCCGACTTCCACCTGCCCAACCTTTTGATTACGTGGTCCGGGACCCCATGCCGGGATGCGGATGAAGCTGCTCCGATGCGGAAGGAGTGGCCGGAATACTCACTGGGATTGAGGAGCAAGTTGCGGAGGAGAATCCTGACATGCTTAATGAATTGGTGGTTAGTTAGTGGTTTGACCGGGAAGGGCAAAAGAGGGCTAGAGTCCGGGAGCTCGGGTAGCCGAGAGAGAAACTGTGTAAGCACCGCGACCGGGCACCAGGCATTGTTGGTTTTGTAGAGGTGGATATCTACGCCGGTGCCTGTCTGCTGGGTCTTGGTTACCGGGAGGTGGAGGATGAAATGGTCCTGGTGACGGAGCAGATGACGTCTGCGGAGGACTGGGCTGTGTGGGCTGTTCTGAGTGAACTCACTGGGCCGAAGGAAGCCATAGAAGGCTAGGTAAATGGCTGCCTGTATGACCAGACTGGGGAGAGCACCAAAGGGGTAGCTGGTGAGTATGGTGGACATGTCCCTGAAGATGGAACTGGTGATGGGGAGCCGTTTGACTTTCACTGGCGGCTGTTGCTTTTGGATGCCGCGTAGTATGGCTCGGACAGCGTGGGATGAAAAAACAGAGGGTTTGGTAGGATCCTGGATTGAGAGGAAGTGCTGAACTCCAGCTAAGTATAAGCGGATGGTGTTAAAAGATAAGGCCAGTTGGTTGTGGCAGTACGAGATGAAGGCTAGTATGTGTCTAGCATCTGTGGGGGAGCCTACTGTGGAGGCAACCAGAAATGTGTTGAAGGCCTTCCAGGCTACCTGGTAGGCTTTCAGAGTATTGTTCGATAAAGAACGGTTGATGAGCTGCGTGGCTCCTAGTAGATGCGGCTCTAGTCCAGGGTCAACTGCGACCAATGCGGGATAGGAGCTGATGCGGCATCTGCACTGGGAACCTGTAGAAAGAAGGACTGGAAATTAAAGCGGGACAGGGCGTCAGCTGCAAGGTTATATTTCCCTGGGATAAACATGCAGACAACGTTAAATTGGTGCTGTAGAGACAGCTGCACCAGCCTGCGTAGGAAGGACATCACGGAGGGAGATTTAGACCTGCCTTTATTGACAATTTCGGCTGTGGCCTGATTGTCGGTGGTGAAGCCTACCGTTTGTCCGGACCAGGTAGGGCCCCAGAGCTGGGCGGCTGCAACCATGGGGTAGAGCTCGAAGAGTGATGAGGATTGACTAAACCCCGGGATCCTAAGTATTTGAGAAGGCCAGGGTCCGGCGAACCAATGGTGGCCAAAAATTGCTGCAAACCCTGTAGAGGCTGCGGCATCTGTGACTACCTGTGGTGAGAGAGGTGAGATGCACGGGATGAAGAGAGAGATGCCATTCCAGTTGGACAGGAACTCGTCCCACATTGCCAGGTCTGCTAAAGCTGCGGTATCTAGGCAGAGGATATGATCCGGGTCTTGAGCCTGAGACAGGTAGACCAACAGACGTGAGACAAAGGAACGGCCTTGTGGAATAATGCGCATGGCATAGTTGAGCATGCCCAACAGCGACTGCAGCTGTCTCCTTGTACATCCCTGGTCCGAGTAAATTCGTGGAGTGCCGCCCTGATGCGGGTTAGTTTGTCAAGGGGCAGGCTGGCTTTCATGGAGCTGGTGTCTAAATTGACTCCAAGGAAGGTGATTGAATGTGCGGGTCCGTCCACCTTATGTTCAGCGATGGGAACATTGAGGTTCCCAAAGACGGTCCTTAATTTGTCGAGATCTCTAGGAGGTGTGCCTGGCCGTTCTATCAACAAGAAGTCATCTAGGTAGTGGATAATTTGCTGACAGCCGACCTTGTGTAAGAGAATCCACTCGAGAGACTGAGCGAATATGTCGAACAGCCACTGGCTGCTTTTGGAGCCGAACGTCAACTTCGTAGCGAAGTAATATTGATCCTTCCACTTAATCCCGTGCCAGCACCAGAGGGACGGGTGGATAGGCAACAGTTTAAAGGCGTCGGATATGTCCGCTTTGGCCAGCCACGCGCCTGTGCCTACTTTAAGGATGGCCTGAATTGCCATGTCCACGGAGGAGTATTTTAAGGAGAACTCTTCAGAAGGGATCAAGGAGTTTAAGCTGGGAATGTGAGAAGAACGAGGCGCAGACAGATCATACACTAAACGACTTTTATTGGAAAATTTGCCCTTGACAAGCCCAATAGGGCTAAATCTCCACATATTGAAGGGGGGCTGAGTGAAGGGGCCTATGATGAAGCCTCGATCCACCTCGTTCTGCAACAGCAGGTCGATGGCCTGTTCGTCAGAGGCTGCTGAGCGGAGGTTTCTGCACTCGTGGGTTTGGTGGGGTAGGGAGATGAGGCCGGTGTGGAAACCTGAGGTGAAGCCACCGATGAGGAAGGTGACTAGTGAAGGAGTGGGGTGCGTATTGAGATAGAAGCCCAGGCAAAGTACATCTATACGGCTTAGTCATGGGCCTTTGTGCGCTTTGACCTCACACAAATTTCTGGGGTGCGCCCTGTGGCATATAACGCAGATATGCAGTAGACGGCATTGGCTGTAATTGCAAGAACCATAGTTAAAGTTATTGCAGATGGCCGCACCCCCAACGGTTCGGACCGTGCGTCCAAACTTGTCCACCTGGTTCTTAGGTGCCGAGCCTGATGGGCCTAGGGCTGCGGCAGAGGTGGAGGGGAACTCTACCGGGCGACTAGCCGGTATGTTGGCGCACCAGGGAGCGGTATGGGTGGAGGATTGGCAGATGGCACACAGGGGTGAACGAAGGCCGGCAAAATGCCGGCAGAATAGTTCCGTATCCATAAGGCTCCAGTCTGTGGGTGACTGGAACTGTGCCAGTTTGGCGGCTGCTTTCGCTGAGAAGGAACGATGGTAATCGTAGAAAGCAAAGCCACCATATTTGTACCCCAGGTCCACCACCGTGTGGAGATACAAATCTAGTTCTACCCTCCTGGCAGGAGAGGCTGAGCAAACGACATCTCATAGCATTCCAAAGGCTAGGGTAAACTCGGGGATGGATAGTTTACGGTTTAGCCTGGGGTCCTTAGCTTTGAGGACTACGGATACATCCCCCCAGGTGTAAGCCTTGTTCTCTGCCAGGTCATGTACTGAAATGAGCAAGGAGGCAAGGTTAACATCCTTGCCGTCCAAGATGTCCTTCCTAATGCTGGCCGGCACCAGATGTGCTGGACAGACCACAGGACATGTGCCTTCGGTACCTGTTGGTAGTGGAGACGGGACTGAGTCCGGAACAGGGGTGGCTGTAGCTGGGAGTGTTTCTAAGAGGGTCACTCTGGTTTGAACATCCGTGACCGAGCTGGATAGAGATGAGACCATGGCATGCAGTTGGCCTATAGCCGTTGAGATGGACTGCAGAGTAGCCTGAGGCGGGGTACTAGGCCCGGCGGTAGCTGGGGGGGTAGAGAGGAGCCTAAACAGCTCTGCCTTCCTAGCTGTGGCTGGGAAGGGGATGCCCCTGCGTCTGAGCTCTGCTGTCAGCCTAGGGATAGTCCAGCCCCTGAAAGACTGTATGCTGTCGCTCACTGAAGGCGGGCGAGGTGACAGGGGGGCAGTAAGGTCTTCGCTGCCGAGCTGGGACATGGCTCCCGATGGATCGTGCCCTAGGAGTGATGTCCTATCTCTTTGGGGAAGATAGATGGACGACCGGAACCTATAGAGGATGACAAAGTCAAGACTGTTTCTCTATTTTCCAAGTGAACCCACCTGTTGCTGGGTACTAAGGCGGAAGCGAACGCGTATACACATATATACTGACGTGCCTTAGCGTACATACATATGTGTACCAGTCCGTCTCGCTGTCGCCTTTTCCACTCCTAGCCCTCTTGTTTTTTTTTGTTTTTTTTACCTGGGAGACGACGTCCAAGCTGGTGCAGGGTGGACCTACTAAACTTTGACTGACCTGGAGAGAGAAACAACAGATGACAATTGTTGAAGGAGCCTAACAAGGAAACTGACAAGCGATGTAAGCGGCTGGCTAACACAACTGAAGTGCACCGGTGAGTAGATATTTCTTCGCCACAATTTCTAAATCATCACGCCGCTATTTCCCTCATTCTTTCTGTTTTCCTTTTGGGGTTTCCGTTTTTCTTTTTTTTTTTTTTTTTGGCCGAACGCCAGGCAACCTGTGGAAAAAACGAATGAAATGTGGCTGTTCCCTCTGGGGCACGCCGAACCGTATCGATGCATCATAGATGCTACTGGATTCGGGTCGGAGCGCTATAAGTGACCGTGAGATGAAGTATGGTTGCCGTGACAGAGGCACCACTGGCAACAGAACGGACTCTGGAGCACGTACTGAAATGTGGGAAATAACCTGGGGCGAACCGGAACGAATCGGTGCATGCGATCGTGCGACTGGATTCGAACCGGAGCGCGGAATGTGACAGTGAAATGAACTGAAGGACTACTGTCATGACAGAGGCCTGGGACGGCCGGCCACAGACTGAGGCTGGAACCGACCCAGATTTCTGGAGCATGCACTGAAATGAGGCCGAAAAGCTACAAAACCTGGGACCGTCCGGACGAGACGATGCAAACGAATGCGATCGAATTCGACCCTGGCGTACTAGATGAGGATGAAATGTTTCCCATGGTAGAGCTACGACTCGGAGAGGACGCGACTCGCGACCGTCAACGAACGGGCTCTAGCGCATGTACTGAAATGAGGCCAACGCAAACTGGGACACGTCGATCAAACCTGTGCGTTTTTGATAAAGCGACTGGTATCGATTCGAACGTAATAGGTGACGTGAAATGACTCCCATGACAGGGCCCGGGTTGAAATGGTAACGAACGGGCTCTGGAGCATGTACTGAAATGAGGCCAAGCTACTTGGGATACGTCGATCGAACCTGTGCGTTTTTTTTTTTTCGAAAAATCGACTGGTATTGATTCGAACGTAGTAGGTGACGTGAAATGATCCCCCATGACAGAGACCCGGACGGTTAGAACGAGCGGGCTCTGGAGCATGTACCGAAATGAGGCCGAGTACCTAGGGGCACACCGGGACGAATCGGCGCATTAGCTGATGCAACTGGATTCGAATCGGAGCGTAGTAAGTGACAGGTGAAATGAAGAAATGGCCTACGTGAGCCAGCTTGTGGCAGAGGCACGAGTCGTTGTGCCGTAAGATACGACTGGCAACGATATGACTGCGGAACACGACAAACAAGTTTATACCACCAGCTACTAACATAGTATTACAAGCAATATCTACCGAACGACGCCCGTGAAATGAAGGGCGTATGCGGACATGTGCGTTTTGAGTGATAACAACCCGGTATCATCACGAACGATATGAAATTTTTCAGGGTTTTACGACACTCAAACAAAATAGAAATGAAGGTCAATCGAGACCCCTACCTGCGGCAGTCGAGCCAGCGAGATTGTACAAAACCGGACGGTACACGAGAACTACGAGACTTCCTAGAAGGGAGACGTTTGTCCGAATGGTAATCAATGGTGATCAACACGAGCTGTCGGCCTAGTGACGTGGTATTGCGCACCGGAAACCGACAACTACCACAGGCGAACGGGCTGGTTAAATACCCCCTGGGCTCCTCCCATAAATTCAGGCCACCATACTGGCCTTCTTACATATATATAATATATTAATCATAACATTTCCTTGCGCCATCTACTACTACGAGATGCTTATGCTGGCCCATACCCTTGTGTACACCTTATAATGAAGCCCCTGGATCCCACACAATTGTCTAAAGGGTTTTATTCCACTTCAAAGTATGAATACTACTCACATGAATAAAAACAGTACTAGCTTTTTATGCATGACAATCCCAAGATGCATTATAGAGGTTCCAAACAATGTTTCACAAAAATGACTGGTCCACATAGGTATGGCAATGTCACGTCCCAATGTCACTATACAGTATATGGCAGACAGCAGTAGGGAAGTAGTCAGAAAGAGAAGCCAGAGATCCTTGATACTTAATCCATTTAAAATGCACTCAATTTGCTGGGATTAATTTCTCACCTGTGAATATTTTAACCTAAAAAAACAACAAAAAAAAACAACATATTCAATGTAGTCTGACAACAGCTTTCCATGTATTTCCAAATATTTTATTGAGAAAAAGATGAATACAGTACAGGCAATAGTGCGGTAAGTACTTGCTTTCAACAGGATTGGTACAGCAAGAATGAGGCCTGGAAATAACCATGCAGGATTAAGTAACAAATAATGTTTGGTGTGGGCCAACAGCTTTATTACCTGTTAATTATGACATTCATTTTCCACGTCCTTTAACAGACCAAGTTGTCCATCAAAAATAATTTATCAGGGCTAGGACAAACCATATAGAACTGTTAGGGGTATAGACTATGGTCAACTTTTATTCATATCGTTTAAACTTAAAAAGAAAAAAAAAAAGTTGCTGTAACTGCATAAAAAGTGTTACCTGGAGTTTTCCATAGGGTGACAACACTGTTGCAATTTCATTGCAGAATAAACAATGCTGTGTCATCATAACAGGAAAAGGAAAAATGCATCTGTTGACAAGATATACAATCTATGTTACGGAGATCTATTCTTGCACTTTAAACACAATTAAACCATACCTAAATTTTTGTTGATAATTCCATTAGATATGACTTGGAGTGCTTAGTTAGATCTTCCAGGTGCTGCCATTTTCTATTTACACTCAAAAAAACTGATGCTCTGTAAGAATTTTACCAATCTTTGCTAATATTTGTTGTGTTTGATACTTTTTGTATACCTGTATATGTTAAAGAAACTATTTACAGTATATATGGGTATAGAATTATAGAAGAGTATATTCTGCTACTGCGTGGCATGTTTGTTATTTTTCTAATTTGACAAGTAATTTGCTGTAAATTCTTCTTTCATGATGCACTAAGTTAAATTTGCTACTTGCATGGGACAGTAGGCAGAACACATACATCCTTTTAACTTATATATAAATAATATAACTCTGGACTCAGTTTTTCTTTGTGGATTCAATTGACCGCGGCTTTTTATTATAGGTATTACAATTTTATTAAGAGCATATAATGTAATACCAGTTTTTTAATTATACCAGCAGCATATTTAGCTCAGCTATTTCAAGCTCAAGCTAATAAACATTACAAACTCAACTTAAAAATTTCATAAGAAATGGACAAAAACCTCATAACTCAAGCCGCGACAAGGGAGGGAGGTTGGGAAGTGTTTCTTCTTGAATCCTAGACAACTGCTTCCAGTAATGGCACATTTTCTTTTCTTTTAATAGATACTGACTTTTGCGAGGACCACTAAAAAACACTTTTACTCAATCATAGTGTCAGGGCTGGCTTAGCCCTTTCTTCTCTGGGCTGGTTGCTCAGCTGTCGGCTAATTGCCGGCTCTCTTCTCTCTCCACAGTTACCAGCTGTTCCTGATCATGCTTGTCTGACCTGCCTACTTAAAGCTGTCCAGCTCACTTCACCTAGGCCTTCGCCTTGGTCACATCACAAGAAACCATCTTCTGCAGTTCTGTTTAAAGACTGGCTTGCTGACATCCCTTCTGGCTCCTTATCCTGCTTGATGTTGCTCTACTTGGATCCCTGACTTCTGGCCTGGCTGATTACCTGATCTGGTTATTGAACTCTGGCCTTGCTACCTACTCGATCCGGTTACCGGACTCTGGCTATGCTTTGACTACGCTTTTTCTATTTACCTTTTTATTTTTATTTAATAAACAAGTGTGATTTAATTGTACTTCTGTCTCAGTCTTGTTCATGGTTTCTGATACACAGGTAAGGACAATTGACATCTAAATAAAAAGTGTGTATTTTTTTTTTGTTAAACTACTGTGGATGAGGGGACATTTTGCCCCACCTTCCACTTTCAATCCACCAAGGATTTGATTAAATCACTTTTATAAACGTATAGTTTCTCTTGTATTAGAACTTTGTCCTTAATAGGGATGAGCTTCGTGTTCGAGTCGAACATACGTTCGACTCGAACATCGGCTGTTCGCCCGTTCGGCGAATTCCGAACATTATGGGCCGTTCGCGCCAAATTCGTGTGGCGCTCATGGCCCACAATGCACTGCGCCATCGCAGTGTATTGCTGGCTCATGATTGGCCAAGCATGCACTGTGACCCCGCATGCTTGGCCAATCACAGCGCCGGCAGCGAGGAGAGCCATGATTGGCCACAGGCAGGATGCCTGTTGCCAATCATAGCTCAGGCTGTGTAGTACACCCCCACACTATATAAGGCCGCCAGCGCGGCGGCCTTGTGTAGTGTGTTGGCGTCTGTAGGAGTTAGTGGGTGTTCTGTGTACCTTCAACACAGTATACACTGATCGTTATCGGCCGAATTTTCGTTCTTGCTCTTCTGTAGTGGTTGTTGTCTGCGTGCCCTGACCGCAGTATACACCGCTATATTCACCTATATAGCTAGCTATATTTCTCTTTTTTAATAGAGCTTGCAGTCAGTGGTAGGAGATTGTGCGTGCTGTCTGCGTGCTCTGAACCCAGTATACACCGCTATATCCACCTATATAGCTAACTATCTTGCTCGTTTTAAATAGAGCTTGTAGTCACTGGTAGGAGATTGTGCGTGCTGTCTGCGTGCTCTGAACCCAGTATAAACCGCTATATCCACCTATATAGCTAACTATCTTGCTCGTTTTAAATAGAGCTTGCAGTCAGTGGTAGGAGATTGTGCGTGCTGTCTGCGTGCTCTGAACCCAGTATACACCGCTATATCCATCTATATAGCTAGCTATCTTGCTCGTTTTAAATAGAGCTTGCAGTCAGTGGTAGGAGATTGTGCGTGCTGTCTGCGAGCTCTGAACCCAGTATACACCACTATATCCACCTATATAGCTAACTATCTTGCTCGTTTTAAATAGAGCTTGCAGTCAGTGGTAGTAGATTGTGCGCGCTGTCTGTGTGCTCTGAACCCAGTATACACCGCTATATCCACCTATATAGCTAACTATCTTGCTAGTTTTAAATAGAGCTTGCAGTCAGTGGTAGGAGATTGTGCATGCTGTCTGCGTGCTCGGAACCCAGTATACACCGCTATATCCATCTATATAGCTAGCTATCTTGCTCGTTTTAAATAGAGCTTGCAGTCAGTGGTAGGAGATTGTGCGTGCTGTCTGCGTGCTCTGAACCCAGTACACACCGCTATATCCACCTACATAGCTCTTCTCTAATTGAGCCATCTGCCATCTGCAGGAGTTAGTGGATGTTGTGTGTGCCTCCAGCACAATATACACTACCCAATTGCTGGTTTTCCCAACTCCATAGTTACATAGTTACATAGTTACATACCGTATATACTCGAGTATAAGCCGAGATTTTCAGCCTCTTTTTTGAGGCTGAAAGTGCCCCCCTCGGCTTATACTCGAGTCATCGCTGTCTGCCCGCTCGATCAGCGTGTCGAGCAGACAGACAGCGGCCATTCTATAATTCAAAAGCTCCGCCTTCGCCTGTGATAGGCGGAACACTGAATTTCCCAGCAGCCTGTGTTCCGCCTATCACGGACATCGTATCATCCTCGTACTACGGACGAGGATGATACGATGTACGTGATAGGCGGAACACAGGCTGCTGGGAAATTCAGTGTTCCGCCTATCACAGGCGAAGGCGGCGGCGCAGCTTTTGAATTTTACAATGGCCGCCGAGGCGCCGACGAAGAGGGCACGGGACGGAGGCAAGGCAAGGCACGGCACGGGACGGGACGGGACGGGACGGCGGCAAGGCACGGCGGCAAGGCACGGCGGCAAGGCACGGCGGCAAGGCACGGAGGCAAGGCACGGAGGCAAGGAGGCAAGGCACGGGACGGAGGCTCGGGACAAAGGCTCGGGACACAGGTAGGCTGGACACACACACACACACACACACACACACACACACACACACACACACACACACACACATGGATGGATACACACACACACAGGGATGGATGGATGGATGGAGACACACACACACAGGGATGGATGGATGGATGGATGGAGACACACACACACAGGGATGGACGGACACACAGGGATGGACGGACACACAGGGATGGACAGGCATGTCTCACCCTCGGCTTATACACGAGTCAATAAGTTTGCCAGTTTTTTTGGGGGTAAATTGGGGGCCTCGGCTTATATTCGGGTCGGCCTATACTCGAGTATATACGGTAGTTAGTCAGGTTGAAAAAAAGACACAAGTCCATCCAGTTCAACCAAAAAAAAAAAAAAATTATATATACACACACACACATATATATACATATATACATACACATACATACAATAAATATACCAGCCCATATACCCAATTCTATACCCACAGTTGATCCAGAGGAAGGCAAAAAACCCCAGCAGTGCATGATCCAATTTGCTAAAGCAGGGGAAAAAATTCCTTCCTGATCCCCCGAGAGGCAATCGGATTTTCCCCGGATCAACTTTACCTATAAATTTTAGTACCCAGTTATATTACGTACACTTAGGAAATAATCCAGGCCTTTCTTAAAGCAATCCACTGAGCTGGCCATAACCACCTATGCAGGGAGTCTATTCCACATTTTCACAGCTCTTACTGTGAAGTAACCTTTCCGTATTTGGAGATGAAATCTCTTCTCCTCTAGATGCAGAGTGCCCCCTTGTCCTCTTTGTTGACTTTAAAGTGAATAACTCGACACCAAGTTCCCTATATGGACCCCTTATATATTTGTACATGTTGATCAAATCCCCCCTTAATCTCCTCTTATCAAGAGTGAATAAATTCAGTTCCTCTAATCTTCCCTTATAGCTGAGTTCCTCCATGCCTCTTATCAGTTTGGTTGCCCTTCTCTGCACTTTCTCCAGTTCCCTGATATCCTTTTTGAGAACTGGTGCCCAAAACTGAACGGCATATTCCAGATGAGGTCTTACTAATGATTTGAACAGGGGCAAAATGATATCTCTCTCTCTGGAGTACATACCTCTCTTAATACAGGAAAGGACTTTGCTCGCTTTGGAAACCGCAGCTTGGCATTGCATGCTATTATTGAGCTTATGATCTACCAAAACCCCCAGATCCTTCTCCACTATGGATTCCCCCAGTTGTGCTCCCCCTAGCATGTAGGATGCATGCATATTCTTAGCCCCCAAGTGCATAACCTTACATTTCTCAACATTAAACCTCATCTGCCACATAGTCGCCCAATTAGACAGAGAATTGAGGTCGGCTTGTAAATTGGTGACATCCTGTAAGGACGTTATTGCACTGCATAGCTTGGTGTCATCTGCAAAGATGGAAATGTTAGTCTTGATCCCAGACCCAATATAATTTATAAAGATATTAAAAAGCAAGGGTCCCAGCACTGAACCTTGGGGTACACCACTCATAACCTTAGACCATTCAGAGTACGAATCATTAACCACTACTCTCTGAATTCTGTCTTTTAGCCAGTTTTCTATCCATCTACAAACTGATGTTTCCAAACCTGTAGACTTTACCTTACACATGAGCCGTGTGTGCGGAACTGTATCGAACGCTTTTGCAAAATCCAAATATATCACGTCCACCGCCACCCCTCTGTCCAAGGTTTTACTTACCACCTCATAAAAAGAAATCAGGTTATTCTGACAACTTCTGTCTTTCATGAATCCATGCTGTCTGTTGCTCAAAATATTTTTTTCCTGCAAGAACTCGTCTATGTGGTCTTTTATTAATCCCTCCAGTATCTTCCCAACTATAGAAGTTAAACTAACGGGTTTATAATTACTTGGTAAAGACTTTGTTCCCTTTTTAAATATAGGCACCACATTGGCCCTGCGCCAATCCAGTGGTACTATTCCTGTCATTAATGAGTCCCTAAAAATTAGATACAATGGCTATGAAATTACAGAGCTCAATTCTTTTAGGATCCGTGGGTGGATGCCATCAGGTCCAGGTGCTTTATCCACTTTTATTCTGTCCAAATATTTCTGGACCATATCACTTATGAGCCATTACCATGTATGGAAGGCCAGCAAGGAGAGGCAGACAGGTGTGAGCCGATAAAAGAGGGCAAGCAGGCTCTGTGTCTAGAGACAACAGTGCTGGTCGTGGACGCGGTGCATCGTCATCATCAGCACGTGGCCATGGGACACGCTTGTCCTTCTTTTCAGCAGCTGGACATGTTGAGCCGCAACATGCCAACGACTTGGTAGAGTGGATGACCAAGCCCTCTTCATCCTCCTCATCCTCTCTCACCCAGGCTCAGGGTACTAGCAAAGCAGCTGCCAATGCATCGTCTTCCCTCCTCTCAATGTCATCATCAGTGACTCCTTCCCTAGACCCACCACGTCCTCCTGAGGAGTCTCCTGAACTCTTTGAGCACAGTGTTGGGTACATGCTCCAGGAGGATGCCCAGTGTTTTGTAGGCTCTGATGATGATACTCAGCTAGAGGAAGGCAGTAGCGTGAATGCAGAGAGAGGGGATGCTCAAGAAGGATAGCAATCTGGCAGTCATGTTCCACAAGCTGCAGCATACTGCCAGGTTTGCTCCAGCGATGAAGAGGGAGGGGATGATGAGGGCACTGACCCCACGTGGGTGCCTGGTAGGAGAGAGGAGGAGGAGGAGGAGGAGGCACATGTCCAATGAGGCAGGATGCCCTCCGGGGGCCAGCTTAGGGGCAGCACACCGACTGATTCACACCGCAGAGCTCCGCCTGTGCAGGGCGCTGCCTCTGTGCGTTATTCTAAAAGTTCTTTGGTGTGGGCCTTTTTTGAGACGAGTGCATCAGATCGCACCATTTGCAACATATGTCTCAAGCGTATCTCGCGTGGCCAAAACATCAGCCGCTTGGGCACCACATGCTTGACCAGACATATGTTGACCTGCCATGCAGCTCGTTGGCAAGCGTACCTCAAAGACCCACACCAAAGAACAAAGCGGACCGCTCCTTGCTCCTCATCAGCTGGGATCTCCAACCCCACTAGACCTTCAGTTCTCTCTGAAACCTGCTCTGAGTGGAATGAAGGTGTACAATTAGGTGTGTCACAGCCAAGTGCTTCCGGGCACTCTGCTAGCAGTACACCCACATCCGATTATAGCAGGCAAATGTCCCTGCCCCAGCTGCTGGAACGGCGAAAGAAGTTCACTCCCAGCCATCCACATGCCCAGCGGTTGAATGCTAGCTTGGCTAAATTGCTAGCACTTCAACTGCTGCCTTTTCAGTTGGTAGACTCGGCCCCCTTCCGTGAGTTTGTACAATGTGCGGTTCCTCAGTGGCAGGTCGCCAAACGGCACTTTTTCTCACGGAAGCGATTCCGGCTCTCTACCGGCATGTGGAAGGCAATGTCCTTGCCTCGCTGGACAGGGCGGTCAGCGGTAAGGTGCATATTACCCCTGACTCATGGTTCAGCAGGCATGGACAGGGACGTTACCTGTCTTTCACGGCCCATTGGGTCACTCTTCTGGCAGCTGGGAAGGATGCAGGACAAGGTGCAGTAGTGTTGGAGGTTGTTCCGCCACCACGCCTCCAAAATGCTACTATTGGTTGTGACACACCTCTCTCCTCCACCCCTCCTCTTCTTCTTCCTCCATGGCCTCTTCCAGTGCTCTGTCCTCAGAACCAGCGGTGCTCCGTAGGCTTTCCAGGGGCTACGCAAGTACGCAGGCAAAACGATGCCATGCCGTGCTTGCGCTGGTTTGTTTGGGGGACAGGAGCCACACTGGGGCGAATGTTTTGTCAACTCTGCAGGGGCAGGCCAAGAGGTGGTTGACGCCACGCCAGCTTAAGCCAGGAATGATGGTTTGCGACAATGGCACCAACCTCCTTTCCGCCCTCCGACAGGGACAACTGACCCATGTGCCCTGTGTGGCTCACGTCCTTAATCTGGTGGTTCAGCGGTTCTTGGGCAGGTACCTGGGCTTACAGGATGTCCTGAAGCAGGCCAGGAAAGTCTGTGTGCATTTCCGCTGATCATTTAATGCCTGTGCTCGGCTGGCTGAGCTCCAAAAGGAGTTGAACCTGCCCAAGAACCGCCTTATATGTGACATGCCCACCAGGTGGAACTCAACGTTGGCCATGCTGCAGCGGCTGCACACGCAGCAGAGGGCCATCAATGAGTACCTGTGCGACTACGGCACCAGGACAGGGTCAGGTGAGCTCGGTTTTTTCTCACCACGCCAGTGGGGCATGATCAGGGATGCATGCACTGTCCTGTCACCGTTTGAGGAGGCCACAAGGAAGGTGACCAGTGACAGTGCATGCATCAGTGATGCTGTACCTCTTGTCCACCTCTTGGAGCATACGCTGCGTGGAATAATGGACAGGGCACTTGAGGCAGAACAGAGGCAGAAAGAGGAGGACTTCCTTGCCTCTCAAGGCCCCCTTTATCCAGACAGTGTTCCTGCTGTGCCACCCATCACACAGGAAGAGGATGAGGAGGAGGATTGTGTCAGCATGGAGGTAGAGGCTGGCACTCAGCATCAGCAGCAGCAGCAGTCTTGTAAGGATGATTTACAGTCCCAAGAAACCCGTGGACTTGTACGTGGCTGGGAGGAGGTAGCTGCGGATCATGTTGTCCTTAGTGACCCAGAGGACTCTGGACCCAATGCCTCAGCTAACCTACGCTGCATGGCCTCCCTGATCCTGCAAAGCCTGCGGAAGGATCCTCGTATTTTTTGGATCAAGGAGAGGGACCATTACTGGTTGGCCACTCTCCTTGATCCACGGTACAAGGGTAAGGTTGCCGACCTTATCTTGCCATCGCAGAGGGAGCAGAGAATGAGACATCTCCGGGAGGCCTTGCAGAAAGGTCTGTGCAATGCGTTCCCAGAGACTGGGAGGTTACAAACTCCTGGTCATGGACAACGTGTTGCTGAGGCAATTTTTTAGTCCGCAGCCCCAAAGTATGATCGGTTCCAGCAACCATCGCCAGCGTCTGATTTACATGGTGCAGGAATGCCTAGGGGCAAGGTCAGACTTGGACACCTTTCCAACTGAAAATCCTCTGGCTTACTGGGTCTTGAGGATGGATGACTGGCCAGAGCTTGCACAGTATGCAATTGAGCTACTGGCCTGTCCTGCATCCAGCGTTCTTTCGGAACGCACCTTCAGTGCTGCTGGTGGCTTTGTTACTGATCACAGGGTGCGCCTGTCCACCGAATCAGTTGATCGACTGACCTTCATCAAGATGAATCAGTCTTGGATCACCCACAGCTACCAAGCACCTGAAGCTGATGTAACCGAATATTTTTTTTTGAAATATCACATCCCTTCAAGACTGCCTATGCTGATGCTGAGTGACTGTCCTGTTATGTTGATTGTCTATCCTCTTCCTCCTCCACTGATATGTTGGAAGAACATTTCTGGCTCTGGGTGATGCCATCAGCCCAATTTTTCTGCCCCTGTTTAACAGGGGCGTTTAATTACAATTTTTGATGCAATGCTTTGCAGCAGGGCTAATTCCTGCACTAAAACTAGAGTATATGGGAGAGGTTGCAGTGTCGTGGCACCAGCACCAGTGCCTAAGGCCCAATTTTTCTGCCCCTGTTTAACAGGGGCGTTTAATTACAATTTTTGATGCAACGCTTTGCAGCAGGGCTAATTCCTGCAATAAAACTAGAGTATATGGGAGAGGTTGCAGTGTCATGGCACCAGCACCAGTGCCTAAGGCCCAATTTTTCTGCCCCTGTTTAACAGGGGCGTTTAATTACAATTTTTTATGCAATGCTTTGCAGCAGGGCTAATTCCTGCACTAAAACTAGAGTATATGGGAGAAGTTGCAGTGTCGTGGCACCAGCACCAGTGCCTAAGGCCCAATTTTTCTGCCCCTGTTTAACAGGGGCGTTTAAGTACAATTTTTGATGCAATGCTTTGTAGCAGGGCTCATTCCTGCACTACAACTAGAGTATATGGGAGAGGTTGCAGTGTGGTGGCACCAGCACCAGTGCCTAAGGCCCAATTTTTCTGCCCCTGTTTAACAGGGACATGTAATTACAATTCTTGATATAATATTTCACAGGAGGGCCCGTTCCTGTGCCCACCCAGAGTAACTGTGAGGACTTATAGTGTTGTGGCACCAGCACCACAACCACCAAAGGTCAATTTTTCTACCACTGTTCAACAATGGCATGTAATTACAATTCTTGATATAATCGTTCACAGCAGGGCGCTCCAACGCCCAGCAAGAGTCACTTTGAGGGCTTACAATGTTGTGGCAAAACCAACACCTTGTTCCGCCATTTCTGCAGAGCATATAGGGCAGGCCCCTACTTTCAAACATCCAACTTACAAACATCTCCTACTTGCAAACGGAAGAAGACAACAGCAAGTGAGATGAAAAAAGACGGACTGCAAAACAAATTATACAGGGGTGATAACCCTTCCCTATGTTTTCCAAAAAGCTTAAAAATCGTTTTTGTGACTGAAGCTACACTTTAAAAATGTACCAGTTGAAAATTACAAACAGATTCAACTTAACACAACAAATCTACACAGTCCCTGTCTTGTTTGCACCGCCTGTATACTGCTGTTCTGAGTATATAGGGCCTGGGGGCCACGCGTATTTCCTTTTTTTAATATGGGTACGGGGTTCTCCTTGATATGCGTACAAGACCCAAAGGGGCTGGTAATGGGCAGGGAGGGCTATCCATGCCATTTTTCTCAATAATTTTCAACCATATTGCAGGAACCAGATATAACATTAAAACCGCAAGCAGTTTTAAATGACGTTATTTCCGTTAAATGTCATTTTGTGCAGGGACTGTTGTAAACACGGGAAACATGTGGCACTTCACAGGCATACTATAGACACCGCCCAGACATGATATTTAAAGGAATATTTCACTTTTTTTTTTCACTTTAATCGTCATTAAAATCAGTGCTCCCGCCAAAACGGCAGTTTTTAAAACTTTTTTTTGCATTGACCCATGTCCCCTAACCCTTTTTAGGACAGTATCTTGCATATTAGCAGTTAAAATTAGTGCTTTTAATTTCGAACGTTCGAGTCCCATAGACTTCAATTGGGTTCTAACGTTCATACGAATTTGCGGTCCGTTCGAAAAGTTCTGGTGCGAACCGAATTGGGTGTTCGGCTCATCCCTAGTCCTTAATCTGTTTCTTAATCTGTTTCTTTAATAGTACATCATTGAACACAGCGCCATAGTAATTACTATGTGGGTTATAGTCCACCTTCAGGTGCTGGACATTGGCACACCCTAAACAGAAAGTTTCCTCCCTATTTAACCCCTCCCATACCGGGACCGTCTGTTTTTTCACCAGTGTCTAAGGTGTTGGTCACGAGTAAAGATATGCTGTACTGGGCTCCACTGGAGCAATTTTTACTGGGGCCAGCTATACAGCCAGATCCATCCAAAGTGTCTTTTAGGCCACATTGAAGGGTGCCGGGCCTCGTATCCGAAGAAACAAGATTTTGCTTGTAAACGCTTCCCCCCGGGATCCAGTACTTTTGGTATTAAGGCCATAAACTTTTACTGGCGGGGTTCTATTACAGATCCAGGATTGTGGGTTCCCCAAGAGTCCCCAGTTCCTGAAGGTTTGTTAACGGAACCCACCGTGAAGGGTGAAGATTGGGTCTGTTGGTTTCACCACAGAAAACCCTACAGCGGGAATAGTAAGTGGAGTTTTCTAAGGAATTTTTAAATTTAAAGTAAATCTAGTCATGACTAAGGCTGCGTACACACGGGCGGATTGTCTGCCCAACTAAGTTCGGCAGACAATCCGACAGACAGTCCGTTCAAAATTTGCATGAACGGACTTGACCACACACGATGAGCAGACAGTCCGCTGAAAGCGTGCGTGATGACGTGTACAGCACGTACCACGGGACTAGAACACGTCCTATACACTGCAATGCAACCTTCGGCCGTGTAAACCCTTTCTGAGCATGCACCATACTTAGTCCGTCCAACTTGCCTACACACGAGCGGACTGTCCGCTGAAACCAAGTTTGGACGGACAAAACCAAGTTTGAACGGACTGTCTTACGGAAATTTCGTAAGACTTTGTTCGTCAGACTGTCCGCTGAAAAAGTCCGCTGAAGCCCACACACGAGCGGATTGTCCGCTGAAACACTGTTCAGCGGACTAAGTTGGGCAGACAGTCCGCCCATGTGTACGCGGCCTAAGTGTCACCACTGCGGGCTGTATGGAGCACATACCTTCTCATGCTTTGCTCAGAGTCGTGCTGTGTCACAGAAGCAGCTGACTTTTTTCCTCTGGCTAGAAGGTAGACCTCCGGTAAGTTTGAGGGGTTTTGCTTTCTCCAGACACCCCCACCTGGGCTGAACTCTTCCCTCTTCAATAGGCTAAATATAAGGGAGAACTAAAAACAATCAGCAATGGCATTTTATTTCCCCATCCCTACTCGGCGGCGGCTTCCAGGTCTCCTCCATGCCATCCCTCTCTCACTCACAAGCCAATCCCATAAGATCGGAGGCCCGTGCTTGCGCGTAAAAACTATTTTTTTGAAAGAGAAAGGAGGGGGGCACGATGCGATGTGGGGGTGGGGCTTAGCGTGGCTTTGGCATCCTCCAACCCATGAGTGTGTTTAAAACAAAACAAAAAGTTTAGTGACTTTAATCGCATTCCAGTGTGGTTCAAAATGTGACTGGTTCTCTTTCATTACCCAGGACCCTCCAACTGAGGAACTATAGGCAGGAGAAGATGAATTCCCCTCAGGGGACTGTGGGGAGGCTGATGATTCCTCTTCTGAGGTGTCAAATGCGGGAGAATCAGGTGTTTCAATTTTAAGATTAATGGTGCAATTTCTTGCTGAATGGTCCCCTCCACATTTATGTACCCTTAACTGAATGTTTCGGTTCGCTAAAGCCTCCTCAAGCATGCCTTTTCCTGTCCATTCATTGTTGGAAAAGATTTTTTGTATCTGAGAGGATCACCTAGATAAGCATTATTTTCCCTCCAAAAAAGTTTGACTTAAAGTTATATGTGCGCATCTGTGAAAACGATATCAGGAAATCACATAAAGTGCAAAGTGAATAATCTTATATAGATTAAAAATACATTTTTGAAAATATACTAAATCGTGCTAATAAAAATCACATGTGGAAATCAGCATATAGCATTAAAAGAAATTAAAAAAATTTGAAAAACAGTCTGTGCAATTAGTAAATAGCTGCTTCCGTGTAGTCAAGTGATGAAATCGCAAAGTGCTGGAAAAAGGGGATGCAGGCAGCACCACCACCCTTAGGAATGAGGCTTACTGGAATTTACAGACATGAAAAGGCATATACCTCTCAATTCACGATTAGCTTTAAGGTAGATACAACGGGTCCCTGCTTCAAAAGTTATAAATATCCTATTTTTGCTCTCAATGACATTCAAATAAGGCCTTTAGGTCAGAATGGCAAATGCTGTGTTTTTGATGTGTATATTCCTCTCTTTTAAATTAGAATAATATTGTGGGCACTTAAAGGCTATTATTTAAATATTAATAACATATGGAGTGGCTATCAAGTATGATTGCCCAAATGTATTTGAAGAAATTTGTTTGCCAATGTGTGTAACTATATCATTTAAAATTTCAAAGAGTCTATTGGTAAAAATATAATTAAATAAATCCATATTAATATAAAGGAAAATAATTTAAGGTATTTTAAAATAGATTTGATTTGCCTTGAACAGCTTTTACTTTTCTTTGACTAAACTGCACTTCCCTCTTCCTTGTGCATTGGTAATTCGTAAAGATGGGCTTCAGGCTGAGAGCAGATTTGAGGAGTCCACTATGTGTCCCCCAGGGCCTTGGCCTATGTATAGGTCAATGCCACACATTGTGATCGGAGTATATTGTGGGGAGCAAGTTGTCAAATTTGCAAGCTGATTAATACTTTTTTGAGGTGGGAAGATGGATGGCTATAATTAATCACCTTATCTTAAACATGGAATAGGAAGCAAGGCTTAAATATTTTAAATATACAAATAGTCAGCACAAGTTTAGTTTCTGTTTAAACTTCACTTTCAGAAGTTACCTGTGGCTGAATTAGAAGGATTTATGATCTGTCACTTTGTGTATTTGGATATCATCAGCAAAGCATGAAATTTGACTAGAATCAACACTAGCTAGAATCTTCTGCTGATGTCAATTTAATTAATTCCAGAAATGACAACAAGTTTTTTTTCTTTTTTTTGTGGGCTAAATGCTTTTTGGACCTTTTATGATATTTTTGAGAGTAATGACCGTACATCTCTAGAATTAAATATGTAAATAAGACCATACTGTTATAAAAAGGGAGCACAGCATAAGGGTTGCCCTAATAACTACAACAAGGTATGAGACTCCTGGTGTTCATCCACTCTTACTATTGCCAAGGGTTGCAGAGTGACTGGACTTCATATTCATATGTATAAAGTGTACTGCTGGCCTCTGTCCATGCAGCTGTAAATATGATATGCAATCGTGTACTGAATTGTTTATTCTTTGTTCTAATGTTGAGCATATTGATCATTGTATCAACATGTATTTCTTTTTTTACACCTTGTCAATAAAAAGAGTTTACAAAGGGAAAGGGGAGGACCAACATGGACTACAAAAGCAGTGAGGAAATGTCCTGCAATATGATAATGGGGAGCATATGCTGACGCATCACAATGACCAATCATACTGAAAGAGTAGACATATTCTGTCAGGAATGCTTAGAGGCAAGGCATGGACTATTGCACTAGAGGGGTGTACTTGACAGGGTTGAATATTGAATGAGGAAGAGAAAAAGAGGATAGGGCGGTAGCATAGAGAGAGAGAGGGAGAGGAAAAAAATGGTGGGTAGGAGAGAGAGCGAGGGGGGGTAGGAGTCATGAGAAGGGGATGAAAGAGGAGGGTATAGAATAAAACAAAAAAAAGGTGTCAGAATAGAAGATGGGCACTCCCACCCCTGCAGCAGGGCAGCCAGCGGAACAACTGGTTAACCCCTGTAGGGTTTAAGGGTAAAAGAAGCTGTTTTAGCTTAAAAAATTTTTACCAGTTGCTGCAGCTGTATACACCTCATAAGTGTAAAATATATGTTTTTTTCTTTTTTCTTGTGTTGTCTTTGCATAATAATTGGTGTAATTTATATTATTAGAGATGGTTTAATAAATTAACCAACTCAGCCGCGGAAAATGTTCCCCCTTAATGACCAGGCAATTTTTTGCAATACGGCACTGTATCTCTTTAACTGACAATTGCACGGTGGTGCAACGCTGTACCAAAATAACATTGGAATCCTTTTTTTCCCACAAATAGAGCTTTCTTTTGGGGACATTTGATCACCTCTGCAGTTTTTTTTTTTTTTTTGCGATTTAAACAAAAAAAGACAGACAATTTAAAAAAAATATATATATTTTTTACTTTTTTACTATCATAAATATCCCCAACTTTTTTTTCCTCATCAGTTTAGGCCAATATGAATTCTACATATTTTTGCTAAAAAAAAAAAAAAATCTGAATAAGCGCATATTGATTGATTTGCTCAAAAGTTATAGTGTCTACAAAATAGGGGATAGATTTACGGCATTTTTATTATTATTTTTTTTTTTTACTAGCAATGGCGGTGATCATCGATTTTTAACGGGACTGCAGCATTGGGGTGGACAGATCGAACACCTTTGACACATTTTTGGGACCATTGACAGTTATACAGCAATCAGAGCTAAAAATAGCCTCTGATTACTGTATAAATGTCACTGGCAGGGAAGGGGTTAATACTAGGGGGTGACCAAGCGGATAAATGTGTTCCCTCATGAGTGCTTCTAAATGTGTGGGGATGGGACTGACTGGAGGAGGAGACATATCGCTGTTCCTAATTACTAGCGCTAACCCCCGAAGGAGCAGCTAGTTTTATTTGGGTTTACCGTTACCTCTCCTGCTTGCTTCCTTGTCTTGAGGGGGTCCCATTGGAAAGTACCGTATATACTCGAGTATAAGCCGAGATTTTCAGCCTCTTTTTTGAGGCTGAAAGTGCCCCCCTCGGCTTATACTCGAGTCATCGCTGTCTGCCTGCTCGATCAGCGTGTCGAGCAGACAGACAGCGGCCATTCTATAATTCAAAAGCCGCGCCTCCGGCTCCGCCTTCGCCTGTGATAGGCGGAACACTGAATTTCCCAGCAGCCTGTGTTCCGCCTATCACGGACATCGTCTCATCCTCGTACTACGGACGAGGATGAGACGATGTCCGTGATAGGCGGAACACAGGCTGCTGGGAAATTGTGTTCCGCCTATCACAGACAGGGAGGCGCGGCATTTGAACAGGGGAATGGGCGCAGACGAAGAGCGGTGATCCTGGGACGGGACCGGACGGAGGCTCGGCTCGGGACGGGACGGGACCGGAAGGAGTCTCGGGACGGGACGGGACCGGACGGAGGCTCGGGACGGGACGGGACCGGACGGAGGCTCGGGACGGGACCGGACGGAGGCTCGGGACGGGACGGGACCGGACGGAGGCTCGGGACCGGACGGAGGCTCGGGACACAGGTAGGCTGGACACACAAGGCCACACACACACACACACACACACACACACACACACACGGATGGACACACACAGGGATGGATGGATGGATGGACACACACACAGGGATGGATGGATGGATGGACACACACACACACAGGGATGGATGGATGGATGGACACACACACAGGGATGGATGGATGGATGGACACACACACACACAGGGATGGATGGACACACACACACACAGGGATGGATGGATGGATGGACACACACACAGGGATGGACAGGCATATCTCACCCTCGGCTTATACACGAGTCAATAGGTTTCCCAGTTTTTTGGGGGTAAATTGGGGGCCTCGGCTTATACTCGGGTCGGCCTATACTCGAGTATATACGGTAGCCCAAATTATGATAGATCAGACACTTAGTGCGTTTTGAAGATTTATTTAGGGATAACACCAAAGAAAGACAGAAGACACAGTCCTTCAATAGAGGGTTAGAGGATAAAGGGGAGATCAGGCACCTAGTAATTGTGGGTTAGAGGTATTAATCAGATCCAGAGGATAAACAGCTCCACAGACTGGATCCAGCAGCCACCGGATAGGCCCCTCTCACTTGACCTAGCAGCCGATGAGATGCTCAACAAAGTCTCTGCCACAGACTTGTCAATTGAATTGAGATTTTGAGTTTTAGGAAGAACTACCATACAGTACCAGATTCTTTCAGCTGACTGGGTGATACTGTAAGGATATTGATCTGAATTGCATCCTTCAACTGAGTTTCCAGGCTCCTCCAGAGACACCAGCCTTGCGCTCGGTCCTCCACCTGAATCCTCCAGTTTTCTCGGCTTCTCCCCGCAGGTGAGACAGCACAGGACCACCCCTGGATCAGCAGGTCCCAAGACATTCCTGGGCCTACATTCTCAGTTGCAGATCCATGTGACACAGGCCCCAGGCCAGGAGGGCCATGAGGTCGGGGTAGTGGACTCCAAGACAGGGACCCGGGAACAGACCCACAAAAATGGTGTCGGTACCTTAAATACCCTCTCCCAGAATGCACAGCAGGGAAAACCACACCCACTGAACTATTTCCGAGCAAGAGGTGGCATTCAATGCATCCAGCCTGCTGCTGTTCCACACCCACTGACGGTGATAGTGACACCTACGGTCAAGTGGGAATCAGTACAACCCAGCTGGACTGGTACAAAAACCAGAACTTTTAGAGAAATTAGTCTGAGAAAAAAGTAATAGCGTCTGTCCATCAGGAGCAGGGCGCTACATATTATATATATATATATATATATACACACACGCACACAGTGTGTGTGTGTGTGTGTGTGTGCGTGTGGTGTGTAGTGTGCTATATGTATATGTGTGTGTGTGTGTGTGTGTGTGTGTGTGTGTGTATATATATATATATATATATATATATATATATATATATATATATATGTATATATAGATATGCACTGTATACATATTTAAAATATATCACCTGGAAACATAGATAAAAATACAAGCTATCTATATCACAATAATGTAAAGTGTTTAGAAAGCAAACACCTACAATTACAGGGAATATTATTGGTTTTACACATATTTTCTTTGTTTTATGGTCAGGCTAGAAAAAATAAAAGGTAAAATTATTAAATAAATATATAAAAATGTCTGATTTGATGTAAAATGGTTGTTTACAAGGTTCAATAGCCAAAACTGAAGTTTACACCAAAAGTGAATGTGTCATAGTTATACCATATGCCTTTTCAGTGAGACTAATGCCGCGTACACACGACTGAATTGTCCGGCGGACTTAGTCCGGCAAACAATCCCCCGGACTTTCTAACGAACGGACTTGGCCACACACAGACACTCCAAAAGTCTGGCGATTTCTAACGCGATGACGTACAGCACATACGACGGCACTAGAAAAAGGAAGTTCAATAGCCAGTAGCCAATAGCTTCCTTCTCGTACTTGCTTCTGAGCATGCGTCATTCTTAGTCCTCCGGACAGATTTTCCACTGAAAGCCAAGTCCGGCGGACAAATTTTAAGTCAAAACTGCTTTCTAAGTCCGCCGGACTTTACAATGAAAAAGTCCGCTGGAGCCCACACACGATCGAATTGTCCCACGTAATGCGGTCTGGCGGACTAAGTGCGCTGGACAATTTGGTCGTGTGTACGCGGCAAAAGCCAACATGAAAGCTTCCGCTGGGTTGTCTCTATAGAAAGCTAGTATTTTTTTTTTTTGTTGTGTATATGTGTATGCATGTGTGTGTGTTTGTGTATGAATGCTGTTTCTTCATATTTGATATACCTCTATACCTACAGTATAATTCTGTATTTGTAAATCCAACAAAGGCTGCACCAATAAAGATGTTTGCTTCTTTTTTAATTTAATATAAATAATACATATATAACTGTACTGATTAGTTTAATCACCACTGGCAGAATTTGTAAGCTGTGGATCATTTTTAAGAAAACATAGGTGACTATATTGAACATATTTTAATGTCATTCAAAGGAAAGTGAATCTCAAAAAGTACACTTTTTTTTAGGAAGGCAATTACTGTTTTTGTTGGTACATGTTCCCACTTCCACAATTCTTTTCTAGGGGAGGATGATGTTGTTTGCCCCCCTCACCGCTATCCGATGTCCCAAGAGGCTATAGGACCAATCTCCATGCACTGATCTTGTGCATGCACAGTGGGGAGCCAGCTTTGTTTCACCAGGAAGTCACAGCCAGGTCCCAAATTCAAGATGGTGGTGTTGGGGACTCAAAATGAGGGAGAAGAATCAATTATGGGAAGATAACACTGGAATCTATGAAATGGTAAGTACCTGATTTTTAAAAGTCAGCTAGGGACTAATAAATTTTTTTAAAAACATAGTGAAGTTCCTCATTAAACTGGTAGTAAACTCTGCTATCCCGATACTGCTTTTCATCTAGTTCGTTATACTCACTCATTACCAAACAATTCACAGTGTAATCCAGGCACAATTGCATATTACTTACAATACTTTAAAAAACTTGTATCTCCCTGAATAAGGCAGTGCCATCTTCATTATAGTTTTCACAGTCGGCTTTGAATAGCATTTCCACCCTTTAATGTTTCTCTTGCTGTAATCTCGTGAATGCACAATTATATTTTAGCCAACCCTCATTCTCCATTCGATGTTCCTATGGCATCCATGCTCCCCTTTTCATAGCCTGTCAGTCCTCTGTATGCTGTGGCTGATAGCCGCTATAGGATGCAGTATAAAGCCAATGTTTACTTCCCATGTAACGTCACATGATCACATGGGAAGTACCAGGAATCTATGAAAGACTATGCAGTTTTTATAGCCATGACGTGGGAAATCTCATTTATGGTATTCTGTCAATGACATCACACAGACAGCACACAGACTGTGCTGTCAATCAAGAGAAAGGATGCACATGCGCCAGTGACATCATTAAACAGAAAGGGGTAGATTACAAGAAAACAAACCCACCAAGGAGAAATCTACAAGCAGTGATCATAAAACCGCGTACACACGTAGCCGTATGTCCGACGTACTTAGTCTGGCGGACGTCCGCCAAACTGTCCGTCGGAATTTTCGAAACGGGCTACTTGCCCACACACGGCACTTTTTCAGCAGACTAATACGGCGTACTAAGGCCGCCGTACTAAGTCGCGGAGGAAAGTCCGCTCATTTCGAGCGCGTCTCCAGGTAGGCGGGGCCCGCGAAGGAGACGTCGCTGGCCCCGCCGCCTGGTATGGACTTAAAGGGGAACCCCCAACGCCGAAAAAAATCGGCGTGGGGGTCCCCCAAAGTCCACAACAGACCCTTGTCCGAGCACGCTACCTGGCCGGCCAGGAAAGGGGGGCGAGCGAGCTCCCCCCTCCTGAGCCGTACCAGGCCGCGTGCCCTCAACATGGGGGGGTGCCTTGGGGAAGGGGGGGCCGCGCGGTCCCCCCACCCTAAAGCACCTTGTCCCCATGTTGATGAGGACAATGGCCTCTTCCCAACAACCCTGGCCGTTGGTTGTCGGGGTCTGCGAGCGGGGGACTTATCGGAATCCGGGAGCCCCCTTTAATAAGGGGGCCCCCGGATACCGGCCCCCCACCCTATGTGAATGAGTATGGGGTACAATGTACCCCTACCCATTCACCTGTAAAATAAAAGTACAAAAAAAACACAACACACGAGATAAAATACTTTATTGCACAGCTCCGGGGGTCTTCAGTCTTCGGGGGTCTTCTCGCCGGACTCCTCCGCTATCTTCTTGTAGCTCTTTTGCTAGCGGAGGAGTCCGGCTTTCTTCCTCACCGCCGGCCTCTTCTCCCGACTTCGGGGGTCTTGTCCCCCTCTTCGGTTCTTCTGCCGGGCCACCGCGCCTTCTTATAGCTCTTTTACAGGCGGTGGCCCGGTCTTCTGTCACCGCTGCCGCCTTCCGTTCTTCTTCTTCTTCTTCTCCTTCTCCTGGAGATGTTGACTCGACGCTCTCTCCGGCCACAATGCCAGGGACGCGCTGCGCGGCCACTTATATAGGGACAAGGGGCGGTGTCACAGGGTTTTATGTCACATGGGTTGGTGTCACATGGTGACCCCGCCCCCTTACGATGTCACAGTCCCCATGTGACATCAACCCATGTGACCAACCCATGTGACATAAAGCCATGTGACACCGCCCCTTGTCCCTATATAAGTGGCTGCGCAGCGCGTCCCTGGCATTGTGGCCGGAGAGAGCGTTGAGTCAACATCTCCAGGAGAAGAAGGAGAAGAAGAAGAAGAAGAAGAAGAAGAAGAACGGAAGGTAGCAGCGGCGACAGAAGACCAGGCCACCGCCTGTAAAAGAGCTATAAGAAGGCGCGGTGGCCCGGCAGAAGAACCGAAGAGGGGGACAAGACCCCCGAAGTCGGGAGAAGAGGCCGGCGGCGAGGAAGAAAGCTGGACTCCTCCGCTAGCAAAAGAGCTACAAGAAGTTAGCGGAGGAGTCCGGCGAGAAGACCCCCGAAGACGGAAGACCCCCGGAGCTGTGCAATAAAGTATTTTATCTCGTGTGTTGTGTTTTTTTTGTACTTTTATTTTACAGGTGAATGGGTAGGGGTACATTGTACCCCATACTCATTCACATAGGGTGGGGGGCCGGTATCCGGGGGCCCCCTTATTAAAGGGGGCTCCCGGATTCCGATAAGCCCCCCGCCCGCAGACCCCGACAACCAACGGCCAGGGTTGTCGGGAAGAGGCCCTTGTCCTCATCAACATGGGGACAAGGTGCTTTGGGGTGGGGGGGGGGGCGCGGCCCCCGCTTCCCCAAGGCACCCCCCATGTTGAGGGCACACGGCCTGGTATGGCTCAGGAGGGGGGGGGGGGGCGCTCCGCTCGCTCGCCCCCCTTTCCTGGCCGGCCGGGTAGCGTGCTCGGACAAGGGTCTGTAGTGGACTTGGGGGGGACCCCCACGCCGATTTTTTTCGGCGTTGGGGGTTCCCCTTTAAGTCCATACCAGGCGGCGGGGCCAGCGACGTCTCCTTCGCAGACCCCGCCTACCTGGAGACCCGCTCGAAATGAGCGGACTTTTCTCCGGGCGGGAAAAGTCCGCTCATTTCAAAAGTACGGCGGACTGGCATACACACGGCCGGATTGTCCGCCGAAATGCGAGTACGGCGGGCAGATTGATTGCAACACGAAATTCTAAGTCCGCAGTACTGTCGGGTCAAAAAAGTATGCCGGAGGCTACACACGGGGGGATTGTTTGGCGGACTTGAGTTTGCCGGACTTTTCCACCGGATTGTTTGATCGTGTGTACGCGGCATTAGTGTGTTTTATGTTGATTACAATATTATAAAGCTGTGTGGGAGAGTTTACCACCACTTTAAAACTATAAACCATCCCAAAATAGCACAGTCTAGCAAAAAAATTTAAATAAAAAAATAAAATGGCCCTATTCAAAAGTTTGCATACTGTTAGTTCTATACTCTGCATTGCTACCCCTTTAGCATCAGTGACAGCTTGCAGTCTTTTGTGATAGTTGTAAATCAGGTCCTTTTTTCTCATGTGGCAATGCTGTTCATCATACAAAAAAAACTCTACAGATAATAGAAATTCTTTGGCTAACTAGCATGAAATGCACATTTCATAGAACTCACCAAAGTGGCTCAACTAAGCTAAGGTTAGTTGTGATGGAAGCTCTAAACCTTCACTTTTTTCTACTACAGCCACTTGTCATCCTGGAAAGTCCAAGTGTTCCCCATTTACTTCTAGGCTGGTGAATTCAGATTTTCCTCCTGTATTTTCTGTCAATAGGCTACATTTATCTTGTCATCAATTTTGACTAGATTACCTGTGCTGCTTTGGCTCAACCCCACCTCAAAAAAAAAAAAAAACCCAGCAGAAATCCACCTTCATGCTTCACATTAGAGATAAAGTGTTTCCCATAGGTCTTGGGACCTTTCTCCAAACATGGTTATGGTTATGACCATAAAGTTAAATATTCTTCTCATCACTCCAAATGATTTGGTTCCAGAAGATTTATGGCTTCTCTAGGTGCTGTTTGGTATATAGTTATCAGGCTGTTTTGTGACCACTACTGCATCATGTCATGAGTAGCTTAAACAAGCTTTCTTCATTTCCTGATAAATTATGTTAGGTCATAAAAAACTAATTTTACATGAACCTGGAGCTCCCTTCCTGAATAATTAGCATTTGAGCTTAGCTGACCATGAGGCAGGATCTCCTATTGTTACTCATGCACGAATCACAAGTGGTAGGAAGAAATCACTGTGAAGAACTTGACATGTGAACCTTCCCTGTGGGGCAGCAATGGCTAATGTAAAGCCGAGAAAACAAAGGTAACTTTAAATATAAATGGTTAATGCTGCCCAGACTTTGCAGCTCTGTGTAGGCTGAAAGTCAGCATGTATTTATGATGCTATTGGAAAGTCAGGGAGAGCTATATGTAACACTCTACTTCTGCTAAGTGCATCAAAACAAAAAATGGGAAAAGGGCTAGTTTATAAAATGAAGATGGGAACATACCTGGCAACAGTGGTGGGATGAGGTCATCTGGCACCCAAGGCCAAGATGCCAAAGTGCCTTCCCCCAAATCCCCCTTTAATTTCATTACAAAAACTAACCCAAATCTAAAATGGTAAAAAAGTAAGTTTCATTAAAAATGCCTCTATATTATTTGACTATATTTGTACTATACATCAGCAGTTCTGGATGTGCATCTGGCCAGAGGGGCAAAAGCAATGATTTGAAAAGCTCTACCCGCTGTCCTGAAGTAAAGAGGATTAATCTTATTTTTGGGATATGTGATGGAATGAGACACGTGAATACATTTTGCTTTCAGCGTTGTCACATTTTGAATGCCAATTGAGCAGTCATGCAGCACTGTACCCAAATTCAATTTTTATAATTTTTTTTTACACAAATAGAGCTTTCTTTTGGTGGTATTTAATCACTGCTGGGTTTTAAATTTTTTGCTAAAAGAACTAAAATAGGCCAGAAATTTGTGTTCTTAGTTTCTGTCAGTACATTTTGTAAACAAGTAATTTTTCTCCATTGCTGATGTACCCTAATGAGGCAGCACTGATGGCCACTGATAGGCTGCACTGATGAGGTGACACTTATGGGCACAGATGAGGCAGCACTGAAGGGCACTGATGAGGAGGCACTAATATGCCACACTAATGGGCACTGCTGATGGGCACTGATGGGCGGCACTGATGAGCAGACACTGATGGGCACTGACTGCCATCACTAATTGGTGTCGCTGATGGGCACTGATTGGTGTCACTGATGTACTGTATCAGGGCACTGAACGTCAGTGCCCTGATTACCTGTACAGGTCTCCCTGCGAGGGAATGCTGCTGATCAGCTCTCCTCACCACACACTCTGTCAGTGTGAGCAGAGGAGAGCCTATAAATTACACGTCCTTGTTTACATGTGACCGACTGTGACTGGACATAACCAATCACATGGGTAAGGAGCCAATGATGATGGCTCTTTACCGATATTGGGGCTATGCCATGTCCTGGGATGCAGGTGTGCGAGAGCAGTGGTTCTGGGGCGTAATGGCGGGATGTACTCACGTTCTGGGACGGCGTCATATGATGATATGACTTTGTCCCTGTGAGTACATCCCATTTGTCATTTTACTAGACGGTGGGTGGGAAGTGGTTAAAATTTGGCACTACAGACACGAATTAATGCAAATTAAAAAAGTTTACAAACAAATGCATTTTAAAAATTAGGGGAATTTAGGAATTATAAAAAAAAATCTAATTAGGATTCACAAGTTAATGAGGAGCTAAAATGTATTTTTTTTTTAATTCACCCACAACAGTAAATCATGAATGAAAGCTAAAATAGAACTTTCATTCACAAACATAGCTAAATGCAGGACCTGAGCTGTCAGACCGATACCTCAATCCTGTAGATTAAACAGGGTGAACTTCACTCTCCTTGTGCAATCACCGGAACTCCCCAACAGCCAGACGGCTGTCACACGGGCAGCGGAGCAGAGTGGTGCTAGTTTAATAGCACCACTCCTGTGTATTCTGCAGGACTGAACTTTCAATTTGGCAGCTCATGGAAATGTGGGTCGCACCTATCCCTCCTTCTATACCCAATTAATAAATAAATAAACACACTCACAACTTACTTGGAATATAATTGGCTGAGGCACGTTTATTGGTGTAAACTGTAAACTGTGTGTTCGCAACTTAAATCCATCCAATGATTTTATTCATAAAATTCTCACTCGTAAATAATAAATATAAACAGCTCAGTGTTCAGGACTCAAGCAAAACCATATATAAATAAACAAGTCCCCCCTTTTAACTTTGAAGGGTGACAAACCACATAAAGTGCGTGCAACAAGGGTGTGGGGGGGGGGGGGGAGAGATGGGGAGCTTGTTGCTGTAATCTGTGAGGAGATTTCCCACAGAGGATCCCTTTATATAGCCTTGCCTCGCTTCCAGAATGTGCCCACTACTCATGTGGCCTTTTTAACATTCCTGATTGGATCAATTACATTCCCTACCTATACCTCAGTGTTACCTGACCCTTTTTTCCCTGCTTGACCTAGTGTACCTTTTTCTTACAGTGACATGACTTTTTTTTTATATTTAAATAAAATTAAATATTCTATCTGTCCGGAATGCAGCCACATGTCCATGCTGTTCAGGCCATATTCTTTAGCCCTCTCAGGACATTCTTTTTTTTAATCAATAGTTTTTATTAAAGTTTACATTTTTATTAAGACAAATGACAGAAATTATGACTAAATAACACATCAGTTATAGTGTTTAGATACATAGATAATGGAATCCAAAAATAATAAAAAATATAATATAAAGAAAATCATATTAATTATCTCAATTATAATCGTGATAATAAAGATAACGATTGGGAGGTTATTAATACATCCATTGTGGAGACAATACACAAAAGTAATATAAATATTATCTTCATATATTTATACACTGCCAATTTAAGTAATTCAAAGATGATGAACCTAAATATATTCCCGAACACCCCTATGGGTGCTAAACTGTGTTCGGGATAGTAATAGTAACCTGTCATTTAATAGATACAAAACAAAGATTAAAATATTAGAGCGGGGTAAGTAATTTTTTAATTCCAATTATCTAGGAACAAAGAACTCGTGCAATGTTTTGGGGACTAGCCCATTTTAACCATGGCTGCCATATTTTATGAGTATGTTCTTTTTTGTGAGGCCGAAGAGCTAGAATTGATTCATAAATGTAGTGAGTTTGAGTCCATTCTATCACTTCTTTTATGGAAGGAGGATCAGGATTTTTCCAGTTCCTTGTTATACTGATCCTGGCTGACAGTAAAATATGTGTAAACACATTTCTAAACTGGATAGGATATCGATCAAGATCAATGGATAATAGAGCCAGTGAGGGATTTGGAGGAATGACTGTTTTGGTAATTTCAGACATAACTTGAAAGATTTGTTCCCAATACTTCCCAAGTTTAGGGCATGTCCAAAATGTATGCAACATATCACCTTTTTTGCCGCACAATCTCCAACATTTGTCGTCAAATGTGCCGTTGAATTTAGATATTTTCTCAGGAGTAAGATACCAGCGTTGAGTCAATTTAATGGATACTTCCCATAATGTAGAGCAGCATGTGGCTTTATATGTGATGTTACAAGCTTTTTCCCATTGGTCAACTGTATACATGTATCCTAAGTCTTCTTCCCATCTAATTAAAGGGATAGTCTTTGTAAACACACTTTTTTGTTGAAGAAGATTATAGAAAAGAGAGATCCTTTTTGTTGATGTATGGGGATCTTAAGGAAGGACCAAGCCGATTGGGGAACATTATAGGTCCATGATGGGAGGTTGGAAATGCAATTCTTAGTTCGGATGTAGAGGAATAAATCTGAATTTGGCAATTGAAATTTCTTTTGAAGTGTAGGAAATGGTTTGATCACCCCCATTATCAAGTAGATCAGATAGATATTTAAATCCCTTCTCTATCCATGGTGTAAATGAGGTTGTCTTCATGAAATTATGTAGAGTATTTAGCGGAATTTGGACTTTGGTAGGAAGAGGGTGTGAGGAAGTTAGATGCAGAAATCTCACCCAGGATTTAAGTGTCGCTAATATTGTTGGGGAGATGCGAGAAGGTATCTTGGCTCTAAGTGCCATGGAAGGAATCCATATTGATAGATTATTTCCTGGGATCTTAGCAGTTTCCATCTTCCCCCAAATTGTAGATGGAGGAGATAGAAACCATTCCTTAGACTGTGTAAGAACCGAGGCAAAATAATAATCTTGGAAATCCACATACCCTGTTCCCTCAGCTTGACGTTTCTTCACTAAGTTTGAATGAGCACATCTAGATTTTTTACCCTGCCAGATGAATCTAGAAAACAGAGTCTGAAGGGATTGGAAATATTTTAATGGAATTGGAATCGGGAGAGTTCTAAAAAAGTATAAAATTTGTGGAAGGTGAAGCCAAACATCCCATCCATGAAAATTCATGGGATGCTAGTTTAGTGAGATTTTCTTGTAATGCATTACGAAGTGGAATATAATTATATTGGAACAGTGTTTTACATGAATTTGATAATTGAATACCCAAATATTTAATTGTACTTTCAGTCCATGTATAAGGGAATTTTAATTTAAGATGTTTAGTAGTATTTTCATCTATCCCCAAGTTCAATATACAAGATTTATTTGCATTAAGCCTGTAATAAGAAACTTTGCTGAACATATTCAGTGTTTCCTGAATTTCCGGTAAGGATTTCACAGGATCAGTAATCCTAAGAACAACATCATCTGCAAAAAGGTTGATTTTATGTTCTTGTTCAGCAATGGTAACTCCTAGAATTTTTTTGTTGGACCTAATACTCTCAGCTAGGGGTTCAATAACAACGTTAAAAATTAGGGGGGATAAGGGGCATCCTTGTCGTATACTATTTGTTATTGGGAATGGAGGTGATAAAGAATCCGTAGTATACACTCGAGCCAAGGGGACAGAGTACAGGGCTAATATTGCTTTGTTGATTTGACCTGTTAAGCCAAATTTAGTCAGAACGGATGACAGGTATCCCCAATGAACTCTATCAAACGCTTTTTCAACGTCAATCGATAGAAACAGGGATGGCGATTTGGTGAGTTCTACATGGTGTATTATATTTATCATTCTTCTAGTAGCATCCGATGCTTGTCTTCCTTTGGTGAAACCCGATTGATCTCTATGGATAAGAGGGTAACAAACTATCTAGTCTTTTGGCTATAAGTTTCGCATACATTTTTACATCTAAATTGAGTAAGGAAATTGGTCTAAAATTTTTAGGTGAAGATGGTTCCTTATCTGGTTTTGGAAGAGTTACAACAAGAGCATTTAGCATTTAATTGGGAAATGATGAAGAATTGGCTGCTAAATTATAAATATCACATAGTATAGGTGCTAGAGTACTTTGAAATTTTTTAAAGCCATCTGGACCAAGTGATTTCAAGTTAGGAAGAATACGGATAGTTTGTAGAATTTCAGGGATAGTAAATGGAGAATTGAGAAATTCTAATTGTTGTGGGGAAATAGATGGAAGTTTGACACTCTCCAAAAAGGTGTCAATCTCCTCTTGAGAAGGTTAATGGGTATCGCCATTGTTCTTAATGTTATATAAATCATTATAATATGAGCTAAATGTTTCAGCTATTGAAGAAGGCTTAAGCAATTTTTCATTAGTGTGAGGATGGTAGAGGAAGGGAATTTTAGTCTTATGCCGCGTACACACGAGCGGACTGTATGGCGTACTTAGTTCGTCATACAATCCGACGGACAGTCCGTCATACTTTCGACTGGACGGACTTGACCACACACGGATGCACAAACAGTCCGTCGAAATCTTGCACGATGACGTGTACAGCACGTACGACGGGACTAGAAATAGGAAGTCCAAGACACAGCAAAGCACCCTTCCACCGTGTAAATCCTTTCTGGGCATGCGCCATTCTTAGTTCGAAAAATCCGAAATTCTTAGTACGCCGGACTGCACGCTGAAAAAGTCCGCTGAAGCCAACACACGAGCGGATTGTCCGCTGAAATGTGTTTCGACAGACTAAGTACGCCATACAGTCCGCTCGTGTGTACGCGGCATTAGATCGATAACCTTTAATGTGTAATGCCATTGTTTTCCCTGTTTTGTTCCCTGTTGCATAAGTGGTAGCTCTGAGTTCCTCAGCTTTGGCTATCTCCTTAGTAAGTTCATGCATTCTCTGAGTTCTCTTTCTTTTAGCTTTAGAACCTAATTGCATAAACACCCCTCTCATAACAGCTTTATGAGCATTCCATAATATCATTGGGTCAGATATAGACGTCAAATTAATTTAAAAGAATTCAGTAAGGTGTTTTTGGAGTGTTGTGGAGTAATTTTCATTTTGGAGAATATAGTTATTAGCTCTCCATATATATGAATTTGGTTGGGATGATGTGGTTGCTATAGAAATGCTAATGGGAGCGTGATCTGACCACGTAGCCGTATGTATATAGGAGGATGAAACCTTGTCAAGCAGCCATTTATCTGTCAAGAATAAGTCAATTCTGGAGAAGGTATAGTGTCGCGGTGACAAATATGTGTAATCCCTTTCATTAGCATGTCCAAATCTCCATACATCAAATAAGTCGTTTGAAGTTATGAACTTATCAAGGGGAGAAGCATAGTGTTTGGACTTAGCAGAAGAATCCATATCATTGTTTGGAATCAAATTGAAATCTCCACATATCAGGAGGTGTCCTTTTTGAACTTTCTTCGCCTCCTCTATAGTTTTTTTTATGAAATGCATTTGCCTCATATTCGGAGCATAAATAGATACAAGGGTGTATTGAATATTGTTAATGGTACAAATCAAAAAAATATAGCGACCTTCAGGGTCAGTGATACAATTATCTAATTGAAATGTAATAGTATCTCTAATAGCTATTAACACCCCTCTTTGTTTTTTGGAGAATTTTGTTTAAAAAATATGAGTAAAATGTTTATGTTGACATTTGGGAGATGCATCTTTAGCAAAATGTGTCTCTTGAACACATAATATGTCACAATTAAGGCTGGGTTCACACTGAAGCGATGCGGGAACGCCGCAAATCCGCGGCGGGTTCCCGCATCGCGTGCCCCCCGCCGGCAGTTCACACTGCCCTATGCGGACTGCTGGGAGTGTCAGTGAAACCTTAATGACACCCCCAGATCAGTTCGCATATCGCAGTGCAATCTGCAAACTCGGACAGGAATCGGATCGCATGGTGTGAACACCCATGCGATCCGATTCTGCTGCGGACCAAAAAAAGGGTCCTGTGCGAGTTTGGAGCGGGTGCGATGCGAATTCAGCCATACTATCTGTATGGCTGAACTCGCATCGCACAGAGATTGGATGTGATTTGCACTGCAGTGCGGGGCGAATCACATTCGGGTCTCCTAGCCGCAGCAGTGTGAACCCAGCCTTAAGGATAAGGCAGACCTCCACATAGAGGTTTGTTTCGCAGGGTGATTCAGTTCCCTTGCATTTAGGGACAATATTTTGAAAGACATATTAATACAGTGGTGTGAAAAAGTGTTTGCCCCCTTCCTCATTTCCTGTTCCTTTGCATGTTTGTCACACTTAAGTGTTTCGGAACATCAAACCAATTTAAACAATAGTCAAGGACAACACAAGTAAACACAAAATGCAATTTGTAAATGAAGGTGTTTATTATTAAAGGTGAAAAAAAATCCAAACCATCATGGCCCTGTGTGAAAAAGTGATTGCCCCCTAAACCTAATAACTGGTTGGGCCACCCTTAGCAGCAACAACTGCAACCAAGCGTTTGCGATAACGTGCAATGAGGCTTTTACAGCGTCCTGGAGGAATTTTGGCCCACTCATCTTTGCAGAATTGTCCTAATTCAGTTACATTAGAGGGTTTTCGAGCATGAACGGCCTTTTTAAGGTCATACCACAACATCTCAATAGGATTCAGGTCAGGACTTTGGCTAGGCCACTCCAAAGTCTTCATTTTGTTTTTCTTCAGCCATTCGGTGGTGGACTTGCTGGTGTGTTTAGGATCATTGTCCTGCTGCAGAACCCAAGTTCGTTTCAGCTTGAGTACACGAACAGATGGTCGGACATTCTCCTTCAGGATCTCTTGGTAGACAGCAGAATTCATAGTTCCTTTTATCACGGCAAGTCTTCCAGGTCCTGAAGCAGCAAAACAGCCCCAGACCATCACACTACCACCACCATATTTTACTGTTGGTATAATGTTGTTTTTCTGAAATGCAGTGTTCCTTCTACGCCAGATATACTTGGACACACACCTTCCAAAGAGTTCCACTTTTGTCTCTTTGGTCCACAGAATGTTGTCCCAAAAGTCTTGGGGATCATCAAGATGTGTTGTGGAGAAATTGAGACGAGCTTTGATGTTCTTTTTGCTCAGCAGTGGTTTTCTCCT
The DNA here is from genome assembly GCF_037356315.1 of Lithobates pipiens. Taxonomy (NCBI): domain Eukaryota; kingdom Metazoa; phylum Chordata; class Amphibia; order Anura; family Ranidae; genus Lithobates; species Lithobates pipiens. The sequence goes on from NW_027507787.1 coordinate 123,742,228, forward strand.
TGGAACTCTGCCATGCAGGCCATTTTTGCCCAGTGTTTTCCTGATGGTGGAGGCATGAACGCTGACCTTAACTGAGGCAAGTGAGGCCTGCAGTTCCTTAGACGTTGTTGTGGGGTCTTTTGTGACCTCTTGGATGAGTCGTCGCTGCGCTCTTGGGGTAATTTTGGGCGGCCGGCCACTCCTGGGAAGGTTCACCACTGTTCCATGTCTTCGCCATTTGTGGATAATGGCTCTCACTGTGGTTCGCTGGATTCCCAAAGCTTTGGAAATGGCTTTATAACCCTTTCCAGACTGATAGATCTCAATTACTTTCTTTCTCAATTGTTCCTGAATTTCTTTGGGTCTCGGCATGATGTGTAGCTTTTAAGGATCTTCTGGTGGACCTTACTGTGTCAAGCAGCTCCTATTTAAGTGATGCCTTGATTGTGAACAGGTGTGGCAATAATCAGGCCTGGGTGTGGCTAGAGAAATTGAACTCAGGTGTGGACAACCACAGTTATAGTATGTTTTAACAAGGGGGGCAATCACTTTTTCACACAGGGCCATGATGGTTTGGATTTTTTTTCACCTTTAATAATAAACACCTTCGTTTACAAATTGCATTTTGTGTTTACTTGTGTTGTCCTTGACTATTGTTTAAATTGGTTTGATGTTCCGAAACACTTAAGTGTGACAAACATGCAAAGGAACAGGAAATGAGGAAGGGGGCAAACACTTTTTCACACCACTGTATATATCAAAATTAGATGTTACTATAATTCTATGTATTCCTAAAAGAATATTCTGTAGTTTCTATAACGCTTAAACTAAATATCTAAGTATTTGTTATATGATCAGTTCACAGTTACTATTAAATCATGCACACAACAATGTCGATTTTTATTTTTTTCAAACCTATGAAAAAACGAGTTATTACTCTATTAGTAGTTATTTGGCAATATATATTTCAAGAGGAAAAAAAAAAATTAATTAATAAAAAAAAAAAAAAAAAAAGGAGAGTATAAAAAAATAAAAATAAAAGAGTAAAGAAAAAAATATTTTCCAAGAGTCAGCAGTAATCCACTCAAAGGAATGCTGACCAAGATAGGGGGTGAAGTTCAAGTAGTAAGGTATTGAGCGTCAAACCAGACCGTATATGTCAGTAATGCATTTAACAGGCAGGAGTAGTTCATTTGTATTAAATTTAATTTTGTTCACGTTTTTGTCCAAAGTGGAACAAATTAGTTTTTTCCTTCAAGGCAGGGGTGTTATGTGGAAGATCAACTATAATACCCCATGTTTGGAGTAATTGCATGCCATCTTCAATAGTAGATATAGCAAAATGTTTCCTGTTGTAAGTGGTCAAGATAGTGGCTGGATGTCTCCATTTGTATGTGATCTTATGATTAGATAATGCCTTTGTTACAGTTTTGAGCTGTCTTCTCATTTGTAGTGTAAATTGCGAGAGATCGGCGAATAATTGTATATCTGAGTATGGTGGTGGCAGAGTAGTTAGCTCCCTTGCTTTGGAGAGAATTTGCTCTTTAGCTTGATAAAAATGAATTCGCAGAATAACATCTCTGGGAATTGATTCTTCTAGATGTTTTGGTTTGGGAATTCTATGAATACGATGGATTGTAAGTTCAATCGGCGATAATTCTGGCAATAATGTAGAAAATAGTGTATTTGCATAGTTACGTAAGTCCATAGGTAGAACTGACTCTGGTATTCCTCTCATTTTAATGTTGTTTCAACGTGAGTGGTCCTCGAGATCTGCCAGTTTCATCTTGACCCACATGGAATCATCTTTTTGTTCTGTACATGCATCCACTAGCTCATTCACTGTTTCAGTGCATTCCTCCATTTTGTTTTCAACGTATTGCAGTCTACCATCCATATGTTTCATATCAAGAGAGAATTTATGAATCATGGAGGATAGATTAGATATAATAGATGATTGTAATGACACAAGCATTTCTTTCATTGTGGTATCTAGTACTGGCTGACCTGATGTTGGGAAAGCAGCTATAGATGTCTGTAATGAGGACATAGCATTATCACTATGCAGAGCTGTGTTCACAGTATCAGCTGCCTGACAAGATAAATCCAGCTTCATCCGTGATTTTTCGGGTCCCTGAGATGTTGGGGATAGTTGAGAGGAGCCATTAGAATATGAGGATGATAATTCCTCATCCATTTCAGGTGGATGAGGTTTGTGTGAGTTTTATTATTTTTCCTCACAGCTCCGGCAGCGCCATCTTGGATTTTAGTCAGCTCACTGCTCTGTTTAAATGTAAATGATGACAGCTTTTTTGGTCCCGTTTCTTGTCCTCTTTTGCGAGACATTATTGCCCCTACTGTATTAGGTATGTTTTAGGTATGTTTTTAGAGGAAAATACCTGCCTGTTTTTTGCTGTTAAACGGCCGGCTGTGGAGAGCTCTAGGCTTAAGCAGCCATCTTCTTCAGCGCGCAAGCCACGCCCCCTCCTCTCAGGACATTCTTGCAGAGTGCAAGACGCAGCTAGGTTATGCAGAGGCAGAAGAATCTTCTGCATCAGCTGTAAACATGAGCTCAGGTGTGTTCGCAACGCATGTGTAGAGCCCACCAGGAAGTCGGCACTGCGGAGCGCTTATCACAAGCAGTGAGACATTTTCCCTATCCAGGGCTGCAGAAATGTCTCACTGTCTGTGATTGGCGCTGTGCAGTGCCAACTTTTTGGCGGGCTCTGCATGTGCGGTTGCGAACACACCTGAGCTCATCCTTACTCAGCTGTGCCTCACGCAGCCTGGTGCCCAAGATGGGTTCCTCTATAGTCTCTGCCTTGGCCAGGAACTATAGAAATATACAGAAAATTGTAGTGTTTATGGACATTTTTTCACCCACATATTACTGTAATATTTATGCAACATATAGGGTAACAAAGATTTTCATTTTTTTTTAGGTACATTTGTTTTCTATTTACACTGGAGTAATTTTGAGGAAAATATAAGCATAGCTACTGTATAAGTAAAGATGGCTATATATTCAACCTGATATACTAGTTTTCACTTTCGGTGGAATGATCACCTGAATAAGAAATGCTCTACTAGGCAACATTATTTTTTGCTTGTTAAGCACACGTGTTTGAGTTGCACTACATTATCTGTAATGGTGGATGTTCAAGTTTTTTTCTTAGGGGACAATTAGGGATCTCCTGAAGATATAATAGCTTGGAAACCACTGAACCAGATTATTCTGAGTATTTACAGGACGTTCTTATGCAACTCCAATCTGCAAAATGTTTTATTACCAGATTGCCAGACTTTAAATCACTCCATGACCCAATTTGCATCACCAGTTCTTTTACTTTAGTACAAATCAAGGAGTGTGTCCAGCTTTCCTATATTACCCTTGCTCATATTCTTACAATTTTGGAATGTTTGTAAAATTTGCCCTATTTGTCTTTGAAATTATAAAGCATTCACATTTCCTGTGAAGCAGACCATGTGAAAAATTACCCCTTTCAGGCTGTTTTCAAAGACCTAGTGATGTGACAAATCTATTACACATTTGCAACAAAAGAACTTATTGGGAGGCAGTCTTTGTGACTGGAGGGGCTGAATTTTCATTGAATGTCTGAGGGCTATTGATTCCATCTTGGGCTGTTTTACTTGGAAAAGTTAAGCTTACATCTATGCAAATGTTATTAATCTTTTTGAGAGAGTTATGTATCAGAATCACAAGCTGTATCAATTACCATTAATATAAGTTAGTAAAAATACTTTTTTGTACCAAAATGACCATGGTTTAAAACAGACTATGCATCCATATAAATGCTTGATTTTGTGGAATCTGCATATCCAGAGATCAAATGACTCAAGAAGGGTGGGACATGTTTGTGTAACAACATGATGGGATTATGTAAACAGAATGTTAAAGCAGAAAAAGGGCAATGGCACCTGCAGGGTATAATCACTCATGATCTTCCTGAAATCCCTTGATGCCCTCTTAGGTGAAGAAAATGTTAGATACTACAGTGTTTCTCAACTCCAGTCCTCAAGGCGCCCCAACAGGTCATGTTTTCAGGATTTCTCTCAGATGAAATGAAACAGCTGTGGTAATTACTAAGGCAGTGAAACTGATCAAATCACCTGTGCAAAATAATGGAGAGACTGAAAACATGACCTGTTGGGGCGCCTTGAGGACTGAAGCTGGTAAAAACTGAGATACTATACCTTAACCCCTTCCCGCCGAGCGTGCGCAGATGTGCGTACTCGGCTTCCAGGGGGTATACCGGGATGATTCCCGCACCTGCAGGCATCATCCCGGTACCGTTTTTTTCAGCAGGCGATTGGCTATCCAGGCATAACAACCGATGCGGCTAAAAGCGGCTTGGCTGTTATGCCGGAGGAGCGGGAGGGGACGTCTCCCCCTCCCGCCGCCTCCCGCCACTGTTACCGATTCAAGTTCCGCTTCCTCCGGCTGCTGGGGAGGGACTGGAACGAAGCCGTAATCGGCTTCGTTCCAGTCTCCTCATAGTAAACACGGAAGCGACGTCATGACGTCACTTCCCGTTTACTCGGCTGCCAATGGCGCCGGTTTTAAAAAGATATACGGTATTCAGAATTGCCGTTTTCGGCGATCTGAATACATTGAAGTGTAAAGGAGGGGTGGGGGGTCTTTAAGACCCCCAATCCCTCCATAAAGAGTACCTGTCACCACCTATTACTGTCACAAGGGATGTTTACATTCCTTGTGACAGCAATAAAAGTGATCAAATTTTTTTTTTTTTTAAACAATTTAGTCATTTTTAAATAAATACGGAAGTCGCGCCTACGTATGTAAACGGTGTTCAAATCACACATGTGAGGTATCGCCGCGATCGGCAGAGTGAGAGCAATACTTCTAGTGCTAGACCTCCTCTGTAACGCTAACCTGGTAACCGTAAAAAAAATTTAAAGCGTCGCCTATTGAGATTTTTAGGTACCGTACTTTGTCGTCAATCCACAAGTGCGCGCAATTATAAAGTGTGACATGTTTGGTATCTATTTACTTGGCGTAGCATTATCTTTCACATTACGCAAAAAAATTGGGCTAATTTTACTGTTTTGTTTTTTTTGAATTCATGAAAGTGTCCCTTTTCCCAAAAAGTTGCGTTTAAAACACCGCTGCGCAAATACCGTGTGACATAAAATATTGCAACAATCGCCTTTTTATTCTCTAGAGTCTCTGCTAAAAAAATATATATAATGTTTGGGGGTTCCAAGTAATTTTCTAGCAAAAAATATGGATTTTAACTTGTAAACACCAAATTCCAAGAATAGGCTTAGTCATGAAAGGGTTAATCCCTGGTTCACACTGACTGCGGGAATGAAATCGTTTGAGTTCAGCTGAACTTGCACAATTTTATTCCCGCAAGTCATTCTTGACTTCGGGGGCGATTTAAGAGACATCTGTGCGGGTTGCTGCACAGATGTCAATGATAATCAAACCCCCAAATCGCCAAAAGTGGTACAGAAACGACTTTTGTGAATCGGTGCAGCGCCACAAGTGCCATTGCCGGCAATTGCTGCCGATTTGTCATGCAATTTGACATGTCAAATCACATAAATGTGAACCAGGGCTCTAAGCTCTTTATCTTTTCTGAGATGTCATCCAATTTAATAGCACTGTGACTAGTGATGGACGAACTTCCGACGGGACGTTTCGCGAACGCGAAACGCGAACGGACACAAACGTTCGCGAAAACGACCGTTCGCCGCGGGCTCCATTGACTTCAATGGGAGGCGAATTTCGCAAACCTTTAGGTCGAATTTGCGGCCACGGGGTAATTATTAGGGGGTAGCACGTAGTCCCACCACCTGGACAATAGCATAATACATGTATGAGGTGAATTTGGGATCGATAACTACAAGCATTTTTTTTTTATTTGGGAAATTGTTCTGACAATTCAGGACTATGGAGCTAATGAAGGCAATGGAGGAGAGGGAAGGTCAGGGACCAGGGTAGGCAAACAAGAGGGTGCAGGAGATACAGAGCACTGACAGCAGCACCGTAATACAGAGCACTGACATCAGCACCGTGACATACAGCGCTGACAGCAGCTCCGTGACATACAGCGCTGACAGCAGCTCCGTGACATACAGCGCTGACAGCAGCTCCGTGACATACAGCGCTGACAGCAGCTCCGTGACATACAGCGCTGACAGCAGCTCCGTGACATACAGCGCTGACAGCAGCACCGTGACATACAGCGCTGACAGCAGCTCCGTGACATACAGCGCTGACAGCAGCTCCGTGACATACAGCGCTGACAGCAGCTCCGTGACATACAGCACTGACAGCAGCTCCGTGACATACAGCGCTGACAGCAGCTCCGTGACATACAGCGCTGACAGCAGCACCGTGACATACAGCGCTGACAGCAGCTCCGTGACATACAGCGCTGACAGCAGCTCCGTGACATACAGCGCTGACAGCAGCTCCGTGACATACAGCGCTGACAGCAGCTCCGTGACATACAGCGCTGACAGCAGCTCCGTGACATACAGCGCTGACAGCAGCTCCGTGACATACAGCGCTGACAGCAGCTCCGTGACATACAGCGCTGACAGCAGCTCCGTGACATACAGCGCTGACAGCAGCTCCGTGACATACAGCGCTGACAGCAGCTCCGTGACATACAGCGCTGACAGCAGCACCGTAAGCAGCCCCAGGAGGAAGTCAGCACAGCACAGGGATGGTGTGATCCCCTCATAATAAGAACCCCCAGGAGGAAGTCAGCACAGCACAGGGATGGTGGGAGCCCCTCATAATAAGAACACCCAGGAGGAAGTCAGCACAGCACAGGGATGGTGGGAACCCCTCATAATAAGCAGCCCCAGTAGAAATATGACACCGCTCAACCTCTTCAAAGAGGAGGGTAGGGGCATATAGTACGGTGTGCTTTTTTGGGTCAGGGAAGTGAGCCAAATGAATTAAGAAGGTCTGTGTGCTTGATTCCAAAAATTGTTTATAGACATATACATGGTCTACTGATCACATGTGTTGAATTCCTCCGAGATCCATGCCTCATTCATTTTTAGAAATGTGAGGTAGTTAACACTGTGGTGAGCTAGGCGAGTACGCTTATCGGTCACAATCCCCCCTGCTGCGCTGAACGTCCTTTCGGACAGGACACTGGATGAGGGGCAAGCCAACAGTTCGATTGCAAATTGGGCAAGCTCTGGCCAGAGGTCAAGCCTGCCCACCCAGTAGTCTAGGGGTTCATCACTCCTCAGAGCGTCCACATCGGCCGTTAACCCAATGTAGTCGGACACCTGACGGTCTAGGCGTTCCCTGATGCTGGATCCGGATGACACCTGTCGATGGGTCGGCTGAAAGAATGACCTCATATCCGAAGTCACCAACACATCTTCAAACCGGCCTCTTCTTGCAGGCGCTGTTGGATTGGTACCCGCAAATCCTTCTCTGGGAGTGGGAATTGCTCCTCTGCCAGCGCACGCAAAAGCAGAATGCAGCATTTCTCGAAGCAAGGCCTGGAAGTGCTGCATTCTGACAGCCCTCTGCGACGGCGGTAACATTTCCGCCATTTTGTGTTTGTACCGGGGGTCTAAGTACGTTGCCACCCAGTACTGGTCCTTGACCCTCATGCTTTTTATACGGGGGTCCCTATTAAAACACTGGAGCATGAAGGCCCCCATTTGCACTAAAGTGGAAGCGGTGTGGTGGCCTGGCTCCTGCTCATCATCCAGGATAATGTCGTCCTCTTCATTCTCCTCTCCCCATCCTCGCACAACAGGGATCCCAGAAAGGTTTAAAGCATGCTCTTCTTGCTCCTGCTCATCCGCCCCGGCACCATCCTCCTCTGACTCCTCATCAGACTCCTGTTGTTGACTTGTCTCAGATAGAGTAGCCCCCCCTGGGAATTCATCCAGCATTGCGACTTCCTCATCTTCCCGCTCCTGCTCCTCCACAGCCTGATCAATGACACGACGCAATGCACGCTCCAGAAAGAAGGCATAAGGTACCATGTCACTGATGGCGCCATGGCTGCGACTGACCAGTTTGGTGATCTCCTCAAATGGCCGCAGAAGTCTGCATGTGTCGCGCATGAGCAGCCACTGGCGCGGTGAAAAAAAACCCAGCTCCCCAGAACCGTTTCTTTCGCAGAGTTCATACAGGTAGACGTTAACTGCACGTTTCTGCTGGAGCAGCCTATCAAGCATATAGAAGGTTGAGTTCCATCGCGTCGGGCAATCGCAAATAAGACGTCTGACCGGCAGATGGTGTCGCCGCTGAATGTCAGCAAGGCGAGCCATGGCCGTGTAAGATCTTCTGAAATGGGCCGAGATTTTCCTTGCCTGCCGCAAGATGTCCTGGACCCCAGGGTATTTGACAAGGAATCGCTGCACGACCAAGTTTAAGACGTGTGCCATGCACGGCACGTGCGTGATTTTGCCCTGTTTCAATGCGCTAAGCAGATTGGCACCGTTGTCACACACCACTTTACCAACTGTCAAATTGAGCGGTGTTAGCCACTCATCTGCCTGTGAACGCAAAGCTGAAAGGAGTGCCGGGCCAGTGTGGCTCTTTGCTTCCAGGCACAACAGACGCAGCACGGCATGGCAACGTCTCACCTGGCATGTGGAATAGGTTCTGGGGAGCTTGGGCGGTGCAGTGGAAGAGACGCTAGCAGCGGAAAAGGAGGAGGCAGCTGAGGAGGAGAGGGAGGAGGATGGAGTAGGAGGAGGAGAAGAAGAGTCAGGCCTGCATGCAATCCGTGGCGGTAAAACCAAATCTACACGGGTGCCACGGGTTACATGCTTGACGGCCGTCAGAAGGTTCACCCAGTGGGCAGTAAAACTGATATACCTTCCCTGCCCGTGTTTGCTAGACCACGTGTCTGTGGTCAGATGTATCTTGGCACCGACACTGTGTGCCAGAGATACATTCACTTGCCGCTGAACATGGCCATATAGCTCTGGGATGCCCTTCTCTGAGAAATACTTCCTTCCTGGGACCTTCCATTGTGGTGTTCCAATGGCCACAAATTTGCGAAAGGCCTCCGAGTCCACCAGTTTATATGGCAGTAGTTGGCGGGCTATGAGTTCTGACAAGCCAGCCGCCAACCGTTGGGCAAGAGGGTTATCCGGCGTCATCATTTTTTTACGCTCAAACATTAGGCCCACGGAAGCCTGCCTTTTTGCAGAAAAATGTGAGCTTGGCGTGATGGAAGGTGGAGTGGAGGACAATTGTGAGGAGAGAGGAGAAGGAGAAGTAGAAGACGAGGCTGGACGGTGAGAGCCTGCAGTGTGGCTTTGTGTGTTCCGTTGCTCCCACTGGGCTCGGTGATGGCTGCTCATGTGCCTTCTTAAGGCGGTCGTCCCTAGGTGAGTATTGGGCTTACCGCGACTAACGCGTTGACTGCAAAGATTGCAGATGGCAACGCTATTGTCAGCAGCGGACACGTTAAAAAAAGCCCACACTGCGGAGCCATGTGCCGGTGTCCTGGGAGCGCCAGATGTGACCGTACATGGTCGATGACTCGCTCCTGATACATTTGCAGTCTGCTTTGTCCCTGCTGTGCAATGTAAGTCATTGCTGCTTCTCCTCCCTATCTGCTGGTCCATATCTCCCTCTGAACTCCCCTCCTCTTCCTCTCTTGTGGGCACCCACGTGACATCACTAGACACGTCATCATCAACGTCACCTTCCCCACCGCTATAAGTAGAGTAGGCAGCAACACCGGGGACCAACCTCCTCCTTGGGCTGATCTGGGTACTGGCGTCAGACTGCTGAGTAGCGCTTGTTGCTACCTCCTCTTCCTGATCCAATACCAAGAGTGGCTGCGCATCAGAAATGTCCTCTTGATATGGATCGGAAAATAATTCCAGTGACTCAAGCGGAAGGTATGTGGTGGTGGTGGTGGTGGTCGTGTTGTTGGTGGTAGTGTCTTTGGGGGTGCACATAGCAGAGAGTGAAGAAGAGGGTGCAGATCGAGAGGATGAGGAGGGTGCAGAAGAGTAAGGCTGAGCGAGCCACTCAACCAAGTCTGGTGCATCCTTTAAAGTAATTGAACGCACCTTCTGCAACTTCCCACTTTGGCTCAAGCCTGTTGCTCCTGCCCTACCCCTACCACCCCTGCGGAAGGGCCTGCCTCTTCCTCTGCATGTCATTTTTTAAATGACCCTGTGACAAAACTCTTAGTCCCTATACCGCTGAAGGACTGCTGCAGTATAGGTGAGCGGTCAGCAGTGGTGCACGTCAACCCTATCTATTGTGGACCTATAGCGGTCCTTACAGAACAGCAGACTGTACCGCACTCAAGCCTATGTACCGTAGCACCCTATACCAAGTTACCAGTCCTTATAAGAACTTTTGTGGACCAAGCAGGTTGTGTATTAGTGTTTAGCAGACTGTACGTCAGTCCCTATACCGCTGAAGGACTGCTGCAGTATAGGGCAGCGGTCAGCAGTGGTGCACGTCAACCCTATCTATTGTGGACCGATAGCGGTCCTTACAGAACAGCAGACTGTACCGCACTCAAGCCTATGTACCGTAGCACCCTATACCAAGTTACCAGTCCTTATAAGAACTTTTGTGGACCAAGCAGGTTGTGTGTTAGTGTTTAGCAGACTGTGCGTCAGTCCCTATACCGCTGAAGGACTGCTGCAGTATAGGGCAGCGGTCAGCAGTAGTGCACGGCAACCCTATGTATTGTGGACCGATAGCGGTCCTTACAGAACAGCAGACTGTAACGCACTCAGGCCTATGTACCGTAGCACCCTATACCAAGTTACCAGTCCTTATAAGAACTTTTGTGGACCAAGCAGGTTGTGTGTTAGTGATTAGCAGACTGTACGTCAGTCCCTATACCAATGAAGGACTGCTGCAGTATAGGGCAGCGGTCAGCAGTAGTGCACGGCAACCCTATGTATTGTGGACCGATAGCGGTCCTTACAGAACAGCAGACTGTAACGCACTCAGGCCTATGTACCGTAGCACCCTATACCAAGTTACCAGTCCTTATAAAAACTTTTGTGGACCAAGCAGGTTGTGTGTTAGTGTTTAGCAGACTGTGCGTCAGTCCCTATACCGCTGAAGGACTGCTGCAGTATAGGGCAGCGGTCAGCAGTGGTGCACGTCAACCCTATCTATTGTGGACCGATAGCGGTCCTTACAGAACAGCAGACTGTACCGCACTCAAGCCTATGTACCGTAGCACCCTATACCAAGTTACCAGTCCTTATAAGAACTTTTGTGGAACAAGCAGGTTGTGTGTTAGTGATTAGCAGACTGTACGTCAGTCCCTATACCAATGAAGGACTGCTGCAGTATAGGGCAGCGGTCAGCAGTAGTGCACGGCAACCCTATGTATTGTGGACCGATAGCGGTCCTTACAGAACAGCAGACTGTACTGCACTCAGGCCTATGTACCGTAGCACCCTATACCAAGTTACCAGTCCTTATAAAAACTTTTGTGGACCAAGCAGGTTGTGTGTTAGTGTTTAGCAGACTGTGCGTCAGTCCCTATACCGCTGAAGGACTGCTGCAGTATAGGGCAGCGGTCAGCAGTAGTGCACGGCAACCCTATGTATTGTGGACCGATAGCGGTCCTTACAGAACAGCAGACTGTACTGCACTCAGGCCTATGTACCGTAGCACCCTATACCAAGTTACCAGTCCTTATAAGAACTTTTGTGGACCAAGCAGGTTGTGTGTTAGTGATTAGCAGACTGTACGTCAGTCCCTATACCAATGAAGGACTGCTGCAGTATAGGGCAGCGGTCAGCAGTAGTGCACGGCAACCCTATGTATTGTGGACCGATAGCGGTCCTTACAGAACAGCAGACTGTACTGCACTCAGGCCTATGTACCGTAGCACCCTATACCAAGTTACCAGTCCTTATAAAAACTTTTGTGGACCAAGCAGGTTGTGTGTTAGTGTTTAGCAGACTGTGCGTCAGTCCCTATACCGCTGAAGGACTGCTGCAGTATAGGGCAGCGGTCAGCAGTAGTGCACGGCAACCCTATGTATTGTGGACCGATAGCGGTCCTTACAGAACAGCAGACTGTACTGCACTCAGGCCTATGTACCGTAGCACCCTATACCAAGTTACCAGTCCTTATAAGAACTTTTGTGGACCAAGCAGGTTGTGTGTTAGTGATTAGCAGACTGTACGTCAGTCCCTATACCAATGAAGGACTGCTGCAGTATAGGGCAGCGGTCAGCAGTAGTGCACGGCAACCCTATGTATTGTGGACCGATAGCGGTCCTTACAGAACAGCAGACTGTAACGCACTCAGGCCTATGTACCGTAGCACCCTATACCAAGTTACCAGTCCTTATAAGAACTTTTGTGGAACAAGCAGGTTGTGTGTTAGTGATTAGCAGACTGTACGTCAGTCCCTATACCAATGAAGGACTGCTGCAGTATAGGGCAGCGGTCAGCAGTAGTGCACGGCAACCCTATGTATTGTGGACCGATAGCGGTCCTTACAGAACAGCAGACTGTAACGCACTCAGGCCTATGTACCGTAGCACCCTATACCAAGTTACCAGTCCTTATAAGAACTTTTGTGGACCAAGCAGGTTGTGTGTTAGTGATTAGCAGACTGTACGTCAGTCCCTATACCAATGAAGGACTGCTGCAGTATAGGGCAGCGGTCAGCAGTAGTGCACGGCAACCCTATGTATTGTGGACCGATAGCGGTCCTTACAGAACAGCAGACTGTACTGCACTCAGGCCTATGTACCGTAGCACCCTATACCAAGTTACCAGTCCTTATAAAAACTTTTGTGGACCAAGCAGGTTGTGTGTTAGTGTTTAGCAGACTGTGCGTCAGTCCCTATACCGCTGAAGGACTGCTGCAGTATAGGGCAGCGGTCAGCAGTAGTGCACGGCAACCCTATGTATTGTGGACCGATAGCGGTCCTTACAGAACAGCAGACTGTAACGCACTCAGGCCTATGTACCGTAGCACCCTATACCAAGTTACCAGTCCTTATAAGAACTTTTGTGGACCAAGCAGGTTGTGTGTTAGTGATTAGCAGACTGTACGTCAGTCCCTATACCAATGAAGGACTGCTGCAGTATAGGGCAGCGGTCAGCAGTAGTGCACGGCAACCCTATGTATTGTGGACCGATAGCGGTCCTTACAGAACAGCAGACTGTAACGCACTCAGGCCTATGTACCGTAGCACCCTATACCAAGTTACCAGTCCTTATAAAAACTTTTGTGGACCAAGCAGGTTGTGTGTTAGTGTTTAGCAGACTGTGCGTCAGTCCCTATACCGCTGAAGGACTGCTGCAGTATAGGGCAGCGGTCAGCAGTGGTGCACGTCAACCCTATCTATTGTGGACCGATAGCGGTCCTTACAGAACAGCAGACTGTACCGCACTCAAGCCTATGTACCGTAGCACCCTATACCAAGTTACCAGTCCTTATAAGAACTTTTGTGGAACAAGCAGGTTGTGTGTTAGTGATTAGCAGACTGTACGTCAGTCCCTATACCAATGAAGGACTGCTGCAGTATAGGGCAGCGGTCAGCAGTAGTGCACGGCAACCCTATGTATTGTGGACCGATAGCGGTCCTTACAGAACAGCAGACTGTACTGCACTCAGGCCTATGTACCGTAGCACCCTATACCAAGTTACCAGTCCTTATAAAAACTTTTGTGGACCAAGCAGGTTGTGTGTTAGTGTTTAGCAGACTGTGCGTCAGTCCCTATACCGCTGAAGGACTGCTGCAGTATAGGGCAGCGGTCAGCAGTAGTGCACGGCAACCCTATGTATTGTGGACCGATAGCGGTCCTTACAGAACAGCAGACTGTACTGCACTCAGGCCTATGTACCGTAGCACCCTATACCAAGTTACCAGTCCTTATAAGAACTTTTGTGGACCAAGCAGGTTGTGTGTTAGTGATTAGCAGACTGTACGTCAGTCCCTATACCAATGAAGGACTGCTGCAGTATAGGGCAGCGGTCAGCAGTAGTGCACGGCAACCCTATGTATTGTGGACCGATAGCGGTCCTTACAGAACAGCAGACTGTAACGCACTCAGGCCTATGTACCGTAGCACCCTATACCAAGTTACCAGTCCTTATAAGAACTTTTGTGGAACAAGCAGGTTGTGTGTTAGTGATTAGCAGACTGTACGTCAGTCCCTATACCAATGAAGGACTGCTGCAGTATAGGGCAGCGGTCAGCAGTAGTGCACGGCAACCCTATGTATTGTGGACCGATAGCGGTCCTTACAGAACAGCAGACTGTAACGCACTCAGGCCTATGTACCGTAGCACCCTATACCAAGTTACCAGTCCTTATAAGAACTTTTGTGGACCAAGCAGGTTGTGTGTTAGTGATTAGCAGACTGTACGTCAGTCCCTATACCAATGAAGGACTGCTGCAGTATAGGGCAGCGGTCAGCAGTAGTGCACGGCAACCCTATGTATTGTGGACCGATAGCGGTCCTTACAGAACAGCAGACTGTACTGCACTCAGGCCTATGTACCGTAGCACCCTATACCAAGTTACCAGTCCTTATAAAAACTTTTGTGGACCAAGCAGGTTGTGTGTTAGTGTTTAGCAGACTGTGCGTCAGTCCCTATACCGCTGAAGGACTGCTGCAGTATAGGGCAGCGGTCAGCAGTAGTGCACGGCAACCCTATGTATTGTGGACCGATAGCGGTCCTTACAGAACAGCAGACTGTAACGCACTCAGGCCTATGTACCGTAGCACCCTATACCAAGTTACCAGTCCTTATAAGAACTTTTGTGGACCAAGCAGGTTGTGTGTTAGTGATTAGCAGACTGTACGTCAGTCCCTATACCAATGAAGGACTGCTGCAGTATAGGGCAGCGGTCAGCAGTAGTGCACGGCAACCCTATGTATTGTGGACCGATAGCGGTCCTTACAGAACAGCAGACTGTACCGCACCCAAGCCTATGTACCGTAGCACCCTAGACAGACCAAGTTACCAGTCCTGATAAAGAGCTTTGTGGAACAAGTGAGTTGTGAATGATTAGCAGACTGCAGCAGAAGGGCAGCAGTCAAGTATAATATTCTTTCTATATTTGGAAGAAAGAATATTATACGTGTACAAGCCTATTACCGTACCACTGATACCAGTCCTGAAAAGAACCTTTGTGGAACTAATAGTAACAGCAAGTCTTTAAAATTATCCTCACTGCCTGACACACTGCTTCCTGCCTGTCCCTATACAAATTGGCAAAAAAGAGTAGGCTGGAACGATTAGCTGGAACAGCTCTTTTGTGGACCTGATAGTAACAGCTAATGATGATGATGATGATGATGATGAAGAAAGACTAATCTGGCTGAGCTGTCCCTAAAATAGCAGCATACAGCGCTCTGTCCCTTTATCTAAACTGACAAAAGAAACTCAGGCTGCTGACCTAACACCTATACCAGTCCTGAAAAGAACTTTTGTGTACCAAATAGCTAGCGTTTTCTCTGTCCCTACTCCACACAGGATCCTTTCCCTACAGTGACAGAAGAAAGAATGTAAAATGGCCACCGGATCGGGTGTATTTATAGGTTAGGGGGAATGTCCAAGTGTCCATGAGCTGTCATGTCTCAATTGGTTGTCCTGTAACACATGATAAACGTGTCACGAAAGGTTAAAGTTCTTGTATACATTAAACACGTAAGTCCGCCGGGGCGAACGACGGAAAAAGGCGTTCGAACCCGCGGACGGCGAAAGTCGGAAATTCGCCGCGAAACGACCGCCGGGCGAACCGTTCGGCCATCACTAACTGTGACTATTTATGTACATCTGTAAGACAAATTTATTTTATGTTTTTAGTTATAACCTACCTACTGTAGCATAGACCCTGATCGATTGCTGATCAGAGTGCTGATAGAATGTTGGTTTTCCAGCATGACTGTTTAACAGAAACCCATCAATAGACCAGCTCTGTTTTATAAACAGCGGTACACACAACCAAAAAACTTTTGGTGCCTAAAGAAGAACTCCAGTCATTTCTATGTTTATTAAAAGTCAGCAGCTACAAAAAGTGTAGCTGCTGACTTTTAATTAACCCCCCTAGCGGTAATCCCGAGTCTGGCTCGGGGTAGGAATATACTGATAGGAGCGGTAACCCCGAGCCAGACTCGGGATGGCTTCGCTCGATGCAGGGGAAGACACAGGGAGAGTTACTTACCTTGTCCCCTGGATCCAGCGATGTCCGCCGCGCTGTGTGATCGAGCCGTCCTCCGCTCGATTCACAGTGCCGAATGCCGCCGAGCTCCGTTCCCTGCGGCGTTACGGCACACGGGAGCGGAGAACGGCGGCAAATTAAAAAATTTAAAAAGACACAAAACACACACAGTACTGTAATCTTACAGATTACAGTGCTGTATTAAAAACTTCACACCCCCTTTGTCCCTAGTGGTCTGTGCAGTGCCCTGCATGCACTTTTATATTATAAATACTGTTTTTTACTGCCTGGAATTTGGAGATTGTCCATAGCAACCAAAAAGTGTCAATTTTTCAGTGTTTTGGGATTTGATTACATTATTGAATAATTTTTATTATTCTTTATTATATTATAAACGTTATCATACCCGGGATGTCTGCTAGACTCTGGTTTGAACAGATTTAAGAGCGTTATTCCTAAGAATTACAGGACTACAAAATAAAAGCCAGATTTCCATGCAAAATAATTGTACCGCTTTCAGCACCTAATTCCAGACTGAATCATACCGCCAGGGAGGTTAACACACACTCACCTGTGCTCATAAGAGCCATTGCTTCTCTTCCTCTTCTCTCCTCAGGGCTGGCATTTCAACTGTGGGCACACGGCTGTGACAGATTGCGGCTTCACAGCCAGGTTTGCACTGCGCATGCGCGAGTTATGCTACGTGTCTTGTATCATCCAGCAGTCATCTGGGACCTGTAACATGTCCCAGATGACTGCAGGGAGGGAGGAGGAGAGGATAACGTTGCCTAGGAGATCTGTGTGAAAATGGGAGTGGGTGCCTGTCAAAGAAAATTACATGCCAAAAATGGCAGGAAAGAGGAGGAGGAGGAGGACTACTTAAAGTGGAACTTCTCCTTTTGGGTGGAGCTCTGCTTTAACACTACACTCCCCCAGACTGAAAATGCTGCTGTCCAAATCTGTTTGCTTTACTACTTCATCCAGAATGAAGACACTCAAAGCCATGAAGTGTGGTTCACCAGGTGAAAGTAAAAAAAAAGAAAACTAATGTAGTCACAACAACTAAGGTTTGGGAAGCTGCAATATATATATTTTTTGTTTTTGTCTACTAGTCTGCTTGAAAACTACTGCTAACCAGTCATCTTAGTCGCACACGCTTTGCATGTTGTAATGTAAGTGACCACATCTTTATCCGCCTAAATTTTGCCCTGGTCATTGTTTTCTACCTTTAGCAGGATGTTTAACATATGCATAGTGAGCTCTTCACTGAGCTTTGGCTTGACAAAAGCTTCAGTGCAGTCTTAAGCCTCATACACATGATGGTATTGTTGGCCAATAAAACCCGCAGACTTTTGTCCGAAGGGCGTTGGCCCAAACTTATCTTGCATACAAACGGCAAGGAATTGTTGGCCTTTGGACTCCTTCTGCTAATTTCATGTTAGTAGAAGTTTGGCGAGTGTTGATTCGCACTTTTTGTTGCACGCTTTTCATCTCGTGCTGTTCTTTTTACGTTTTTCAGTTAGTTTTCTGATTCGGTATATTTTCTATATTTTTGGATGCATGGAATGGACTTTTTAGTTAAGTTCTTTTGGTAGATGGCATGTCTAATTTTGTTTTCTTTTTTTAATGCACAATAAAAAAATTGTGGAGAATAATACTTAGCTATGTGTTTTACTTCAAATGATAATTTGGGAGTAGGCAGTTACATTTAAAAAAATACAATGTAAAATTCACAAGGGACACCAACATAGTTGTATCTTTGATCTTAAGAACAATAGGATAATAGTGTTGTGGTAACTTGCCCAACAAAAAAATAAAAAAATAAAAAAGCATAATATTATATTTGATATCACTAGAAAAAAAAAGGCTTTGAAAATTAATTTGCAATAACTCCATCAATATCACCAGCAAAACAGCTTCTTTATTATCCCATTAAAGAAGACGTGTGTTCTGCATTTTGAGATTTCATAATTTGCCACGTCAGCTTAATTGAACAAGCTGGGGTTAGAAGCTCATTGGTTTCTATGTGAAGTGAGCCTAATTTTGCACTTTCGAGCTTTAGTAAATAAACCCCATTGTGTACTTAAAAGTTGGGTATGCCTGTATGATACTTGTTAATAGTAAAGAGAACATCTAACCCTGGATGTCTGAGGTTTAAAAAAGACAGGTTTCATCTGCATGCTCCCTGGGGAGGTTCTAATTTGGATTCTAATTTCATAGATTTGAATTGGTGGTAAATGCAGGAGTGTATTTACTTTTTCCCTTAGACAAATCAGCACTTTTGTTAATTTTGATCATTAAAATAAATACACCATGTCCAGTTAATGTTTGTCTGTTCAGATATGTTGAAAAAGTCAGCAATTTACATGGGGTGTACACACTTATTCACATAACCGTAAATGTATTTTATTTTTTATTTGTACACACATTTGTCATGCAAACACTCTTATTATATGAAAATGGTGTTTTTTTGTTTTTGAATAAGACGTGTTGCAAAAACATATTTTAATGCATCTCCTTATATTTCCAATTGCATGGGCAGCTCTGAAAGGCTCCAGTGCTTTTGTCAGGCTGATTCCAGCAGATTAAGGATTTTGTCTTTTTGTGGCCAGCTACTGCTCTGGAATTTTTGCCCCTTAGCAGTAGATCTAAATCTCATATAGTGGGTCTTAAGAGATCTAAACATCCCACCATTCTATTTTAGTCATTTATTGTCTGAGTATCTGCAGTCATAACTGAGAATAATGCTGATTTCATTAATATCTGGAAGGGGCTGGGAGTCAAACACTTTGTGGTTGTTTTATTACAGAACCAAACAGCTTTTTACTTAGGAAAATGTGTGTTTTCACATTGCAAAATTATTGTTCTTTTTGCTTACTCTATAACAGGGGTGCCCAACCTTTTCAAGAGCGAGGGCCACTTAAGCGACTTGGTAACCGGTCACGGGCCACAATGAGCAGAGCGGGTGGATGGCCTGTCCGTGTCCACCCTACATTTGGAGAATGGACACGGACGCAGCCCACTATACTTTTTAGTGGATCGTATTTGTATTTGTGTGGTTGAACTTGATGGACATGTGTCTTTTTTCAACCTGTCTAACTATGTAACTATGTATTGGAGGTAGAACACAAGTCGGTTTATGTCTGCCACTACTTAGAGTTGAATGGAGGGTCCAATTGGTCGGACTGACCATGTGAAAGGGGTCCAAGGCTGCTTTCACACTGATGCGCTGCGGTTTACCTGCACCATGTGTGCAACGCAGTGTACCTTTGGCTTTCCTGCAGTTTGCAATAGACTTCTATTATATTCTGCAGGTATGGTGCACTTTCAGAAAGCTCCCTAAACTCGTAGGTAATAAAAGAAGTCTTTGGCTCAGTGCATGTAACCCGCAGGTAAATTGCTCTGCACCTGCGGATCAGTTTGAAAGCAGCCCAGTAAACACTGCAGAAAAGATATGCCCATACATACACTGTGATTTTAGTAATAAACTGACCTTTAATAACAGTATTCTTTCTATTCTATCCCAGAGCAGGAGGTCGCAGGCCACATCAGATGGCTCCACAGGCCACTTTTGGCCCCCGGGCCACTGGTTGGGCACCCCTGCTCTATAAGAAGCTGTATTACTTTTCATCATATAATTATGTACAAGCTACAAATACTGTTTTGGAAATGTCTCTTTTGTATGTTTGGGCATTTCAGCAATCCCCTTTACCTTTATTTACTACAATACCATGCAAACATACAACTCAAACAATTAACTGAACAGTCTCTCCTAATTAACCACAATCTCTCACATGCTCACATGACCAATCATTTATATAAAAACACTGCTATGCCACAAAGGTCTATATCTATCTTAGCTTTACAATCAGAAGTGCAAAGTGCAGATTCACATACATACGCTTTTGATAGCACTTGTTAAAACACATGCCTTAATCCAAAATATTTGCAATTGCATGTTGTGTTTTTTTGGCTCTGTAACTCTTATAATATATCAATGATCCACTTCATCTGAGGCTGTGGTGCATCTTCTATTTTCTGGGGAAAAAAATGTCAATGGGTTAAATTTACTGAAGGAGTGAATTCTGCTCATTATTACAAGTGAGTTTTCACTTATCTCTTAATAAATGGGGTGAAGCTCTACTGACTTTGATCCAATCTTTTGTGAGTAAAATTCAGTTCTTTCAAATTTTCCTTACACATGATTGAATATTTAACCACTTAGGGACCACCCTATAGCAATTTTACTGCTACAGGGCAGCAGCTATGCATAGAATCACGCATATATATGTGACCCTACACTTCCAGGTAGGGGATGAGAATGCGCGCTGACTGTGGCTCGCCAATTTGCAGGTAATGCGGGTTCGATGTCTCCCGTCACCCACTGATCATCAGCCAGAGAGACAGAACTGCAATCTCCCTACGTAAACAAGGCAGCTTGCCGTTCTGATAGGAGAGAAGGCATGGATCCTGTGCCTCTGCAAAGCAGGGATTGAGATCCATGTCTTTCCCTACTAAAATCACCTCCTACAGTTAAGTAAAACACTGGCTAGGTACACAGTTAACCATTTGATCACCCCTGAGGTTAACCCCTTTCCAGCCAATGTCATTAGTACAGTGAGAGTGCATATTTTTCACATTAATCAGTGTAGTAGCGTCACTGGTTTCCAAAAAGTGTCAGAATGTCCGCAAAAATATTGCAGTCCTGATAAAAGTCACTGATCACTGCCATTACTAGTAAATAAATAAAAATATCCCAAAGTTTGTAAACACTATAACTTTTGCGCAAACCAATCAATATATGCTTATTGGGATTTTATTTTACCAAAAATATGCAGCAGAATACATATTGTCCTAAATTGATGAAGAAATTAGATTTTTTTCAATATTGGATATGTTTTATAGTAGAAAGTAACTATTTTGCTTTAGGCTCCATGCACACTGAAGCTCAAAAAAGCTATTTCTGGACGCCAGATTTCTGGCAGAAAACGCTGGTTGAAAAACCTGCTTTTAACAGCGTTTTATACTAGCGTTAATGAGCGTTAATGAGCGTTTTACAGCGTTAGCGTTAATGGGCGTTTTTTATAAAAATACACAGAGGACACTCCAAAAATCCCACAATGCATTGAAAAATAGAATGCCGAACACTAATGAACGAGCGTTAATGAGCGTTAATGAGCGTTAATGAGCGTTAATGAGCGTTAATGAGCGTTAATGAGCGTTTGTCGTTTTTTGCCGCTGAAAAACGGCACTTTGAACGCGAATTTCTGGCGTTCAGAAAAAAGCCCATAAACTCCACTGCTCATTAAAGCTGAAAAACGTCCATGTGTGCATGGACACATAGGCTGACATAGAGTGGAGTTTATGGGCTTTTACAAAAAACGCCCAAACTCCAATAAACTGCAGTTTATCAGCTTCAGTGTGCATGGAGCCTTATAATAAAACATGTTTTTGTCTTTTATTGTTCTGTAATACATTGCAACTCAAAGTATGCATCAATATGCAATAATTATAGAACCAAGTTGTGATAATGAGGAGTGTGAAGTGTAGCAGCCCCCCTATGTTTAGCTTATGAAAGTTCCAGGGAGATGCTTGGGTTTAAGAGGCAATCAGATTTTCCCTGGATAAATTTTACCTATAAATGTTAGTACCCAGTTATATTAAGTATGTTAAGGAAAAAATCCAGGCCTTTTTTAAAGCGATCTACTGAGCTGACCAGAACCACCACTGGAGGGAGTCTATTTCACATTTTCACAGCTCTTATTGTGATGAAACCTTTGGATATTTTTGGAGATGAAATCTTTTTTCTTCTAGGCATAAAGAGTGCCCCCTTGTCCTCTGTGATGACCTTAAAGTGAACAACTCAACACTAAGTTCACTATATGGACCCCCTATGTATTTATACATGTTGATCATACCCCCCCCCCCCCCCCCCCCTATAATCTCCTCTTCTCAAGAGAGAATAAATCCAGTTCCTCTAATCTTTCCTCATAACTGAGTTCCTCCATGCCTCTTATCAGTTTGGTTGCTTCTCTGCACTTTCACCAGTTCCGAAATCCTTTTTGAGAACTGGTGCCCAAAATTGAATTGCATATTCCTGATGAGATCTTACTAATAATTTGTAAAAGGGCAAAATTATAACTCTCTCACTGGGGTCCATACCTCCCCTAATACAAGAAAGGACTTTGCTTGCTTTGGAAACCACAGCTTGGCATGCTTTTCCACTATTGATTGCCCTAGTTGTACTCCCAGTTGTATGTATGATGCATGCATATTCTTAGCCCCCAAGTGCATAACTTTACATTTATCAACATTAAACCTCATTTGCCACACAGTTGCCCAATTACAGTGCATTGAGGTTGGCTTGTAAGTTGGAGACATCCTGTACGGATGTTATTTCACTGCATAGCTTGGTGTCATCAGCAAACACTGAAATTGTACTTTTAATGCCAGACCCCATATCATGTATATATATAAAAAAGTAGGGAGATATCATTATGTACACATCAGGTTGGTACAGCTCAAGGTCCAGGGCACCCAAAAAATACACTAATGGATCAGCGGTTATGGTAGCTGGAGTAACTGAAAAAACAGTTTGCACCACTTGCATCCAGAATCTCTTAAGTTTTGGACACCTCCATATCATATGGACAAAATTGCCTCTATGAGAGGAACATTTTAGGCATAGAGGGAAATCTCTCCTTCCCCAGTTAAACAGCTGGGCTGGCGTTGTAGAGGTTTGTGTGAAGAGGACAGGGAGATAAGGGGCATTGGTTCTAGGGCCATATCCTGTTGCTTATCAGCTATCTCTTTAATGATTCGTTTCGGTGCTAAAAATAATAATCTAACAATGGGATTGTAAGTTTCAACAGTAATTGTTTTCTTGTCTAGAATGCTTAATCGGTTCCCGACCAGCGCACACCGATGTACGTCGGCAGAATGGCACGGGCAGGCATATTGACGTACAGGTACGTCCAATCTTTAATGCCGCCCTGCCATCGCGAGCGCGCCGCCGGCGGTGCGCTCGCGTGCCGGTTGGGGCCCCCGTGAGTCCGGTCGCGGGTCCCGCGGACTCGATCACCGCGGGCATACCCGCTATCGTCTCACGGGACGGCTGAATGGAGGAAATGCCGTGTAAACAGCGTTTCTCCATTCTGCCTAGCAACTAGTGACGCTGATCTCTGCTCCATGTGATTGGAGCAGAGATCAGTGTTCACTAAATGAAAGCCAAACCCCCCCACAGTTAGTAACACACCCCTAGGAACACTTAACCCCTACACTGCCACCCACTGGTTAACCCCTTCACTGCCAGTGTCATTTACACAGGAATCAATGCATTTATATAGCAGTGATTATTGTATAAATGACAATGGTCCCAAAAATGTGCCAAAAATGTCCGATGTGTCCGCCACAATGTCGCAGTCACAATAAAAATCGCTGACTTTTTACTAGTAAAAAAATAAAAAATAAAACATTATTAATAAAAATGCCATAAAACTATCCCTATTTTGTAAACGCTATAACTTTTGCGCAAACCAATCAATAATCGCTTATTGCGATTTTTTTTTTACCAAAAATATGTAGAAGAATACGTATCGGCCTAAACTGAGGGAAAAAAATGTTTTTTTATATATTTTTGGGGGATATTTATTATAACAAAAAGTAAAAAAATAATGCGTTTTTTTCAAAATTGTCGCTCTATTTTTGTTTATAGCGCAAAAAATAAAAACCGCAGAGGTGATCAAATACCACCAAAAGAAAGCTCTATTTGTGGGAAAAAAAGGACGTCAATTTTGTTTGGGAGCCACGTCGTACGACCGCGCAATTGTCAGTTAAAGCAACGCAGTGCCGAATCGCAAAAAGTGGTCTGGTCTTTGACCAGCAAAATGGTCCGGTCTGTAAGTGGTTAATAAACAAATATTTTGGTCAAGCAAGAATATTACTTGAAAAATGTAATTCATCATATCTATAATCCCTTTCCGGTGCCAATGAAGTTTAGGGAATCTGTATAACGGATGTATCAAATCACCTGATTCTCTGTTACATTTAGGCCAATTTGGGGTCTCTCTATGTATCAACTGGAACAATTCTTTCAGGAGTATGATTTGTTCTATTTAATATAAACAGCTACCTGAGCCTGTGTCCAAGAGATAGAGACCAGATTAAGTGCAGATGGTACTTTCTCCCAGAATGCTTCTGATGTGGAATTGAGATCCCTCTCCCAGCCCTGTTTGGCAGGTACCATAGTCCATAATAGAGTTTTACTGTGTAACACCCTGTATATTTGCAAGATGTGTCCTTTCTTGGTTTTTGCAAATGGTATAGCACCACACCTAGGAACTTAATGTAAAGATGTTACACTGCTGCTGCATTATTGAGATTGACCCAACCCAAATATATGTTTATGAAGTGACAGTGCTGTGAACAATTAATACTATTATCAGAAGTCTAATTTGTGCATAAACCTAAACAATGTGTCGCATGTGTGTGAAAGTGCTTTTAAATCTGTCTCGGGAAGACGTCAAATGACAAAACATGCATAGGGCGGGTGTTTGATGTGCTGCTATCAAGCTATGCTGGACTTGTGTTTGCTTATGACATTGGTAATGCCAGAACGAAACCGACTTTGATTTTATGTGGGTACACTGCATTTAAAATAAACTTTCAGCTGTTTTAAAACATTTAACACTAGTTTTCTCTCTTACCTTGATATTGATAATATTGAGCTCCTAAGGCTCTAACATATCTACAATATTGGCGAGTGATAGTAGGTCTATGGTGTCTGCTAAGGACTACTACATAAAGGAAATGCGCTGCCTACATTGCAATTTGGTAGGTCATTTTTTGGCATAAGTGGAGGTGAATTTTCTCACGAAGGTGTGGTAGAAGCAATACAAGAAAATCTGCTTGATTGAAGAAATTGTGTTGTTTATAGAAACTGCACAAGTTATCTTTGATAAAGAGAACTTTTTTGGGACTGTTTTAATTGCTTTGTTCACCCAGTGATACATTATTATTTTCCTTTTTTGGGGACTTTTTTGCAATACATTAGCACTTTCTATGGCTTATAGCATGGGATGTCATAAGTGAATGTTGTTGCATAGCACTATAGCACTTTATAGATGTAAGAAATGTGAAAGATTTATATGAGCTTATTTCACACTATAATCATTTGCAATAGTTTTAAAAGCATGTTAACACACAGATGTGACACATTAGGGGTAATTTACTGTAGCGCCAGGAAGCACTGGGCACTATTGCAAATAATGGCGCCCATTTTAGCCAATTAAAAGTTCAACAGGTGAATGTGCGAATGAAAAAGAAACACTATTTGAAACACTATTTGCAGCAAACAAACGTTAGTAAATTCTAAATCAGCGTTAATTAGCGATTCCGCGTATATGCAAATGCCAATTTCTACTAAGGTATTATATAGCACTGTACCCATGATCCCTGTATGTGAAAGAAACATTTTTATGTGAAATGTGCTCTATCTCGTGTGCATCCATTGATGTATATTGTAATTAGTAAAAAAAACTAAACATAAAATGCAGTGCTAAAAGTGAAAAAATCACCTACTTGTGAAAAAGGTGAAAAAAAGTTTGCATAGCATAAGCCAAGCATAATAAAAATAACACAAATGCAGTATGTATAGATAAACAATACAGAAATCCATGTGAACAATGTGTAAAGATCCCCACAATATATGTGGATGAATAATAAAGAGATCCACATGAACCGTACCACATAGATCAAACAATTATCCTATGACACGCAAGAAAATAATCGTCCCCTTAAGTAACAACTAGTTCCTCTTCAGTAACGAGTGATCCAAATTGACAGGAGTGCCCAACTTCCAGTAAATGTAAAATGGAACACTGAAGGTACCATCATAGCGACACCCTTCCAAAGCTCCTCATACAGGTAATACAGCATACTGGATAAAGAGAGATAAGTAATGGGTACTCTTACCCGAAGGTGTGGACCCATACACCTTAGTGGTGAGTCAGTCAGGCGTCAAGCTGTAATGAACAGCAATCCTCTCAAAGGGATGGTGTGAACCTCCACTCCGCCAAGCCGTCTTCCGTACTCTGTATAAACAGGGTGTCCAATGTAGGATATCCTTATCTTAAACTCCAACATAGGAAGTACTCACATCATAGTAGGTGTATTAAAAATAAGAACGAGGAAAAGAAAAAAGGCATCCTCATAGAGTAGATTAAATCCAGTAAAAAAATATGTTTATTAAAAAATATATAAAATTAGAAATACATGCATGTACAAGCCCGCAGTGAAGAGGTGTACAAAAAAGAAAAACAACAACGAAGCTGTCGTCTGGATGCGTTGAAAATCTCGCCAGCAGGCTAAGTACCCGACATGTTTCGCAATAACTTGCTTCAACTGCCCCAATTGAAGCAAGTTATTGCCCAGTTATATGCCCAGTTAAAAGAAAGGGGGGAAAAACACCACAAACAAGCTCAATAATGTACTTTTATTTTGCCAGCAGAAACAAAATTATGTACATTAATTTACTAACTTAAAAAAAAAATTCTGCAGAATATATAAAAGCATACAACAGGGCACTGCGCCAATCCCACAACTCCCTGTTGTATAAACAAAAAAACACCGTACAAATCTCTACCGTCAGATTTGTAACGAGGTATTCTAATCACCATCCCGAATTACGTGAAGTATTGGCTACACACTGGCACCTCCTACGGGATTCTGGCTAAATACATTAACATTAAACCTAATATTACTTTTCACAGAGCTAGATCCCTACGGGATCAACTAACCTCTAGTCATTTTACTCTCACAGCCCCAAATCGGCCTCGTTTTGGAATGTTGAGATGCGGCAAATGTCCTTTCTGCCCTCTGATCCAAACAGGCCAGTCCTTTATATTACCCAATGAGGAACGTTTTGTCCCCAAATTTTCTGCAGACTGCAAGACTCGGGGGGTCATCTACCTTATGGTCTATAAGCGCTCCGCCTTCTACGTAGGAAAGACTATTAGACACTTTCGTGCTCGGATAAAAGATCACATATATTTTTCGTCAGGAGGCAAAATGGTTATATCCATCAGTAGGCATCTTGACTTATACCATAAATTTGACACCTCAGTCATTTCATTCATTGCATTAGATGTAGTCCCTCCCAATCCACGTGGTGGTGATTGGGACAAATTAATCTTAAGAAAAGAAACTTTATGGATCGAGAGATTAAACGCCACATTTCCCCCGGGTATTAATGAATCCCATTCTTACGAACCCTTTTTATAATACTTCACATACTGAGCTCTATATCTCTTTCCTCTAGCTTTAAAATCTGCACTGTGGTAGAAAAAAATATTAATAAAATCTATGTTGATTTAATCTATTACCATCTCCCCTTTGTTTCTTTACTGCCCCCGATATATCATCTTATACCTTTCAGACTCCTAGCCCTCTGTGGTTTTTATTGCTGGAGGTGCTTGCCAGCTGGCTTTGTAGATCTGCTGCCGTGATATGATAGCTGCCCTCTTTTTCTTCTTACATTTCATTACTTCGGAATTTATTGAATGGATTACTAGTACTTGGTGAGGCTTTTCAAACGCTATCTTTACTATCACTGATCATTATACATATTCATATTTGTATATCACATCTGGCATTAAGTATTGCATTGATACAAACTGTTTTTTCTCTATATATCCTTTCTCTAGTCGCCGACTGTCAGATTCTCCACCCTCTTCGTGATTTATATGTTCTATTTTTGGCCACTAGTCCTCCTCCCAGAGGGTAATTCTAATTCATTTTCATTATTATTTTTATTTGAATTTATTTAATCTTTTCTTATCAAAATTTGGTATTATATTGTCGTGTGTCCCCACAGTGCCCTTCTATGACTATCTATGCGTTGCACATCCTTCCCGCCCCCATAGGACAGCACTTTGTTTCATATTAGCCTTGTGTTACTAATCAAACTATATGTATATGTTTTTTGCATTCTATTTGTGATGTATGTTCCCTCTCTGCTTTTAAGAACCTCATTGCGCCCCAGATGAAGCGTCGACGGGATGCGAAACATGTCAGGCATAAGCATGGGACCCTACATCAGCATATCATTATCGTGAATATATATCTACATTTTAGCTCTTAATGGCTGATTGCTGGCTTATATATTGAACCATATTATTGTATGAGATATAGTATGATATTTGTTGCTGATTGAGGTCCCTGCATAGGAATGTATCATCTAGTCCTGGTTTTTAATCCTATTTTTGTATATTTTTGGAATAATAAAATTGTTTAATGAAAAGATTATTTGTCTTGTATCGGTGCCTGTAAAGTCCATAAGTCCCTCCATACAGTTTTTTGTATACATCTATTATGGACGTTGGCACCTTTTACTTAGGATTATATTGGGATATCCACTGTTACCACTAAGTGTTGATATCCCGTACCCATCTGTTTGTTGTCTGCAGAATATATGTTGCTACATTTAGCAAAACAGTTTGCAATTGGGTTTTAAGTGCCCTGCTCATAGGAGCTTACAATCTAAAAATGTTTTAAACCTTAGAGTGAACACCACTTTACTTTCAGTGTATAAAGGGCAAAACGTCACATTTATATCGGCAAAACTATAGAAACATACAGTCATTCTTACAAAGTATTCCAACATAATATTAAAAAAGGCCCATTTTCAAAATATAACACCGGCCACCACCCCACAAATTCACACACATACATAGGTGACCATGTTCTGCTGGAAGCTCCATTTCTGTGTACATGATTAAGCAATGAAATAAAAGAGTAGAAGGGCAGACCATGATCCCAAACCATGCTTGCATAATCAGACAGAAACAATACACACACACACAACATTGAAAACAGGGCCACATAAACCCACCTTTGAAGGGAAAAAATGCACAAGAATTTCAGCAAACTACCCTAGTTGGGCGTTTGTCATCATGCACAATATCATTCCTTCTCCATGTCAGGGTCGTTACCTGGGTGGTCGCGGTGCTGCCCGTGTTGGTGTGCGCCGATGTCCTGCGGTGCGTGCTGGGGTGCGTGTTCCTGTGAGCGCGGTGTTGCGCGCTCCTGTGGGTGCGTCGGTGTGTGCCCTTGCGTGCCCCTGCTGGCACCGGTGTGCGCTGTTGTGGGCACTTCGGGTGCCGCTGGTGTGTCTGCTGGCGCCCAGGTGCGCGCGCGCTCGTGCGCGGTGCTTGGCGCCAATCGGCCTATTTAGGCCTGCTGCTGAGACCATTCAGGTGCTGCCTGATCAACAGCTCCTCGGTTCCTGTCCCGTTGTCCGTATCCTGCGTTCCTGTTTCCAGATCTCCTGATGACCCGGCTCTCCTTGGACACCTCTGACCTCTGCCTGCACCTGACCTCGGCCTGTTTGACCTCTCTCTTGCCTGCTCCTTCTGTACCTCTGCTGCCCGCCTGTTGCCAAACCCTGCCTGAACCCGGACCTGCCTGCTCTGCTCCTGCTCCGTACCCAGTTTGCCTGTGTCCTACCTACGCACCTGCTGCTGGAAGTTTCCTGCAAGTTCCTGCTCCTGGAGCCATACCACAGGCTCTCTTACCACTCCGCACTCTCAGCCACCTGTCTGCTCTATCAGGGGTTGTAAGTCGGACACGTACGGGGGACCACCCTCTGCCCAAGCGGACTCACCAGTTCGGTAAGTGCCAGTCTGACACTCCACCACAAATCACAGACAAAAAACTGACCTTCTCAGGCCAAAACCCCCCCCCCCCCCCCCCCCCACTGTAGCGCTTTTTATAAGATAGGTTGCATTGTTAGCACACTGACACATGCCCAATAGAAGTACACACCCACCAGTATCTTTCAATCTGTC
This sequence comes from Lithobates pipiens, assembly GCF_037356315.1. Lineage (NCBI taxonomy): Eukaryota > Metazoa > Chordata > Amphibia > Anura > Ranidae > Lithobates > Lithobates pipiens. Next base: position 123,772,217 of record NW_027507787.1, read on the forward strand.
TCTTTGTGTTTGTTTAAAAGGATTGCGCCTGATGGGCAGGAACACAATACTATTTGCAACTGTGTTAGCCCTTGGACATGTGTGTCAAATCTCCAACTACAGGCCAAAGATCGAAGTCTATTTGTATGCATATAAACAAAGCAACAGTTTTGTAAACATATGTACCTGTGCAGTGTAAACCCTACAATTTTAAATGTCCAAGTCCCTGGGCATGATTAGTGCTAACACACTCTGGGGGTTATTTCCGAAAGTCAAATCCACTTTGTACTAAAAGTGCACTTGAAAATGCACTGAAAGGAAATGGAATTGCAGTCGCTGTAGATCCGATGGGAACATGCAAGGAAAATAAAAAACAGCATTTTAGCTTACACATGATTGGATGATAAAATCAGCAGAGCCCCTCATTTCAGATCTTCCCCTCAGATCTACAGTGACTGCACTTCCAAGTGCACTTTCAGTGCAATTTCAAGTGCACTTTGCACTTGTAGTTTGCACTTGTAGTGCAAAGTGGATTTCCCTTTCGTAAAAATAACCCCCATTAACATCAGTCCCTAACTGCAATGAGCTTCCAATCTAAAGTCCAAAAGTAACTTTCTTACATTAGAGATGATTTCAACAGGAGACAAATAAAACACCAGCATGTCTTTGGATTGTGGTGAGAATCCCACACAGGGAAAACATATAAACTTCAACACAAGCATTAGCATGTTGGGGAAATGAACCAGCAACCCCAGTGCTGCTATACAGAATTGCTACTCACTTAGCCAGCAGGCAGCCTCACACATGGTGTCTGCATCTCTGTAGTGTGAACCAGCCCTAAGTCCATAGCCATGCTCAGTGTCACAAGCAATATACAATATATTGGCCTAAGTATTGGGATGCCTGCCTTTACATGCACATGAACTGTAATGGTATCCCAGTCTTAGCCCGCAGTTTTCAATATTGAGTTGGCCCACTCTTTACAGCTATAACAGCTTCAACTCTTCTGGGAAGGCTGTCGACAAGCTTTAGGAGGGTGTTTATGGGAATGTTTGACCATTCCTCTGAATGCATTTGTGAGGTCAGGCACTGATGTTGGATGAGAAGGTCTGGCTTACAGTCTCCACTCTAATTCATCCCCAAGGTGTTCTGTTGTGCTGAGGTCAGGACTCTGTCCAGGCCAGTCAAGCTCCTCCACCCCAAACTCATCCATCCATGTCTTTATGGACCTTGCTTTGTGCACTGGTCCAAATCATTTGGTGGAGGGGGGATTATAGCGTGGGGTTGTTTTTCAAGGGTTGGGCTTGGCCCCTTAATTCCAGTGAAGGGAACTCTTAAGGCATCATCATACCAAGCCATTTTGGACAATTTCATGCTCCCAACTTTGTGGAAACAGTTTGGGGATGGCCCCTTCCTGTTCCAACATGACTGCACACCAGTGCACGAAGCAAGGTCCATAAAGACATGGATGAGCAAGTTTGGGGTGGAGGAACTTGACTGGCCTGCACAGAGTCCTGACTTCAACTCGATAGAACACCCTTTGGCTGAATTAGAGTAGAGATTGCGAGCCAGGCCTTCTCATCCAACATCAGTGCCTGGCCTTACAAATGCACTTCTGGTAGAATGGTCAAACATTCCCATAGACACACTCCTAAACCCTGTGGACAGGCTTCCCAGTCTTCCCAAAAGCTGTTCTAGAAAAAGGTGGGCAAAATCAAATTTTAACCCTACAGACTAAGACTGGGCTTTTATTAAAGGCCATGTGTGTAAAGGCAGGTGTCACAATACTTTTGGCTAGATAGTTTATCTGGCAAGATTTACAATGGTGGTGGAACCCTCCTACAGATAAATACTACATTTAGACATGGTTTTAGGGCCTGTGAGATGAGCCATCTCTCTCTACATGAACTGGCATATTTGGGATGTTTGGGATTTGAACCCACACGCTTAGGGATGGTAAGCAGGAGTTCTAACCTCTAAGGCACAGAGCTGACACATGTGAAAACCTCCTACACATAAATACACATAAATACTGCATTTCATTGGACATACAGGTGATGGAATTACATTACTTGAGAATTCTTCTTCTTGATTTATTCTGTGATATTTGGTGGTTCTTTGTGGGTGAGTGTATAGTGATATTAGTAGTGAATAGTGATATTATCCTCAAATTTTTGGAAATTACATATCACATTTTTTTGGCTCAAATTATGATTTTCTGGAAATAATAAAAAGCACAAAAAATTGGGACTCATTTTAACCACTTGGGTACCGCGCTATTGCCGAATGACGGCATTAGCGCGGACCTAGATTTCCAGGACTACGTCTATTGACGTCGTCCTGGTTACGAGCGGCCTGCGCGCCCCCTGAGGGGCGCGCGCGGCGCGCTCTGTGATCGGCGAGTCCGTGAGACTCGTCTGATCACCGATCCGTGTAAGGGGTCGATCCCGACCCCTTATCACGTGATCAGCTGTCAGCCAATGACAGCTGATCATGTGATAGAACGGAGCCGGTAATCGGCTATTATTCCTCCTCGCGCTGACAGCGCGAGGAGAGAAAAAAAAAGCCGATCACCGGCGGCCGTGATCGGGACATCAGTCCCGATCACGGCCATCAATACATGGGACCACCTGCCACCTGCCTGTGCCCACCTGCCTCCCGCAGTGCCATCCTGAAATTAAATAAAAGCAAAAGTAAGTGCCCCCCGTCAGTGCCCCCCGTCAGTGCCCATAGTGCCCACAGTGCCACCCACAGTGCCACCCACAGTGCCACCCACAGTGCCACCCCCAGTGCCACCCACAGTGCCACCCACAGTGCCACCCAATCTGCTCAAAGGTGCTGCACCCCAGTGCCGCCCATCAGTGCCCAGCAGTGCCGCCCATCAGTGCCCAGCAGTGCCGCCCATCAGTGTCCAGCAGTGCCACCTATCAGAGCCACCTATCAGTGCCACCTATCAGTGCCCATCAGTCCCATCCATCTGTGGTACCTATCAGTGCCCATCCGTGCCACCCATCCGTGCCACTTATCCGTGCCACCCATCCGTGCCATCTTATCTGTGCCCATCTTTGCCCATCAGTGCCGCCTTATCTGTGCCTATTAGTGCCGCCTTAACTATGCCTATCAGTGCCCACAAGTGCAGCCTATCAGTGCCCACCAATGCAGCCTATCAGTGCCCACCAATGCAGCCCATCAGTGCCCACCAATGCAGCCCATCAGTGCCCACCAATGCAGCCTATCAGTGCCGCCTTATCAGCGCACTTCAATGAAGGAGAAAAATGACCCGTTTGCAAAATTTTATAACAAACTATTAAAACATGATTTTTTTTTTTTTTTTTTTGCATCTTTTTTTGTTTGTTTAGCAAAAAATAAAACTCCGAGCTGTAATTAAATACCACCAAAAGAAAGCTCTATTTGTGGGAAAAAAATGATAGAAATTTCATTTGGGTACAGTGTTGTATGCCCGCGCAATTGTCATTCAAAGTGCATCAGCGCTGAAAGCTGAAAATTGGTCTGGGACTGAGGGGGGTTTAAGTGCCCAGTAAGCAAGTGGTTAAATTTGCATCAGCATGGGATTGTAGGTCGGCCTTCTCTCTCTCTCTATATATATTATTATTTAAAGTAAACACAATACAACAAGTTGGTGTTTAAAATGGCTGTGGCACCTTTATTGGTATAAATAAATAAAAAAATTACTTTAGTCACATGAAACAGTAAAAGAATAAATGAATTATATTTAAAATTGAAAAAACAATTCTAAAACTCGCTCAATCGTAGGATTCGAGCTATAAATGAACCAATTTATAAAAACAAAGTCCCCCCTTGATTTCAAGGGTGACATAACCACATAATGGTGCCAGCGACAAGGGTGGGAGGGAAGGGGAGCTCCAGCCTAAGCCACTTCAGGGCAAATGTGAGCGGTCAGTCACACAGGTAGCTTTTATAACCTCCTGCACATGAAGAGGAACGTTTTCCCGCTCACTGCCTTGTGACAAGCCAGCTTATTTTTTTTATTTTTAAAACAAATATCTTTATCAATATTAAATATTAATACAAAGCATATGCTATTAATTATATGTGTGTAATTATATATATATATATATATATATATATATATATATATATATATATATATATATATATATATATATATATATATATATATAAACATTTTATTATTATTTAAACAAACTTTAAACTGCCGGCGGCAAGTAACATTTATTTCAGAGAAAGATACATTTAATTTCAACATTAAAATTATTTATTTATTGTACCATTAGAATCATGGTTCAAAATTTTCATGCTCAAAAATGCATTTTAGCCAAGTGCTAATTTTGGTATTTACTATAGCGCCTGGCAAAAAAGACACTGGAGCTAAAACGAGAGCTAGTTGCAGGTCTGAGCATGCTCAGTTGTGTTGGCACCTAGTTGTACAAAAATATATCTCTTCTCAGACTTTTAACCACTTGCTTACTGAGCACTTAAACCCCCCTCCTGCCCAGACCAATTTTCACCTTTCAGCGCTGATGCACTTTGAATGACAATTGCGCGGGCATACAACACTGTACCCAAATTAAATTTTTATCATTTTTTTCCCACAAATAGAGCTTTCTTTTGGTGGTATTTAATTACAGCTGGGAGTTTTATTTTTTGCTAAACAAACAAAAAAAGATGCAAAAAAAAATCATGTTTAATAGTTTGTTATAAAATTTTGCAAACAGGTCATTTTTCTCCTTCATTGAAGTGCGCTGATGAGGCGGCACTGATAGGCGGCACTGGTGGGCACTGATAGGCGGCACTGGTGGGCACTGATAGGCGGCACTGGTGGGCACTGATAGGCATAGTTAAGGCGGCACTAATAGGCACAGATAAGGTGGCACCCATAGGCACAGATAAGGCAGTACTGATGGGCACAGATAAGGCGGCACTGATGGGCAAAGATGGGCACAGATAAGATGGCACGGATGGGTGGCACGGATGGGTGGCACAGATGGGTGGCACTAAGGGGCACTGATAGGTACCACTGATAGATGGGACTGATGGGCACTGATAGGTGGCACTGATAGGTGGCACTGATAGGTGGCTCTGATAGGTGGCACTGCTGGGCACTGCTGGGCGGCACTGCTGGGCACTGACGGGCACTGGTAGATGACACTGATGGGCACGGATATGTGGCACTGGGGTGCAGCATCTTTGTTGAGGCAGATTGTGGGCACTGCTGGGTGGCACTGTGGGCACTGCTGGGTGGCACTGACGAGGGGCACTTATTTTTTAATGAGGTGGGCACTGGCAGGGGGCAGGTGGGCACTGGCAGGGCCGGTGATCGGCTCTTTTTTTTTCTCCTCGCGCTATCAGCGCGAGGAGGAATAATAGCCGATTACCGGCTCCGTTGTATCACATGATCAGCTGTCATTGGCTGACAGCTGATCAGGTGATAAGGGGTCGGGATCGACCCCTTGCTCGGATCAGTGATCAGGCGAGTCTCATAGACTCGCTGGTCACAGAGCACACCGTGCGCGCCCCTCAGGGGGCACGCAGGCCGCTCGTGCATGGGACTACGTCAATAGACGTAGTCCCGGCAAAGGAGGTCCGCGCTGTAGCCGTCATTCGGCTATAGCGCGGGTCTCAAGTGGTTAAAGATATTTCAGTGTAGAAATCACCTTTTCACATAGTTTAAAAGCAGATTATCTTTAAATAATATTCATAAAGAAAGAGGGGGGTTCCGGTGCTCCGAATAATGTGATGTATAGGTAGATGGTGCAATGGTAGCTTTAATAGCACATTTACATCAGTCAGTGTCATTTAAAACAAGAAGGCAGCCATCCTCAGAGGGTGTCCATTACCTCTGTTAGCAATGAATGTAGAGGAAGAGGAGGTTATGGAGGCGCCAACTGTAATAGTCCTATTATGCAGTTTTAATGTTAGTTTAGTAAATACTCTTACTGGTTCACAGGGTGGAGGTATCCTTCAAAGGTGGAGGTGTCCTGGGATGTGCTGGTGCTGCACTGCCGGCTCGGGTCATGTTCCTTCGGCCGGCGGGGTGTTTTTATCCTGTCACAGGCTGTTCTGCAGCATCCACTGGATGGAAAGCTCCATGCTGATCACTCTGGAGTGCGGAAGTGGAAATTACGTCACCGGTGCCCGGCGGGCATCCAGGCAAGGAATAGGGATAGTACAGGCTATGCGCTGGGGGCTCACAGCTCCTTCTACTGGCCTGTTTGCTCTCCATGTATTTAAGCTGCTCTCCTCCTAAAAGCAAACAGGCCAGTAGAAATAGCTGTTAGCGTGTGACCCGAGCCGGCAGTGCAGCACCAGCACATCCCAGGACACCTTCACCTTTCAAGGATACCTCTACCCTGTGAATCAGTAAGTGTATTTACTACACTAACATTAAAACTGCATAATAGAACTATTACAGTTGGCTCCTCTATAAACCCCCTTCCTCTACATTAGTTAAATAATATACCACATATTTCAGTACCATTTAGGCAATTATATCATGCTCTAAACATTATTTCTATGTGCAATTCTCCAGCTTTTAGCAGAGTAAGGATCTGGGGACTATTTTGTTTCAGGGAACTATAGTAAATTCGATTTTGGGATTATTTTCTTACCAGCTCTATAGTGAATACTGTTTTAGCGCTTATTCGCGCTAATTGTCACAAAACTCAGCAATTAGTGCAGATTAGCGCCGCTGCACTATAGTAAATGACCCTCATTGTTTATGCACTTTGTTTATTCTGATAATGGTATTGTTCACATTTCTGTCACTTCATAAGCATACATAGCTTTCTTGGTTTCATCTTGTGCCAGTATTGTTATTATTGGGACATGCTGTAGAAGCATATTGTGAGTACGAGTGAGCAATGCAGTATTTACTAAGATAAGTTACAATTCACTTTAATTAGCAAACTGCATCTTCTTTAGTAAATTAATGCAAAAGTTTCTAAATGTTTTTAAACTAGGCACATTTGCTATGTCTGATTCAATGATATTCTCCTCACTAACGATTTGCCTAAAGTTCAACAAATTTGCTTCAAAGTTTGGCAAAATCTGAACTTTGCAGCAACATCACAATTTAGTCTATGGTGGGTAAATCCTATCATTAAATTTCGGCATTTTATTTAAAAAAATATTATACAGTGAGAACAGGGCCCTTTTAACCCCCCTGGCAGTATTCCCAAGTCTGGCTCAGGGTGAAAATTTTGTACCATTAGTGGTAAACCCGAGCCAGACTCGGGACCGCAATGCTGAATCCAGGGAGAGTTTACTTACCTTGTCCCCTGGATCCAGCGATGTCCCCCCACTGTATGAGCAAGTCGTCCTCCGCTTGATCTATCACAGAGCCAAGCTCCGTTCCCTGCGAGCGTTGCGACACACGAGGACAGAGAACAGCGCCAAATTCAAAAAGTGAAACACACACATTACATACAGTATACAGATTACATTGCTGTATGTAATTATTTCACATCCCCTTTGTCCCTAGTGTTTTGTCCAGTGCCCTGCATGTAGTTTTATAATATAAAAACTGTTCTTTATGCCTGGAAACTGGAGATTGTCCAAAACTGTCCCTTTACATCAAAAGTGGTTTTAGACCAGCTAGAAAACAGCGATAATAAATTAGAATCACTCGCAGAATTGAGTGATAGCAATTTGTGGGGAGATCCGTCATCAAATACTGAAAAGTAATGACAGTGACAATTCTGCAACTGAGCAAATGTCAGTGTTTTTGATTTGATTACATTATTGAATATTTTTTTTTATTATTGTTATATTATTATTTGGTATAATTATTTATAGTTCTTTATTATATTATAATTTATGATTTCATTTTTCAAACTTTATCACCTGGGATGTCTACTAGACTCTGGTTTGGGCAGATTTAAGTGAGTTATTCCTAAGAATTACAGGACTACAATATAAAACGCCAAATTTCCATGCAAAATAATGGTACCACTTTCAGCACCTAAAATCTGAAATAATCATATCGCCAGGGAGGTTAATTTGGCTTTAAAGACAACATGGGAAAAAAAAAACAATCCTTTAAATTACATGCTTGGAATATGCGTATAAACTGTATGTGGTGTTACAGAAAAGTATGATTTTCACAGACAGTATCAGTGACACTGCCATCACATATTTTGGATGTGTGATTGCTTTTTCAACGTATACATTTAGCTTGCTACAAAAACAGCTGAGTAGAAAACAGTTACTTTTCTTCTGGGTCTAAATGTGTATTTTTATTTTGAGTTTATGTTGATCATATTTGTATTTTTATATGTTTGAGTCATAAAATGTGCACTATAATTAAGTGCTGTCCACTCCAAGCTGAGATCATAGGGGAGGTCTGTGACTAATAAACCTTCCATTTATTGTTTTTTCTCTCACTGATCACTCCTCTAGAGACCCTCTTAACAGATGGTACAAGATTCATAGACACTGTAGTCACAAAATGTCTTGAAGTCCATCAGAGTCTGAGTGATGTATCATGGAAACAATTAAAGAAAATAAAGAAGCAAGTTTAAACTAACAATAGTAATGAATACGCAATACTCTGTATCTACCAACAAGTACAGATAATTATTACAGCACACCTAATTTACATAAGCAGTTTGTCTGTTTGGCACAATAAAAGAATAACTGCTTGCAGTTAATATATTTCAATGCATCTAGATTGCAGTTCTAACCATAACTAATTAAAACTAATTAAAAGAGAATGTCATATAAAATACAAAGTTCATATCAGGGTTGCCAACCCCACAAGTTTTTTACTGACAAAACATGAGAAGTTAACCAACAGTGCAATTTTTTTACTTACAACTTGAAACATGACAGAAAGTATTTTTAGAAACTAAGATAATTGGTATTTAAAGACTATAAACAATATGCAAACAGTAACAATGCCCATAACAAGTGTTCTGCCATGCTTTGGAATAAAACAGCATGACAAATTGGAGAATAACTATGTGCACTGACAAATATGGTCATGAGGAGGTTGCAACTAACATTGGCTTAAAGAGGGATTCCACCAAAAAAAAAAAATATTAAAAGCCAGCAGCTATAAATACTACAGCTGCTGACTTTTAATAAATGGACACTCACCTGTCCCGGGTTCCAGCAATGCCGGCAGCCGAGGCCGATCGATCGCTCGGCTCTCGGCTGCTGCAGTCACCATTCTAGGTGAGGGAATCAGGAAGTGAAGCGAATCGGCTTCACTTCCCGGTTCCCTACTGCGCATGCGCGAGCCGCGCCGCGCAATAGGAAATCTCCGCGCTGTCACTGGGACCCGTGTGTGTCCCAGCAGACAGCGCGGCAGGGCAGGAAATGGCGTAGACTCCCACGGGAGTCTATGCCCGGAAGTGGGTGAAAATACCTGTCTTTGACAGGTATCTCCACCCCCTCTCCCCCCTGAAAGGTGTCAATTGTGACACCGGAGGGGGGGAGGGATCCGATCAGCGGAGGTTCCACTTTAGGGTGGAATCCCGCTTTAAAGACTGATAATTATACAGAACCTAAGCCTAGTCACTGTATACTGTGCCCATTTATAACACAGTTCTTGTACCCACAACATACTCCTAATTACTGTGCCACAAGTATCACGGACACACATAAACCTCAGAATAAATCATTAATAAAGAAAAAAAAAATCTTTCATTACATTTGCTGTTTTACACACAAAATATATCACTTTATCTGAATAAGTCTCCGAACTTGGTAATGTACAAAGTAGTTTATATAGCACAGAGGTCAGGAGTAAGTTACATACAATACAGCATATAGAGAGCAGCAGTCAGGATGAGGAGAAGGAGGGAGTGGGAGCAAGAGAGAGGGGGAAGAAAGAAAGAGAAAAAATATGGGGAGGGTAAGGGGCAAGAGAGAGCTGAGTGAGATAGAGCAATGCGAGCATGAGGAGAGAGAGGCGAGAGTGAAAGGAGAGAGATGAGCACAAGAAGAAAGAAAGCATATGAAAGAGAATAAGTATGAGACAGCAGGGAGATGAGAGAGAGAGCAAAAAAAGAGGAGAGTGTGAGTAGAGAGAGGGAGGGATAAGGGTGCAGGAAGAGGGAAGAGCGTGAGAAGCATGCGTGGAAAATCAGAGAAGAGATAGAGAGGATAGCATGAGAAGAGAGAGAGAGACAGAAAGAGAGAGGCGAGCATGGGGCAAGGTAGAGGAGAGTGTGAGGTAAGGGAGAGGAGAGCATGAGTCAAGGGAGAGGAAAACAAAAAGACAGAAAGGAGAGCATGAGAAGATGTGAGAGAGGAAATAGGAGGGAGAGAGAGTGGAGCAGGACAGCTTGCCCCGGTACAGGCACAAGTCTAGGAGGACCTAAGGGGATCCCTCATTAAAGCGAAGGTCCACCCTAAAGTGGACCTTCCGCTCATTGGAACCCTCCCCCCCTGCGGCGCCACAATTGGCACCTTTCAGGGGGGAGGGGGGTGCGGGTACTTGTACAGTACAGGTATCTGCACCCACTTCCGGCGTAGATTCTGCAGAAGCTACGCCCCTTTCCGCAGAATCTACGCCCCTTTCCGAACGTCCCCCGCTGCCTGCTGGGAAACACACGGATCCCAGAGACAGCGGGGACCATCCTTATTGTGCAGCGCGACTCGCGCATGCGCAGTAGGGAACCGGGAAATGAAGCCGAAAGGCTCCACTTCCTGATTCCCATACCCAAGATGGCGGCGGCGGCACCCGAGAGACGATCGAGAGATCGGGTTTGGGTGCCGACATTGCGGGCGCGCTGGGCGGGTAAGTGTCATTATTTTAAAAGTCAGCAGCTGCAGTATTTGTAGCTGCTGGCTTTTAAAAAAAAAAAACGCGGACTCCCGCTTTAAGTACCAGCTTAGGAAGAGGTTGCAGAAGAGCAGCAGCGAGATTACTGCAAGCCAAGAAGCATTGAGCAGCTGTAAGCACAGCAGGCAGACTTCCAACTTGGAACCACGCTGTGCTCAAAATATTCTAACTCCCCACCTGTAATATTACACATTGGAGCCAGCCAATTCAAGTTTAACCCTATGCCTGAACTCAGCTGAACTTGAACCCTTTGGCTCTGGAACTGCACATACAGAGTGTTTATTTAATGCCAGAGGGGACATTTTTACTGGTGTTGCTCCTGTCCATGGAGTTTTATGGACAAGAGCAAAACACGAGCAGCACAGTGGCTAAGTGTTTAGCACATCCACTTAGCAGCACTAGGGTTGTTGGTTTTAATGCCAACCATGGCGCTACCTCCAAGGATGCATGTTATCCCTGTGCCTGTGTGGGTTTCCACTGGGTACTCTGGTTTCCTCCCACACCAGCAAGTCATGCTGGTAGCAACGCTGTATCCTGGCCTAGGCCGACAAGGCACAGGCCTATGGCAGCACTTGCAGTGGTGCAACACAGAAAGAGTCTCCGTCATCTTGTGTTGTTAAGGATGGACTGGGCTGAGAGGCAAATAAATCTAGCGCCCCCATTAGGCGGGTGCACTGCTTCCAGTATGCAGGCGGCCGGCATTCTGTAACTGGGGGGGGGCTCTGCTTCTAATTTTGACTGTCCTCTCATCCTGGACCACAAACCTTCCTCACTCTGCTATATGTTTTCTGCTGCACCATTGGCATGCTTATATCTTCTTAGTCCTCTCCATAAAATTATCATACATTTCAGGGTGGGTCTTAAACAGCAAGGGGTGTGACCTTGACAGGAAGGGGTGGGTCATATTTAAATTAGGGGGTGCACAAGTTTAGTCAGGCCTAGGGCAGCACAAAACCTAAATACACTACTGGCTGGTAGGTTAATTGGCTCCTGTCTAAATTTTCCCCTGTATGTATGAATGTGAGTTAGGGACCTTAGATTGTCAGCTCCTTGAGGGTAGGGACTAATGTAAATGTACAATTTATATATGTAAAGCAGTACCTAAATTGATGGGGCTATAGAGCAAGTACGTCTCTATAGATTTATATAGTAACAGAGATTTTAGTAAAATACACAAACAGCTACTTCTGCTTAACATAACAGATAGCGTTCCTCAGTAAATTTCAGGCTAGGTATGCTAACACAGTTTAACATCGTGAGGGATAAAGGCTGGTTGGACACACAGAGCCACACTTGCAGTACTTGCACTTCTATAAAAGCTGGTGCTCCTCGGCTTTTTCCCAACTGCCCACATGCTGGAACCAACAGTGGAGAACATATTCCTGGCTGCAGACCACATGCCCTTCAGGGCCCGGGTGTAAGAAACAATAAAGGTCCTCTCTAACCCCCACCCCAGCCAGTAAACCCCCATGGTGGTGGAACGCCAAAGCCCAGTCGCAAGTGCGACGTTTGGGACCCTGGTAGTTCCGCCCCTTCCCCACTCCATCCATAAATCATCCCCCGAAGCAGCCTGCAGGAGAGGGAGGAGGGAACTCGGCATCACTGTGGGGGATGGGAGGGTCCAAGGAGAACACAGGAGCTTGGGACAGCAGGTGGTGGATATGAGGGGGGTGGCACATAGAGGAACTGATTCCCTTCATTTTCCTGAAAGGTTGCAGGAGGAAAATGAAGGGGATTGATTCCTCTATATGCCCCCCTCCTATCCAGGTGTACAGGGGCTGCATGGAAACCCTGGAGCATGCAATTGTGACCCCTGCGACTCCTGTACACATGCCCCTGCTGGAGGCATGGGATTAGTGACAGTGCTGGGGGGGGGTGGGATGAATGAAAGTATTGTCGGGGGTGGAATTGGGATGAGTGGCAGTGCTGGGAGGGGGGCTGGGATGAGTGGCAGTGCTGATGGGGGGATGGGAATAAATGGCAGTGGGGGGGATAGTATGATTGGCTGTACTAGGGGGGTTGGGATGAGTGGTGGTACTGGGAAGATGGGATGGCAGTGCTGGGGGGATGGGATAAGTGGCAGTGCAGGGGGGTGGGATGAGTGGCAGTGCTGGGGGGCTTGATGAGATGATTGTCAGTGCTGGTGGGGGGATGGACAGGGTGGCAGTGCTGGTTTGGGTTGGGTTGGGTTAAGTGGAATTGCTCAGTGATGGGGAATGGGATGAGTGGCAGTGCTGGGGGATGAGATGAGTGGCAGTACTGGGGGGTAGGATGAGTGACAGAGTGCTGGGGGGTTGATGAGATGATTGTTAGTGCTGGTGAGGGGATGGGTTGAATGGCAGTGCTGGGGGGGGGGGTTTGGATGAGTGGCAGTGCTGGTGGGGGGGGGGGGGGTCGGATGAGTGGCAGTGCTAGGGGCATAGGTGGGATGAGTTGCAGTGCTGGGGGATGATGGAATGAGTGGCAGTGCTGGTGAGGTGATGGGATGAGTGACAGTGCTTGGGGGTGTAATGAGTGGCAGTGCTGGGGTGATGGGATGAGTGGCAGTGCTGGGGGGGTAGGATGTGTGGCAGTGCTGGTGGGGGTGATTGAATGAGTGGCAGTGCAGTGCTGGGGGGATGAGGGGCAGTGTTATGGGGGTGATTTAATGATTGTCATTGCGCATGGGGACTGAATTCAGTGGCAGTGCTGGGTGCTGGGATCAGAGACACTTACCTACTGTCAGTGCCCACTCAGTTCCCCCTGCAATGCACCTTGTCTCTCAGCTCCCTCCACTCCACGTGTCTACTGTCCACTGACATGTTAGGAGATGGGGTCTCCTCACACAGCAGCTGCAACCTTCTGCAGCCCCACCCTCTTCACTGTACTGGGTTGGCTCCCCGACTGCATGTCCCATCATCAGCCTGCGGCTGCAAAAGGAATGGGTGGACACGGACGGAGAGACGGTGTGGGCGGACCGCTATGCTGTGCAATGAGTAAAGAGGAAACTCTATAATTAGGCAAATTAGGCAGTCGCCTAAGGCCTCATACTCACAGGGGCCTCATGACCACCTAATTTGCCTAATCGAAGAGCCGCCTCTACTGACAATAATGCCGCCGCTGCAATGAGGGTTCATGTCTATAAGCTTCGTGGAGAGAGAGGATGGAACCGTGGCTGTGTCTTAGGGAGGACGCTGGGCCAGCACTTTTTTGTCCGGGGGAGGAGAAGGGGAGGCAACTTATTCCAGCAATGGGAGCAAAATGATACAAATAAATATTCCCGCTGCTCCGGAGATGCAGATCGCCCCTGTCACCTATCACTGGAATGCTGCTCTGAACGATCCCCTCATGCCTGGAGGAGGCATCCAGCGTCGGACTGGTAAACAGAAGGGAAGAGGAGGGTCCTGCTGGGGAGGAAACCTTGCCAGGGCTGTATGGAGCCGATGGAAGGGGGAGTTAAGAGAGAAGAGCTGAAGAGGTGTCCAGGCCACCCCTCTCTGGGGCTGTCCATCAAGGAGGGGAGATTCGGGGCTCCAAATGCAGGGAGAGGCACAGCACAGCTACCATGTCACAACCCCTTCTGCAGCCAGCGACCACCAGCATGAGAGAGAGCCAGCCCCCCATCCCTGCTCCTCCAGCATTCTTTAGCCACAGCCACTGGCCTTTGTATTCACCCGTGCCCCCCCCCCCCACTCCCTTCCTCCTGGTTATCAGTGCCACAGTCAGGGCAGCTCAGTCCTGTGCCAGTGTGCCAACCTGTGATAGCCCCTGATCCCTCCCTCCACCCTGCCCTTACTCCCACCTATGCAGGGCTCCACTGCGGGGTCGGAAGTTCCCAGCCCAGTCTGGTGCTGATCCTCAACCATGGTGGGCCGGGCACTCTGCATCCTGTGCTAGCACTGCCTGCTGATTAGCTTTTCCGCAGCTAGCACCCTCACTGACACCAGGACCAAGATAGAGAGCACTGACACCTGCACCCAGATAGAGAGCACTGACATCAGAGCTGAGCTAGAGAGCACTGACACCAGCACTGAGATAGAGAGCATTGACACCAGCACTGAGATAGAGAGCACTGACAGGAGCATTAAGACACGGACACCAGCACTTTAAAGCTCTTAATACGTGCAATTTATACAGTTATTTTATTTTTTTATCGCTTGAATTATTTTTCTCATTATGAGCATGAGTGGGCCCTCATGTCTAGGTTTTGCCTGTGGCCTCACAAAGCCTCTGAGTGAGTGTCCTGGTTCTGACCCTAGAGTAACTAGAGAAGTCTGCGGGTCCCCACAGTGGCAGAATGGCAGGGCTCGGTAGTTCTGCCACTGAAACAGGTGGAGATCACTGGATTAGTGGTGTCTACTTCAGTGATTTCCAGCTTTCAGTGGCATCAGCCAGGTTTGTTATATAAATAATTATATTGGTCCAAGCTGGACTAATGTAACTATAAATAACATGCTGATGCCTGTTCTTTAAAGAAGTTCACACTCGCATTTGAGTCTGGCAAGAAAAGGGGCAATCTACTACAAGACAATGTGGCCACTTTCAGAATTAAAATAAGTCACAGGGAGAATAACTTGTTTCTGGAAGTACAGAATGTTTTTGACATAACTTGTTATTAAATCAGTTTGCTGATTGTTTTTTATTAGGATTGAAGTTCTCCCTTAAATTAAGAACCACGCATATTTCTAGGATGCATTTATAAAATGGAAAATATGAAAAGTGTCCAGGTTTTCTTTGTTTTTTTTTTCTGTTAAAGCGCACACAATTTCCAGATATATTGTACATCTCCTAACGTAAAGTTAAATATGATGCCCCCACACGCTACCCTGTCCATATGACACTCTTAAATTCATAAAAGACCATTGAACACATGAAACACCAAGATGGTGGTTGGTAATGTGACCCGATTCCAAGGCACTGATCATGCTCTGCTGAAAGGAAGAATCTGTCAATTTATTTTTATTTAATACTGGTGCCTTGTTTAGCACCATCAATTTCCGCATTGCTTTTACATTTCTATTGTACATTCACATTAGTTCCTGCCCTCAAGGAGCTTACAATCGAAGGTCCCTAACTCCCATTCATACATACACATATAAGGCCAATTTAGACAGGAGATAATTAATCTACCAGCATGTCTCTGGAGTATGGGAGGAAACCCACACAGGCACAAGGAGAAAATGGAAAATGCATACTCCAGGCAGGTAGTGCCATGGTTGGGATGCAAACCAATTACCTTAGTGCTGCTAGATGGAAGTGCTAACCACATAGCAACTCTTTACACTATTGAATCCTATCCTCAATTTGATGGCATGGAATTTCACAGAAGGTACTTTTCAATTTTAAATGTAACTCACACCAAATGTTGTATTTAGTGGTTAACAATTAATATCTCAGTTTTTTAATGCTGTCCATATCCCTGGTGGGGATTAGAAGTACTATTCTTTCCGATGTGGCTGGTTTATATTGTTTTTTTGCATTTACACAAAATCTTCTCCAAACATGTGAAAATTACTTTTGCATATTAGAAGATCAATAAACAATAGTTCCTGTTGGAAAAAATCTGCATTTTTACAAATCAGTGGTAACTGTTTCAAAACAATGCCTGTGGGTATTGTGCGTAGTTATTCATATGTGCTACATTTGGCCAAACATACAATTTGATTAAATACTTATTTTTAATGTCCTTTACATTGACTAACAATGCTAAATAAGCTGTCCAATGCAGAGTAAGTAGAGTATATAAACAAATAGACCATTTTTTTTCCACCTTGCTTTGGAGTTATTATTTTAATTTTCTTTCTTTTCCAATATTTTTATTCAGAAGATTTTTAACAAGTACAATATCGACATTTACCATCTCAGTACGAAGTAATGGTACAGGTGACAAATTGGTTATGAGTTGGTTACATCACAAATTACCTTGTATTTATGTGAAGTTTTGTGTATCCTTGTCCTTATTTTAGGTTTATATAGTAAGGTCAGACCTAAACCGAAAACATTTAAACAAAGAATATAAAAAGGAAAAGCCTCCTCTAGGGGGTGCATGGGAGTTCTCAAACAAGTAGCACGGGGAACCATGGGGGGGAACCCCATCTCCCTCTGTCACCTCCCTTAGGTGTAACAAACTTCTTTAACTTCCAAGTGGACCCAGGGGGCTCAATTGGTACATCGGCCCTTAGAGGTAAATTCTGGTTGAAAGAAAAGAGAGAGAGGAATGGAATGATAAAAAGAAGAGTGGAGGATAGTGGAGGGGGGTGCACTCAGGCCCTAGAGAAAAGTACTCCCTAGCCACTCCCATCTCATTATGTAGCCGAGACGTAGTTAATCCTAGGGTCCCATATTTTGTCAAACAAAGCTATCTTATCATTTAAAATCTCAGGGAGGCTTTTATTATTTTAATTTTAAAGAAGATTACAATATGTGTGGACAACTTGTCATCTGATACTCAGAAAAAACTGCAGGTCTAGTAGCTACAGGGATTTAACCAAAAATGTCTCAAGCAAAAACACTTTTTTTTCTCTGTGAAATTTGGTAAACTGCATCATGAGTCATTTGGTGGTAATTTTTTTTCCATGGAAAATTCAACTAAAACTACAATTGCACATTTCTTCAAATTGCTAATTGTAATTTGATCAGATAAAACCAAATGTATGCATGTACAGTGGATATAAAGCGTCTACTGGTGGATATAAAACATCTACTGGTGGATATAAAATGTCCCTGTTAAAAGGTTTTTGTGATGTAAAAAAATTAGAAAAAGTTATATAATTTCAGAACTTTTTCCAGTATTATTGGGACCTGTACAACTCATTTAAACAACAAAATTAAATCTTTTAGGTGGAGGGAAGTAAAAAAAAAATAACAATATGGTTGCATAAGTGTGCATACCCTTAAACTAATAATTTGTTGAAGCACCTTTTGATTTTATTACAGCACTCAGTCTTTTTGGGTATGAGTCTATCAGCATGGCACATCTTGACTTGGCAATATTTGCCCACTCTTTGCAAAAACACTCCATATCTGTCAGATTGCAAGGGCATCTCCTGTGCACAGCCCTCTTCAAAGCACACCACAGACTTTCAATCGGATTTGGGTTTGGGCTCTGACTGGCTCATTCTTAAACATTCTTCTGGATAAGCCATTCCTTTGTTGATTTGGATGTATACTTTGTGTCATTGTCATGCTGAAAGATGAAGTTCATCTTCATGTTCAGCTTTCTAGCAGGAGCCTGAAGGTTTTGTATCAATATTGACTGTTATTTGGAACTGTTCAATTCCCTCTATCTTGACTAAGGTCCAGCTGTAGAAAAACAGCCCCGAAACATGATGCTGCCACTACCATGCTTCACTGTTTGCTTGTTGTTCTTCTGGTGATGTGTAGTGTTGTTTTTGCACCAAACATATCTTTTGGAATTATGGCCAAAAAGTTCAACCTTGGTTTCATCAGACCCTAACACATTTTCCCACATGCTTTTGGAAGACTTCAGATGTGTTTTTGCAAAATTTAGCTGGGCTTGGATGTTTTTCTTGTTAAGAAAAGGCTTCCATCTTGCCACTCTACCCCATAGTCCAGACATATGAAGAATATGGGTAATTATTGTCACATGTACCACACAGGCAGTACTTGTCAGATATTTCTGCAGCTCCTCTAGTGCTGCTGTAGGCATCTTGGCAGCCTCCCTGACTAGTTTTCTTCTCGTCTTTTCACACATTTTGGAGGGACATCCAGTTCTTGGTAATGTCACTGTTGTGCCACATTTTCTCCACTGGATGATGACTGTCTTCCATGGTATATCGGATGCCCTGGAAATTCTTTTGTACCCTTCACCTGACTGATACCTTTTAACAATGAGATCCATCTGATGCTTTGGAATATTTTTGAGGGCCATGCCTTTTGCTGTAGGATGCGACTAAGAAAATGTCAGGAAATACCTACTAGAACAGAGGAACTTTATTTTCCGTTAATCAGAGGCACTTTAACAGATGGCAGGTGTGTACTGACTCCTATTTAACATGAGTTTGAATGTGATTGCTTAATTCTGAACACAGATACATCCCTAGTTATAAAAGGGGGTGCACACTTATGCACCCCCACCCTACAATATTTCAATTTGTTTTTAAATTGAGTTGTACAGTCTATAGTTTACAATAAAAGTGAAAAAAAATCTAAAATGATTTATCTTTGTCTTTTTTTTACATCACAGAAACCTAACATTTTAACAGGGTTGTGTAGACTTTTTTTTATATCCCCTGTAGCTTGAAACTGGAGTAAATTATTTTCACTTTCACAAAACTGGCTTTGTTGTACAATTCTTAACACAGATTGCGTTGTAGCTCTGCAGCATTTCACTTTTTTTTAGCCCCAGTTCACATTATGTAACCTGTAGAAACATGAGTTCCTGTTAGATTCACATGTGATTCAGTGTAGTGCAATTTGAGCCCATTCATTGCGATTCAGTACAGGCAAACACACTGCATTTGGGGTGTTAACATAACACTGACAGCCCTTGTAGATCACAACTACAGTGCATTTAGAATATGGTGCAGGAAATGCGCACGGATCGCATGCTGCATTCTAGTGTGAACCTAGCCTTACTGTGCTCCAGTTACACAATTTTAGCGCATGCAACATCAACTTTACAAATAATTAACAGGGATGTTTCTTAACTATTCAATTGGACAATGACCTGAAGTTAAAAAAGTATAAATTGTGCATTTTTAAAAAAAGCAAACATTCACTGATCTTAATGTTCTCCAAGTTCCATTTAACATTTACTTTGCATTTGTGTCTTCATTGGACTCCTCTGAAACTTTTTTTCCCCATTTAAACAGAAGTTGCAGCTTTGAATGTATAAAGTGCAGTCACCTTCATGCACCTTACAAACATTCAAGAATGAATGCCAGGCTGTTCTGACAGGCAATGGTATAACTAGCATATCTGGCACCTGGGGCGGATGACTTTTTAAAGTATCTCCAATACATCAAAGTATTTTCAGTAATAGCTAGGAAATTAAAGGTCATGCATGCTGGGGGTGTGAGCTATTTTATGGTGGAGGGACAACAACAACAGTAGTAAGTACAGTTACACCTTCATACAGAGATACTGAACTAAGCATACCAATCCACTACATTAGACTGCCTCAATGGCAAACAGAAATATACAGCAGATGATATGGAATTGGCACTCTCAGAAAAGATTGTCTGAACAGTTTGAAAACCTAACATTAATAAAAGGCTTGGGTTACCAGAGCAACTTTTAAGCACCTGCACTTAAAATAAGCAGCGGTTTGCTTCCCTGTCCCTTGTGAGTCTGTTTAACAAAAAAAAAAAAAAAAAAAAGAAAAAGAAAGTTGTTTCTATAATGAAATAATGCCTGACATAACATACTATTCTGTTTCACAGAGGATGTATTGAGTTGATGTTCTAGTAAAGTCATCCTCATTCCTGGTTTAAACTGCCACAAAATTTTCATTTTACCTAAAGGAAAATTGTAAAGACGTTAACAGCAGGAGGCTTGACAATGTTAACACAAGCTGGTGAGTGACTGAATTTGCCCTCATCCATATATTGGTGGGTTATCTAATTAGGATGAACTTACACTTAAGAGAAAAAAATGTTAAGAGCTTAATTTTAAAGTATATCTCAGTGAATGGGTGTATAGCTTTATTAAAAGTCGTGAAAATATAAAAATTAAAGGACAAGTTCACATTTGAGAACATGTTACATGTTCCACCTGTTTTTAGGGGGAAATAAGTAACATGTTCCCACTGCTACAGCCTCTGCCCGCTGCCCTTTCTCCCTGTGACAGCAGTACAGGGAGAAGTTCCCCATAGTAGCTGTCACTTTATGAAAACAGCATGGCCGTGCGGGGCTCCACCCACACGGCCACATCATGCATTCACACGGTTCTATGAATTAATGAACTACATGTACCAATATCCTTTGCGGATGTCGACTTGTATTTCTCAATGAATTACGTCTTTCTGTCAGTGTGAAACTGCCTGCCTGTTCAATGTATGAGCAGACAGCTTACACTCACAGTCTGCTGGAGTCCTGCATGGCACCAGCGAGTATACCTGGCTTTTATCTTGAATAGCAACTGTTTGTGAGCTTTGGTTTTCTTTCAATAGAATTCCTAACTTTTTTCTAATTACGTTTAGTTCATTTTCATGTGTTGGGGATACCATAAATCCCTGTTTTAGAACTAAGGCTTAAAGTACACTGAACATTTTACAACCTCTCTTGAACGATTTAACTTGACAGATAGTAACCAACATTAAAAAACGTCCGTTTTGACACATTTACATGCCGGATTTACATTTAGACTTTTTTTTTTAAATAGCCCAAAATTAAAAATTAATGTAAAAAAAAAACATGGCTAAACACGATTTACCACGTTTACAAGCTATTACAGGTGTTTGGCATTTCAAATTGCTTTCCAAAAAATGCTTCTAAACTCAACTGCCTAGAAATTACTATAAATGAACCTGATAACATAACATAGAAGAGAGTTAAAGGCAGCAGAAAAAAAAATGCCCAAATGCTCCTAAATGTCCGTTTACCAGCAGCAGTGTACACGAAGCCTAATATGTGCAATATATTGAGGGAAATAAATAGAAATAGACACATAATTAGAATTTGGAGACAAAAGAGAAAAAAAAATGCAGCAAGAACTACAACAAAGGTGAGAAAGAACTGAGTTGTCATCATATAACATCAAAACTGAAACAAAAACTAAGCACTAAAATGAATTCAAAATGGTGAAATAAACTTAAACACAGTCAAGGATATAAGTTGGGAAAGTAAATTCATTCAGCTGAAAAAGTTCTGGCAGAGTCCAACCAAGCAAGCAAACGAGAAAATCGGATAGGCTGCACACCCACACAATTGTGTCGATTCAATCACTTTGTCAAAGCACATAAATCTCGTGAAACGTGTCAACCTAATTCCTCTTCCCTGCCTGTACCCATCTAGTGCTTTTATGATATTTCAATAAAGTGATTGAATTGACACAATTGTGTAGGTGTGCAGCCTATCCGATTTGCACCCCACTCCATGTAATTCACTTTTGGATCACAGCTGATGCCCACTCACCTGTGAGCAGCTGGACTTCTTTTAACTTATCCAGATAGAAAGCAATTGAGCTGCAAGTTTAAAAATGACTTGCTAAGCTATTCTTAGCCCTTGTACACACAGTCGGACATTCCGATAACAAAATCCGTCGGATTTTGTCCAAAACTTGTGTTGCATACACATGGTTGGACAAAGTTGTCGGAAAATCCGATCGTACATAACGTGATGACGTTATTTCATTACGACGGAACTACGTTCAGGCTAGTAGTCAATAGCGTCGGTCTAGGAATTTTATCTGAGCATGCATGGCACTTTGTCCGATCGGAAATTCTCTACACACAATCGGACAAAGTCCGATCGGATCATGTTGTCGGAAAGTTTTATAGCCCAGCTCTAAAACTTTGTCGGTCGGATAATCCGACGGAAACAGTCTGATGGAGCCCACACACAGTCAGATTATCCGACAACATGGTCCGATTGGACATTCAACGTCGGAATGTCCGACCGTGTGTACAAGGGCTTAGACTTGCCAGGCTTCACAAGTTTGTTGCACAATTGCAGCAAGTTTGCATTGCAAGTCTGCAGCAAGGTTAATTTCAGTGCAATAGTCATCCCACCACAGGTGTCCATGTGACTTGCAGAGCTCTTGCTGTAGACTCACCATTGCAATTATGCTCTTGCTAAAGACTTGCCATGCACATTTGCTACATATTGAAAAAGTGTCAATTAGAACTTGTGCTTCAAGTGCTCTGCAAGTGTACAACTTTCCAGTGAAAATGTGCAGCAAGTTAGCAAGTTAACAAGTCTTATGCCCTGTACACACGGTCGGAAATTCAGACGGAAAAGGTCTAGTCGGATTATATTGTCGGAAAATCCGATCGTGTGTGGGCTCTATCGAACTTTTTCCATCGGAAATTCCAACAGAAAAAATTTGAGAGCAGGATCTAAATGTTTCCGCCAAAAAATCCGATCAGACTTTTTACGATCGTTTGTAGAGAATTCAGACAGACAAAGTGCCATGCATGCTCAGATCATATTACAAGACCAAAGCTATTGGCTACTAGCCTCTATGTAGTCCTGTCATACGCAACGAACGTGACCACGTTCCGAACGATCGGATTTTCCGACAACTTTGTCCGACTGTGTGTATGCAACACCAGTTTCTGACAAAATCCAATAGATTTTGTGGTTGGAAATGTCTGACCGTGTGTACAAGGCATTACAATTCAACACTGACACAAATTGTGGCAAGTTATCCTTGCTATCTGGGAAAGTAAAAAAAAAAAGTGATTAGCCATTCCAGCTTGCTCATTGTTGTCTTTAAGTTGGTACTTACATTTATTTGCCATTAACATGCTTCAGCAAAGAGCGGTCCTTGGGCCTTATGACTTCTAACTTTTTTTTGTAGGCATGTTCTTCATTGGCTGACACCTGGGTTTAATCAGAGACTTTTATAGTTTTTTTCTAACAAGGGCAGCAGGGAGTCCGGATGATTTAATTGCTGAACTAATTGGTAATTAAGTGTGGTGTAAAAGAAAGGTGTGAGAGGCAACTTTAAGGGGCTGTCAGTCATTACAACATGTACAAGGCAAGTGAATGAATGGGTTGTGTAGAAAGGTCAATTCTATGATGGCTGAATGAAACCTGTATTACCGGGGTCAAATTCAAATTCCTGTTCTATATTTGCTGACAAGGCTTTACAAGAAGTGAAAATATTGCCTGTTTTTCCACAATGTGTAGATTAGCTTTACAATAACGTTATGGTGGCAACGTTATTGCAGGCTTGATTTGCTGTGTAATGCAACTGTCAAGTGATTACTGGAGTAAATCCCCCAGATGCACTGTTTTGTAATGGCACACATTTTTAGAGAAAACTCAGGAATCAAATAATACAGTATATATATATATATATATATATATATATATATATATATATATTTTTTTTTTTGTGAGGTACTAGGCTGACAGTATTGTGAACACTGAATATTTGTCATCCAGGTTTCTCGCCTGCACATGATGAGGGGTTCCAGGTTTTTTATCTGATATTGAGAAAACAAATTTCTGTTTTCTAAGAATCTTAAAAAGGGGCATGGGTCATGGAGTCTGAAGACTTTGTAGAGCTTTGAGGTGGGAAAAGCGTCCATTCCTAGGTTAATATCTGTGTGACAACCTTGTTAGCTTTTAACAGAATGGGTACAAATATGAAGCTTTTGGAAACTTTTTGATGCATTAAAACATTTATCACAGCACTCACCAATCATTTTATTTAGTTGTTTCATGGTAGGTCACCTTCTTATGTAGTTTCCAAACCTCATTAATTAGTCTAAGCTGTTCACAGGCCTTTATTATGTGAGTTGACTGATGTTCAGAGCTCTCACTCTCTCACTTGCTTGAGGAAAAGACTGAAGATTACAAAACATTAAAGGATAAGTTCACCTTTGTAAAAAATAATAATAAATGCACATCCTTTTGCAAGTAAAAAAATGTGAATTTATTATTTTGTTTTACTAGAAGCCTGCAAAGCATTGCATCCATGACCAGCACATCTCAGATGCAATGTGAGTCTCCTGCAGACTGTCAGTGTGTCTGCCTGCTCATACCTTGTACGGTCAGGCAGTTACAGAATGGCAGGAATGATAGGAAGCATCATCAACACACTGTTGGTACTTTTAGTTCTCCCATTCACGGAACTCTGTGAATGAATGAATGATGCGGCCTGATGAGTGGAGCCCAGCAAGGCTGCATTTTATTTAATTTGTGTCAGTGGGTGCCGGGATAAGATCCCTGGTTCGCTGTCACAACATGGGATCGTGGGGGGGCTGCTGCATCAGTAACATGTTACACCCTGAAAATGGATATAACATGCAACAAGTTACAAAATGTGAACTTATCCTTTAAAAGGTACAAGATCTCCCAATTTGTTTTGGAGAAACCTATTAAGGGTACTTGGTTAGTCACAAACTGACATGAATTTAGTTATTGAATAATCAAAACATGAAATAAATTGTCACATACTGAAGCGCTCACAAAAGATTGTTGTGTCACAATTCAAAAGTCCATTATGTGATAACATGACGTAGCAGTCAATAGATGACAGGAGATGAGCAGCTGTCAAGGGGAACAAATTATTGAAATTAATTGCTATGCGGTAGAAACTGTGTAAGGAATACCAATGAAGGCATAACTAGTGAGCCACAGCTCCAGGTGATTCAGATCAGGGAAAGATCCATGGAAGGGTGTATATAAATAGCAAGATCAATAAAAATGTCAAAGTTTATTAAAACATCATTGGAAGGGTTCTTTCACACGGGGTTTTGCTTGTCCATTTTTCCTCCGTCTGCTGGTGGAAGAAAGACAGACACCCTTGAATTCCTATGGGCAAGAGGATGTCAGTGAATGATCATCCTTTGACATCAGCTGACATCAGCCTTCATTAACATTCATTTTATGAAATGGAAGAAAGCCCTATTTTTCTTACATTTAAAAAATGGAAGCGGACCTAAACGGATGTCAATGGACAAACGATATGTTTTTGCATTTGTTGTTAGGAGCTGGCACCCGCCAGCATCCTAACAACCGATGACTCATCAGCTGTCAGCAGTTTCCCGCTGACAGCTGAATGTAAGAATAGCTATTTGCTAACAAGTGGGCCGAGAAGCTATCCACTGCATCCTTACCAACCGCTGACAGCTGAATGTAAAAAAAAAAAAAATTGTGGCCAATAAAAAAATACATACCAGGTACTTCGGGTCTAGTATGGATTTTAAAGGGAACCCCATTCCAAAATGTAAAAAAAAAACAGCATCCCAATATCCATACCATACCCTTATCCGTGCATGCAGCCCGGCAGGCCTGAATTATACCAGGCCACATACCCTCAACATAGGGAGGTTGCTTTGGGGCGGGGGGGGGCTCTGCCTGCCCAAAGTACCTTCTCCCCATGTTGATCGGGACAAGGGCCTCGTCCCCACAACCCTGGGCTGTGGTTGTGGGGGTCTGCGGGAACCTCGCCGACAGCTGATGGCTCATTGGTTGTTAGGGTGGCTTGCCAGGCCCCTCCTTAGCAACCAGCTATTTTTCAAATAGAATTTGGATGGGTCGATCAATTTTCCACTGATCCAAATTGCGACCGCCCAGAACGTGGTGACGTACAACATGTACGACGGGACTAGAAAAGGGAAGTTCAATAGCTTTTGGGCTCCTTCTGTTAATCTTGTGTTTATCTCGTGTTAGTGGAAGTTTGGTTAGAGACGACTCGTGCGTGCAGTCAATTCATATCTGTTTTTCAGTGCGTTCTTGTCCACTCGTTGTCCACACTTGTCCGCTCTTCACAGGCCTTGCTATTCTTCAGTGCGTTCTGTTAGTTCGTTCTGACTAGCTGTGACCGTTTTTGAAGCCATGTTGCGGGTACGTACTCGTCGTAGAGTTTGTGCTGTATACTTTGACCCAAGCCCAGTCCATGAACTGGGTGAGGAGGAGTTCATGGACCAAGAATTGGTTACTGTAGCATGACCAATTCTTTCATATGCGTGCTGCGTGAGATCCAGGAGAATAATCATAATGATTTTAGGAACTTTCTCAGGATGACAGACCCGTCATTTTTCACAGTCTGTTGGAAATCTGCAGGACACCTGCATGCGGCAAGCCATCACTCTGGAGCAGAGGCTCGTCCAGGCATGTACTGGCCATTGGGACTACCGGGAGTTTCCCGGTGGGCCGATGGCTCAGTGGGCCACTCTGATGTAAGGGGGCTGGTGATGGGACACTCTGATGTAAGGGGGCTGGTGATGGGACACTCTGATGTAAGGGGGCTGGTGATGGGACACTCTGATGTAAGGGGGCTGGTGATGGGACACTCTGATGTAAGGGGGTGCTGATGGGACACTCTGATGTAAGGGGCTGCTCATGGGACGCTCTGATGTAAGGGGGCTGGTGATGGGACACTCTGATGCAAAGGGGGTGCTGATGGGACACTCTGATGTAAGGGGGTGCTGATGGGACACTCTGATGTAAGGGGGCTGGTGATGGGACACTCTGATGTAAGGGGGCTGCTGATGGGACACTCTGATGTAAGGTGGTGCTGATGGGACACTCAAAATGTAAGTGGGCCGGTCTGGATGAAGTCCAGGGCCAAATTCCTGTCCCAGTCCAGCCCTGGGCTCGTCACCACTTTGCGGTACTTGGTGGCTGGGAGAAGCCTGCAGGACCTCAAGTTCTCTACAGGCATCTCCCCCAGGCTTTGGGGATAATTATTCCAGAGACCTGTTCTGCCTTCATTCAGGTCCTGCAGAAGGACTATATTAGGGTAAGTTTTATCCTTTAACATCACATTCTATGTATTTAATGTTTGCTAATGTATTGTATTTCTTTCATCATTCCCTAATTACCATTATTGTAATATGTTGTGAATATCCCCTTTATCCTAATGCATGCTGTAAGCTTTTAATGCTCCTTTTTTGGCCTACATGCATATTTGCCTTCTCTAACCTCCCCAGCATAGTATCCTGGGCCCATATACACCTAGCCTAGTCACTTAAAAATGTATTTTGTCAGCTCCATTGTAGTGCTTTAAACATCCCCTAAAATGTGTACAAATGTTATGTGTGTGCTTAAATTCAGGCAGATTCAGCTCGAAACCCCCCTAAAATATTTACAATGGGCCATCAGAAGGAGTGAGGAATCTGATAAGTGAACTCCTTAAAATAAATTTATACTGATGTTGGCTAAGAATGTTTTTGTGTAATCTGGTTGCAATGTTATGTGCAAATGTACTAATGTTTATTTTTCTGGTTTGATCCCACAGTTTCCTTCAATGCCACAGGAATGACAGACTGTGGCCTCCCATTTTGCAGACCATTGGGACTTTCCCAACTGTGGAGGGGCTATAGATGGGAAGCATGTCCACATCATGCCACCACCCCATTTGGGGTCTTACTATTATAACTATAATAGTATAGTGTTAATGGCGGTGGTGTCGGCACAATATGAGTTCCTCTATGTGGACGTGGGGAAGAATGGTCGGATTGAGGAGTCTTCGTCCAGACAGAGTTTTACCAACGTCTCCAGACTGGTGGCCTGGCATTGCCACCTAATGTGGACAATGTGGAAGGACTCCCATTCGTCTTTCTTGCTGATGAAGCATTCGGTCTGGGCAAGCACCTGATGAGGCCATTCCCCCAAAGGACCCTCACCACAGAGAGGAAGGTTTTTAACTACTGGCTGGCCAGAGTGAGAAGAGTCATTGAGAATACCTTCGGGATAATGTCCAGCTGCATATTGCACAATTTTTTACAGACAAATGCCCCAAATTATCTTGCCTCAGGTGGGCCTAAGGCCAGACTTTTTAGAGCTAATCCCCTGACGGGCCTAGATACTGGCTATACTGGCTTGGCCCCCCAAAGCGCCTGTGAAGCTCACCAGAAATACGTTGATTATTTTATGGTTAGGGGGGCCATTGCTATGACAGACAACATCTAAAAAAAAATTTAATAAAAAAAAAAATTATCTGATAAAATCTTGAACTTGTAGTGCCAAGTGGATCTTCCTTTAGTAAATCAACCCCATTGTCACTGTAAACACAAAATTACTTCAACAACTGGTATTGAGCATTGAAAGAAGAAGCCACACATTGTTGATTAGCAAACTTTTTTCTGTGTGCACATTCACATGTGCGTTCTAAAATTTTTGTGTAAAATAAATCTTTTTTTTTTCTTTTTCAATTATTTTACAATTTTTTATTCTTTGTTCTACATAGCCATATTTAAAAATGTTCAATGTAGAAAAACTGAAGACAATATCAGACATTATAGTATGTCCAAAATGTCTTGATATTGCCTTCATCAGATACGCTAATGTCACCCCTGTAAAAGCCAAATTTTGAAGATGCACGCAATTTGGGAGTCAAAATGGGTATTTCCCTCCTGATCCCATGCCTAATGTCAACATGTGCTATCTCCCATCATGGGGATCAATGAACCCCTTCCTATAACCTACTTTATTTGGGAGAAAGGGGTTGCACCCACAAAATGCGTACATTGATCTCCCATGATGGCAGATAGCACATGTTGACACACTGTGTGCCTCTTCAAAATTTGGCTTTTAAACATTTGACAAAAAATGGTTTTATAACAAGAAATCTTAAAATGGCTGCATTTTGAAGATCTTTTATATTCCCCAACACATCAATCATGTTCTTCATTTGTTGTTCAAGAACATTGAGTTTATTCCTTATGATGTCGATTTCCCGATTCTACACCATGATGTCCTGGATTAGGAGTTGTGCACTTGCACTTGTGAAATGTTGAGCTTGCTCTTCCACAACCAGCAAATCACCTATAAATCTTAGTAAAAATATGTATTATAAATATGCAGGCATACATATATTACATGAAGCTGGGGTGTCAGACACTTACCTGTTGTGGAGACAAGTTTACCAACTTCTTCCACCTCTCCTTCCTCCACATCCTCGGGGTGTGTTGTTGTTCTGAGTTCCTCTTCTTTCTCAGATGGGGGGTTCCTGATGTCCTCTGAGTGGTGTCCTCCAAGTCTTTAGTACCCTATGAGAATGAAACAAAAGGTATACTTAACACACAGATATTTGAGTCTAGAAATAGAAATATGAAACATTGCTTGGAAGTAGGGTACAGTTGTCTGTTTTGGCAGAGTTCTAAGCTGAAGACATGATTTTTTACCAAAGCTGGAAAACCTTACCTTTTTGTGACAATTTTCACACATGGAGACACACCAAAAGTATCCACTGGAGCACCTGTGTGGGACACCCTAACATTTTTCTTCTTGTGTCCCACACTAGTGCTCCTGAGTCCAGATGTGTAAACAGCTGCTGAGTGTCATCTCCTTACACTGAATCAAGCTTGCATTTCATTCTAGTTACAAACGCATCTAGACAGCAATGTACAAAACGTATTTTTATACAAATAGGCATGACCAAATATACCGTATTTATTGGCGTATAACACGCACCGGCGTATAACATGCACCCCAATTTAAGGAGGGAAGATTCAGGAAAAAAATATATTTTTTTCAAATAAACCACTTTGAAGCAAAATAATGGTCAGTGCCAATCAATGCAGCCTGATTAGTGCCCATCTGCAGCCTCAATACAGCCTGATGCTCATCTGCAGCCACAATGCAGCCTCTGTGCCCATCTGCAGCCTGATCTGTGCACATCCAATGCAGCCTGATGCCCATCTGCAGCCTCAATGCAGCCTCTGTGCCCATCTGCAGCCTGATCTGTACCCATCCAATGCAGCCTGATGCCTATCTGCAGCCTCACCATTTCTCATGCAGTGCAGGAAATCAGGAGTGGGATGAGCGCAGCTGGAATCAACGAGCCGTCATCTTCTGTTTACAGTACTTGGCTCTCACACACACACACACACACACACACGTCCCGCCTCCGCCATCACCATTGGACCAGCTCCTGTGATTGACAGAACACTGGTCCAATGCTGGCGGATGTGTGTGTGTGAGGCGAGTACTGTAAACAGAAGATGACGGCTCGGTGATTTCCGGCGGCGCTCGTGAACTAGACACGATGAATTAGTTATTCCGGCGGTGCTCATCCCCCTCTGCTATTGGCGTATAACATGCACCCCTGATTTTCCCCCTTTTTTCAGGTGGAAAAAGTGCGTGTTATACGCCAATAAATATGGTATTTACCCTGTATCTGCCCAAAACATTGTATTTAATGAGTGAATCGTGTTTACTGCGACCGATTACTGTGCCCACTAATATATAATAATAAGAAGAAGAAGAACACAGGAGAAATAATTACTTTTTTGAAGCACTTTCTTGATCCTTCTGTACTGATCCAGCTCCCTCAGTTTCAGGTCTGACCAGTGTTTCCTCAGTTGCTCCTTGGATCATCGTACCCCAAAATTTCTGTGCAGACTCTTCACAACTTTAGTCATGATCTTGGCCTTTCTCACATTTGGGTTTAGGTACAGTCCATACTTCCCATCATAGTCGGTCATCCTCAAGATGTCCACCATCTCACCAAAGGACATATTTGAGGCCTTAAATCTTCGCCTCCGGGATCGAGACGTTTCTGCCTCCGGAGGAGGCATGTTCTAACGAAGGTAACATCTTAACTTTGGTACATCAGTGGCCTATACTGCTTCAAGATTGAGGCCTATATTGGGATAAGTATATGAGAGCTTAGGCTGACATTAGTGTTTTTGTCTTGTGTATTGTCTTACAGCAAATATGAATCACTTTAAGGACCCAGAATTCATGGCCAGTTTCATTGACAAGTGCAGAAAGATGAGGAATTTGTGGGAGGTGAAACTCAGATTATATTATAATAAACAAGCTAGGAGGTCAACGCTGGAGAAACTTCTGGAATTTGATTTCGAATGCAACCATCGTGTTCTTGGAAAAGAAAGTTGAGATCTTGTATAAGTTGTATAAGAAGAAGCATAATAAGATCCAGAAATCACTCAGATCAGGAGCATCAGCAGAGGATGTGTATGTACCCAGTGTCAGGGTTGGCTCAGCCCTTCCTTATCTGAGCTGGCCACTCATCTGTCGGCTAATTGCCAGCTCTTATCTCTCTCCACAGTTAACCAACTGTTGTGGATCTGCTCGTCAGTCCCATCTACTTAAAGATCTCCAGCTCACTTCATTCCTGCCTTCGCCTTGGTCACATCAAAAGAAACCATCTCCTGTATTCCTGTTTAAAGACTGGCTTTGCTGACATCCCTTCTGGCTCCTTATCCTGCTTGTTGTTCCTCTACTTGGATCCCTGACTTCTGGCCTTGCTCATTACCCGATCTGGTTACTAAACTCTGGCTTGGCTGATTACCTGATCTGGCTACTAATCTCTGGTTTGGCTGACTGCCTGATTCGGTTACTGGACTCTGGTTATGCTTTGACTACGCTTACTCTATTTACCTTTGTATTTTTATTAACCACTTCGGTACCGCGCTATTGCCAAATGACGGCATTAGCGCGGACCTACATTTCCGGGACTACGTCTATTGACGTCGTCCCGTGTACGAGCGGCCTGCGCGCCCCCTGAGGGGCGCGTGCGGCGCGCTCTGTGATCGGCGAGTCCATGAGACTCGCCTGATCACCGATCCGTGAAAGGGGTCGATCCCGACCCCTTATCACGTGATCAGCTGTCAGCCAATGACAGCTGATCATGTGATAGAACGGAGCCGGTAATCGGCTATTATTCCTGTCAGCGCGAGGAGAAAAAAAAAAGCCAATCACCGGCGGCCATGATCGGGACATCAGTCCCGATCACGGCCAATAATCTAAGCGCTCACCTGCCCCCTGCCAGTGCCCACCTGCCCCCTGCAGTGCCAGTTTAATAAAAGTTAGTGCCCCCCGTCAGTGCCACCCAGCAGTGCCCACAGTGCCACCCAGCAGTGCCACCCACAGTGCCACCCAGCAGTGCCACCCACAGTGCCCACAATCTGCCTCAAAGGTGCTGCACCCCAGTGCCGCCCATCAGTGCCCAGCAGTGCCGCCCAGCAGTGCCCAGCAGTGCCGCCCATCAGTGCCCAGCAGTGCCACCTATCAGAGCCACCTATCAGTGCCACCTATCAGTGCCCATCAGTCCCATCTATCAGTGCCACCCATCCGTGCCACCCATCCGTGCCACCCATCCGTGCCATCTTATCTGTGCCCATCTTATCTGTGCCGCCTTATCTGTGCCCATCGGTGCCGCCTTATCTGTGCCTATTAGTGCCGCCTTAACTATGCCTATCAGTGCAAACCAGTGCAGCCCATCAGTGCCCACCAGTGCAGCCCATCAGTGCCCACCAATGCAGCCCATCAGTGCCCACCAATGCAGCCTATCAGTGCCGCCTAATCAGCGCAATTCAATGAAGGAGAAAAATGACCCGTTTGCAAAATTTTAGAACAAACTATTAAAACATGATTTTTTTTTTGCATCTTTTTTTGTTTGTTTAGCAAAAAATAAAACTCCGAGCTGTAACTAAATACCACCAAAAGAAAGCTCTATTTGTGGGAAAAAAATGATAAAAATTTCATTTGGGTACAGTGTTGTATGCCTGCGCAATTGTCATTCAAAGTGCATCAGCGCTGAAAGCTGAAAATTGGTCTGGGACTGAGGGGGGTTTAAGTGCCCAGTAAGCAAGTGGTTAATAAACAATTGTAATTTTACTGTCCTTCTGTCTCGGTCTGGTTCATGGTTTCTGACACCCAAGCTGTAGTACTTAAACAAACTGTAGTTTCTGGACGACCAGACTGAAGCCAGGGAATCACTTTCTACCCTTCCCTGCAGCCTTCCCTCTACCCTTCTCTCAACCCCAGCAGAGGCAGACAAGGAACAACCTGGGCCTTCCATCTTGGAAGAAATGCATGCGCCAAGCTGGAGTCAGGTATATTATTTTTAGACATATTTTTTTGTCCTAATATTAATGATGTTAACTAGATGTTATAATTAATAACAAATTAATGATTAAAAAAAGTGATGTATACATATCAATAGACAGTAGAGGCCAAAAATGTTTGGGACAAGAATGAAAAATGCTGGGATCAGAATGATAGTCTTTTCTATTTTTCAACATTCAATTTGCAACTCATGAGCTAAAAATTGTGTGTGATTGATGAACCAAAAACTAAAATGATGTCTCTTTTTATACACAAGATGAGCTCAGCCAGAAGGAGCGTCTGGAAAGTGTCAGCCAGGAGGAGGCCATGCCCAGTGGCAGCCAGGAAGTGAGCGGGCCCAGTGGCCTCACCCAATCACAGTTGCCCCCCCTCTGCCTTACAACCAAAAGGCCCAGGAAGGGTACGATGACAGAGGAGGCAGCACTGGGCCTCATTAGGGAAGCAAGCAAGGTCCTCAGGAGCCCACTCCACGCTGAAGAGATTCCTATGGCTGTTATCTAGCTACTAGATTGCTGAAGTTGGAGGAGGGCCAACGCCTACTCTGTGAGGGTATTTTTGCTCAGGCCCTTCAGAGGGGGTTGAGGGGCTAGCTGACTGACAACAGTCACATATGTGAGCTCGCCCATCCTCCTCCTCCTGCCACAAGTCCATCACCGGAGCCACAGCCTCCAAGGAAGGGTGCAGGGAAGTGTGGAGGGAAGGCTGCAGTGAAGAGAAGAAAGTGATGACCTGGCTTCAGTCTGGTCTGACAGAAGACGCAGGCTGTTGTAGTACCAAAGCCTGGGGACATATATATCATCTGCTACTGGTCCTGATCTCTGGAAATCCTGGATCAGATTGTGCTCCAAAAGGCTTTGCAAATTCCAAAAGTTTCTCCAGCATTGCCTCCCTCTTTATTTTGTTACCCAGAATAAATGACGATTTTATTTTCTGAAAATACTTGCCTATGTGTTTTTATTCAAATAGGACAGTTTGTTTGTGAGTAGGCAGGTGACTATAAAATAATTCGAAACATTATTATGGAGATCTGGCTTTTAAAAAATAAAAGATTATTCATGAGATCACGAGAAATAATCAAGAAATACGTTTGTGAGAACTCTGTGTGAATATCAGCAGCTAAACAACTTCTCAGAAAAGCAGATGTTTAGTATGTTTTATGCTATGGGCGTGCTACACAAAGCCATCCTGCATTGAAACTGTGTTTTTGTTTGCTATATATATAAAGACATTTTAGTTAGTTTAGTAGGACAAACCCCTAAACATTCTTCAAATATATTAATAGCAAAAAGTCAGCCCTTTACAAAGTAATCTAGAGTGGGCGACTGGGGACAAAAAGAAGGCAAATTTATTACATACATTCTTCACCTTTGTGTATACAAAGGAGCATGAGGGAGCTCATGTCCATAATGGGGATGGTATTGACACAGCTCTAAATGATCCACAATGACTCAAAACTGATATGGTCCAGAAATATTTAGACAAAATAAGATGAATAAAGAGCCTGAAAAAAAAAATTGAGCTTGGTCATTTCAAAGCCATTGTTTTAATTTTTAGGAACTCTTAAGCCTCATACACACGATTGGACTTTGTACAAACTTTCCCGTGGACTTTTTGTATACATGGTGTTGGCCCTGAACTTGTATTGCATACACTCGATCTGACTTTTTATGAAACAAACACTAATGTAGTGACGTTACAATGTATTGACGAGACTTAAAAAGAGGACGTTCAATTCTCCAGCGTCACCCTTCGGGCTTCTTCTGCTAATTTCGAGTTAGTAGATGTTTGGTCAGTGCTGATTCGCGGTTTTCCATTCCGTGCGTTTCTGACCATTTGCTGGGCAACCAGCCATGTTGCACAATCCTAGGAGAGAGCGAGCTATTTATGGGCCTGGAGTTGTTGCTGTGACTCTAGCCCAGTCTAGGAATAATCGGAGTAGTAGGATGAGGATTGCTTGTGCCAAAACTTGGCTACTTAATCGTGACCAATTTAGCCATATGCCCTTGCTGCGTGAGCTGCAGGAGAATAATCCAAATGATTATCGTAATTATCTCCGGATGACGGACTCCTGCTTTCAGCAACTATTGTCCTTGCTGTCCCCCTATATCATGAAGCAGGACACCTGCATGAGGGTTGCTATTCCAGCAGAGCAAAGGCTCATAGGCGGAAAAAATGAGGACTAGAGGTCACATACCTCGGGACTTTAGAGGTGCCTATACCATTAAAATAGTAGTACCGAAATAGTGTATTTAGAAAATACAAATATGATTTTTATTTTAGATTGCAAAAATATTTAAAGAGACATATAGAAAAAAAACACACAGATTACATAAAAACAAGCTTGTAACTTAGAACAATCTATTAATTCACTGCAGACATATTTGCGCACAGTTGCTACCACTTTTTCAACATGTTTAGCTCGGCAGAGCTTCTTCAGGAGATAATGTTTGTGGAGACTGTTGAACAATGAACAATAAAAAGAATATGTATATATAATAGAACAAGTGGATAAATATACATAAATAATGTAAATCAAAATAAAGTATATTATTACAATAAAGAATAAACAATATGGCAAAATCAATTGAAAAAATCTTAAAAATTAGAAGGAACACATTTATAAAATTACACAATAACAAAAGTTTTCAAAGGTAAAAAAAAAAAAAAAAAACTTACCAAACACAGCTGCAAAGTAATTATCAAAAATAGAAAAACAAAGCTACATATTTATAGGTCCACAGAGTCCCGTCCGTGTGCTGATGCCCATTTTTGGAATGCAGAGTAGATAAACAATTTGATCAAAAAGGTTTTTTTTTCTAAAAAGAAAAAAACAAGATAAAGAATTCTGGATCTAAAATCGGCCTTAACTTTTATATAGCTATATGGGTAATAAATTCCAAATAGTTTACCTCAGAGAATTAATTGTTAATGGAATCAACAAGGAAATATGGTGCGTCAATTCCAACAGGGATCCTCGCACCCCAAATAAATCAGGCTGAAGAAAAACCCAAATGGCACAGAGGCCAAAAAGTTACATAGTTAGTGAGGTTGAATAAAGACACCAGTGCATCCAGTTCAACCTGAGTGAGTGTGGGTGCATGTCTACAATTATCCCTATTTAAGGTACCCATATAGCACCATCAATTTACCCAGCACGCCACACATACATCTCACACTCACTTTGGTCCCTACCCTCAAGGAGCTCACAATCCAAGGTCCCCAACTCACATGCATATACTAGGGCCAATTTTGGACAGAAGCCAATTAACCTACCAGCATGTCTTTGGAGTGTGGGAGGAAACCCACACAGGCACAGGGAAAACATGCAAACTCCATGCAGGTAGTGTTGTGGTTGGGATTTGAACCAGCAACCCTTGTTACTGCTAGGTGAGAGTGCTAACCACTACACCACTGTGCCGCCCAAAATATGAAAGGCAATCTATAAAAAAGATTAATTAAATTAGGAAAATATACCTTAATCTAATATCTATAATGCCAATCCAGCAGGCATCCAGTATAAGAAAGAAAGAATCTCAGTATAATTGTTGAACAGACATCAAGCATAGGAAGCTACCAGGGAAGATATGGAATTCTCCCCTGCTTACAAGCGTTTTTCTGAAAAACACAGCGGGGAAAGAAATCCCCATATTTATAGCTACTCCATGCGCAGCGGTGTCTGACATCACAGCTGCACAATACGAGAATGCCATGCGCATGCGCCCTGTAGGCCAGCGATGGCGCATAGGATAATGCCAGAGCAATACAACACGAGCGACCACGAGCATGCGCCCAATAGGACAGCGCTGGCGCATAGGATGACGCCAAAGCGGAATATCACTAGCAGCCATCTAAAAAAATCCAAGTGCCCACAATGATAGGTTAAGGGGCCAACCAAGCTAAGAAAGATACCTGAAGGACACCATAAGGTACCATCAGACATCAATCCTAGTAAAAAAAAGGGGCTAACAAGAAATAAGGGAAATCTAACAGGGGGCACAGCAGGCAAACTACCATTATGGCAAAAAGGGATTGGATCATTGATTAAATACCAATCGGTAATTGCCCTGGGTGTCTGTGCATTCACAACAAGGGAAACAGATTCACACGGGGTCTCTGAAGCAGCATGCACATTACATAGAATTGCATTGGAGAAAATAATTCTTAATTTTTTTTTGTTTCACAAACGTTTTTATTGAAGGAGAACAGAGCATTACAAACAACAATAAATCGCACAGTGTTGGTTTCATTTTTACATATTATCACAAGTGTTAGAAGGATAGGGTATGGATAAGGAACTGATAGGGTATGGATAAATACAACCTGTAGTTTCTTAATGCCAAGTATAAAATCAATATTATCAAGACATTTTGAGGATCTAAGCAAATATAAAGATAAGACAAGGTTACTCATAGAAAAGGAAGGGGGAGGAAGGAAGGAAGAAAAAAAAAAAAGGGGGGGGGGGCGAGAATTAGTTAAACATAGTAGCATATGGGAAGAGTAGGCAAGGAGGTTAGTTGAACAGTGGGCCTGCGCTCTTTGTCTAACTGAGGTTCGACACCATACTTAACTGACAAAAATTCGTAAATAATCGTTACAATATGGATTATTTGTATTCCTGAGTATCTTTGTATTCTAGCCATTTAAGCCAGATTGAGGTAAAGTTTGACATTCTTTCTTGTGAAATACTTATAAGTTCCTCAATGGTTTCAATAGAGTTGATTCTTCTGAACCATTCCTTTTTCGTTGGGAGTGAGGTTGAACACCAGTGGCAGGGGATGCAATGTCTCGCAGCATTTGTCATGATCATGGTTAGGAATTTCAAATATTTTTTTTGGGGGATTGGGGATTGTGTTGTGGTGTAATAGAAAGTGAGCTGGGTCAAAGTTTAACGCTTCTGAGGTTATGGATGTGATGGTTTCATGGACCATTTTCCAAAATTATTGAATGTGCGGGCATGACCACCAAATGTGTATTAACGATCCCTCCTCTCTATTACACCTCCAGCATCTGTTGGAGATCTGGGGGTAGAATTTATGTAAGATGCTGGGTGTTCTATACCATCTTGTTAGAATCTTGAACCCGCACTCCTGGGTAGCAACGTTAAGTGAGCCTTTATGGGCGTACGTGAAGATGGTTTCCCAGTTTTCTTTGGTGAACGATAAGTTAAGATCATTTTCCCATGCTAGACAGGATGAGGTGGAGAACTCTAAACCCTCTTCGAATAATGAGTTCTAAAGAGTTGAGATATTGTTTCTTTGTGGATGCGTTTCTGAACATAAGATCTCGAGGGTCGTGGGAGTTTTGGACCTTAGGCTTGCCAAATCCACTGTGGAGAGATAATGTCTCATTTGGAGGTATGTCCAATGTGCGATTAGTCTAAGGTCGTTGTCCTTATTGATTTCTTCGAGGGATAAAAGTTTCCCATTCCGAAAGAAATGTTTAGTTAGCACTGCTTTGTGGGGCCAACTAGCTAAGAAAGATTTTTGTTTGTTTCCTGGGGGGAAATCGGGGTTGTTCCTGAGAGGCGTTAGGGGGCTGATCCAAGGGGTGGGGTCGCTTTTCCTATAGGTGTCGTGGAATGTTGCTAATGTGGGGCCAATACGGGGATGAGATTTGATCTCTCTTGAATGGTACTTGGGGTTTATCGATGGAAGGTGGTTAATTGGGTAGGTAAATTGGGCTTGTTCTAATGACACCTAGTCCTTGATTGGTTGGTGTATATTCCAGTCTACTATTCGTGTCAATATAGTTGCTTGATGATATTTTCTTAGGTCAGGAAGAGCTATTCCACCTTTGTTTTTAGGGAGGATTAGTCTTGCATATTTGATTCTAGGAGGTTTACTCCTCCATATGAAGGTGGAACATGCTTTGCGGAAGGAAGCAAAAAAAGAAGATGGTAATCTGATGGGAATCATTTGCATAGCGTAAAGGAATCTGGGCAGGATAGTCATCTTTATCAATGAGGCCCTTCCAAACCATGATATGTTGAGAGAGTTCCATCTTTTAAGGTCCTCCTGTGAGTCTTTTAATAAGGGTAGAAAATTAAGTTTGAAGAGGTCTTTTAGGTTTGAGGGTATTTCTATCCCTAAGTAGTTAATATGTTGTGTGGACCACGTGAATGGGAAGCTTTGTTTACATAAGTCTACGTCTTTGGGGGCAACGATATGTTTAGTGCTACAGATTTGGAATGGTTAATTTTTAAGTTGGATATTAGTTGGAACGTTTCAAGTTCTTGGATTATATTAGGCAATGAGACATGGGGCTGCGATAGAAAAAGTAGCATATCGTCTGCGAAAGCAGCAACTTTATAAGAGTGATCTTGTATTTCAATGCCTTTTATATCTGGGTTGGACCTGATTTTGTTCAGGAGTGGTTCCAAAGTGAGGACAAATAGCAGCGGAGACCCTGTCTCGTACCATTTTTTAAGTTGAATTCATTCGACAGGTGGCCATTTGTGCGGACTCGTGCAGTTGGATTTGAGTACAGTGCGGCAATGTAAGCTCTCATCCGAGACATTATGCCGATATTTTTTAGTACTGCGTCGATGTAGTCCCAGGCGACTCTGTCGAATGCCTTCTCTGCATCAAGAGAAAGGAAGAAACCCTGTTTTTTTTTGGAAGTTAGCCAATTATTTATGTTTAGAGCTTTAATTGTATTGTCTCGGCCCTCTCTCCCGGGGATGATCCCCACTTGATCTAGGGAAATTAAAGATGGAAGTAAGGGTAATAATCTGTTGGCAAGGATTTTGGCGTATATTTTAATATCTATGTTTATTAAAGAAATTGGGGGATAGTTTGTGACAAGGGTTGGGTCTTTTCCTTCTTTGGGAATGACGGTTATGTGCACTTCCAGGACCTGTTTTGGGGGATTTTGTTCAGAGTGTAGTGATTGGAAAGTTTTCAAAAATTTTGGTTTTAGTATGTTAAGAAAAGTTTTGTAATATTGCAGGGGAAGACCATCTGGACCTGGGGCTTTGCCTATTTTCATATCTTTTAAGGCCCTGTCAATTTCTTTGCCATTAATGGGGGATGCGAGGTTCCTGGGCTATATTTTTTGCTATTTTTGGGGGGCTATGCTTCTCCAGATATTCTTGGATGATTTTCGTTCTGGCCTCTGAATTAAGAGGACATTTGGGATTGGAAGGAATATTATATAGTGATTGGTAGTACAGTTCAAACTGAGTAGCTATCTCCTCGTTCGAGGAATATGACACGCCTCGGTTGTCTTTTATTTGATGTATAGTGGAAGCGGCTTTCTTACTTTGAACCGCTCTCACGAGAAGTTTTGCACTTTTATTACCTTGCTCGTAATATATTTTATGTCACAGTATATATTGTCGTTTTAGATTCAATTCCTCTGTGAGTAGATCTCTTGCTTTAGTCAATTCCTCAAACGTAGAGGCAGCCACATTTCTTTTATGCTGGAGTTCAAGTTTGTGTATATGATCTATTAGGGATTTAATTCTAGCGTGTTTTTCCTTTTTGAGTAGAGTCAGTTTCTTTATAAATTCGCCTCTAATGACGATTTTATGGGCTTCCCATTGAATGATGCTAGAGGTATCTTCAGTGTCATTACGAGTAAAATAATCATTGAGTATGTCCCTAAAGTGGATAATATCTATAGGGTCCTTCAGTACGGTGGTATTCAGTCTCCAAGTTTTAGTTGTAGTGTTTTTTTACGGGAATGTCAAGGTTAGTGTAATGGGATGATGGTCAGATAAAGTCATAGGCTCTATATTGCGTTCGTCAGGAGTGGTAGGTCTGATTGTGTAATATAAAAGTAATCGATTCTTGAATATTTTTGGTGAATTATTGAAAAGTAAGTAAAATCTCTGGCTTGAGGGTTGAGAGTTCTCCACGTATTGTGCAACGTTAATGATTGCAACTGGAGTTTTATTTGTTTCAGAGCCCTGTAGGGAAGGCTCGAGGAACCATTTGAGGTGTCAGCAATAGGATTAAGGGGGACGTTGAAGTCGCCTCCTAGTATTAGAATGCCTGAAGCGAAGTTTGTTAGTAGGTCCTTGACTTTACGAAAGAAGGCTACCTGTTTCAAGTTGGGAGCGTAAATATTGGCAATTGTGACCGGGTGGGAAGACAATCTGCCTTTCAGAAAGACGTATCTCCCCTCCGGGTCAACCATTGTGTCCTGTATCTGTAAGGGGGTGTGTTTCAAGATGAGGACGGAAACCCCCTTGTTAGGACCTGGGCTTGAACCTGGGACCTCTGGTGTGTCTGGCAGTGACACTGCTTGCTGAGCCACCTGGAATGCTGGACAGCTCCTTGGACAAATCCTTGAGTGATCTTGTCTTGAATCTTGTTTGCCTTGAACCTTGAACCCTTTGCTCCTCCCATGAACTTCCTGATTTAAGCCATGTCTCTGCACTTCCTGGTTGCCAGAGTATTGTGCCTTCACCAGTCAATATCTTGCTCCTATCTCTCCTGCTGCCGACCGTATCCTCGCTACAATTCGTTACCGACATTTGGCTTGTTCCTGGACTACGCTTCTGCTGAATCCCAACCTGCAACTATTTGTTACCGACTTTTGGCTTTTTTCTCAACTATGCTTCTGCTTGATCCCTACCTGCTATATCTGCTACCAGACCCCCGGCTTGATCACCTCCTGGTGGGGCTATCCTGAGGACCGCGACCTGGCACTAACATGCAGCCAAGCCCATCTCCACCTTTGGGAGCTCTGGTGAATACCGGTTAGTGCTTAGACCCCGCACCTCAGGTGAACCCGTGTCATCAGCCAGGGTGACCTGTGTGAATATCTGCTCTGCTGCTATAGCTACTGGCCTCTGAGCCTGACTCCAGATTCGGGACAGAATATTCTGGCCAAAAACGTGGAGGCCATTGTAGCAGCTGCCGTGGCTCCTCTCAGGGTTCAAATTGCTGAGTTACAGGCATTTGGTGTTGACTACCAGGAAAAATTGTCTGAGTTCCAAATTGAAGTGAAAGGTCTACAAGAGGAAATCCTTGATCTACACAAACAATTGCGGGATTTTCATGCCCGAGATACTGCTGCCATAGAAACTAATGCACGAATGCCCCTACCACTCAAGTTTAGCAGAGACCACCGCCATTATAGAGGATTCCTTAATCAATGTCGTATATACTTTCAGATGCAACTTGCTGCATTCACTTCTGACAGGAAAAAGGTGCTGTTTATTATCAACCTCCTGACTGAGCAAGCCTTAGCCTGGGTCTCCCCTTATGTGGAGAAAGATGATGTCATCCTGGATAATTTTGATTCTTTTGTGACTGCGATGAACCAAGTTTTCGATGATCTTAACCGCTGTGCTACTGCTGAGGCAAAATTGCACAATTTACGGCAGGGAAGACGCTCTGTTGCAGAGTACACAACTGAATTCCGACGTTGGATCTCAGATACCAATTGGAATCCAGCAGCACAAAAGAGTCAGTTCCGTCAAGGACTCTTGGAACAAGTAAAAGATGAGCTTGCCAGAGTAGAAAGTCCTGATGACCTTGAAGCTTTTATTAAATTATGTATTCGAATTGATCAGAGACTTACTGAAAGGAGAAAGGAGAGACTGGGAATCCTAGGCAGTAATGGTGGCATGCGTTTTTCTACTACTCAGCATCCTCCTAAGGGTCCAAGAGTTTTTCCTGATTCTGACACTCCTGAACCTATGCAGGTGGATGCTATTAAAAGATCTATTACTACTCAGGAGAAAGAAAGACGACGTTCAGAAAACTTATGTCTTTATTGTGGAGACTCTGGACATGCAGTTAATTGTCCCAATAAATTTAAAAGAACAATTGCAGCAACGGATGTTACAGTATCTGAACAAATAAACTCAATTTCTCAGTCCATCTCTCCTTTGATTCAGGAAGCAAATAAAGTTAATTCTTTATCAACTCATTTTGTCATCCCTATAAAGCTTATTGTTGAAAGCAATGAAATACCTTGCTCTGCTATGCTGGACTCAGGGGCTGGGAGACACTTCATCGACATCGAATTTGCCCAAAGTAATAACATTCAAATAAGAAATAAACTCGCCCCAATTGATATGGAAACTGTGGATGGCTCAC
Organism: Lithobates pipiens; assembly: GCF_037356315.1. Taxonomy (NCBI): domain Eukaryota; kingdom Metazoa; phylum Chordata; class Amphibia; order Anura; family Ranidae; genus Lithobates; species Lithobates pipiens. The sequence goes on from NW_027507787.1 coordinate 123,815,476, forward strand.
CTTTGACTTCAGGCCCTGTTACCCACGAGACAATCCCACTTAAACTCCTAATTGAAACTGACCATCAGGAGACTATCAGCTTTGAGCTGATTACATCACCCAAGTTCCCTATTATCCTGGGCATTCCTTGGTTCTCTATCCATAATCCCTCCATCAACTGGGAGACACGTTCTTTAAGCTTTACATCTGACCATTGCAAGAAACATTGCAAAGAATCTTATCAAATAAGCCCTCCACCAACCCAAGATTTACAAGCAGTTTTGGCAACTATCCAGTCATACGACAAGCTACCTCCACAATATCTTGAGTTTCGGGACGTTTGTGATAAAAAGAACGCAGATCAGCTGCCTCCTCATCGCTCTTATGATTGTCCCATTGAATTGCTTCCAAGGGCAGAAATACCATTTGGTCGCCTTTATTCTCTATCAGAACCTGAACTGAAAGTGCTCAGGGAGTGGATTAATGAGAATCTTGAGAAGGGTTTTATCAGACACTCAACCTCTCCTGCTGGCGCAGCCTAATTCTTCGTGACGAAAAAGGACTCCACCCTGCGTCCGTGTATTGACTACAGAGATTTAAATAAGATCACAATTAAGAATCGCTATCCACTCCCACTGATTCCAGAAATGCTTGAGAGACTCCACTCTGCCAAGCTCTTTACCAAATTAGATTTACGGGGGGCATACAACCTTGTCCGCATTCGTCCCGGAGATGAGTGGAAAACTACTTTCAGAACCAGATATGGACATTTTGAGTCTTTGGTCATGCCCTTTGGCCTTTGCAATGCTCCTGCAACTTTTCAACATTTTATTAATGATGCTTTTCGAGATTTGCTTGATCAGTTTGTAATAGCATATTTGGATGACATTCTCATTTTCTCTGATACTTTGGAAGAACACCGCAAGCATGTCTGTATTGTTTTCGAGAGATTAAGGCGAAATCAACTTTACATAAAATTAGAGAAATGCGAGTTTGAACAAACTCAGATCCAGTTCTTGGGATACATAATCTCTTCTGAAGGGGTAAGCATGGATCCCAATAAGATCAAAGCTGTGGTGGATTGGCCCGCCCCTAAGAATGTTAAAGAGATACAGCGATTTGTTGGATTTGCCAACTTTTACAGAAGATTTATAAGGAATTTCTCTAGGGTAATTGCTCCAATCACACAGTTGACAAAGAAAGGGGTGCCCTTTTTGTGGTCACCTGAGGCACAGGCTGCCTTTAGTAAACTGAAAACTCTCTTCACTTCTGCACCAATACTGGTACATCCAGATCCAGAACTACCTTTCATCGTAGAAGTTGATGCTTCTAATACTGCTGTGGGAGCTATCCTTTCTCAGCAAATGGGAGAAAAAATGCAGCTTCATCCTTGTGCTTATTTCTCTCGACTGATGTCTTCAGCCGAGATGAATTATGACATTGGAAACAAGGAGCTGCTGGCAATTAAGGAAGCATTTTCTGAGTGGAGGCATCTGCTGGAAGGAGCTAAGCACCCTGTAACCATTCTCACCGATCATAAAAATTTAGAATGTATTAGGTCTGCTAAAAGGTTGTCATCTAGACAAGCATGTTGGACCCTTTTCTTTTCCAGGTTTAATTTTGTTATTTCATACCGCCCTGGGTCAAGGAATGGTAAGGCTGATGCCCTATCACGGATGTTGTCTGGGCCTCTCCAGGAAAGCACCTCTGAATGTACAATCCTGCCTCAAAAGAACTTTCTAGGGGCCATGAGTTTGAAGACATTTCTTAATCTTCTCAAGGAGGGGTATGAGAATGACTCACTTCTTAATAATCCGCCTAAGGACATTAACCTCAAGTACAACAATGGTTTTTGGACTCAAGCGCATTGCCTCTATGTACCTGAAACAGTTTGGGTAGAAGCCCTCAGGTTGGTACATGACTCTAAGCTTGCTGGTCATTTTGGGGTTTCTAAGACAGAAGAACTCTTATCACGTTCCTTTTGGTGGCCTGGGTACAAGAAAGATGTTAAGAGTTATGTAGCTTCATGTCTAACCTGTGCTCGCAATAAGACACCTTGATCTTCTCCTCTGGGGTTACTTCTACCACTACCTGTTCCATCAAGACCATGGGGGTCAATTTCTATGGACTTTGTGGTTGACCTTCCTCTTTCAAAAGGGATGACCACCATTCTGGTAGTCGTTGACCGTCTCACTAAGATGGTTCATTTTATTCCAGTTAAAGGGGTACCCTCCGCCGAACATACTGCTGAGGTAATGGTTAGAGAAGTTTTTAAACTTCATGGAATTCCCGATGATTTGGTGTCTGACAGAGGGGTACAGTTTACCTCAAAATTTTTGAGAAGTTTTTGCTCAGCTTTGGGTGTAACAGTTAATCTGTCCTTGGCTTTTCATCCGCAGTCTAATGGTCAGACCGAGAGGACCAATCAAACTCTGGAGCAATACCTTCGATGTTTCGTGAGTTATCTTCAGGATGACTGGGTGGACTACCTTCCTACGGCAGAGTTTGCTTATAATAACTCTAAACATAGTTCCACATCCCAAAGCCCATTTTTCTTAAACACCGGGTATCATCCAGTTTTTATTGCTGATCTCCCCATCTCAACTTCAATTCATGCTGTTACCAACAGACTAACTTCATTACATGAGATCCAGGAGAAATTGACTGATACATTGAAGGAGGCGCAGGAATATTACAAGAAGGCTACCGACAGACATCGTAGGTCTATTCCCACTTTTCAAGTAGGTGAGAAAGTTTGGTTATCTACCAAAAATTTAAAAGTTCAAGTTCCATGTGCTAAGTTGGGTCAAAAGTTTATGGGACCTTTTGAGATTTCTGCTCAAATCAACCCAGTCACTTTTCGCCTAAAACTTCCTGACAATATGAAGATTCACCCTGTGTTTCATATATCACTACTCAAACCATTTCATGAAAACACTTTCTCTGGAAGAATTCATCCTTCTCCTCCACCTGTCGAGGTACAGGGTGAAGAAGAATTTGTGGTGGGAAAAATTCTTGACTCCAGGAACAAATTGCAATTTGGTTCAATGGGAAGGATATGGGCCAGAAGAAAATTCTTGGGAGCCTGAGGAGAATGTTCATGCCCCTAGATTGACAAGGGAATTCCACCAGAGGTTTCCTCAGAAACCTGGCCCTAAGACATCCAGGGGACGTCCTGGGAGGAGGGGAGTACTGTTAGGACCTGGGCTTGAACCTGGGACCTCTGGTGTGTCTGGCAGTGACTCTGCTTGCTGAGCCACCTGGAATGCTGGACAGCTCATTGGACAGCTCCTTGGACAGCTCCTTGGACAATTCCTTGAGTGATCTTGTCTTGAATCTTGTTTGCCTTGAACCCTTTGCTCCTCCCATGAACTTCCTGATTTAAGCCATGTCTCTGCACTTCCTGGTTGCCAGAATATTGTGCCTTCACCAGCCAATATCTTGCTCCTATCTCTCCTGCTGCCGACCGTATCCTCGCTACAATTCGTTACCGACATTTGGCTTGTTCCTGGACTACGCTTTTGCTGAATCCCAACCTGCAACTATTTGTTACCGACTTTTGGCTTTTTTCTCAACTACGCTTCTGCTTGATCCCTACCTGCTATATCTGCTACCAGACCCCCGGCTTGCTCACCTCCTGGTGGGGCTATCCTGAGGACTGCGACCTGGCACTAACATGCAGCCAAGCCCATCTCCACCTTTGGGAGCTCTGGTGAATACCGGTTAGTGCTTAGACCCCGCACCTCAGGTGAACCCGTGTCATCAGCCAGGGTGACCTGTGTGAATATCTGCTCTGCTGCTATAGCTACTGGCCTCTGAGCCTGACTCCAGATTCGTGACACCCCTTTCGTCTTCCCCTCCGGGTTGGTGGAGTGAAATACTGTGGGGAATCGTCAATCAGAGAATTTGGGTACATTGTTGGATTTGAAGTGAGTCTCTTGAATACATACTGAAATTCAGAGAGGAATTTGGTTCTTTTAGTTGGAATATTGAGCCCTTTAGCATTAATAGATAGTAGTTTAAGTGAAAGGGTTGTAGAGTGTGGTCCCTGAGACGGCATTACGATAATTGTCGTAAAAAATAAAAATAAATAAATAAATAAAAAAGGGGGGGAGGGGGGTTTAGGGAGTACCTAAAGCAGGTAAAGAGTACTCACACCGGAGGAAGGGTTAGACCAGCTAATCCAACCTATATGTAAATGCCGGTAGGGTCAAGGAGCGAAACAGGGGTTCTCTCCTTGTGTGGGTTTGAGGTCCAAAGGGGGACTATCAAGTGTCAAATGTTATTTCGAGATATAAAGTGTTAGATATGTGGTGTATGGGTCCGGCACCCAGGGAGCAATTGTGGGTAATATTCATTTATACAGGACAGGGTTTTAGTGTCAGGAGGCAATAAGAGGGATAAAAGAGCAGTTTATCGCCTTTTGGGCATTCACGGCTAATGTCATCACTTTATAGCACTGTAATAATGTGGTGTGTGAGTCAATGACCTCCCGTGTAGTGCGGATATGTATTTCTCTCAGCTTGTACAACCGAGAGAAAGTCTTTTAGAGCATTTTGTAAGTGGTGTATATTAATGTAGCTACTAGATGATAACCTCTCACCATTGGGAGGGGTTAACTGTTTAGGTGTATTGTTTGGCAATCTTGTACGATAAAATAAACAGTTGAGGAACATTCTTAATAACATTAATTTTAACATGGTAGAGAGATAAAATGGGGCGCAATGATAATCCTGCTAGGCCACAAGAAATTCAGCACTAGAAATGAGCACCTAGTAATTGTCGCATCCATTATTGGAGTCTAGGGAGCATCTCTCTTAACGAGAGAGTGATTCTATATGTCTAATAAGACATGGAGGTTATGGCTTTCTTGGGCCCAAGAAAGGTGTGCACTAAAAGGATTCCCAGTACGGCCAGGTAACATATGTCATAAAAAGGTCAGAGGGGATTGCACTCCGTAAAGACAGCTCTTACTGATTCCTAACGTAAACTGTCAATGACCAGTAACACTTAATTTGTGTATAGTGAAAGGAAACATCAAAAGCGAAAAATCAATAAAAAATAAACCAGAAAAAGAAGACCCTTTTAACGAAACTGGTATGAGGTTGATCCAATCTACCGGTCTCGTAAAGTGATTAAAGGCCGAGGTTGGGGGTCCCTGGGATCCTGTTGTCTGAGTCTTTTCTCCCCTATGAGAATGAAACAAAAGGTATACTTAGCACACAGATATTTGTGGCTAGAAATAGGAATATGAAACATTGCTTTGAAGTGGTGTGCAATTGTCTGTTTATGAAGAAATCCAAGTTGAAGACATGATTAAAATTCCCTTTTAACCAAACTGAAATACTTACCTTTCTTGGCCAAGTTTCTCTGACGTCCCAAACTAGTGCTCCCGAGTCCAGATGTGGAAACAGCTGCTGAGTGTCCTCTCCCTACATTCCACTGAATCTATTTAGTAATTAATTCAAATTTTAAAGACATCTAGACAACAATGTTTTAAACTTTGTTCAATCAGACAAATTATCATGACCAAACAAATGGTGTTTACTACCTACGAATGATTAATTACAACAGTAAAGAAAAACACATGGAGCAGAATGCAAGTTAATAATCATAATAGGAACACACAATAAGTACTTACTTTTTTGAAGCACTTTCTTTATTTTGAGATACTGATCCGACTCCCTCAGTTTGAAGTCAGACCAGCGCTTCCTTAATTGGTCTTTGGACCATCGTACCCCAAACTTCTGCTCCAGAGTGCTAACAACTCTACACATGATTTGGTCCTTTAGCAAATTTGCATGGGTGTATGGACTGTTTCCCATCATAATCCTCCCTGCACAAAATATCCACCATCTCCACCATTTCAGCAAACTCCATGTTGGTGGCCTTAAATATCCTCCTCCTAGATCGAGACGGTTGTGGCTCTGACCTTTCCTCCCCACTAGATGACACATTGGCCAACATCTGTGGCTCTGACTGCGCACCCGAAGAGAGAAGGAGCGGGGAATATTAGAGGAAAAGAATGTCGGGGGCAGACGACTTGAGCGGAGTTTCACGCATGCGCAGTCTATGTCAGGTAAACAGGGGGTCCGTACGTAGGCCTGATTGGAATATGAAACCCATACACAATCAGAAACTTTAACCACTGCACTTGCCTTTTGCTACATACATGTATGGATAAAAGACATAATTTGGAAGTGCTAATTAAAATAGTCCAGACCCGAATAAAGAAACCAATTAAAGGCAATGGGACCCGAAGGTAAAATATCAACGATGCATTGCAGAATCTGTAATCTGGTCACGGCCCAGCGTCATGACACTCAGAGAGCGGAGGTTTCACGTATACGCCATGTATATAAGAACAAATATATGATGTAATATAATATTCAGAATAAGCACGAGATGAATGCAAGCTGAAAGCAACCACGTAAAGAAGGTACTTTTCTAAATTCTGTCGCTACTGATAGTACTTTTAAATGACTGTCTTTTGCTTTGGAAATTAAATTTTTCTCTCGGACTGTTTTTTAATACATTCTTTTGCATTAATGCATGTCCGCTGGGGCAGGACCCAGGTCCCCAAACACTTTTTATGGCAATAGCTTGCATATTATCGATTCGGCTTTTGAATTTGCTGCAAACAACCTAAACGGTTTGCTATTCGGCGAACGGATGAACAACCAATGTTCAAGTCAAACTCATGTTCAACCCAAACATACAGCCTGTCCCTACTGCTTAAAAAAAGGTCTATATTGTGAGCAGATTATTAGTTATACTCCACCCATTATGGTTTGTCTTGTGTTCTGTTTTGCAGACATCTCATACTTGTCACCAAAATGACAAAGTCAGGTTTGAATTCACACAAATTCCTTAGCCAATTTATTGAAAAATACAAGTGCTCACTTGTCTGTGGCAAGTCAAACATAACTAACTAGTGCAACAAAACCAAGAGGATGGCAGCAATTGAGCAACTGGTGTAATTGGCGAAAACTGTGTACCCCAGAGCAACCTACAGTTTGATAAAGACTAAAATAGGGGACCTCAGAAGCATGTATAACAGGGAACAAATGAATAGATGAATAAAAAAAAATCAGGAGCAGCAGCTGAAGACATCTATGTTCCCAAGCTGTGGTATTTTAACAGTCTCCAATTTTTGTCTGATCAAACTGTATCACACAGATCTTTCTCTACACGACCCTCCACATCAGCTGAGGCCACCAATACTGAGCCTGATCCTACACAGGATGAAGAGGAGGAGGAGCTCAGCTTGACCCAGATATAGCATTGTTTAAAAGCTTGGCAAAAAAATAAAAATTATGTTAATTAGATGGTAGTATGCCTAATAAATTGTTGTGTTAAAAAGTGAGTTCCATATCACTAGACAGTAGTGGCCAAAAAGGATTAGGACAAGAATGAGAAATGCTGGAGTCATAATAATAGTCTTTACTATTTGGACACATTCCAAATTAAAAAGTCATTAGCTGAAAAGTGTTTGTGATTTATAAACAAAAATTAAAATGATGTTGGTTTTCCACACACAGGAACTTTTGAGCCAAGAAGAGGCTGGGCCCAGCAGCCAGACAACTGAGTGCAGAATCCCTCCCCTGCGTCCACCCAAAAAAAGGACCAGGAAGAGCCAACACCTGAATGAGGCCACAGCTCACTTCCTAACTAGGGCTACATCTGTGATCACCACAGCACCGATAGTGTTGAAGGGTTTGGCTGTTTTACAGCCAATAAGCTATGCAAAACCCAGATCAAAGTGCAAGCTATGTGAGAGTATAATCATCCAGCTACTCAGCAAGGCCAGGAAATTAGAGCTAACCACAAAATCACATGTGTGTCATTTGGACCACACACCTCCACTTCCTCCACAGCAAACCTACCCACCCCAACAAACCTACCCACCCCAGAAAGCTCACCCCCAGCAAGCCCACCCACCTCAGCAGCATGGTGGTCTGTGGCCAAATTAGAACCAGGATGCACAACAAGGCCAGTGGTCTGGGGAGCTTAGGGGCTACTAATTTAGCATGTTGTATTTTTGGATTTGAGTTTGATTTAATGGGCTATATTTTTTTAATTTTTCTGTGTATTATTTTCTCTTTTGGTTTATAATTTTGAACTTAGAATTGTGATGACAGAGAATATGTCTAATAATTTATTAATTTTATTTATGTTGTGAATGCACAATAAACAAAATAGCCAAAAATAAAGACAACATTTTTTTAGTGATATCACTAGAACACAAATCCTATGTGAAATATGTTTGTTAGTACTCCGTCAGTATCACCAACAAAGCAGATTTATTATTAAGCCATTAAAAAGAAGAGACTGTGCGCTGCATTTAGAAATTTCATAATTTGACACGTCACAAATGTGCTATCTCCATTATGAATGCTAGTTTTACAAGACCCACTGCTTCGTGCTGGTCCTTGCTTCCGAGCATGTGTGTTTTTTACTTTGGACTAAGGTCTGATGGTTTTTGTGTACACTTTGCTCCATCAGACTTATGTTGTTAAAAAAGTGTCCGTTCGAAACAGCCAACAAAAGTCAGATGAAAACCGAAAAAGTTTGTCCAATGGAGCATACACATGGTTGGATGTTGCCTTAAAACATCTAATTTGCATGTCTGTTGTCAAAAAGTCCAATAGTGTGTATGGGCCTTAAGGAAAGTCTATAGGCTTGGAAAGATAGTCATCTTTGGGCCATTTAAAAACTTCTCATATTTCTCCAGGGAGCCCAAGACCATGGTAACATTTTGTCTCCAATCTCCTCCTGATTAATGTAGCTGGAAGCAATGAGCAATTTGTCACTGCTGGTTTCAGTTCTTTCAGTCCCCATCTATGGTAGCCAGGGAAACACGTGTCAAAAAACAAACAAACTTTCCCAATTCCCTTACTAGCTAGCCTGCAACAAACCAAATCAACCCTGTCTAACAGTTCACATTAAAAATAAGGGGTTTCGTTCGCACACATTTGCAAAGATGTGCGTAAGCTGCAGCCACCACTTCATAGCACCCCAGTGTACTGCAGTCCTAACTCTATAGTTTTGGTAGTCAGCAAAGTTGGAGCATGTACATAATAATGGATAGATTAAGGGCAGGTATGCCTGGAGGGAGCCCACCCCTCCTTAAATGCAGTTGACACCCAGCACTGGACACCCAGCAAAAGGACAATGACAGCAAAGGTATTTATTGTGTCCCCTTTCTTTTGGTGGCATTTGATCAACTCTGTGTTTTTTTTTTGTTTTTTTTTTGCGCTATAAACAAAACAAATCGACAATTTAAAAAAAATATATATTTTTTACTTTTTGCTATAATAAATATCCAAAAACAAAAACAAATTTCTTCATCTGTTCAGGCCAATATGTATTCCTCTACATATTTTTGTTAAAAAAAAATGCAATAAGTGTATATTGATTGGTTTGCGCAAAAGCTATAGCATCTACAAAATAGGGGATATATTTATGGCATTTATATTATTATAATTTTTTTATTCACAAGTAATGGCGGTGATCAACAATTTTCAGCGGGGCTGTGACATTGTGGCGGACAGATCAGACATGTTTGACACTTTTTTGGGACCAGTGACATTTATACAATGATCAGAGCTAAAAATAGCCACTGATCACTTTATAAATGACACTGGCAGGGAATGGGTTAACACTAGGAGGCGATCAAGGAGTTCAGTGCTCCCTAGGAAGATGTTTCTAACTGTGAGGGGAGTGTACTGACAGGGAGTAGAGAGAGAGTGCTGTTCCTGATGAATAGGAACGGACAATCTCAATGTTTGTTTACATTGACAGATCCCCATTCTGGCTCTCTGTGGAGCGATGGCAGATGGCCAAAGGACAAGTACCTGCATCAATGCACTATAGATGGGGTGGTTGCAATTTGTCTGTATAGTTGGTGAACTGGTATGGGGGCACCCTGGATACCTTCAGCTGTCAATGTTGCATTATTATAATTAATATATTAATTAATTTCTCATTCGTTCATTGACAGACACAGCCTTCTTTATTCAGAATCATAGGGTTATATCGTCCCCTACAGCAGTAGGACACTAGGCAGAAAAAAGACTTTGTTACGCTCATGGGCAGTCCTAGGTGATATACACCCCTCTCTCTGTTATAGTCCTTCAGTTTTTTTTCTGCCTAGTCAGGAGTAAGAACCTAGTTCCCTGCTCTTGTCCTGGAAATTTTTATTTTTTAGTTTTGTTTTTTTCTACAGTCAACTGCTGGGCTGGGCAACGGGCTGGACATTCAATCCAGTGGTCACCTCGGTCTGGCCAGCGAGCATGTGCAGACCGCAGCTACTCGCTAGGTCAGCCGCGACATAGCCCCACTGGACGGGGTCTGGCCATGCGAGTTAAACATCTTGCAAGGTCGCATACAACCAGGTCTCGACTCGAGTCACAGCGCCCCTCATGGCCGACAGCCCCCCACTTCAGTGGCGAGGAGGTTCTGTCTGGGGTGGTGCCCGCTTCATCCTGGTATGGTGAGTAAATGACCCCTCTCCCCTGGGGGTCCCTTGGTGACCACCCTTTCTGCCTCTCCCCTCCATATGGAGTAGTGTGCCTGTGCTGGGTCCTGGGAGATGGGGTTCAGTACTAGTGGGTGGGGGTGTGCGCTGCCTAGGTGCTTTTCTTACCATGGGGGGGGCACTGGGTCCGGTGCCTGGATCCTCTCTCTCTTTGGTATTCATCCTGGGAGGCTACAGGGTTCTCCTGCATCTATGGTAGTCTCGTGTAGCACGGCCGACAGCCATTTTGCCATAGCCTGCATCTTTTTCCTTAGTGCCTGATGACTTCCTATAGCCGTCGGCCATGTTTGTGTAGCTTAGCGGCCGTGATATGGTGGATTTTAGCTCAGGCAACCACGGCTATTACTGTGTAGCACAGGATGGTGTTTTTGGCAGGTGGAAGCTCCTCCTTTTAACCTGGCACTGACTCATGTGTTTTCTTCTCCCTTGGACACCACGTGTGTGCAGGTCTACAGCTGAGGCAGCAACCACTACGTTGGTGGGGTGGTGAGTCTGAGTGATCCTTCCTCTCTCTGCTGCTGTGGGGTGTTCTGGTGGTCGGGTACTACTACCGGTGTGGGGGGTTTCCCATTGTAGTGGTCACTCTTGGTGTGGGGCTCTCTTTTTTTCTCCTATGGAGTCTCAGGAGCATGTTTCCCCACATGACCCCCTGTCAGAGGATGCAGGTCCCCCTGGGTCCCAGTCATCCGTTGATGCACTGACGGTGGCCCTGGAGTCCTTTGTGTCCTGGGTGGAGGTGGCTCTTGGGCAGTGGACTAGCAAGAAACATCCCCAGACTTCCCCGCTTTATCTGTCTTATCAAATCCTGAATCTGATCTGGCTGCCGTGGACAGGGCCCACCCTGCTGGGGCTGCATCCTAGATCTTTCGGACAGTGAGAATCATTCCTCTGGCCCAGTGGTTGCGCATGAGAAAGTGATGGTGGATGCACTGATTGCTTCTGTGCTGGAAACTTTAAAAATGGAGGATTCAGGCACGGCTGCAGTGGAGGTGCCAGGCCCCTTTGGCACTCACAAGCTGCCTCACGCAGCAAAAGTGTTCCCTAATACCTCCTTTTTTTGACAAGTTTGTCTATAAAGAATGGGAGCGTCCAAAACGCAAGTGTTTTGCTTTGTGTTATCCCTTTGAGTCTGCTGAAAAAATGGGCAACTCCACCTGTGATGGATCCCCAGGTCTCTCGGTTGAACAAAACCACTAGGAACCTGGTTGAGGACTCTCTGGCCTTTAAAGACCCAGCTGACAGGAAGGCAGCTGCACTATGCTGCACTATGTTCTCTATTGCGGGTTCTGCACTTTAGCCAGTTTTGGCTATTGCTCTGGTGTTGCAAACGCTGACAAAATGGGCGAAGCTGTTGTGTCGTGACCTGTAAGGTGACCAGTTTCCTCCTGCCTTCACTGAATTTGAGGACCAACTGGTCTAGGGGCTGCAGTTTGTCTGCGATGTCTCTTTGGACGCAGCTCCCTTGCTTTCTAGACTATCTGTTTCAGTGGTGGTGCTTTGACGGGTATTGTGGCTGAAGTATTGGACTGCTGATCAGGCCTCTAAAAAGGACCTAGCTGATCTGACTTTTCAAGTGATTGTTTGTTTGGGTCCAATCTGGATGATATCATTAAGAATATCATGGGGGGAAAAGTACTTTTCTTCCACAGTCAAAGAAGGGGAAGGAGCCAAGTCACAAGCATGGCCCTTAAAAAGTCACAAGCATGGCCTTATAAAAGTTTGCCCCCCAGGGTCCACTAACAAAGGCTCAAAGTGTTTCAAACCCCCCTCGGGAAGTCCCAAGTGGCCCAGGTAGGGCAAAGTGAAAGCGGGCTTCTCCAGACCCCCAGATAAGGCCCCTTCGGCAGGAAGAGGCGCCCTCCCCTGCAGTCCAGATGGGGGGACATCTTTGCTGGTTTCTGGGTCGTGGACCTGTCTGATAAAAAACAAGTGGGTCCACCAAGTGATTCTGTCTGGTTACTAGATCAAGTTCCGGACTTGTCCCCCGGAAGATTCTTTCCGTCCAATCTGCATCTGTCTCTGGAATGCATGTTAGCCCTCCGGGGCACGGTGCAAGGCCTGTTGCTCCAAGAGGTGATTGTCCCGGTTCCAGTGTCGGAACGTTTCCAGGGCTTTTATTCAAACCTATTTTCGAACCCCATAAAATAGGTTACGGTACGTCAGATTCTGGACCTCAAGGCCCTGAACCTCTATGTGCGCGTGCATAAGATCAGAATGCAGTCCATTCGCTCAGTGGTGGCATCTCTTCATCAGGGGGACTCTCTTGCCTCCATTTACATCAAGGATGCCTACCTGCACATTCTGATTTGTGCACGGCACCAGCGGTTCCTCCGCTTTGCTGTGGGAGAGGAGCATTATCAGTTTGCGGCGTTACCCTTTGGTCTCACCTCTTCTCCACGGGTCTTCACCAAAGTGTTGGCCCCGGGTCCCCAGCGGCCCTGAGGGGTGACGTGGAGATCACTGTTCAGACTTTGGCAGATTTTGGGTGGCTGATAAATTACCAAAAATCTGCATTGATTCCAGTTAGGAAATTGGTTTATATGGGTTTAAGAAAGGATTTTTGGTATGGGAGTGCTAGGGATAGTTGCTCATGCTAATGCTCTAAGCAGTTCCAACCCAAAATTTGTGAAAATTGGACTATATCGGTACTTCAAAGAAAAACAATAACATTTAAAATTTCATCTTGTTTAATAGACATATAAAGAAAAAAGACAAATATCACCCATTTAAAATACAGATAAATACATATAACAATGCAAGCGTCTTTGACGAATTCTCCACAAAAGGGAGTTCAAATCAAGGGCGCATGGGGGTCTCCTCTACTAGTTTCGCAGGACAAAACCGCTTCTTCAGGAGGATATCTATACAGAACATAATAAATGGTATATAACAATTAATAAACAAAAGCAAAATGTCAAGAAATTAACCATTAATGTTGTAAAATACATAATTTTATTGGGAAAAAAAGGAAAAAGAAAGAGGTCAGCTCAAATTATATGGGTTTAACTCTGAATTCCACTCAGGACAGAGTGGTCCTTCCACAGAACAAATTCCAGAAATTACAGTCGGCAGCCCTCTTGCTGCTGTCCCACAGGTGGGTCTCCCTGTGGACTTGCATGCTGGTACTGGGCCTGATGGTGTTTACATTCGAGGCAGTCCCATTTGCTCAGTTCCATACGAGACCCCTGCAAAGGGAGATCTTGTTAAAATGGGACAAATGTTCCAAGTCTCTAGATAGACAGTTCCGGCTGAGTCAAGGAACCAAAGGGTCCCTAATCTGGTGGCTTCATTCCCTGGCTCTTCGGCAGGGAAAATCCTTTCTCCTACTGTACTGGACGGTGGTCACCACCGATGCCAGTCTGTCCAAGTGGGGAGGAGTCCTGGGCCTGAGCTTAGCTCTGGGACATTGTACGCTGGAGGAATCCAGGCTACCTATCAACATCTTGAAACTCTGGGCGATCAGACTCTGTCTGGATCATAGGACGGATCGACTTCATATGCTGGGGATTTCCATAGGTAGATCTGATGGCATCCTGAATCAACAGGAAGGTGCAGAGGTTTGTGGCCAGGTCTCGGGACCCTCTGGTGGATGCCTCAGATGCTCTGGTCACTCCGTGGGGCCAGTATCGTCTGATCTACTCCTCTCCTCCTCTCAAGCTTCTGCCGCAGCTGTTGCGTAGGATAGAGGTCGAAGGAATTTCAGTCATTCTAGTGGCCCCGGACTGGCCTTGTCGGCCCTGCTACACCGACTTGGCACCCCCTGGGAGGACCTGCCATCCCAAGGGCCGATCTTCCACCCTGCTTTACCTTTGCTGGCTTTAACAGCCTGGCTATTGAAAGCCAGGTGTTGAAGGATAGGGGCTTATCTGCATCGGTGATTCCGATGCTGCTCAAAGCTAGAAAGTCTACTTCCAGGAAGGTATATTATCGGACGCGTACATTTCATGGTTTGAGTCAGTGGGGTTCACCCACGTTCCTTTTCAGGGACTCAGATTTTGACTTTTTCTTGTCCTTTTTTCCTTCCAAAGATTGTCTCTGATTTCCATTTAAATGAAGACATTGTGTTACCTTCTCTGTGTCCCAGGCCGCAACATGTGAGGGAATTTGCCTTGCACACCTTAGGTATGGTAAAGGCTGTCAGGGTGTTATTGGCGGCCACTGAGTCTTTTTGAGAGTCAGGCCGCGTACACACGGGCGGACTATCCGTCCAACTAAGTCCGTCAGACAATCCGACAGACAGTCCGTCCTACTTTTGAATGAACGGACTTGACCACACACGACGAACAGACAGTCCGCTGAAAGCTTGCGCGATGACGTGTACGGCACGTACGACGGGACTAGAAATACGACGTCCAATACACTGCAATGCAACCTTCGGCCGTGTAAATCCTTTCTGAGCATGCGCCATACTTAGTCCGTCGAACTAGCCTACTCACGAGCGGACTGTCCGCTGAAACCAAGTTTGGACGGACAATATTACGGAAATTCCGAAAGACTTAGTCCGCCAGACTGTCCGCTGAAAAAGTCCGCTGAAGCCCACACACGAGCGGATTGTCCGCTGAAACACGTTTCAGCGGACCAAGTCCGTCAGACAGTCCGCCCGTGTGTACGCGGCCTCAGACTCCATGTTCATGATCACGGCTGGACCAAAGAAGGGGCTGAGTAGACGGTGACTCATATATCAACGATGCATTGCAGAATCTGTAATCTGGTCACGGCCCAGCGTCATGACACTCAGAGAGCGGAGGTTTCACGTATACGCCATGTATATAAGAACAGCAGTCTATGTCAGGTAAACAGGGGGTCCGTACGTAGGCCTGATTGGAATATGAAACCCATACACAATCAGAAACTTTAACCACTGCACTTGCCTTTTGCTACATACATGTATGGATAAAAGACATAATTTGGAAGTGCTAATTAAAATAGTCCGGACCCGAATAAAGAAACCAATTAAAGGCAATGGGACCCGAAGGTTAAATATCAACGATGCATTGCAGAATCTGTAATCTGGTCACGGCCCAGCGTCATGACACTCAGAGAGCGGAGGTTTCACGTATACGCCATGTATATAAGAACAAATATATGATGTAATATAACATTCAGAATAAGCACGAGATGAACGCAAGCTGAAAGTAACCACGTAAAGAAGGTACTTTTCTAAATTCTGTCGCTACTGATAGTACTTTTAAATGACTGTCTTTTGCTTTGGAAATGTAATTTTTCTCTCTGAAAAAAATGTTTTTCAGGCTTACATCCACTGACAGCACAGCTGACTTTTCTTTAATTAGGGGGTCACACTTCAGTCAGTAAGTGTGCACTCTTCCCATTTGGAGGTGGCTTCACAATTTGAACTTTGTTGGTAATAGAGGTTTTTTGCACACTTAAAAATACAGTATTTTAACACAGAAGAGAAGGACTTTCTCTTTTAGACTTTAGACTTCCTTTGTATATCAATATTTTTTATATGAAATTCAAACATTGTTTTTGTTTTGGTTCATATATGTTATTATCACTTTCACTTATAAGTGCAATACTTTTGATGTAATGTGAATTTGACTGTGTATACTATGTCATGGTGGAGTTGCTCTAATTCAATTTGGTTATTGCACCATTTTAGCTGCTAATGCAGTTTCTGTTTTGAAATGTAACCTTAAATTTGATTGCATAAATGGAATGCAAAAATAAAGGAAGTGGCATAATTGCTTAGTTAAGACTTGTAGTTCATCCGCTATCTTAGTAGCAACCACACTAGTATTAATGAGGTTATCAACTATCAATGCGACTGAAACTAAAAGTGGCCATTTGATTATGAGTCCTATATGTCCATACATGCATGTAGTAATTTCTCTTGAAGTCTATTTCATTGTCTCTTTCTCTGTCTATCTCTCCCTCTCTCTCTCCTTTCTGTCTCAAGAGGTGGATGGGAACCACAAAATTATAAGGATTACACACAGTTTTGTAAAGATAAAAACTATTTCTTTATGTAACCTGGCAGCTGGAAACTTTTGGCTTGTGGTACAAAAACAATCAACTAGTAATTTCACAGTAGGTGGTTTTAATTTTGCAGTATGGTAGATATGGGGTTAAAGCTGAACTCAGAGCAATTTCCCTTTCACATAGCCCTTTTTTTTCCATCCTTAATCTAGCAAATCACGGAGTAGTAAAAAATAAAAACAATATTCCTAAATTTCAAAATACTCATCTTAACCGGCGGTCAGTTAATCTAGGAGTAGGCTCCTTCCTTTATAGTCCACATCACTGACTGGGTATTGTGGACACTTTTTAATGAAAGTGCCATTACTGGGGGCCTCTCCAGAACAACAAGACTGCAGTGGAAAGATGACGTTAGCAAGAAACAACTGTTCAGCTGCAGTGCTGGATTTACTGGTTGTTACTTCCAGAAGTGGTGCTGGTGAAGGACCAAAAGGTATTTCCCATGTTAGCAACTGGTGAATGAGATACCGGGAAGGGTAGCATTACCCAGAGATGGGCTCTAAATGTGTTTTTATTTGTGATACAACTGTAATGACAATAACATCCTATATATGTACTGTAAATATAAAAATGGGTTATTAACCACTTCAGCCCCGAGAGAATTGGCAACTTAATGACCAGGCCATTTTTTACGATACTTCACTGCTTTGCTTTAACTGTCAATTGATCGGTTATGCGATGCTGCACCCAAACAAAATTGATGTCTTTTTTTCCCCCACAAATAGAGCTTTCTTTTGGTGCTATTTGATTATCTCTGCAGTTTTTATTTTTTGTGCTATAAACAAAAAGAGCAACAATTTTTTTTTAAAAAGCACATTTTTTCCTCAGTTTAGGCCGATATGTATTCTTCTACATATTTTTGGTAATAAAAATCACAAAAAGCATATATTGATTGGTTTGCACAAACGTTATAGCGCCAAAAAAATGGGATAGATTTATGGCATTATTATTATTATTATTATTTTTATTTATTTTTTACTAGTAATGGCGGTGATCTGAAATTTTATCGGGACTGCGACATTATGGCGGACATATCGGACACTTTTGACACATTTTTGGGACCATTGCCATTTATACAGCGATCAGTGCTATAAAAATGCACTGATTACTGTGTAAATGGGACTGACTATAGGAGATGAGAGATCCTGGTCCTCAGCTCGTAGGAACTCATGATCTCTCTCCTCTCCTCACAGAACTGGGATGGGTGTGTTTACACACACCCATCCCTGTTCTGCCTCTTGTGCCCACGATCGCTCATGGCTGGCGGTCATCGTGGGAGTGCCAGCGGGAGTGAATGTGCCTGCTATCCCTCTTAAAGGGACCGACGTACAGCTACGTCCTGCCGACCTGCTGCAGTATAATGATGGCGGCAGAGAACTGAGTAAAAAAATAAAAATTCTGTGTTTTTTATAGGCAAGAATTAATACTATTTGCCTGGCTGTAATGCTTATTAACTTGTTTCAATACTTTAAGTATGTAAATAAAGGCTTCTAGTTTTCCTGATCTGGTTTCTTGTTCTTGATCAGTGACTAAAAATATTGAAAGCGCAGGGTCAGTAACTGGAAACTTTAGAACAGAATGATCATGGCATAAACACAGAAAACACAGAATGATTTCTATCTGGCCTAAATGATATCTAGTATATCAAGTATAACGTAAACGTGTCAATTATTATTATTATTATACATGATGCTTATCAGCAAATAAGTAGAATTTTCTGCCCATAATAAATGATTGACACCCATAAAAAAAAAAGGCAGAAATAGCAGTAAAGTGAAGATTTTTGTGCCTATGCTTTCTAAAGTATAGTATTTTTAAAGATATAACTCATTGGAAAGTGTTTTTTGTTTTGTTCCCACATTACTCTGTTGATTTTAATATAAATGACTCTTCATGCTTGTATGAACTGGAGGGAGAGAAGTTTAACAAATGATGCTGCTCAAAGACTGAGATTATATATTGACTCTCGAATGAGCAAACCTTTGCTAGGAGCATTAAAAAAATACTGGCACCCTCCATATTTTCTAAATCTTCATTCATTTTTCAGTTTATACATGGTGATAAGGAATACCATAAGACAGATTGTGGAATAGGGGGGGGGGGGGGTGGAGGTGTAATAATAGGAGGAGGAGTAAAGTCTGTGAAATTAAATTGTGATGGAGAGTTATAAAAAAAGGCAGCATGATGATATTGTTAATTGGGAGAAGAATGGCACTGGATAGTGAAGTGAGGAGGAGAGGCAGTAGAAAATTGTAAAATTGTGGAGCAGGGGAAAGAGGTGGTGGCAAGACTGGATTGTGAAGAAAGTACAGAAATGAGGCAATGAGACTGAATTGTGTAGGGTGGGGAGGTAGCAGGACGAGATTTCAAGGAGAATTAGCAGCAAGCCTGGATGCTGGGAGGAGGTTTTAAGGCTTGCATCTGCAGTATGAAGCGGCATGAGACAGTAAGACATATGCCCTGTACACATGATAAGATTTTCCGACAACAAAACCGTAGATTTTTTTCCAAGGGATGTTGGCTCAAATTTGTCTTTGCATACACACGGCCACACAAATGTTATCGAAAATTCCGAACATCAAGAACGCTGTGAAGTACATGTATGACCAGCCGAGAAAAATTAAGTTTAATAGCCAGTGCAGCTCTTCTGCTTGATTCCGAGCATGCATGGACTATTGTGCGTCGGAATTGTTTACACATGCTCAGAATTTCGGACAATAAGTTTGTTGTTGGAAAATTTGAGAACCTGCTCTCAAACATTTGTTGTTGGACACTCCAACAGCAAATGTCTGATCGTGCATACACACAAATTGAACCTTATGTACGAGGCATAAGAAAGGATAGAGAAGATGTAGAGAAATTTTGTGTAACAAAAAGGAAGAGACGTAGCAAGACTAGTAGTAGTAAGAGGGGACAGAAGACAGGAAGACTTCACAATATTATCCAAATCTATTTTGAGCAAATTAACTGAATCACAGTAAAAAACTGACGTAAACAGAAGACTAGGCTTTTTAAATTCATTTCGCTTCATAGCCACATTGAGAGCAGACATATTCTTAACCACACACAGGCTCATTAGTATCTTCGATATTTTATATTCTTTTTCGGCAAGAATGTACTGTAAAAGCGTTTGCACAGTATTTAAGTCTTTGTCAAACACATTCTGAAATCACAAACTTCAAAGAACTACTCTGTTTTGACAAAAGATAATGGTACCTTTAAGAATATATTATCAGCCTATGATGAATTATAATTTGTAAACCCTACATGTTTTTTTAAGTCACGTGTGATGAAAGGGATGAGTAAAACCTTTGAAATCTTCTACAATGGGTCTTTTATATATATGTGAAGTATGCGATTTTACTTTACAAACAGTGGCATGTTTTTAAATCTCCAATACATACCTACAAGTAATGGAACCTTGAATTATAACTTTACAAATCTTGCCTTACATGGAACAATATTAACATGAAGTTGCAATTAATTTTGAGCAATTATAGGACAATCCAACAGTGTCTATACTAATAACAATTAGGCTGGTTTCACACTGGGGCGGGAGCAGCGTCGGCGGTAAAGCGCCGCTATTTTTAGCCGTGCTTTACCGTCGTTTTAGCGGCGGTGTGCGGGCGCTAGCGGGGTGGTTTTAACCCCCGCTAGCGGCCGAAAAGGGGTTAAACCCGCCCGCAAAGCGCCGCAAAGCGCCGCTGCAGCGGCGCTTTGCCGGCGGTATTGCCGCGGTGTCCCATTGATTTCAATGGGTAGGAGCGGTATAGGAGCGGTGAATACACCGCTCCTTCACCGCTGCAAAGATGTGGCTAGCAGGACTTTTTTCACCGTCCTGCCAGCGCATCGTTTCAGTGTGAAAGCCCTCCGGCTTTCACACTGGAGTTAAAGGGGCCGGTTTTTTTCAGGCGTTACACAGGCGCTATTTTTAGCGCTGTAACGCCTGAATACCGCCCCAGTGTGAAAGCAGCCTAACAGAACAGAAATTTGGTTAACACAAATATGAATGATAGTTCATAGGAGATCTAGCAGGTTGTGATTGATTAATTATTACTGTCTGCTGACTGAATTAACCTGGTGCCATGTTGGAGTGCCTACTAGAATAACATAAGAGTTATGCCGCGTACACACGGCCGGACTTTTTGACAGCAAAGGTCTGACGGAACGAGTCCGTCGGACAATTCGATCTTGTGTGGGCTCCATCGGACCTTTGCTTGCCAAAAATCCAGCGAACTTTAGAAATAGAACATGTTTTAAATTTTTCCACCGGAACTCCGCTGGACCGAGAAATCCATTCGTGTGTATGCTAGTCCGACGGACAAAAACCGACGCTAGGGCAGCTATTGGCTACTGGCTATGAACTTCCTTATTCTAGTCCAGTCGTACGTCCTCACGTTCGAATTCGTCGGACTTTGGTGTGATTGTGTGTGGCCAAGTCCGTTCATTCGGAAAGTCCGTCGGAACTCCGCCGAAAGTCCGGTCCTGTGTACGCGGCATCAGGGCTCCAATTAACTTATTTACCAGGTCACTGGACAAGATATAGCAATTTATTTAAATGAAATGGCCAACTAAGTTGCTCTTATTATACATTCCTTTTTTTGGAATAACTGTTTATGGTACCAGTGCAGAAGAGCCAGGTGAACATCTACAGCAGACTGATGTTTTCAGAGGAAGGTTTCTTAGTTTGGAGGACATTTTTAAAGCCCCAGCCTATTGCTAAATTTGAAAAAAGGAAAAAATCTATCTAGCAATAACATGTAGCATACAAGACCACCCACCTCATCCCAAATATTTAAGAAAGATAGAGAAAAGATGACCCAGGGATTGTACGGGTGAGGGTCTAAATGTGCACAACTACGGCAGTAATATGAAAATAATACATTTTATTAAATTGATATAAAAATAGACACTTTAAAACCAATATATTGAACAATTCATACAGATAAAATCCTTTAGATCATGATACAAAGAACTCTATGGTAAGAGAACGCAATCGAACATGATATATAAAATACCCGACATACGCGGGTATCATTGCTGAATGGTTCAGCATGTAGGGTTCCCACACATCCAATTCACATAACACAATCTCCACCGACACAAGTGTCAGCAGAGATTTGCATGTGAGGCTAGCTTGGATGGGCGGGAACCCTAAATGCTGAACCATTCAGCAATGATACCCGCCCTTGTGGAGCGGCTACCATTGCAAAACACCTGTCTGGGTTGCTATTTAAATCTGGCATTAGCAGCATTTAGTTGCTGTATGCCCAGACTGTACACCTGTCAGGGCTGGCTTAGCCCTTCCTTCTCTGGGCTGGCCGCTCAGCTGACGGCTAATTGCCAGCTCTCTTCTCTCTCCATAGTTACCAGCTGTTCCTGATGATGCTTGTCTGACCTGCCTACTTAAAGCCTTCCAGCTCACTTCACCTCTGCCTTCGTCTTGGTCACATCACTAGAAACCATCACCTGCAGTTTGTTTAAAGACTGGCTTGCTGACATCCCTTCTGGCTCCTTATCCTGCTTGCTGTTGCTCTACTTGGATCCCTGACTTCTGGCCTGGCTGACTACCTGATCTGTTTACTGGACACTGGCTATGCTTGACTACGCTTTTTCTATTTACCTATTTATTTTTATAAATAAACAAGTGTGATTTGATTGTACTTCTGTCTCAGTCTGATTCATGGTTTCTGACAACACCAAAACCAGACTGAATATTCCTGAGTTGTACCTGTACAAGTAAGTGTTCTCTATTTGCATGGGACTTGTATATTCAATATTAATTGGCTGCATTTCTAGTCATTTTTATGGGTTGCACTATTACTGTTATTTTTTAAGGCAATACATGCATGTATGAAGTACCAGTGTAGTTAAATTACCTTAATATACCTTTACATCCCTTTTTATTCATTCAGATTATAATTTATGAGCCAACACATTTTGTGTGTCCAAGTACCCATATGGGCTGACTATATTAAAGTCTGCTCAGGCACTTTAGATTATTTACTTGGTTGCATTGCTATTTATATTGGTTTACTTTCGTTAGACTCATATTATACTATATATCAATTTTTTCAGGGTTCCTGACCCTCTCAATTGCTGTTCCTTGAGAATTCCACAGCTCATGATGCCTGCTTGGTCCCTATTTGGTCCATCAGTCATTCTAGGGTGTAGTTACTGACACCAACTTTCCACCCTCTTTTTCTCTCTTAAGTCCTTAGTTTTACTTGTTGGAGTGATCTGAAACTTTTTGCTCATTAGTCCTAACCATTAAATCTATGGAGACTGGACCGATGAAGTGATACCTGTTATATCTGGTCATTTACGATCTGTCTACAGATTTTGCACAGAATTTTTTTTTTTGAACTGTAATGCCGTGTACACACGATCAAATTGTCCAGCGGACCAGGTCCGCCGGACCACAGTACGCCAGACAATTCGATCGTGTGTGTGCTCCAGAGGACTTTTTTCATCGTAAAGGACTTAGAAAGTAGTTTTGACTCAAAATTTGTCCAGCGGACTTGGCTTTCAGCGGACAATCCGTTCGTCAGTGTGCTAGTCCGGCGGACTAAGAATGACGCATGCTCTGAAGCAAGTATGAGAAGGAAGCTATTGGCTACTGGCTATTGAACTTCCTTTTTCTAGTCCCGTCATATGTGCTGTACGTCATGGTGTTAGAAATCGACTGACTTTCGGAGCGTCCGTGTGTGGCCAAGTCCGTTCGTTATAAAGTCTGCCGGATTGTTTGCCAGACCAATTCCGCCGGACAATTCGATCATGTGTGCATTAGTGTTTCCAGCTGTTGTCTTTTAATGTTCGCCATGTGTTTGTGTTGTTGCCCCTACACATTGCAATTGTTCTATATACTCTTCCTTGACTAATTGAAATTTGTGTATTCTTACATTAGACCATACAGTATATCGCCAAAAAAACCCTGAGGAAGGAACTAAACAAACAAACTATACAAACAAACAAAGTTCCGAAACATGTTGGGTATTCTATATATCATGTTTGATTGCGTTCTCTTACCATAGAGTTCTTTGTATCGTGATGTAAAGGTTTATCTGTATGAATTGTTCAATATATTGGTTTTAAAGTGTCTATTTTTATATCAATTTAATAAAATGTATTATTTTCATATTACTGCCGTACTTGTTGTACACATTTAAACCCTCACCCGTACAATCCCTAGGGCACCTTTTCTCTATTTTTAAGCCTATTGCTAAAGAGTTTTATGGTTGGAATCAGCACTTCCATAGATGACTAGAGTAGTAACTGTCAAGAGGGTGGGTATGTGACTGGGACACAAACTGATATACAGTACGTTATTCACAACTAATTGGACTGCAGGAATCAATTACGATTTTACCCAACATTTAGCTTTAAAAGTAACTATAAGGCCGCGTACACACGGGCGGACTATCCGTCCAACTAAGTCCGTCAGACAATCCGACACACAGTCCGTCCTACTTTTGAATGAACGGACTTGACCACACACGATGAACAGACAGTCCGCTGAAAGCTTGCGCGATGACGTGTACAGCACGTACGAGGGGACTATAAATACGACGTCCAATACACTGCAATGCAACCTTCGGCCGTGTAAATCCTTTCTGAGCATGCGCCATACTTAGTCCGTCCAACTTGCCTACTCAAGAGCGGACTGTCCGCTGAAACCAAGTTTGGACGGACAATATTACGGAAATTCCGAAAGACTTAGTCCGCCAGACTGTCCGCTGAAAAATTCCGCTGAAGCCCACACACGAGCGGACTGTCCGCTGAAACACGTTTCAGCGGACCAAGTCCGTCAGACAGTCCGCCCGTGTGTACGCGGCCTAATTCACATAATAACAATGATTTAAAAAGTATACACATAAAAGCACATATGTAAAAAAAAAGTGTAGCGATTACCCCATACGGAGCCGCTGATGTTTGGGTCCCCTGGCTCTGCATATAAAATGACTTTACTGGCAACAGTATATGGAAATAGTTACAAAATAAACTGTGATTAAGTAAATAGCAAGCAGACCAGTGACTTTACCCCTAATTTCAACACTAAGGGGGTCTTGATTAAGGGGCAATGCAAAAAAAAAGTGGTCTGACAGTCTCTGGGAAACGCTTCCCACTGGCCAGTATGCTGGGCCCACATTCAGTGTTGGAGCGATCAAATGTGAGTTCCACAAACCCAGTCTATGTTGTTAAAAGATAAGTATGGATTAAAAAAAAAAAAAAACATTTATAATCACCTCTTTGGATGCAGCATTGGATTGCCAGATCTGCAGTGAAAAATGAGCGATCAAACACCACTGATCACTCAGTTCACCTCTTCTGCTCTATGCAGGAAGCCGTGACTGTCATTCATAGGTTCCCTTCTCTGACCCTCCAGCGCTCACTGGAATGCTGGGCTATGGAGGAGGTGGGAGGGGCTAGCTCAGGCGCAGATATGGTCAGGATCTTTCCTGAGTCTGGACCAGCAGAGTGTCATCAGCCAACAGTGGACTTTAGCTTGCTATTGGCTGAAAACAGTTCACAGGAGTGCAGAACGAACTGCACTCCTTTGACTTACAGGAGAAGTATAGCCAAAATAGATTTCTATAAAATGCCCATTTTACTGTGCTTTACAACATTGCACTGTAATACACAAAATAGGACATGAAGTGTTGTGGGCCTATCCATCCAGGGTTCAGCAATGCTAGCCACTTGGATATCTTGCCCTCAACCAAGTGGTGACAACAAACTTGACAGTGGTGTACCCACGGGCCAGTGACCTAGACTCTCTGCACTAGTGATGGCCGAACGGTTCGCCCGGCGGTCGTTTCGCGGCGAATTTCCGACATTCGCGGTCCGCACGTTCGAACGCCTTTTTCCGTCGTTCGCCGCGGCGGACTTACGTGTTTAATGTATACAAGAACTTTAACCTTTGGTGACACGTTTATCATGTGATACAGGACAGCCAATTGAGACATGACAGCACATGGACACTTGTACATTCCCCCTAACCTATAAATACACCCGATCCGGTGGCCATTTTACATTCTTTCTTCTGTTAAGATAGGGACAGGTTCCTGTGTGGAGTAGGGAGAGATAAACCACTAGCTATTTGGTACACAAAAGTTCTTTTCAGGACTGGTATAGGTGTTAGGTGTTGATAGGTTTGCTGTGCTGCTGATTCTTGCAGCAGCCTGAGTGTCTTTTGTTAGTTTAGAGAAAGGGAAAGGACGGTGTATGCTACAGGGACAGCCAGATTAGTCTTTCATCATCATCATCATCATCATCATCATTAGCTGTTACTATCAAGGTCCACAAAAGAGCTGTTCCAGTAACCACTAATCGTTCTCTTTTTTTGCCAATTTGTATAGGGACAGGAAGGAAGCAGTGTTGTCAGGCAGTGAGGGTAATTTTAAAGACTTGCTGTTATTATTAGTTCCACAAAGGTTCTTTTCAGGACTGGTATCAGTGGTACAGTAATAGGCTTGTACATGTATAATATTCTTTCTTCCAAATATAGAAAGGATATTATACTTGACTGCTGCCCTTCTGCTGCAGTCTGCTAAACATTCACAACTCACTTGTTCCACAAAAGTTCTTATAAGGACTGGTAACTTGGTATAGGGTGCTACGGTACATAGGCTTGAGTGCGGTACAGTCTGCTGTTCTGTAAGGACCGCTATCGGTCCACAATAGATAGGGTTGACGTGCACCACTGCTGACCGCTGCCCTATACTGCAGCAGTCCTTCAGCGGTATAGGGACTGACGTACAGTCTGCTAATCACTAACACACAACCTGCTTGTTCCACAAAAGTTCTTATAAGGACTGGTAACTTGGTATAGGGTGCTACGGTACATAGGCTTGAGTGCGGTACAGTCTGCTGTTCTGTAAGGACCGCTATCGGTCCACAATAGATAGGGTTGACGTGCACCACTGCTGACCGCTGCCCTATACTGCAGCAGTCCTTCAGCGGTATAGGGACTGACGTACAGTCTGCTAAAAACTAATACACAACCTGCTTGGTCCACAAAAGTTCTTATAAGGACTGGTAACTTGGTATAGGGTGCTACGGTACATAGGCTTGAGTGCGGTACAGTCTGCTGTTCTGTAAGGACCGCTATCGGTCCACAATAGATAGGGTTGACGTGCACCACTGCTGACCGCTCACCTATACTGCAGCAGTCCTTCAGCGGTATAGGGACTGACGTACAGTCTGCTAAACACTAATACACAACCTGCTTGTTCCACAAAAGTTCTTATAAGGACTGGTAACTTGGTATAGGGTGCTACGGTACATAGGCTTGAGTGCGGTACAGTCTGCTGTTCTGTAAGGACCGCTATCGGTCCACAATAGATAGGGTTGACGTGCACCACTGCTGACCGCTCACCTATACTGCAGCAGTCCTTCAGCGGTATAGGGACTGACGTACAGTCTGCTAAAAACTAATACACAACCTGCTTGGTCCACAAAAGTTCTTATAAGGACTGGTAACTTGGTATAGGGTGCTACGGTACATAGGCTTGAGTGCGGTACAGTCTGCTGTTCTGTAAGGACCGCTATCGGTCCACAATAGATAGGGTTGACGTGCACCACTGCTGACCGCTCACCTATACTGCAGCAGTCCTTCAGCGGTATAGGGACTGACGTACAGTCTGCTAAACACTAATACACAACCTGCTTGTTCCACAAAAGTTCTTATAAGGACTGGTAACTTGGTATAGGGTGCTACGGTACATAGGCTTGAGTGCGGTACAGTCTGCTGTTCTGTAAGGACCGCTATCGGTCCACAATAGATAGGGTTGACGTGCACCACTGCTGACCGCTCACCTATACTGCAGCAGTCCTTCAGCGGTATAGGGACTGACGTACAGTCTGCTAATCACTAACACACAACCTGCTTGTTCCACAAAAGTTCTTATAAGGACTGGTAACTTGGTATAGGGTGCTACGGTACATAGGCTTGAGTGCGGTACAGTCTGCTGTTCTGTAAGGACCGCTATCGGTCCACAATAGATAGGGTTGACGTGCACCACTGCTGACCGCTCACCTATACTGCAGCAGTCCTTCAGCGGTATAGGGACTGACGTACAGTCTGCTAAACACTAATACACAACCTGCTTGTTCCACAAAAGTTCTTATAAGGACTGGTAACTTGGTATAGGGTGCTACGGTACATAGGCTTGAGTGCGGTACAGTCTGCTGTTCTGTAAGGACCGCTATCGGTCCACAATAGATAGGGTTGACGTGCACCACTGCTGACCGCTCACCTATACTGCAGCAGTCCTTCAGCGGTATAGGGACTGACGTACAGTCTGCTAATCACTAACACACAACCTGCTTGTTCCACAAAAGTTCTTATAAGGACTGGTAACTTGGTATAGGGTGCTACGGTACATAGGCTTGAGTGCGGTACAGTCTGCTGTTCTGTAAGGACCGCTATCGGTCCACAATAGATAGGGTTGACGTGCACCACTGCTGACCGCTCACCTATACTGCAGCAGTCCTTCAGCGGTATAGGGACTGACGTACAGTCTGCTAAACACTAATACACAACCTGCTTGTTCCACAAAAGTTCTTATAAGGACTGGTAACTTGGTATAGGGTGCTACGGTACATAGGCTTGAGTGCGGTACAGTCTGCTGTTCTGTAAGGACCGCTATCGGTCCACAATAGATAGGGTTGACGTGCACCACTGCTGACCGCTGCCCTATACTGCAGCAGTCCTTCAGCGGTATAGGGACTGACGTACAGTCTGCTAAACACTAATACACAACCTGCTTGGTCCACAAAAGTTCTTATAAGGACTGGTAACTTGGTATAGGGTGCTACGGTACATAGGCTTGAGTGCGGTACAGTCTGCTGTTCTGTAAGGACCGCTATAGGTCCACAATAGATAGGGTTGACGTGCACCACTGCTGACCGCTCACCTATACTGCAGCAGTCCTTCAGCGGTATAGGGACTAAGAGTTTTGTCACAGGGTCATTTAAAAAATGACATGCAGAGGAAGAGGCAGGCCCTTCCGCAGGGGTGGTAGGGGTAGGGCAGGAGCAACAGGCTTGAGCCAAAGTGGGAAGTTGCAGAAGGTGCGTTCAATTACTTTAAAGGATGCACCAGACTTGGTTGAGTGGCTCGCTCAGCCTTACTCTTCTGCACCCTCCTCATCCTCTCGATCTGCACCCTCTTCTTCACTCTCTGCTATGTGCACCCCCAAAGACACTACCACCAACAACACGACCACCACCACCACCACCACATACCTTCCGCTTGAGTCACTGGAATTATTTTCCGATCCATATCAAGAGGACATTTCTGATGCGCAGCCACTCTTGGTATTGGATCAGGAAGAGGAGGTAGCAACAAGCGCTACTCAGCAGTCTGACGCCAGTACCCAGATCAGCCCAAGGAGGAGGTTGGTCCCCGGTGTTGCTGCCTACTCCGAGATCTCTACTTATAGCGGTGGGGAAGGTGACGTTGATGATGACGTGTCTAGTGATGTCACGTGGGTGCCCACAAGAGAGGAAGAGGAGGGGAGTTCAGAGGGAGATATGGACCAGCAGATAGGGAGGAGAAGCAGCAATGACTTACATTGCACAGCAGGGACAAAGCAGACTGCAAATGTATCAGGAGCGAGTCATCGACCATGTACGGTCACATCTGGCGCTCCCAGGACACCGGCACATGGCTCCGCAGTGTGGGCTTTTTTTAACGTGTCCGCTGCTGACAATAGCGTTGCCATCTGCAATCTTTGCAGTCAACGCGTTAGTCGCGGTAAGCCCAATACTCACCTAGGGACGACCGCCTTAAGAAGGCACATGAGCAGCCATCACCGAGCCCAGTGGGAGCAACGGAACACACAAAGCCACACTGCAGGCTCTCACCGTCCAGCCTCGTCTTCTACTTCTCCTTCTCCTCTCTCCTCACAATTGTCCTCCACTCCACCTTCCATCACGCCAAGCTCACATTTTTCTGCAAAAAGGCAGGCTTCCGTGGGCCTAATGTTTGAGCGTAAAAAAATGATGATGCCGGATAACCCTCTTGCCCAACGGTTGGCGGCTGGCTTGTCAGAACTCATAGCCCGCCAACTACTGCCATATAAACTGGTGGACTCGGAGGCCTTTCGCAAATTTGTGGCCATTGGAACACCACAATGGAAGGTCCCAGGAAGGAAGTATTTCTCAGAGAAGGGCATCCCAGAGCTATATGGCCATGTTCAGCGGCAAGTGAATGTATCTCTGGCACACAGTGTCGGTGCCAAGATACATCTGACCACAGACACGTGGTCTAGCAAACACGGGCAGGGAAGGTATATCAGTTTTACTGCCCACTGGGTGAACCTTCTGACGGCCGTCAAGCATGTAACCCGTGGCACCCGTGTAGATTTGGTTTTACCGCCACGGATTGCATGCAGGCCTGACTCTTCTTCTCCTCCTCCTACTCCATCCTCCTCCCTCTCCTCCTCAGCTGCCTCCTCCTTTTCCGCTGCTAGCGTCTCTTCCACTGCACCGCCCAAGCTCCCCAGAACCTATTCCACATGCCAGGTGAGACGTTGCCATGCCGTGCTGCGTCTGTTGTGCCTGGAAGCAAAGAGCCACACTGGCCCGGCACTCCTTTCAGCTTTGCGTTCACAGGCAGATGAGTGGCTAACACCGCTCAATTTGACAGTTGGTAAAGTGGTGTGTGACAACGGTGCCAATCTGCTTAGCGCATTGAAACAGGGCAAAATCACGCACGTGCCGTGCATGGCACACGTCTTAAACTTGGTCGTGCAGCGATTCCTTGTCAAATACCCTGGGGTCCAGGACATCTTGCGGCAGGCAAGGAAAATCTCGGCCCATTTCAGAAGATCTTACACGGCCATGGCTCGCCTTGCTGACATTCAGCGGCGACACCATCTGCCGGTCAGACGTCTTATTTGCGATTGCCCGACGCGATGGAACTCAACCTTCTATATGCTTGATAGGCTGCTCCAGCAGAAACGTGCAGTTAACGTCTACCTGTATGAACTCTGCGAAAGAAACGGTTCTGGGGAGCTGGGTTTTTTTTCACCGCGCCAGTGGCTGCTCATGCGCGACACATGCAGACTTCTGCGGCCATTTGAGGAGATCACCAAACTGGTCAGTCGCAGCCATGGCGCCATCAGTGACATGGTACCTTATGCCTTCTTTCTGGAGCGTGCATTGCGTCGTGTCATTGATCAGGCTGTGGAGGAGCAGGAGCGGGAAGATGAGGAAGTCGCAATGCTGGATGAATTCCCAGGGGGGGCTACTCTATCTGAGACAAGTCAACAACAGGAGTCTGATGAGGAGTCAGAGGAGGATGGTGCCGGGGCGGATGAGCAGGAGCAAGAAGAGCATGCTTTAAACCTTTCTGGGATCCCTGTTGTGCGAGGATGGGGAGAGGAGAATGAAGAGGACGACATTATCCTGGATGATGAGCAGGAGCCAGGCCACCACACCGCTTCCACTTTAGTGCAAATGGGGGCCTTCATGCTCCAGTGTTTTAATAGGGACCCCCGTATAAAAAGCATGAGGGTCAAGGACCAGTACTGGGTGGCAACGTACTTAGACCCCCGGTACAAACACAAAATGGCGGAAATGTTACCGCCGTCGCAGAGGGCTGTCAGAATGCAGCACTTCCAGGCCTTGCTTCGAGAAATGCTGCATTCTGCTTTTGCGTGCGCTGGCAGAGGAGCAATTCCCACTCCCAGAGAAGGATTTGCGGGTACCAATCCAACAGCGCCTGCAAGAAGAGGCCGGTTTGAAGATGTGTTGGTGACTTCGGATATGAGGTCATTCTTTCAGCCGACCCATCGACAGGTGTCATCCGGATCCAGCATCAGGGAACGCCTAGACCGTCAGGTGTCCGACTACATTGGGTTAACGGCCGATGTGGACGCTCTGAGGAGTGATGAACCCCTAGACTACTGGGTGGGCAGGCTTGACCTCTGGCCAGAGCTTGCCCAATTTGCAATCGAACTGTTGGCTTGCCCCTCATCCAGTGTCCTGTCCGAAAGGACGTTCAGCGCAGCAGGGGGGATTGTGACCGATAAGCGTACTCGCCTAGCTCACCACAGTGTTAACTACCTCACATTTCTAAAAATGAATGAGGCATGGATCTCGGAGGAATTCAACACATGTGACCAGTAGACCATGTATATGTCTATAAACTATTTTTTTAATCAAGCACACAGACCTTCTTAATTCATTTGGCTCACTTCCTTGACCCAAAAAAGCACACCGTACTATATGCCCCTACCCTCCTCTTTGAAGAGGTTGAGCGGTGTCATATTTCTACTGGGGCTGCTTATGATATCCCTGTGCTGTGCTGACTTCCTCCTGGGGGTTCTTATTATGAAGGGATCACACTATCCCTGTGCTGTGCTGACTTCCTCCTGGGGGTTCTTATTATGAGGGGATCACACCATCCCTGTGCTGTGCTGACTTCCTCCTGGGGCTGCTTACGGTGCTGCTGTCAGTGCTGTATGTCACGGTGCTGCTGTCAGCGCTGTATGTCACGGTGCTGCTGTCAGCGCTGTATGTCACGGTGCTGCTGTCAGCGCTGTATGTCACGGTGCTGCTGTCAGCGCTGTATGTCACGGTGCTGCTGTCAGCGCTGTATGTCACGGTGCTGCTGTCAGCGCTGTATGTCACGGTGCTGCTGTCAGCGCTGTATGTCACGGTGCTGCTGTCAGCGCTGTATGTCACGGTGCTGCTGTCAGCGCTGTATGTCACGGTGCTGCTGTCAGCGCTGTATGTCACGGTGCTGCTGTCAGTGCTCTGTATTACGGTGCTGCTGTCAGATGCCTCTATCACGGTGCATGTGTCATTCCGGTATGTCACGCTGCTGGTGATCATCTCCTGCACCCTCTTCTTTGCCTACCCTGGTCCCTGACCTTCCCTCTCCTCCATTGCCTTCATTAGCTCCATAGTCCTGAATTGTTAGAACAATTTCCCAAATAAAATAAAAATGCTTGTAGTTATCGATCCCAAATTCACCTCATACATGTATTATGTCATTGTCCAGATGGTGGGACTACGTTTTACCCCCTAATAATTACCACGTGGCCGCAAATTCGACATGAAGGTTTGCAAAGTTCGCCTCCCATTGAAGTCAATGGGGCCCGCGGCGAACGGTCGGTTTCGCGAACGTTTGGGTCCGTTCGCATTTCGCGTTCGCGAAACGTCCCGTCGGAAGTTCGTCCATCACTACTCTGCACTCCCAACACTGCAGCAAATCATCTCAAAATATCAAAGATTCTCACTCAGAATTCACATCTGTGCATTGCTGTAACATGTGAAAATGTGCATTTTACTGTGCTTTACAACATTGTACAGTAATACACAAAATATGACATGAAGTGTTGTGGACCTCTCTGTCCAGGGCTCAGCAATGCTAGCCGCTTGAATGTCTTCCCCTCAACCAGGCGGTAACACCATACTTGACAGGGTTGTTCACACACACCAGTACCTGGCCTCTCTGCATCCACAACGCAGCAGCAAATCATCTCAGCAGCAGTCTGCTGCACAATGTGTGCTCTGTAATGTTCTCCCAACAATTACCTTGAGCCAAAGAACAACCTTTTTCTCCTCTGCAGAGCTCTAGTAATGCTAAAAAAAAGCACCAGAAAGAGTATCTTTGGGAACTGCATCTCCCACAAATCCTTGCTCCTCCCAGTAGGCATTGCCCTCTTCCAGGCCACACAGCAACAACAATACTGCTTCCTTTGTTTTCCTGTTGGGCCAAACTTTCCTCTGCTCTCTCTGTGGCTGCACACAGCCCTAAAAAAGTTCAGTGTTCACTGCCAGGAAAATAAAGAGTCAAGAACTGCAGCACTGACTGTATTTGAGTGGCTGCAGCATGTGTGACACTGTCAGTGACAGCATGGTCTGTACAGCTGTATTACAGAGTGTGTCTCTGACCAGGGCTACAACTAAAAAGACTCCAGTGTCACAGCATACATTACACACAGGAACACTTGGAACTACACACACTAGTGCTCATTAACATAATAGAGCACAAGAAAGGTCATACCCAATAACATTCAACCAGGTTTTGCTTGATTCAGCATGGAATCTGATTGCTGTTGTTAGCAGTTTGATTTGTAAATCAAACCTGAAAATGCAATCTCCAAGTGCGGAAAGGCTTCTTCACAGTAGAAGCTGTGAAAATGTGGAACAGACTGCCTCAAGAACTGGTTATGGCTAGCTCAGTAGATTGTTTAAAAAAAGGCCTGGAATCTTTCCAGATACACATAATATAACTGGACACTAATATTTATAGGTAAAGCAATGGTGGGCGCTCCATTAAGGGTACAGGGGCACAGCACCCCGTCCCTAATCTCCATGTAGGGCTCCGGACACATGGATTTCTTTTTTTTATTAGAGCCTGAGGCTCTAATTGGCTTCAAAAAGGGTGGTCTTGATGTGAAGGGCACTGTGCTATAGGCCCACCCAATTGTGTG
The DNA here is from genome assembly GCF_037356315.1 of Lithobates pipiens. NCBI lineage: Eukaryota > Metazoa > Chordata > Amphibia > Anura > Ranidae > Lithobates > Lithobates pipiens. The sequence continues at coordinate 123,849,445 of NW_027507787.1, forward strand.
GCAATAGCAAATTAATATTCACTATTGTCATCCTGCTTCTACTCCAATCAGGAAGTGGGTCCTGAGATCAGATTAGCTGAGAGGAGAAGCGACCGCATTGGCTGGTACTGGGGGAGGATATAGGTGGAGATCCAGGAGAATCTGGAGGAGGCCACCCTCATCTGAGGGAGCGATCTCGCTCTGCATTGCCGCGAACACCAGAGCCCAACTGTGTAAGTATCACCCACGGGGGGGTGCTGGAGGGAGGGTCGGGGGGTTTGTTTGCCGCCTCCCCCTATTTGGAGCACCAGCTGCCACTGAGGAAAGCATTGTTGCCAACATTATCAAAAAATGTATAGGGACACTTTTTTGTCTGTAGGCGGAGTCTTTTAATTTGGGGTGGGACATTTATTTGTAGGCGTAGTGTAGTGGGGGTGGAAAATGCAGCGGATGTAGTGTTCCACAACAAAAAATGGGTGTGGTTTAAACCAAATTATGGGTGTGGCTTAAATGGGGCGTGCTTGGAGTCTGAGATGAAAGAGGGATTTAGACAGAAGGAAAAGAGGGGTAGAGGGAGAAAGAAAGGGAGAAAGAGAGGGAGAAAGAAAGAGAGGGAGACAGAGGGAGGGAAAGAGAGAGAAGGAAAGAAAGAGGGATGGAGGGACAGCAGGCCCAGATCCTGCACCACAATAGCAATATGTGTATTCCAGAAAGTTTAACAATCAGCATATAAAGATACTCCAAGCACCATCCCCATAGGCAAATTCCATAAAACAGATACAAGAGATGGTCAGAGAGTGAGTTGACATGGTAGAGGAGATGGTCAGAGAGTGTGCAAACAGGGTACAGAAGATGGTCAGAGAGTGTGCAGACATGGTACAGGAGATGGTCAGAGAGGGTGCAGGCATGATACAGGAGACAGTCAGAGAGTGTGCGTACATGGTACAGGAGACGGTAAGAGAGGGTGCAGACATGATAAAAGGAGATGGTCAGAGAGTGTGCAAACAGAGTACAGGAGATGGTCAGAGAGTGTGCAAACATGGTACAGAAGATGGTCAGAGTGTGGGCACACATGGTACAGGAGACAATCAGAGAGAGTGTAGGCATGATACAGCAGACGGTCAGAGTGTGCGGACATGATACAGGAGATGGTCAGAGATTGCGCAGACATGGTACAGGGGACGGTCAGAGTGTGCAGACATGGTACAGGAGACGGTCAGAGAAAGTGCAAACATGGTACAGGAGACAGTCAGAGTGTGTGTACATGGTACAGGAGATGGTCAGAGAGTCTGCGGATGTGATACAGGAGACGGTTAAAGAGGGTGCAGACATGATACAGGAGCCGATCAGAGAGGATGGGACATGATACAGGAGTTGGTCAGAGAGGGTGCAGACATAATACAGGAGATGGTGTTAGAGGGTGCAGACGTGATACAGGAGACAGTCAGAGAGGGTGCGAACATGATACAGGAGATGGTCAGAGAGGGTGCGGACATGATACAGGAGATGGTCAGAGAGGGTGCGGACATGATACAGGAGATGGTCAGAAAGGGTGTGGACATGATACAGGTGTCTGCAGACTGACTACAAGAGATGGGGTCATAGATTGTGGACAGGATAGAGATGGTCAGAGATTAGGGACACAGCTGACAGCACAGAGAGATGCAGAGGTGTACAGAGAAGATGGGGGATAATCACCAGTCCTGTCATCATGTTTCCCATTCCGGTCAATCCCTCTGCACTCCTCCATTCACCTGTCTCTGGCCACTGCATTCAGGGCAACATCATGTCGTCGTGTGCATGTGCATGCTTGAGCCCGAGCTAGGCCAAGCTAGGCTGAGCTGGAGCGGCACATGTGCAGTTCCACATGGCCCACAGCCATGTTTTCACAGGCCGAAGCTGCGGCTGTCTGGTGACCTGATGGGTCGCCTACAGCAATGTTTCTCAACTCCAGTCATCAAATACCCCCAACAGGTCATGTTTTCAGGCTTCCCATTATTTTGCACAGGTGCTTTATTAATTACCACAGCTGTTTCATCTGAGGAAAATCCTGAAAACATGACCTGTTGGGGGTACTTGAGGAACATTGACCTACAGCAGTGGTCCCCAACCTTTTTAGCATCAGGGACTGGTTTCATGAAAGAAAATGCTGCCAAGGACCGGCGGAGGGGCAGCGGATCTCTGTGGCCAATTTGCCAGGGCAATGGCTGGTGTTAAGAGCTTCAATTATCACAAAACCATGGTTGATATGGTGTCGGGATGATTGATGTGCATTTTTATATTATTACATTGTAATATAAAATGAAAAAGTTAATCTTACCATAATGCAGAATCAGTGGAAGCCCTGAGCGTGTTACTTGCCACTGTTGCATGCCATCAGATGCAGCATGTTACTTACCACCGTCACCTGCCACCAGATGCAGCATGTCACTTGCCATGTTGCCTCCCCCCAGATGCAGCTTGTCATTTGCCATGTCGCCTGACACCAGATGCAGAATTTCACTGGCCACGTCACTCGTCAACTGGTGCAGCCTGTCACCTGCCACCGTTGCCTGCCATCAGATGCAGCGTGTCACTTACCACGTTGCCTGATACCAGATGTAGTGTGTTACTTGCCACGTTGTCTGCCACCAGATTCAGGTACTCTAATGGTAACAACTGATTTATGGGGGTAGTCTGATGGGGGCAATGTAATAATTTACTCTGGCAGGGGCACTGGTGTAAGGGGGAACACTATTGGGGGCATTTACATTTATAGAGTATTACCAGACTGTGTGGAGGAAATGCGTCAAGAAAGGAAAGAAGACACGTAAAATCTTTTACGGCACAGACTTGTGATTCAGACCTCTTCCAGATTTTTTTTTTGTGACCGGACCGCCTTTAATTTAAATTCCCTACCCCTGGTATATAGTGAAGGTCTACATTCCCTTCATATAGGATTGTGAAATGGGCAATGACATGAAAATGATTTTCTATACTTACATACTACTTCTACAGATTCTAAACAATTACATTGTTAGCAATTGTCAGTTTTGTCTGCTTTCTATATACATAGCTTAACAGAGACTTAAAGATTCAAAACAAATGCTGGAAGAGCAAATTGGGTGAACTGACTTCTTTCATATTGTTCATTGCCTTCACGCTATAAAACTATGCTGTATCTGTCTGAATTCATGCGCCTCAAATAGTAGCCACAATCAGCTTTGTAATATAAAATGAAGGCAGTCATTTTACTTTCTTCTCAGAACTCCCACACAGACACACTATCATATACAATCACACAAGTGACCCTTTGTTCCGCTGTGGTGTCTGCTGGTGACATATTGCCTGCTGTTTCCTGTGCCATACATCCCTCCAGGAATTTTCCATGTGCCCATTGCTGGCTGGGAAAGTCTGTAGAATACCTTACAAGTGGTGGGTACTGAGACCATATATTACTTTTGGTCTTGTGATATTAAGGGTCACTAACTGGTCAAGAGATTCCATAGAATCACAGGAAATATCAGCTTCAACTATAGAAATATGTATATAAAACCCTAATGACGAACTTCTCTTACTTTCTCATTTTTGGTCTGTTAAATATACCAAGGAAAGTGTATTGCTTTACCTATTGGATAAATGAAAAAAATACAGTTTGATCCTGCCAGAAATCTTGTGAGCTTATTACTTCTTGTGCTCTCTGCATCTGCTGACTGTTATCAGTTAGCATTGTTCCTAGCTGTCTCTGTAGACCTCCTCCTATGTTAAAGAAAGGGTAAGGTGTTCCGTTATTCACAAATATTTCCTTTGTGGAATGACAATGCTGACGGTGACTCTCCATAGATACAGTAGAATGAGTGAATATTGTCACCCTGTGACTGGCAGAATATTAGGTGAATATTAAGGAAAAAATGCCAGAAAAATATAAAACAAATGCAAGCACTACTTCTAAGAACTGGTAAGCTGAATGTATGAGGTATATCCAGAATCTAATGAGAATGAAGTTCCAATGCTAGAGAAGGGCTCTGTGAAGGGAGAAGCTGGCCAAGGTCACTTGAGGTGGAGTGCCAGGTACATGTTAGAACACTGATCAGTTGCATTCCAGCCCTGTCAGAGTCAAGACATTCTTTTTTGCGACACCCTGTTCAAGTGCCTAATATTAAGAAAAATGAAAGTGAGTTTGGAATAGTGGTATGTAATAACATTTTGTGTGAAATTGGGTAAAAGTGCATCAGAAACCTTGGAAATGGTAAGGGAAGCTTATGGAGAAGCTGTGCTATCATCTGCACAAGTGTACAGATGGCACAAGACCTTTAATGAAGACAAATAAAGATCAGGATGCCCCTCTTCATCAAAAATGGAACAGAATGTGTTTACTATCAGAACAATTGCAGAGGAAATGGGAATTACCAAGTCAATTGTTCATGAACATGAAAAAAGTGTGTGCACTTGTTCTAAAGAACTTGTCAAGTGATCAGAAGGAACACAGTCAACTCATTTGCCAAGACCTGTTGGCTGTTTGGAAAGAGAGCCTGATTTTTTGTGTCAAGTGATCATGGGAGATAAATCCTGGATGTTTGAGTATGATCCCGAGATGAAGAAACAAAGTTCAGAATCTACGCCATCTTGCCCCATGGAAGCTTGGATAAGCGAATCAAAATTCTAATCAAAAATCAAAATTCAAATCTACGCAGTCTCAGAAGGCCAGGGATGCTATGAAAAATAGAAAAATTGCTGGGGGGGGGGGGGGGGGGGGGTGTTGTGTACACTCACAAAGTGCATACTTCAAAGTAGATAATTTTGAATTGTAAACATTTTCAATAAAACAATTTTTAAAATGTCATTCTCAATACTTTCTGGGCACACCATATATAAATTGTTTGTTATTGGGTCTAAACTACACTTTAATTTGCTATACAACTTGTTTTTTCCATATACTACTAAAACTTTTATATTTAGTTCACTCAAAAGTGTTACCGTATTTATCGGCGTATAACACGCACTTTTTTCCCCTTAAAATCAGGGGAAAATCACAAGTGCGTGTCATACACTGATCCTCCGCGATTTCTGTGCGATTTTTGGGCTCTGGGCAGCTTTCAGCCGCCTTCGGCCCTTCTCGCGGCTTTTGGCCGCCTTCGGCCCTTCTCGGCAGTCGAAAACCGTCAAGAGCGGCCGAAAGCCACCGAGTACGGCCGAGGCGGGCGAAAGCCGCCGAGATACACAGGACATCTCGGCGACGCCATTTTTAAAAACAAAAGCTGACATCACTGAGGGGACAATGATGCACAAGGCTGCAATGACGGACAAACTGCATGACAAGGCTGCATGATGGACAGGCTGCATGACAAGGCTGCAAATGACAATGACAAGGCTTCAGATGGACACTGATAAGGCTGTATTGATGGGCATTTAAATGGAAGTTTTTTTTTTTTCCTTAAATTTCCCTCCTAAAAGTTTTTTTCCTTAAAATTCCCTCCTAAACTTGGGGTGCATGTTATACGCCGATAAATACGGTACTTATACTGTAGGTGGGCCTTTGGCTTCTAGCACATCTTTAATGCTCCACATCTCTCTGCCATAATTCCAAGTTTGGTTTCTGTATATCTTGTATTTTTTTGTATTCTTGCACCTTCTGTTGCATTCTTCATGATATACAATAAATTTAAAAAAAACAGGGAGAATGAAACCATTCAAAACGACAAAAGAAGGTGTGTAGGTCCAGGATATCAAGCATAGGGATTTCATTGCTACAGTCACCAAAAGATATTGAAAAGATGTAAACAATTGTTTAATGATTTACCATTACAACATTTTCCAAAAACTAAAATATCTGTTTTGGTTGGAGTGAAATTTTTTCTTAGGCTAGATACTAACTAACAATGTTTTCAACTACTTGTCTTTTTTTATAATCACCTTTTATTTATCTTCTTTAATCATATCAGTTAATTACAATAATCAATTAATACAATACAATATACATTCTTTCCATTTTCTTTATCCCTTTACCCATGTACATCCCAGAAGAAGAAACCCCCCCCCCCCACATTTTAATTATAACAATTCTCTCTTCCCCTTCCCCCCCCCCCCCCACTCCCTATTTTATCTCTGTTGAGTACTCTTTCCAACCTTCCCAAATATCATTAAAATCATCTTGTTTATTTCTGATCATATGTAACCATTTTTCAGCTTCCATTATTCTATCTACTTCCTTTTTCCATTCTACTAATGTGGGGCATTTAGTCTGTTTCCATAACCTAGGTATCATTACCTTAGCTGCGTTCTGTAGATGCGGTGTGATGCTTCTTTTATAGACTTTACTTGCTAATGGCATCCCGTGGAACAGAAAGTGATCAATCGAAAATTCTATAGGCTTCAGCGTCAGCCTCTTGATCCACGGGGCCACTGCCTCACAGAATTTTTTAATCTTAGGGCACGTCCACCAAATATGGAGATATGTGCCTTTCTGCACACATCCCCTCCAGCATCTTACATCCGCTTGCTGAAACATCTGTATTAAACGTGCTGGGGTACGATACCATCTAATTAAAAATGTATATGCCATCTCCTGGGTTTGGGAGCTAATAGAGGAGTCATGTGTTACTTTTATCATCCTTTGTATTTGTACTGTCGTAAACTTCTGCCCAATTTCTCTCTCCCATTCTCTTATATAATAAGGTATTGCCATGTTCATCGTCTTAAATATCAGTTTATACATCCTAGATAATACATGTTTAGCCTCAGGATTATTTATACAGCATGATTCAAACGTGGTAATCGAGTCCAGTGGCCTCATCATGTTTTTCCTTTTATTAAAAAAATCCGTTATTACCCTCATGCAGCTACCCCCAAGAGTGACCCCAGAGATCTGCGTTCACCACGATCCATCCGAAAGGGTACACCGGCGAAGGCTTCCACTGCAAATCTCTATAGTCCTAGAGCCTTTGTGCCCCGCTGAATGGTACTTATCGCCTCACCAATGGCTCATCTACCTTGCCCCAGTTTATGGGTGTTTTAAACCCGGACCTACCGGCTTGATTAGCCTGCTATGTTTAATGATCCTCTGTGTAGAGAAACTTTGTTTTTGTTTTTATTTTTTGACTTTTGATTTTTGATTTTTTATGTCTACTCTTTTTATGCCTCTCCCCCACTACTGTGGCACCTTATAATCTTTACTACCCTACTACTTATCTTTTATTAGAGACCCCGGTTCATAAGCAATAACCAACTTCAGAATATTGAATACTCACATCCAACAGCTTTCCTCCAGGTCACCCTTAATGACGACCCACCTTTCCCCTCACCCACCCCCGCCACCCCCCCCCCCCCCCACCCCTTTTCCCTTTTTTTATTATTTTTTTATTTTTTATTTTTTATTTATTTATTTATTTATTTATTTTATCCCCTTTACCTTCCCCTCCCTTCCCTCTTCTTAACATATGGTCAAACGACAATGTTGTTAACTTTACTATGTTTTTCCCCCTTTTTTTATGCTCTTTAGAGTTTATTGTAAGTTTATTCTCTATACATTTACTAGAGTTGTTTTAGGCTACTATACTTTATGCTTGTGCTGAAAATGATATATTCTTTCCCGGTATGCTGCGGGGAATAGTCACTGCTCCCCCCAACCTAGTGCGTTCTCTCTATGGCGGGATTTCTGGCCGTAGAGACCATGCACATTAAAGTGGGGCGACTCGAATTTTCCCGCTTCATACCAACTCACTTATGGTTCGCCTTACGTAGTTACTCAGATACTTCGTCTTTCTCTTACTACTCTTCTTTTTCTCCCTGCTTACCCCCTCTTCTTGTCTTTCCTGCTCATTGTGCTCAGTTGGCCCAGGGGGATCCCGGACCCCTATTTATCTTCTACCCATACCTTGATTTATGGCCCCCCTGAACATATTATCATTAAATGTAAAAGGTCTTAATTCCCCCAATAAACGGGTCAAAGCTTTCCACACCTTTACATCTTTACAGGCAGGTATAGTAGCATTACAAGAGACACATTTTTCCGCACATAATACCCCTAAATTCTTTCATAACAATTATCCCCTAGTATACACAGCCTCTGCAGCTACGAAGCACCGAGGAGTCCTCTTGGCTCTCCATCGTTCCCTCCCATTTACTTTTACTTCTGCTATCAAAGATCCTGAGGGACGCTATATTATTTTGATAGGCTCCCTCCAAGAATCAGATGTAACCTTAGTCTCATATTATGCCCCCAATTCTAACCCTATTCCCTTCTTTTCCCATCTCTTTCAAATAATCAAAACCCATCTTAAAGGTACCCTGATTATGTGTGGAGACTCTAATTTAGTTATTCATCCATCTATTGATAAATCCCCTTACACACCAGATCACCAATCATTATCGACTCAATTTTGGTCCCTACTTCAGCAGTACTCCATACTAGATACTTGGAGGGAATGTAACCCTACTTAGAAAAATTACTCATTTTATTCTAACCCCCATAATTCATTTTCTAGAATAGATCATATATTTATCCCTATAGCATCCTCCCCAATATTACTTCAATCTATTATTCACCCAATTACTTGGTCTGATCATTGTGCAGTGATTACCACCATCTCCTCACTTATACCAAGACCTAAAGAAAGATTTTGGCGTATGAATGATAAGCACTTAACGAATCAATCTTTTCTACTTGATATAGAAGTAGCGCTACGTGACTATCTTATGCACAACGCCACCCCAGATATCTCTCCTATTCTTTTATGGGAGGCTCATAAACCAGTAATTAGGGGCAAGTGTATTTCTACCGCTTCTTTTCTTAAAAAAGACAGGCTCAAACGCCTACAGCACCTAGAATCTGAATACCAATGCCAATTTTTACTGTTTCAGACCACTCCTTCGGAGGCGAATAAGTCTGACCTAGATAAAACTCGGTTGGAGTTGGACTTACTTTTCTCAGAAGCAGCTGATAAAACTCTGCGTAGGGCCCACCACACCATTTACACTAAATCCAATAAGCCCGACACTTTCTTGGCTCTCCGTCTTAGGCAACCTGAGCGAATTCATAAACCAATTAGGCTTAAAGTACATAAAGGAACCCATACTAGTAATCCGATTAGAATAGTTGATGAATTCTCCAAACGCCTCACTAAACTATATGAATCTCCCTCCCCCTTCCCTCGTGATAAGGCTGAGCCATTGTTCCGAGACCTACCGATCCCTTCCCTCCCCATTCCGATCCGGAATGCTATTGATACAGAAATCTCGCCCTCTGAAGTACTCCAGGCTATCAAATTAATTAAATCCAATAAGCAACCTGGTCCAGATGGGTTTGCAGGATTATATTATAAGAAATTTGTAGACGTCCTGGCCCCTCTCCTGGCGAATACTTTCAACACCCTCTTAAAAGGGGGCGCCTTTGGTAGTGATACACTTACAGCTTCCGTCTCAATGATACCTAAGCCCGAAACTGATCACTCTGTATGGTCCAATTATAGACCCATATCACTCTTAAATCTTGATATAAAGCTTCTAGCAAAAGTTCTATCATTACGATTGTCTCCACACATTGGAGGGTTGATCCATAAAGACCAGGTAGGGTTCATACCTAAACGCCAAGCAAGCGATAACATACGCCGAGTTATTTTATTGCAACATTTGGCTAGATCCCGAGATATCCCTATGCACCTGTTATCCCTTGATATCCGTAAAGCTTTTGACACTGTCTCTTGGCCCTACCTCAAACATATTTTGCTTAAATGGGGCTTTGGCCCTCATTTTCTCTGTTGGATTGATGCCCTATATGCCCATCCTCAGGCTTTTGTCCGCTACTCTGGCTTCAGTTCTTGTAGATTTCCGATCCAGTGAGGCACTAGGCAGGGGTGCCCTTTGTCGCCCCTGCTTTTTGCTCTCGCCATAGAGCCACTAGCGGCTCTGATCAGATCCAACCCTGATATCCAGGGTTTGGAAGTAGCTTCCACAACGCAAGTTATGTCTCTTTGCGGACGATGCCCTCCTATTTATCACTTCTCCTCATACCACCCTGCCCAACCTTTTTAAACTCCTCGATGTGTTTGCGCAAGTCTCAGGTCTTGAGGTAAACCAAACTAAGTCTAGAGCCCTTGCAGTATCCCTCCCTACAGAGACCCTTCAAAGTTTACGTGCTAATTACTCATTTCAATGGTCCACGTCCCATATTCCCTATTTAGGTATTAAATTAACTAGTGACCCTGCTCACCTCTATCAAACTAACTATCTCCCCATGTTGCGTAATTTGTCACTACTCCTCAATTCTTGGCAGCCTCTATGTGTCTCCTGGCTCGGACGCATTGCGGCTGTAAAAATGTCCCTACTGCCCAAATTACTATATTTATATAGAGTTCTCCCGGTCACGGTCCCTTTATATTTTCATAATGCTATTCAAAGCCGAACTTTCAAATATATTTGGGGTAACACAAGACCTAGAATTTCTAAGTCTGTTCTTTTTCGACATAAGCTTCAGGGGGGCCTAGGGATACCATATTTTAAACACTATTATTATGCTGCTCAGCTATCGCAAATGGCCCTCTATCACGCTGTGTCTGAAATCCCATTATGGGTCAGCCTAGAAGCAGTGGACAGAAAAGAACAAGAGCCCTAGGACTTTGAGTGAGGTGGGAGAAATTTGGCAAACGTTCACAAAAAAATGCAATAAGATCAATTTATTAATTACAAAATGTTACATAACCAATGGGAACAGCAATAAATGTGCGTTGCCCGGCATAGTGGCCCAGTTAAGAACACAAGCAGAGATAAATGTCAAATCATTACATTAAATACACATCCATTAAATAATAAAATTGATTGGCATTGGTAAAAACAATTGATATATATACACATATCATAGGAGGTAGAAATTATACATGCGTAAATGAAACACTATGTAAAAGTAGTAACACACTGCAAAAAGTGCCCAGCAGTGTAAACATAACAGGAAGCATCGATCGTGCCCTACGCGTTTCGCGAGTCTATTGCTCGCTCTTCAGGGGCAGATGCATTATTCTCTGAAACAAAAAATATATATAATGCAGAATTAGTATAAGAAAGGGGGGAAGGTTTGGTTGGCAGGAGGGTTACCTCCTATGATATGTGTATATATATCAATTGTTTTTACCAATGCCAATCAATTTTATTATTTAATGGATGTGTATTTAATGTAATGATTTGACATTTATCTCTGCTTGTGTTCTTAACTGGGCCACTATGCCGGGCAACGCACATTTATTGCTGTTCCCATTGGTTATGTAACATTTTGTAATTAATAAATTGATCTTATTGCATTTTTTTGTGAACGTTTGCCAAATTTCTCCCACCTCACTCAAAGTCCTAGGGCTCTTGTTCTTTTCTGTGTATTGTAAGGATGGAGGTGGTAGAATGGTTTTTCCAGACCCTAACTTTTTCTTTTTCATATTAACCCGGGTGGAAGACACCCAATTTTGCCCACAATCCGGTCTGTTTAAACTGTTGGCAAGTGTTCACTATCTCATCCAATACATCATTCAACTATTGTTTAGTTTTGTTCATTTGTTATTTTTGGGGATGTATTCCGGGGGTTTTGTGAATCCCTCTCACCTTTTGCCCTGATGGTGGCGGTGTTTGCTCAGCTCGGGGGCTGCGTCGTGCAAAAGGGAGGCTCTTCTGGCCTCCTGCTGTCCCCGTCTGTCTTTTTGATGGGCGTGGCCACCTGCACTTCGGCGCCATGTTTTCCACGCCCACACTGTGATGTCTTTTGATTTCACATTACTGTGGGCTGTGTGGAACAACTCGGATGGAGGTTGGGTGATTGCAGGTGCACACCCCCTGTGAGGGTTGGCGCCATTGACGCCAGCACATCACCATCCGTACATGACGCTGGGGGCGGAGCTTGTTGGACTTGCCCTGGGTATATCTGGATGACCGGCGCGGCTGCAACATGCATTTGCGGGATGTCGGTCGGATGTAGTGGTCACAGGTTTAGGCATGCACTTCCCGTGCTATGGCTCGTTTAGTTTTTCAAGGTAATACATCAAGCAGACTCATGGATTTACTTTAATACTACCTATCCACCCATATTGTATTGTCTGTTTGTTTATTTTAATTTAAGCATAGCCCTCATACCACTTAGAGTATCGACTACTATATGCATACAGAGATATGGAGCATTTTAGCCTGTATGAACCTAGACAAGTATGTTGACTCCTATCATTGGAGTTTATTATGTTATGCTTTCTCTATGGTTTCATTCTGTCTCCTTAGACATGTGCATATCTATACATACCCTTATACATCTATATATACATACTTTCTAGATACGTGTTTGATATACTAGAAACCGCTGACCGAGTGCTTTTATGCAGCCTGTGCTGGACGTCCTGGTTCTTTCCTTCTGCGGTTCACTTGCTGCGCCCCCTCAGTCCCCGACTTGGACACTTCTACTGCCGCCGTCTTGTCATCAGGTTTTAGAGACCTAGCCTAGCGGATTGGTAAGTAGGAGGCTCTCGTCTTTCTGACCCCTCCTGCCAACCAAACCTTCCCCCCTTTCTTATACTAATTCTGCATTATATATTTTTTGTTTCAGAGAATAATGCATCTGCCCCTGAAGAGCGAGCAATAGACTCGCGAAACGCGTAGGGCACGATCGATGCTTCCTGTTATGGTTACACTGCTGGGCACTTTTTGCAGTGTGTTACTACTGTTTACATAGTGTTTCATTTACGCATGTATAATTTCTACCTCCTATGATATGTGTATATATATCAATTGTTTTTACCAATGCCAATCAATTTTATTATTTAATGGATGTGTATTTAATGTAATGATTTGACATTTATCTCTGCTTGTGTTCTTAACTGGGCCACTATGCCGGGCAACGCACATTTATTGCTGTTCCCATTGGTTATGTAACATTTTGTAATTAATAAATTGATCTTATTGCATTTTTTTGTGAACGTTTGCCAAATTTCTCCCACCTCACTCAAAGTCCTAGGGCTCTTGTTCTTTTCTGTGTATTGTAAGGATGGAGGTGGTAGAATGGTTTTTCCAGACCCTAACTTTTTCTTTTTCATAGAAGCAGTGGAAGCCCACCCTATTTCCATCTCCAATTTACTTTGGCTCCCCCCTCAGACACGTAGATCACTTACTAACCCCATTACAAGCCACTCTCTCAAAATTTGGCATAAGGTAAGCACCCCTTTTAAATTACCGTATATACTCGAGTATAAGCCGAGATTTTCAGCCTCTTTTTTGAGGCTGAAAGTGCCCCCCTCGGCTTATACTCGAGTCATCGCTGTCTGCCCGCTCGATCAGCGTGTCGAGCAGACAGACAGCGGCCATTCTGATTCAAAAGCCGCGCCTCCGGCTCCGCCTTCGCCTGTGATAGGCGGAACACTGAATTTTCCAGCAGCCTGTGTTCCGCCTATCACGGGCATCCGCTCATCCTCGTACTACGGACGAGGATGATACGACGTCCGTGATAGGCGGAACACAGGCTGCTGGGAAATTCAGTGTTCCGCCTATCACAGGCGAAGGAGGAGGCGCGGCTTTTGAATTTTACAATGGCCGCCGACGAAGAGGGCACGGGACGGAGGCAAGGCAAGGCACGGCACGGCACGGGACGGGACGGGACGGGACGGGACGAAGGCAAGGCACGACACGGGACGGAGGCTCGGGACAAAGGCTCGGGACACAGGTAGGCTGGACACACACACACACACACACACACACACACACACACACGGATGGAGACACACACACACGGATGGATGGATGGATGGAGACACACACACACACAGGGATGGATGGATGGATGGATGGAGACACACACACACAGGGATGGATGGATGGATGGATGGAGACACACACACACAGGGATGGATGGATGGATGGATGGATGGAGACACACACACACAGGGATGGATGGATGGATGGACACACACACACACAGGGATGGATGGACGGACACACAGGGATGGACGGACACACAGGGATGGACGGACACACAGGGATGGACGGACACACACACAGGGATGGACAGGCATGTCTCACCCTCGGCTTATACACGAGTCAATAAGTTTTCCAGTTTTTTTGGGGGTAAATTGGGGGCCTCGGCTTATATTCGGGTCGGCCTATACTCGAGTATATACGGTAATATCTCCTCATCTCCCCTTACTCTCATTCTTGGGTCACCCAGACTTTCTTCCGGCCTACACAGAGCCAGGCGCCTTTTCAGCTTGGTTCCGTGCACGCCTCACTCGAGTATGTGACCTGTCTTCGGGAGCCTCTTTCACTACATTTCCTTACCTCCAGACGCAAGCCCAATTACCCCCTAGGGAGTGCTTCCACTACCTACAGATAGCCCATTTCTTTCAAACGCACATTAAAACCGGCCCCAATCTCAAATCTATGTCCCAATTTGAAACTATATGCTCCTCTGATCCACATGCCCCAGGCATTATTTCATGCCTCTACTCTTGCCTTTCCACCGCATCTGAAGACCTTCCAAGTTATGCTACTGCGTGGGCCACGGACTTATCACTTAGTCTTGATACAAAATCATGGACTGTTATATGGACCAATACCAAAAATTCCTCACAAAATGTAGTGGCTTCTGAAGCAAACTACAAGGTCTTGATGCGGTGGTATTTGGTCCCCTCCAGAATCTCCAAATATGTACCTAATTATTCACCCGATTGTTTTAGAGGTTGCAAAGACCGGGGTACCCATATCCACATTTGGTGGACTTGTCCCATCGTGGTAAATTTCTGGTCCTCAGTCTTCCACATACTAACTAAATTGCTACAACACCCCGTGACTCCTAACTCAGCAATGGCCTTGTTGAATTGGTTACCACAAGATTTTACTAAAGCCCAAAATCGACTTTCCCTCCAAGTAATAACTGCGGCCAAACAAACGATCGCGAGAGCCTGGAGGACACCTACCTTGCATATAGCTGAAACCAAACACAGAATTACACAGGCAATGATCCACGCTAAGATAGAAGCAATAACCCTAGATAAGATCCCACTGTTTAATAAAATATGGCAACCCTGGGTAGACCATTTCCTACCGAAAGATTTCGATACTCGTCTTATGGCCCCTTAACTCAGAATGGACGACAGTTTGTGGTCTGTGGTTCCCGTGGGCCTTCCGACCATATTCTTCCCCTCTTCCCTCCTTTTCTTTGCCCTCTGATATCCCCTCCCTTTCTTCTTGTGTCCCTATCTCTTTTTTCTCCTCTTTCCCTTTTCTCTTTTCTATATCCTTTCTTCCTTACTCTCTTTTCTATATATGCAAAAATTCACCAAGTGGAACTTCTTTTCTCCGCCATTACCCTAAGTAATGGTTGTTAGTGTAAACATGTTTGTTTACTGACTTTTCTTCTTTGGAATCCGTTGGCCTGCTTCCGTCCGGCCCCTTCTTTAACTATTGTAACTTCATCGTACCTCACACATACAGGATCCATGGGCCTACCTTAAGATTGTTCGGATATATTCACTCCTATAAAACTTGGGTAGCAGCTTACCTGATTATTTTCTGTTACTATAACCATTGTAAATTGTTCTGCTTACTTCACTGTGACCTGTTTGACTTTTCAATAAAAATATTTGAAAGTAAAAAAAATCTGTTATTTGGAAATACCTCCAAGTGGCCATTGGAATTTCCCCCCATATCGATATCAATTCTGTTATGGGTACCACCACACCCTTTGGGGCTATTCTAGCACATGTGGCCCCTCCCTCTCTATTCCAGCTCCCTAAATTCCTCCCATCTTCCCCTGGACAGAACCAAGGGTATTCTTCTATTGGTGTTAGAGGGGATATCATAGGGGCAAACTTGCCCTGAATATTCAACCTATCCCATATTGATAATGTTGACTTAGTTAATGGTGATATCCACTCTGATAACCCTCTATTCGCAGTTGGTATCCACGGGGCCCCCTCTAGCTTCCTGCCTGCTATTGTTTTTTCCAAGTTCACCCATATTCTGTTTGAGGAATCATGACGCCAATTCATTATTCTAACTAGAGCCACCGCTTTATAATCTATACTTATATCTGGTAATCCAAGCCCTCCCTCCGGTTTTGGTCTCCTTAGTGTGTCATATGACACCCTAGGGTGTTTATTCCCCCACACAAAGTTTGTAAGGGCCTTTCTCACTTGCCTAAAAAAGGACTGTGGGAGTGACACAGGTACTGTTGATAATACGTAAATAATTCTTGGCAACACATTCATTTTAATAACATTCACTCTTCCAAACCACGTCAGAGAAGGGCCCTTCCAACTCTGTTAGACATGTGCATTCGTTTTCGTCCGAATGCATTTTCGTCCGAATTTCAGCTATTTTCGTTTTCGTTTTGACAAACGATAACGAAAGCACAAAATCCGAAAAACGAAAGATCCGACATAAATAAATGCTTTATTTTCGTTTTCATTATTACAACAGTTCGATATAGAATAGGAGATTCGACATGACTCTGACAACAATCTGTCTATAGAACCTGTGGTCGAATGTGCCTAACCTTACCTCTATTAGTCCAAGATTATATAGAGAAAATATTCGACAGAGAAAAAAGATTTGACAGAGAGAAAAGATTCTGCAAGTTACTGTCCTAAAAAGTGTTTGGGGACCCGGGTTCTGCCCCAGGGGACATGTATCAATGCAAAAAAAAGTTTTAAAAACGGCCGTTTTTCGGGAGCAGTGATTTTAATAATGATTAAAGTGAAACAATAAAAGTGTAATATTCCTTTAAATTTCGTAGGGGGGGTTGTCTATAGTATGCCTGTGAAGGGGCGCATGTTTCCCGTGCTTAGAATTGTCCCTGCACAAAGTGTCATTTATGCAGGAAAAAAAGTCCTTTGAAATCACTCGCAGCTATTATGAATTGTCGGCTCCGTAATACAGAGAACACTCATTGAAAGTCATTGATAAAAAAATAAATAAATAAATAAATAAAAAAGCGTGGGGGTCCCCCAAATTCAATTACCAGGCCCTTCAGGTCTGGTATGGATATTAAGGGGAACCCTGCCTCAAATTTAAGAAAAAATTTGACGTGGGGTTCCCCCTAAATATCCATAACCAGACCCTTCAGGTCTGGTATGGATATTAAGGGGAACCCCGCATCAAATTAAAAAAAAAATTGACGTGGGGTTCCCCCTAAAAATCCATACCAGACCCTTTATCCGAGCACGCAACCTGGCAGGCCGCAGGAAAAGAGGGGGGGACGAGAGAGCGCCCCCCCCTCCCTCCTGAACCGTACCAGGCCACATGCCCTCAACATTGGGAGGATGCTTTGGGGGTCCGTGACCCCTCAAAGCACCTTGTCCCCATGTTGATGAGGACAAGGGCCTCATCTCCACAACCCTGGCCGGTGGTTGTGGAGGTCTGCGGGCGGGGGGCTTATCAGAATCTGGAAGCCCCTTTTAACAGGGGGACCCCCAGATCCCGGCCCCCCCCCTGTTTGAAATGGTAAGGGGGTACAAAAGTACCCCTACCATTTCACAAAGAAAGTGTAAAAAATGGTTAAATAAAACAAACACACTTTTGAAAAATTCCTTTATTAAAAATAAAAAAATAAAAAAAAGATTCCAGCGGCGGTAATCCACTCTTGCTATCCAGCGACGGACGATCATCTCTCCAGCGATGTCTCATGTCATCCAGCGCAGCGAATCCTCCGTCCTTCTTCTGTCTCCGTGGAGGAGACACTGCAAGGATTCCGGCGGCTGACGTTTCTTAAATACGGAGGGCGGGGCCACCCGTCACCTGACCCCGCCCCCCTCTGACGCAAGGGGAAACCCGGGGTTCCCTGTGACGTAGGGGTGACCCGCACCCCTCTGATGTAACACAGGCAGGTTTCCGTTACATCAGAGGGGGGCGGGGTCACCCATACGTCACGGGGAACCTCGGGTTTCCCCTTGCGTCAGAGGGGGGCGGGGTCAGATGATGGATGCCCCCCCTCCGTATTTAAGAAACGTCAGCCGCCGGAATCCTTGCAGTGTCTCCTCCACGGAGACAGAAGAAGGACGGAGGATTCGCTGCGCTGGATGACATGAGACATCTCTGGAGAGATGATCGTCCGTCGCTGGATAGCAAGAGTGGATTACCGCCGCTGGAATCTTTTTTTTATTTTTTTATTTTTAATAAAGGAATTTTTCAAAAGTGTGTTTGTTTTATTTAACCATTTTTTACACTTTCTTTGTGAAATGGTAGGGGTACTTTTGTACCCCCTTACCATTTCAAACAGGGGGGGGGCGGGATCTGGGGGTCCCCTTGTTAAAGGGGGCTTCCAGATTCTGATAAGCCCCCCGCCCGCAGACCTCCACAACCACCGGCCAGGGTTGTGGGGATGAGGCCCTTGTCCTCATCAACATGGGGACAAGGTGCTTTGAGGGGTCACGGACCCCCAAAGCATCCTCCCAATGTTGAGGGCATGTGGCCTGGTACGGTTCAGGAGGGAGGGGGGCCGCTCTCTCGTCCCCCCCTCTTTTCCTGCGGCCTGCCAGGTTGCGTGCTCGGATAAAGGGTCTGGTATGGATTTTTAGGGGGAACCCCACGTCAATTTTTTTTTAAATTTGACGCGGGGTTCCCCTTAATATCCATACCAGACCTGAAGGGTCTGGTTATGGATATTTAGGGGGAATCCCACGTCAAATTTTTTCTTAAATTTGAGGCAGGGTTCCCCTTAATATCCATACCAGACCTAAAGGGCCTGGTAATTGAATTTGGGGGACCCCCACGCTTTTTTTTTAATTTATTTATTTATTTTTTTATCAATGACTTTCAATGAGTGTTCTCTGTATTACGGAGCCGACAATTCATAATAGCTGCGAGTGATTTTAAAGGACTTTTTTTCCTGCATAAATGACACTTTGTGCAGGGACAGTTCTAAGCACAGGAAACATGCGCCCCTTCACAGGCACACTATAGACAACCCCCCCCTACGAAATTTAAAGGAATATTACACTTTTATTGTTTCACTTTAATCATTATTAAAATAACTGCTCCCGAAAAAATGGCCGTTTTTAAAACTTTTTTTTGCATTGATACATGTCCCCTGGGGCAGGACCCGGGTCCCCAAACACTTTTTAGGACAGTAACTTGCAAATTAGCCTTTAAAATTAGCACTTTAGATTTTGAACGTTGGAGTCCCATAGACTTTAATAGGGTTCTAAAGTATGCTATATAGTTAGCTCCGTCGAATCTTCTTTATACATTCGACAGACACCATAAGCCTTCCAAGACAGATTCGACCGTAATTCATGTGGATTTTCGGACGAATGCAATTTTTGAACGAAAAACGAAATAAATAAAAACGAATTTCGGGAGTAACTAAATAAATTAAGCTTTCGGACGAAAACGAAATTCCGAAACGAAATATTTTACTCTGCACATGTCTAAACTCTGTAGGTCTTTTATTATTTTTTTTAATAAGGGGTCATAATTTAGTTCGTATAATTTTTTTAAATTATGCATTATATGTATCCCCAAATATACCAATGATTCTGGACTCCAGATAAAGGGGAAATTTGATTGTATATAGGATCTCATCTTACTAGGAACATAAATTGGCATCATGAGTGATTTCCCAAAATTTATTTTAAAGTTAGACAGATCACCAAATCAGTCAACCTCTTGCATCAACTCTCTTAATGAGTCCTTAGGGTTGGATAGGTAGAACAGAAGGTCATCCGCATATGCGGAGACCCTATGCTGCACTGCCCCATTCCTCCTAATCATACATAAAAAAGGTTCCAGAACTAAAGCAAACAACATATTCATTCTTTATATTAACATACTTCGACAACCCCCCATTCACCTTAATCCTTGCTTTGGGGCTATTATATAATGCCATCACCCATCCCATCATATGCTCTTCCAGTCCCACCTCCCTCAGAACCTCGGACATAAAGACCCAATTAACTCGATCAAATGCCTTTTCGGCATCCATCGACAATACTACCCTCGGTATTTTATCCGGTCCATTTTGCGCCCAGTGCAAAATGTGTAAGGCTCTGATGGTATTGTCTCTAGTTTCACGACCTTTTATAAATCCTGTCTGGTCCAAATGGACTATTTTTGCTACCTGTTCTTGCATTCGAAGGGCCAGTATTTTAGATAGGATCTTCGTGTCCGAGTTCAACAGGGAGATGGGCCTGTAGTTCGCACAGTGTTGGGGGTCCTTCCCCCCCTTTGGCAATACTGTTATATATGCCAATAGTGCCTCAGGTGGTAAAGAGTTAGATATTTTAATCGCATTAAAGTAGTTACATATGGGGCGGCTTAAGATTGGCAGGAATCTTTTATAATATGCGTTTGTGAAGCCATCTGGTCCTGGACTCTTCCCTAACGCTAAATTCATTATCACCCTATTTAGTTCTTCTTCCGTAATTATTTGTTCCATTTCCTCCAATGCTTTTTTCGGGATAGTCGGCAGTTCCGCTGCTCTTAAATATTCTCAAATTTTTTTTTTCCTTTCCTCTAATCCCCCCTCCCCGTTCCTCACTGGGCTTGGTTCTATATTATACAACAACTTGTAATACTTTTGAAATTCTGCTGTAATTTTCTGGGTATCTATTATTTGTTTCTTATTCACTACCAAATTATGGACATGCTTTAATTCTTGTTGTCTCTTTAACTGTCTAGCTAGTAACTTTCCTCCTTTACTCCCTTGCTCATAGAAAGGGTGTGCATAATACCTTTGTTTATTTTTCACTTTTAGATCTAGACATTGGACCAATTTCAATCGTAATTCCTCCAGTTTATTCACCTCTGCGCATTGTAGATTATTTTTATGTTTAATTTCTAATTTATGTATTTCTTCTAAAAGTTCCTCTATTTCCTTTTGCCGTTCCTTTTTAATATATGAGCCCTGCGCAATCAATTCCCCCCTCATTACTGCCTTATGGGCCTCCCACAACATCTGGTTGGACACATCACCTGGAACATTATCTACAAAATAATCAGTTAACCTTTTATATCATTTTTCAAAAACTCTTTTTTCATCCAATATATTTTCATTTAAACGCGACGTTTTCCCTTTACTCCCTACCGTTCTCATCCTCATATTTATTTCTATTGGGGCATGATCTTAAATTGTGATTAATCTAATTTTAGAGGATTGTACCCTATGTAAATCGAACTGATCTATCATAAATAGGTCTATCCGTGAGTATGTGTTATGTGTCTTAGGCCGCGTACACACGAGAGGATTGTCCGTCCAACTAAGTCCGTCAGACAATCTGACAGACAGTCCGTCCTACTTTTGAATGAACGGACTTGACCACACACGATGAACAGACAGTCCGCTGAAAGCTTGCGCGATGACGTGTACAGCACGTACGACGGGACTAGAAATACGACGTCCAATACACTGCAATGCAACCTTCGGCCGTGTAAATCCTTTCTGAGCATGCGCCATACTTAGTCCGTCCAACTAGCCTACTCACGAGCGGACTGTCCGCTGAAACCAAAGTTGGACGGACTGTATTACGGAAATTCCGAAAGACTTAGTCCGCTAGACTGTCCGCTGAAAAAGTCCGCTGAAGCCCACACACGAGCGGACTGTCCGCTGAAACACGTTTCAGCGGACTAAGTTGGACGGACAATCCTCTCGTGTGTACGCGGCCTTAGAGTAATAACTAAAATCTTTCTCTCATGCATGTAGTGTCCGCCAACTATCTATCAAATGTAACATTCTTTAACTCTTTTTTAAATGTCTCTGTGCTCTAAATGATAATGGTGTTTTTCCAGATGATTTGTCCATCTCAGGATCTAATGTGAGGTTAAAATCTCCTCCTAATATTAATATCCCCTCCCTAAACTTTCCTAATTTTTTCAACATTTTTGATATGAAATCCACCGTGTGATTATTAGGGGCATAAATTGTTGCAAATGTACAGCACTGCCCATAAATTTTCCCCTTCACAAACAGATAACGTCCCTCTGGGTCTGCTTCTACTTCCATACAAGAAAAAGGGCATTGCTTATGGAATGCTATTGAAACTCCTCTTGCTCCCTTAATAGGGGAAGTCGCATGATGCCACTGACTAAACAATGAACATGGCAATCGTGGGTCGTCTCCTGAAGGAACACAATCTCTCTTCCCAGGGAACGCAGCTCGCACCAGAGCCTACCCCTTTTACATGGGGAGCCCAGTCCCCTTACATTATAAGATATTATCCTGACATCCTCCATCTCCCTTCACCTTCCTCCTCCTACCCCCCCACTCCATTGACTTCCTCTGGTCATACCTGACATCATCAAAGCATTGAGATACCAAGGGAAGGGGAGAGAGAGAGACGGGAGAGAGAGAGAGGGAAAAAACAAACCCCCCCCACCCAAAACCCCCCTCCACCCCCCTCCCCCTCCTGGATGTACTTATTTTACCCAAATACCCTCCACTAATCGGGGAATCCCTCCCTGGGTGAGTATACTGCCCACCCCTGAATTTCACCTCCTTCCCGCCTATCTGCGGAATTAGAGGTTTCCCTTCTTGAGACCATCATATTGGGGGCAACATAACCATCGGTGCGGGTGATAACCCTGGTGTCCCCCCTGAGCCCCCGAGAGGCACCACCCACCAGTACAGAGCAACCAAAAAAAAGAAAAATTAATACCTGCTAAATGAGAGAGACTGAGAGGTACACACAACCAAAGAGAAAAAAAAAAGGAGAGAGGGATAGGAACAGGCAGATAACACCAGTAGCACACTGGTCAGGGTGCAGGACAGGGCAGAGGGAAGGGATCCCATTCCATTTTTAGGAAATAAAATACTTCTAAAGGGATTTCCCCCATTCCCCCGATCCCGCCTACCACCCCCCCATATTTCCCTCATACTCCAGCCCCAACCTTCCCCCCGATCCTCTCCCACTCCCTGATTTATTCTCTGCCAACGCCCATTTCCATCTTTATCATATCTTCCTCCCTCCTCCTCTCCTAGATACTTGATTCCTTCGCTCCAGATGCTGCATAGGAGATTTAATATTGTTCAGTCTCCAATCTACAAAGTCCACTGCTGGTAGGCCTAATATCTCCGTAAAATTCTTTAAGTCATCTTTCGTTCTGAGGACTGCTGTCTTTCCGTTTCGCGAGGCTGTTAATTCGACAAGGGAAGCCCCACCTATATTTCACCTCCGCGGTTCGCATCACCTCCAGTAGAGGCCGGACAGTCCTACGTTGCATAAGTGTGCAGTATGATAGGTCTGAAAAAAGAGAGATCTGGCAGCCTTTAAACTCTATATTAGAATTGTTACGGGCTACTTTCATAATTGCTTCTTTCATAGTGTACTTATGTAATTTGCATATGATGTCTCGGGGTCTATCCATACTCTGGAAGGATTGGGACAGGGACCGACGTATCCTGTCTATTTCCACCTTTTCTGTTGTCAAAGGCCCCAACATCTGGTTAAACAATTCTGTTACTGTCTGTAATAAGTCCGCACCCGCTTTATCCTCGGCCAGACCTCTTATACGGATGTTTTACCTTCGATCCCTATTTTCTTGATCGTCTAATTGGTCTAGTAGCGAGTTTATTACTCCCTCATGATGTTTTACCATCTCTTGTGTGTCTGCCACTGCCAGTTTAATGCCGTCTTGGTCTGTCTCCACCTCTTCCACTCTATGTCCCAGGGCTACTATATCCTCTCTTAATCCATCCATCATTTGTTTACAAGATAGCTCTACAGCTGCAATTAATGCTTGTATATCCGTTTTTGTAGGAAGAGCTCTCAATAACTCCTTTAGTTCTTTATCCATTGTCACCCCTATTACCTCTGATTGGGACACTATTTGCTCTAATGAGGGACTCTGCATCAGTGTTGTGGGTTGTAACATAGCCCGTGGTGTCCGTCTGCTTACATTCCTTCCCGGGAATCGCTCTGGGGACTCATCGTGGGTCCGGCTCCCCTCACAGTCCGCCCCTCGTTTATTTTCTTTCAAGGGGTCTACCTTTCTGACCCCTTTATTCCCTTCTCCCGGGATATCCTGCGTCCCATGCTGCCCCTGGGATTCTTTAATAGACTCAATCTCTATGTCTTGGTAGGTTACTTTACAGACCCCGGCTGTATTCGTATGCTTCTCCCTCCCAGCCAAGCCATCCTTTCTTTCCATTAACATTTATTTTTCATACCTGAGCCTTCCTTGGCTGACCTTGCATTCCGGAGATCCAGCGCTTTTCATGTCTGGCTCTAGTCCTTTCCGGGCTGCTTTTCCTTGCTCTGAGGGGACAAGTATGCTCTCAGACCACCTGTTTGCTGTCCCGTCTGAGGTTTCCCCTTATCACTAGATTGCGGGGCAGTGCAGCGGCGTGTCACCATGTCCAGCTCCAGTTTCGTGGGCGGAAGGAGCCTGGATTCAGGAAGTGGGAGGACCATCTCACATCTCACGTCTCACTCCAGCTCTGCACTGGTTGGCTCAGCCTCCCCAAAGCCCGGAAGTTCACCGCACGCTCACACAGTGTGACTCATCTCCACACCACGCCCCCCCTCTTGTCCCTAACAGGTCTATAGTTTCAACCACTTGTTGTCATGGTCGTCCCCGGAATCCAGTGGCTTATGGAAGGCCTGCCTACGGAATCCCCTCGTTGAGAATTAACAAGTATCCATGGGCGCGCGTTGGCGCGAACGGATGCACGCGGGTGCGTGTTGGTACGAACGGCGCACGCGGGTGCGCGATGTTGCGAATGAGTGCACGCGGGTGCACGGGGTCACGAACGGCTGCACGGTTTCACGCGGGCGCGCGCAGACACGCCGTGTGACCGTTCTTGGCGCCCAAAGAGCTACTTAAGGAACCTGTTACGGTGCCTCTGTGCTGTCCAGTCTACAGCGTGTCTGGTTATTCTGTCTTCTGCCTACCTGATTGTTCCTGATTCTTGTTACCCGGCCTGTTCCTGACGACGCCTGCTTGCTGCCAGCCTCTGACCTCCGGATTGTTTGACCACGCTTCTGTCTTCTCCTGTGTACCGTTACTGCCCGCCTGTTACCGACCCGGCTTGTACCTTGACCTCGCTTCTGCTACCAGCTGTTCCAGTCTTACCACCTGTGCCTGCTGTTGTCTGCTGTCAGCTCAAGGTCCGGATCTGTCCCTCACCAGCTCGGCATTTGTGCCCTCTGAACTCTAGAATTCCTGTTCCCACTTCCAGGGATTCTCGAGCCAGAGGCTTACGAGAGGCCGCTTCCTGCATTCTGGGCTCTTCTACCAGGTACGTGACACTTGTCTAATGTCTATAGCCTATATGCCTAACAGCTCTGAATTCCAGGAGACATATGTCACTCATAGGTTCCCATAGCACAGTCATTGTCAGCGCTCCCTCCTCTCCCCTGCAGCAGCTGCAGTGCTCACTGACACAGGGGAGCTGGAGATGCAAGATCCCATAGATAAAAAACAAAGTTCATTAAAATAGGTAAATGTACAGATTTTTTTTATACAGGTTAGACAGAATAGGTGGGTGGTTAAAAATAAATATAGTTAGGCTTTTCTTCCACTCCAAGGTTCAGCCCAAACACAAGTTCAGATGGAACATTTACCCGTTTTGCTGGAGCTGAACATTACGTATACTAGCTGTATTACTTCCGCTATTATACAAAACAGCTTCTCGCTGTCAATGGTTGTTAAGAATGCCAGAAGGTGCAAGCATCATCAACCAGTGATGTCACTGGCCCCAATTTGCTTACATGGCTGGGCCATTTTCTTGTGAGTGTCCCCAAATACATCTCTAGGAGACCCTGATACAGGATAAGAGTCTGGTATAGATTAATGGAATCCCCAGTTGCTGGGAGCTTTAATTTTTTTTTAAAAGTGGAAGTAAACTCCCCTATCGTTTTCAGCCAAAGAAGCTGCCATCTTTGCCTCTGTTTAATCTTCAACTGCTATGGTGCTGCACATGTGATTCGTTATGACACCAGCCATTGGATGGTTTGATAGTTTGGCTGAGAGCACAGCCAATGTGCACTTAGCATTCCCGGCATGCCTTTTTTTTTTTAACTGTTTAAATCGATGGGTTTACTTCCACTTTAAACATGGTTTTTTTTCTTTGTAACTATCAGTGTTGCTCTGGTATGTTGCATACATTGCACAGATGCACCAATTCAGGGCATAGGGCATTTGGCAGGCATTTTATTTAATGGAGTTTTGCATTTTTAATGTCTCAATTTAATCATTACAAAAATTTCTGTTCTCCAACAAATGCCATTTGTCTGACAATCCCTTGCCTATTAGCATAGAAAATGACTGATATTTTTCTCTCATTTACTTTTAATGGGGTTTGGATTCGGCATCTGGGCTTTACATACAGTGGTGTGAAAAAGTGTTTGCCCCCTTCCTCATTTCCTGTTCCTTTGCATGTTTGTCACACTTAAGTGTTTCGGAACATCAAACCAATTTAAACAATAGTCAAGGACAACACAAGTAAACACAAAATGCAATTTGTAAATGAAGGTGTTTATTATTAAAGGTGAAAAAAAATCCAAACCATCATGGCCCTGTGTGAAAAAGTGATTGCCCCCCTTGTTAAAACATACTATAACTGTGGTTGTCCACACCTGAGTTCAATTTCTCTAGCCACACCCAGGCCTGATTATTGCCACACCTGTTCACAATCAAGGCATCACTTAAATAGGAGCTGCTTGACACAGTAAGGTCCACCAGAAGATCCTTAAAAGCTACACATCATGCCGAGACCCAAAGAAATTCAGGAACAATTGAGAAAGAAAGTAATTGAGATCTATCAGTCTGGAAAGGGTTATAAAGCCATTTCCAAAGCTTTGGGAATCCAGCGAACCACAGTGAGAGCCATTATCCACAAATGGCGAAGACATGGAACAGTGGTGAACCTTCCCAAGAGCGCAGCGACGACTCATCCAAGAGGTCACAAAAGACCCCACAACAACGTCCAAGGAACTGCAGGCCTCACTTGCCTCAGTTAAGGTCAGCGTTCATGCCTCCACCATCAGGAAAAGACTGGGCAAAAATGGCCTGCATGGCAGAGTTCCAAGGAGAAAACCACTGCTGAGCAAAAAGAACATCAAAGCTCGTCTCAATTTCTCCACAACACATCTTGATGATCCCCAAGACTTTTGGGACAACATTCTGTGGACCGATGAGACAAAAGTGGAACTCTTTGGAAGGTGTGTGTCCAAGTATATCTGGCATAGAAGGAACACTGCATTTCATAAAAAGAACATTATACCAACAGTAAAATATGGTGGTGGTAGTGTGATGGTCTGGGGCTGTTTTGCTGCTTCAGGACCTGGAAGACTTGCCGTGATAAAAGGAACTATGAATTCTGCTGTCTACCAAGAGATCCTGAAGGAGAATGTCCGACCATCTGTTCGTGTACTCAAGCTGAAACAAACTTGGGTTCTGCAGCAGGACAATGATCCTAAACACACCAGCAAGTCCACCACCGAATGGCTGAAGAAAAACAAAATGAAGACTTTGGAGTGGCCTAGCCAAAGTCCTGACCTGAATCCTATTGAGATGTTGTGGTATGACCTTAAAAAGGCCATTCATGCTCAAAAACCCTCTAATGTAACTGAATTAGGACAATTCTGCAAAGATGAGTGGGCCAAAATTTCTCCAGGATGCTGTAAAAGCCTCATTGCACGTTATCGCAAACGCTTGGTTGCAGTTGTTGCTGCTAAGGGTGGCCCAACCAGTTATTAGGTTTAGGGGGCAATCACTTTTTCACACAGGGCCATGATGGTTTGGATTTTTTTTCACCTTTAATAATAAACACCTTCATTTACAAATTGCATTTTGTGTTTACTTGTGTTGTCCTTGACTATTGTTTAAATTGGTTTGATGTTCCGAAACGCTTAAGTGTGACAAACATGCAAAGGAACAGGAAATGAGGAAGGGGGCAAACACTTTTTCACACCACTGTATGTCCCCATCACTGAAACCAATGTGGCAGATCTTTGCATGTTTGCATGTGAATGGGGCAGTTACCTGCTATGAAGTTTAAAAAGTGTTCAAAAAGAACTACATCTCTGGTGTTTCTAGAAGCATTTATGCAGGAGAAACTATTTAGCCTGGCTTCACACTTATGCATTGCAGTAGCACACATGAAAAAGAACATTAATGAGTAATTTTATGTGCTTTGTGTTGCATTGCTCTTACTATAGTGCCCCCCCAACACACCATTTTTACAGCCCATCCCACCACACCTGCTGGTGCATGTTGCTGAAAATGTTACAAATGGGTTTTTAAGGGTGCATATACCAATAGACATAAGGATGTAATGCCAGCACATTGATTTTCTAGCTTATTGTGCAGAACAAGTATGCAAGGGCACTAAAGGCATTAAAGCTGACCTTTAACAAAAAAAACTTCTCTATATCTTTAGTGACCTAACTTACTTATCAAGTTTGTTCTATGTTGTGCAGACA
The DNA here is from genome assembly GCF_037356315.1 of Lithobates pipiens. Taxonomy (NCBI): domain Eukaryota; kingdom Metazoa; phylum Chordata; class Amphibia; order Anura; family Ranidae; genus Lithobates; species Lithobates pipiens. The sequence goes on from NW_027507787.1 coordinate 123,877,770, forward strand.
GCTGGACCCTGTAGACATTGTCTGTGAGTGGATGCCTCAACATTTTCCTGCTGCTGAATTTTCAGTGCTGTGAAGCTGCAGTAAACAATCTCCCTATGGGGACCAGCCCCTACCTCCCTCCTCCTCCACTGAAAAAAGTTGTTTTATAGTGTATGTTGCATGTAACACAATCTATAAATGGGGAGAGAATCTTGTGACTCATCAGACTCTCACCCATTAACAGGCTGACTGTGTAAAGCCCCATACACACTATCAGATTTTCTGCTGATTTTTTTTTTCCTTTAAATTTACCAAAACCATATAATATGAGGTCAAACCTTAGGAGTTTCAATTTGTAAGCAATCAGGCAGGCCCTTGCACTACATGGTTTTAGTAAATCTGAAGACAAAAATAAGCATAAAATCTAATACTGTGTATGGGGCTTTACATGCAGTGTACACTACAAAACAACCTATCTCAGTCGTAGAGGAGAGAGGCGAGGGCGGTCCTCCATCAGATGCTGATTCACTGGGTTAGGTTCTAAAAATATCCCAAGCTTTGAACATCTCATGGAGCACTGTTCAATCGATCATCCAAAAATGTAAAGAGTATGGTGCAACTACAAACCTACCAAGACATGTCTGGAAAAGAGAAACCACTGTGGAGAGACTATGTCTCCAATATGTGTTGCCAACATCCCTTCATTTAATGTATAGAACAAAAAGTATCCCCCTGGTACTGTGGGACTTTATGGGCAGACTAAGATAAACATTTTGTATTTAAAACATTTAATAGAGTTTATTAAAGAATTAAAAAGATATTGGTGCAAACATCACCATAGAAATACATAATATAGGCTATAATACCAAGCACACAAGGAGCTAATGAAAGGTATAGAGGTTGCTTCTCATACCAAGACATGTTCAGCCACCTAAACTGACAGGTTGGGCAAGAAGATCATTAAACAGAAAAACAGCCAAGAGGCCCATGGTAACTCTGGAGGAGCTGCAGAAATCTACAGCTCAGATGGGAGAATCTGTCCACAGGACAACTATTAGTTGTGCACTCTACAAATCTGACATTTATGGAAGAGTAGCAAAAAGAAAGTCATTGTTGAAAGAAAGTCTCCTTTGCAGTTTGCGAGAAGCCATGTGGGGGATGCAGCCAACATGTAGAAGAAGGCTCTCTGGTCAGATGAGAACAAAATTGAACTTTTTGGCATAAAAGCAAAACCCAATGCGTGGTGGAAAACTAACACTGCACATTACCCTGAATATACCATCCCTACCGTGAAACATGGTGGTGGCAGCTTCATGTTGTGGGGATGTATCAGGGTTGGGCTCAGCCCTTCCTTCTCAGAGCGGGCTGCTCAGCTGTTGGTTAATTGCCAGCTCTAAACCTTTCCACAGTCACTCACCCGTTGATGATATCCTGTTCGTCAGTCCTGCTGAATACTTAAGCTGTTCATTTCAGATCATCTCTGCCTTGGTCAACACATTTAGATACTCTCTCCTGTGTACCTGTTGAAGAATCGCTTGGCTGACCTCCCTTCTGGTTACTGATCTTGCTTGCTGTTCCTCTCCGGTTTCCTGGTTTCCCATCCTGTCTTGAGGTATACTGATCTCTGGTTCCCTGACGTCCTGGCTTGTCTGACTATCCTTTCTGGTTACCGAACCCTGGCTATGATTTGACATTGCTCTGTTTACATTTTAAGATTATTATTATTATTATTAAACAAGTGTGATTTTAACTGCACCTCTGTCTCAGTCTGATTCATGGTTTCAGACAGTAGGCGAAGGCCATTAATTCAGAAGATGCAGTCAATCTACTTGTTGGTAATATTTTTTCAAGGTTGGATGAGCAGGATCACCGTATGGATCAGTTTGCCATATCGTTACAGACCCTCCTGAATCGCACGGCTCACCTGGAATCTCCCAATGTGGCTGCTCCTGTACAACCTGTGTTGCAGGCTGTCCCTACTGCTGCTCCAGTCTTTGTGCAGGCACCTGCCTTGAGTATTAACCTCTATAAGAGGTATGTCTGGTTCCGCTGCGATTCCCCATCGATTTGGGGAGCGATCCAGTTCAATGCGGTATCAGCAGTAATCAGCATGGATTCATGAAGAATCGTTCTTACCAAACCAATCTACTAACCTTCTATGAGGAGGGGATTTGCCAGCTAGATAGAGTAAAGCCTGTAGACATGGTGTATCTGGATTTTGCAAAAGCATTTAACACAGTTCCCCATAAACACTTACTGTACAAAAGGTTGGCATGGACCATAGGGTGAGTACATGGATTGAAAACTGGCTACAAGGGCGAGTTCAGAGGGTGGTGATAAATGGGGAGTACTCGAAATGTTCAGGGGTGGGTAGTGGGGGGACCAATTCTATTTAATTTGTTCATAAACTGCCTGGAGGATGGGGTAAACAGTTTAATCTTTGTATTTGCAGACGATACTAAGCTAAGCAGGGCAATAACTTCTCCGCAGGATGTGGAAACCTTGCAAAAAGATCTGAACAAATTAATGGGATGGGCAACTACATGGCAAATGAGGTTCAATGTAGAAAAATGTAAAATAATGCATTTGGGGGGCAAAAATATGAATGCAATCTATACACTGGGGGGAGAACCTCTGGGGAAATCTAGGATGGAAAAGGACATAGGGGTCCTAGTAGATGATAGGCTCAGCAATGGCATGCAATGCCAAGCTGCGGCTAACAAAGCAAACAGAATATTGGCATGCATTAAAAAGGAGATCAACTCCAGAGATAAAACGATAATTCCCCCCTCTACAAAACTCTGGTCTGGCCACACCTAGAGTATGCTGTCCAGTTCTGGGCACCAGTACTCAGGAAGGATGTACTGGAAATCTAGCAAATACAAAGAAGGGCAACAAAGCTAATAAAGGGCCTGGAGGATATTAGTTATGAGCAAAGGTTGCGAGCACTGAACTTATTCTTTCTGGGGAAGAGACGTGTGAGAGGAGATATGATTTCAATATACAAATACCAATACTGGTGACCCCACAATAGGGATAAAACGTTTTTGCAGAAGAGAGTTTAACAAGACTTATGGCCACTCATTAAAATTAGAAGAAAAGAGGTTTAACCTTAAACTACGTAGAGGGTTCTTTACTAGTGATGGCCGAACGGTTCGCCCGGCGGTCGTTTCGCGGCGAATTTCCGACATTCGCGGTCCGCACGTTCGAACGCCTTTTTCCGTCGTTCGCCGCGGCGGACTTACGTGTTTAATGTATACAAGAACTTTAACCTTTGGTGACACGTTTATCATGTGATACAGGACAGCCAATTGAGACATGACAGCACATGGACACTTGTACATTCCCCCTAACCTATAAATACACCCGATCCGGTGGCCATTTTACATTCTTTCTTCTGTTAAGATAGGGACAGGTTCCTGTGTGGAGTAGGGAGAGATAAACCACTAGCTATTTGGTACACAAAAGTTCTTTTCAGGACTGGTATAGGTGTTAGGTGTTGATAGGTTTGCTGTGCTGCTGATTCTTGCAGCAGCCTGAGTGTCTTTTGTTAGTTTAGAGAAAGGGAAAGGACGGTGTATGCTACAGGGACAGCCAGATTAGTCTTTCATCATCATCATCATCATCATCATCATTAGCTGTTACTATCAAGGTCCACAAAAGAGCTGTTCCAGTAACCACTAATCGTTCTCTTTTTTTGCCAATTTGTATAGGGACAGGAAGGAAGCAGTGTTGTCAGGCAGTGAGGGTAATTTTAAAGACTTGCTGTTATTATTAGTTCCACAAAGGTTCTTTTCAGGACTGGTATCAGTGGTACAGTAATAGGCTTGTACATGTATAATATTCTTTCTTCCAAATATAGAAAGGATATTATACTTGACTGCTGCCCTTCTGCTGCAGTCTGCTAAACATTCACAACTCACTTGTTCCACAAAAGTTCTTATAAGGACTGGTAACTTGGTATAGGGTGCTACGGTACATAGGCTTGAGTGCGGTACAGTCTGCTGTTCTGTAAGGACCGCTATCGGTCCACAATAGATAGGGTTGACGTGCACCACTGCTGACCGCTGCCCTATACTGCAGCAGTCCTTCAGCGGTATAGGGACTGACGTACAGTCTGCTAATCACTAACACACAACCTGCTTGTTCCACAAAAGTTCTTATAAGGACTGGTAACTTGGTATAGGGTGCTACGGTACATAGGCTTGAGTGCGGTACAGTCTGCTGTTCTGTAAGGACCGCTATCGGTCCACAATAGATAGGGTTGACGTGCACCACTGCTGACCGCTGCCCTATACTGCAGCAGTCCTTCAGCGGTATAGGGACTGACGTACAGTCTGCTAAAAACTAATACACAACCTGCTTGGTCCACAAAAGTTCTTATAAGGACTGGTAACTTGGTATAGGGTGCTACGGTACATAGGCTTGAGTGCGGTACAGTCTGCTGTTCTGTAAGGACCGCTATCGGTCCACAATAGATAGGGTTGACGTGCACCACTGCTGACCGCTCACCTATACTGCAGCAGTCCTTCAGCGGTATAGGGACTGACGTACAGTCTGCTAAACACTAATACACAACCTGCTTGTTCCACAAAAGTTCTTATAAGGACTGGTAACTTGGTATAGGGTGCTACGGTACATAGGCTTGAGTGCGGTACAGTCTGCTGTTCTGTAAGGACCGCTATCGGTCCACAATAGATAGGGTTGACGTGCACCACTGCTGACCGCTCACCTATACTGCAGCAGTCCTTCAGCGGTATAGGGACTGACGTACAGTCTGCTAAAAACTAATACACAACCTGCTTGGTCCACAAAAGTTCTTATAAGGACTGGTAACTTGGTATAGGGTGCTACGGTACATAGGCTTGAGTGCGGTACAGTCTGCTGTTCTGTAAGGACCGCTATCGGTCCACAATAGATAGGGTTGACGTGCACCACTGCTGACCGCTCACCTATACTGCAGCAGTCCTTCAGCGGTATAGGGACTGACGTACAGTCTGCTAAACACTAATACACAACCTGCTTGTTCCACAAAAGTTCTTATAAGGACTGGTAACTTGGTATAGGGTGCTACGGTACATAGGCTTGAGTGCGGTACAGTCTGCTGTTCTGTAAGGACCGCTATCGGTCCACAATAGATAGGGTTGACGTGCACCACTGCTGACCGCTCACCTATACTGCAGCAGTCCTTCAGCGGTATAGGGACTGACGTACAGTCTGCTAATCACTAACACACAACCTGCTTGTTCCACAAAAGTTCTTATAAGGACTGGTAACTTGGTATAGGGTGCTACGGTACATAGGCTTGAGTGCGGTACAGTCTGCTGTTCTGTAAGGACCGCTATCGGTCCACAATAGATAGGGTTGACGTGCACCACTGCTGACCGCTCACCTATACTGCAGCAGTCCTTCAGCGGTATAGGGACTGACGTACAGTCTGCTAAACACTAATACACAACCTGCTTGTTCCACAAAAGTTCTTATAAGGACTGGTAACTTGGTATAGGGTGCTACGGTACATAGGCTTGAGTGCGGTACAGTCTGCTGTTCTGTAAGGACCGCTATCGGTCCACAATAGATAGGGTTGACGTGCACCACTGCTGACCGCTCACCTATACTGCAGCAGTCCTTCAGCGGTATAGGGACTGACGTACAGTCTGCTAATCACTAACACACAACCTGCTTGTTCCACAAAAGTTCTTATAAGGACTGGTAACTTGGTATAGGGTGCTACGGTACATAGGCTTGAGTGCGGTACAGTCTGCTGTTCTGTAAGGACCGCTATCGGTCCACAATAGATAGGGTTGACGTGCACCACTGCTGACCGCTCACCTATACTGCAGCAGTCCTTCAGCGGTATAGGGACTGACGTACAGTCTGCTAAACACTAATACACAACCTGCTTGTTCCACAAAAGTTCTTATAAGGACTGGTAACTTGGTATAGGGTGCTACGGTACATAGGCTTGAGTGCGGTACAGTCTGCTGTTCTGTAAGGACCGCTATCGGTCCACAATAGATAGGGTTGACGTGCACCACTGCTGACCGCTGCCCTATACTGCAGCAGTCCTTCAGCGGTATAGGGACTGACGTACAGTCTGCTAAACACTAATACACAACCTGCTTGGTCCACAAAAGTTCTTATAAGGACTGGTAACTTGGTATAGGGTGCTACGGTACATAGGCTTGAGTGCGGTACAGTCTGCTGTTCTGTAAGGACCGCTATAGGTCCACAATAGATAGGGTTGACGTGCACCACTGCTGACCGCTCACCTATACTGCAGCAGTCCTTCAGCGGTATAGGGACTAAGAGTTTTGTCACAGGGTCATTTAAAAAATGACATGCAGAGGAAGAGGCAGGCCCTTCCGCAGGGGTGGTAGGGGTAGGGCAGGAGCAACAGGCTTGAGCCAAAGTGGGAAGTTGCAGAAGGTGCGTTCAATTACTTTAAAGGATGCACCAGACTTGGTTGAGTGGCTCGCTCAGCCTTACTCTTCTGCACCCTCCTCATCCTCTCGATCTGCACCCTCTTCTTCACTCTCTGCTATGTGCACCCCCAAAGACACTACCACCAACAACACGACCACCACCACCACCACCACATACCTTCCGCTTGAGTCACTGGAATTATTTTCCGATCCATATCAAGAGGACATTTCTGATGCGCAGCCACTCTTGGTATTGGATCAGGAAGAGGAGGTAGCAACAAGCGCTACTCAGCAGTCTGACGCCAGTACCCAGATCAGCCCAAGGAGGAGGTTGGTCCCCGGTGTTGCTGCCTACTCCGAGATCTCTACTTATAGCGGTGGGGAAGGTGACGTTGATGATGACGTGTCTAGTGATGTCACGTGGGTGCCCACAAGAGAGGAAGAGGAGGGGAGTTCAGAGGGAGATATGGACCAGCAGATAGGGAGGAGAAGCAGCAATGACTTACATTGCACAGCAGGGACAAAGCAGACTGCAAATGTATCAGGAGCGAGTCATCGACCATGTACGGTCACATCTGGCGCTCCCAGGACACCGGCACATGGCTCCGCAGTGTGGGCTTTTTTTAACGTGTCCGCTGCTGACAATAGCGTTGCCATCTGCAATCTTTGCAGTCAACGCGTTAGTCGCGGTAAGCCCAATACTCACCTAGGGACGACCGCCTTAAGAAGGCACATGAGCAGCCATCACCGAGCCCAGTGGGAGCAACGGAACACACAAAGCCACACTGCAGGCTCTCACCGTCCAGCCTCGTCTTCTACTTCTCCTTCTCCTCTCTCCTCACAATTGTCCTCCACTCCACCTTCCATCACGCCAAGCTCACATTTTTCTGCAAAAAGGCAGGCTTCCGTGGGCCTAATGTTTGAGCGTAAAAAAATGATGATGCCGGATAACCCTCTTGCCCAACGGTTGGCGGCTGGCTTGTCAGAACTCATAGCCCGCCAACTACTGCCATATAAACTGGTGGACTCGGAGGCCTTTCGCAAATTTGTGGCCATTGGAACACCACAATGGAAGGTCCCAGGAAGGAAGTATTTCTCAGAGAAGGGCATCCCAGAGCTATATGGCCATGTTCAGCGGCAAGTGAATGTATCTCTGGCACACAGTGTCGGTGCCAAGATACATCTGACCACAGACACGTGGTCTAGCAAACACGGGCAGGGAAGGTATATCAGTTTTACTGCCCACTGGGTGAACCTTCTGACGGCCGTCAAGCATGTAACCCGTGGCACCCGTGTAGATTTGGTTTTACCGCCACGGATTGCATGCAGGCCTGACTCTTCTTCTCCTCCTCCTACTCCATCCTCCTCCCTCTCCTCCTCAGCTGCCTCCTCCTTTTCCGCTGCTAGCGTCTCTTCCACTGCACCGCCCAAGCTCCCCAGAACCTATTCCACATGCCAGGTGAGACGTTGCCATGCCGTGCTGCGTCTGTTGTGCCTGGAAGCAAAGAGCCACACTGGCCCGGCACTCCTTTCAGCTTTGCGTTCACAGGCAGATGAGTGGCTAACACCGCTCAATTTGACAGTTGGTAAAGTGGTGTGTGACAACGGTGCCAATCTGCTTAGCGCATTGAAACAGGGCAAAATCACGCACGTGCCGTGCATGGCACACGTCTTAAACTTGGTCGTGCAGCGATTCCTTGTCAAATACCCTGGGGTCCAGGACATCTTGCGGCAGGCAAGGAAAATCTCGGCCCATTTCAGAAGATCTTACACGGCCATGGCTCGCCTTGCTGACATTCAGCGGCGACACCATCTGCCGGTCAGACGTCTTATTTGCGATTGCCCGACGCGATGGAACTCAACCTTCTATATGCTTGATAGGCTGCTCCAGCAGAAACGTGCAGTTAACGTCTACCTGTATGAACTCTGCGAAAGAAACGGTTCTGGGGAGCTGGGTTTTTTTTCACCGCGCCAGTGGCTGCTCATGCGCGACACATGCAGACTTCTGCGGCCATTTGAGGAGATCACCAAACTGGTCAGTCGCAGCCATGGCGCCATCAGTGACATGGTACCTTATGCCTTCTTTCTGGAGCGTGCATTGCGTCGTGTCATTGATCAGGCTGTGGAGGAGCAGGAGCGGGAAGATGAGGAAGTCGCAATGCTGGATGAATTCCCAGGGGGGGCTACTCTATCTGAGACAAGTCAACAACAGGAGTCTGATGAGGAGTCAGAGGAGGATGGTGCCGGGGCGGATGAGCAGGAGCAAGAAGAGCATGCTTTAAACCTTTCTGGGATCCCTGTTGTGCGAGGATGGGGAGAGGAGAATGAAGAGGACGACATTATCCTGGATGATGAGCAGGAGCCAGGCCACCACACCGCTTCCACTTTAGTGCAAATGGGGGCCTTCATGCTCCAGTGTTTTAATAGGGACCCCCGTATAAAAAGCATGAGGGTCAAGGACCAGTACTGGGTGGCAACGTACTTAGACCCCCGGTACAAACACAAAATGGCGGAAATGTTACCGCCGTCGCAGAGGGCTGTCAGAATGCAGCACTTCCAGGCCTTGCTTCGAGAAATGCTGCATTCTGCTTTTGCGTGCGCTGGCAGAGGAGCAATTCCCACTCCCAGAGAAGGATTTGCGGGTACCAATCCAACAGCGCCTGCAAGAAGAGGCCGGTTTGAAGATGTGTTGGTGACTTCGGATATGAGGTCATTCTTTCAGCCGACCCATCGACAGGTGTCATCCGGATCCAGCATCAGGGAACGCCTAGACCGTCAGGTGTCCGACTACATTGGGTTAACGGCCGATGTGGACGCTCTGAGGAGTGATGAACCCCTAGACTACTGGGTGGGCAGGCTTGACCTCTGGCCAGAGCTTGCCCAATTTGCAATCGAACTGTTGGCTTGCCCCTCATCCAGTGTCCTGTCCGAAAGGACGTTCAGCGCAGCAGGGGGGATTGTGACCGATAAGCGTACTCGCCTAGCTCACCACAGTGTTAACTACCTCACATTTCTAAAAATGAATGAGGCATGGATCTCGGAGGAATTCAACACATGTGACCAGTAGACCATGTATATGTCTATAAACTATTTTTTTAATCAAGCACACAGACCTTCTTAATTCATTTGGCTCACTTCCTTGACCCAAAAAAGCACACCGTACTATATGCCCCTACCCTCCTCTTTGAAGAGGTTGAGCGGTGTCATATTTCTACTGGGGCTGCTTATGATATCCCTGTGCTGTGCTGACTTCCTCCTGGGGGTTCTTATTATGAAGGGATCACACTATCCCTGTGCTGTGCTGACTTCCTCCTGGGGGTTCTTATTATGAGGGGATCACACCATCCCTGTGCTGTGCTGACTTCCTCCTGGGGCTGCTTACGGTGCTGCTGTCAGTGCTGTATGTCACGGTGCTGCTGTCAGCGCTGTATGTCACGGTGCTGCTGTCAGCGCTGTATGTCACGGTGCTGCTGTCAGCGCTGTATGTCACGGTGCTGCTGTCAGCGCTGTATGTCACGGTGCTGCTGTCAGCGCTGTATGTCACGGTGCTGCTGTCAGCGCTGTATGTCACGGTGCTGCTGTCAGCGCTGTATGTCACGGTGCTGCTGTCAGCGCTGTATGTCACGGTGCTGCTGTCAGCGCTGTATGTCACGGTGCTGCTGTCAGCGCTGTATGTCACGGTGCTGCTGTCAGCGCTGTATGTCACGGTGCTGCTGTCAGCGCTGTATGTCACGGTGCTGCTGTCAGTGCTCTGTATTACGGTGCTGCTGTCAGATGCCTCTATCACGGTGCATGTGTCATTCCGGTATGTCACGCTGCTGGTGATCATCTCCTGCACCCTCTTCTTTGCCTACCCTGGTCCCTGACCTTCCCTCTCCTCCATTGCCTTCATTAGCTCCATAGTCCTGAATTGTTAGAACAATTTCCCAAATAAAATAAAAATGCTTGTAGTTATCGATCCCAAATTCACCTCATACATGTATTATGTCATTGTCCAGATGGTGGGACTACGTTTTACCCCCTAATAATTACCACGTGGCCGCAAATTCGACATGAAGGTTTGCAAAGTTCGCCTCCCATTGAAGTCAATGGGGCCCGCGGCGAACGGTCGGTTTCGCGAACGTTTGGGTCCGTTCGCATTTCGCGTTCGCGAAACGTCCCGTCGGAAGTTCGTCCATCACTATTCTTTACTGTAAGAGCGTCAAGGATGTGGAATTCCCTTCTAAGTTCTCAGCAGGGGGCATTGATAGTTTCAAGAAACTATTAGATAAGCACCTGAACGACCGCAACATACAGGGATATACAATGCAATACTGACATATAATCACACACATTGGACTTGATGGACTTGTGTCTTTTTTCAACCTCACCAACTATGTAACTATGTAATGCAGAGGGTTTCTCAATCAGGTTAAGATATACTTTGAGATGCTTCCCCAGGCATTTCCCACAGACAAAAGAAAAGTGGGTTTTGTAATATCCCGTTGTCCTGAGTAGGGGTGAGTCGAACAGCCAATCCCCCCCACTCCCCCGGTTCGGTTCGTAACAGAACATGCGAACAGGCAAAAAATTTGCTTGAACGCGCGAACACCATTAAAGTCTGTGGGACACGAACATGAAAAATCAAAGTGCTCATTTTAAAGGCTTATATGCAAGTTATTGTCATAAAAAGTGTTTGGGGACCTGGGTCCTGCCCCAGGGGACATCCGTCAGTGCAAAAAGTTTAAAAAAAGCTGTTTTTTGGGGAGCAGTGATAAAAGTGAAATTTTCCTTTAAATTTTTAACCGGGGGGTGTGTCTATAGTATGCCTGTAAAGTGGTGCATGTTTCCTGTGTTTACAACAGTTCCTGCACAAAATTACATTTCTAAAGGAAAAAAAAGTAGTTTAAAAGTACTTGCGGCAATAATGAATTGGCAGTCATTGAAAAAAAATGGCAAGGGATTCCCCCATAGTCCATTACCAGGCCCTTTGGGTGTGGTATGAATATTAAGAGGAACCCCGAACCAAAATAAAAAAAATAAAAATTGCGTGGGGGTCCCCCGAAATTCCATACCAGGCCCTTCAGGTCTGGTATGGATATTAAGGAGAACCCCACGCTAAAAATGTTTAAAAAATGGCGTGGGGGCCCCCTCAAAAGCCATACCAGACACTTCAGGTCTGGTATGGATTTTAAGGGGAACCCCGTGCCAAATAAAAAAAAATGGTGTGGGGGTCCCCCAAAAAATCCATACCAGACCTTATCCGAGCACACAACCCGAGCTGCAGGAAAAAGGGGGGGGGGTAAGGGGGGGTGAGAGAGCCCCCCCTTAACCGTACCAGGCCACATGCCCTCAACATGGGGAGGGTACTTGGGGTCCCCGGAAGCACCTTGTCCCCATGTTGATGGGGACAAGGGCCTGGTATGGAATTTCGGGGGACCCCCACAATTTAAACAATTATTATTTTTTTTTGGTTCGGGGTTCCTCTTAATATTCATACCAGACCCAAAGGGCCTGGTAATGGACTATGGGGGAATCCCTTGCCGTTTTTTTTTCAATGACTGCCAATTCTTTCCCTAAACACTTTTTTATGACAATAACTTGCATATAAGCCTTTAAAATGAGCACTTTGATTTTTCATGTTCGTGTCCCACAGACTTTAATGGTGTTCGCGCGTTCGAACAAATTTTTTGCCTGTTCGCATGTTCTGTTACAAACCGAACCTGGGGGGGGGGGGGGCTGTTTAACTCATAAATCGATTTGATTGTTTTGGATATCCTTTTATTTTTATCTCCTGTGATAACAACCACCGGGCAAGGATTGTGGGGATGAGGCCCTTGTCCCCATCAACATGGGGGCAAGGTGCTTCTGGGGATCCCAAGTACCCTCCCCATGTTGAGGGCATGTGGCCTGGTACGGTTAAGGGGGGGCGCTTTATTGCCCCCCCCTCTTTTCCTGTGGCCTACCAGGTTGCATGCTCAGATAAGGGTCTGGTATGGATTTTTGGGGGGACCCCGCACCATTTTTTTTAATTTTGCCATGGGATTCCCCTTAATATCCATTCCAGACCTGAAGGGCCTTATATAGAATTTGGGAATTATTTTTGTTTAAATTTTGGTTCAGAGTTCACCTTAATATTCATATTAGACCCAAAGGGCCTGGTAATGGACTGTGGGGAAATCCCATTCCGTTTTTTTTTCAATGAATTTTATGTGTATTGCTGGGACCGACAATTCATTATAGCTGCAAGTACTTTTAAATTACTTTTTTTCCTTTAGAAATGTGATTTTATGCAGGGACTGTTGTAAACACGGGAAACATGCACCACTTTACAGGCATACTATAGACACCTTCCAGGTGCGAAATTTAAAGGAATATTTCACTTTTATTGTTTTACTTTAAGAATTATTAAAATCACTGCTTCCGAAAAAACTTCAGTTTTTAAAACTTTTTTTGCATTGATACATGTCCTCTGGGGCAGGACCCAGGTCCCCAAACACTTTTTATGACTATACCATGCATATAAGCCTTACGTTTAAATCGAATATCGGGCTCATCCCTAGTCCTGAGTTATCCATAGTCTGTGGCTTCCTTTAAAAGGGTATTTGATGTTCCTGTATGCTCCGCTTCTGCTGCCAAGTGCCTCATGTCCATCAAACAGATTACGGGAACTGTTGCCGATTACACCATTAAATTATGTACTCTGGCAGCAGAGGTTGTGTAAAACAGATCCCATCAACGATGAGTTAGGAGCCCGAGATATACCCACTGAGCTGGAGAAGTTGATCACGTTTGCCATCCTCTTTGACTCCATACTCTTTTAAGGAGTGCTTGCGGAAGCCTCCTGAACGTTTATCTCAGAACTTTGCAGTCCCAAACTTGCCTCCCTCACCCCCCAACTCCTCTTAGTACCGAGACGGTCAATGAAGGTGAACTCATGCAATGGGGATTCACACATCTCTCTGTGGATGAGGGAGCCCTTGGGAGGAGGAAGAGACTGTGCCTTTATTGTGGCCAGGCAGGTCTTGTTCTACCCGTCCAGGGAATGTCGGAACCTTGAGGTCCTGCATAGGACAGACCTTAGGTGGCGTCCTCAATTATTCAGAAGTAAAAGCCCCTGGTTCCGGTTACCATTTCTTGGACTGAGTCGAGACACAGGCTCTAATCGACTCTGTGGCTATGGGCCTGTTCATTGATGCTGCCTTTGTATCTAAGAACTCGATTCTGCTGCACCTGCGTGCCACTCCATTTGAGGCTCATGATGGGAGACATCTACAGTCTACCCATGTGACTCATGAGATTTCTTTGTTGTCCATGGCCATAGAGGGCTCTTCTCCATGAGATAATCCAATTCCAAGTTATTTCCTCGTCCCCTGCTGGTGCTGGTTTCTTCTTTGTGAAGAAGAAGAGTGTTGAACTTAGACCTTGTATTAATTATAGGGGTCTCAATCGTTTTACAATTAAGAATGCTTATCCAATTCCGTTGATTACAGAATTATTTGACCACCTCAAGGGAGCAACATTTTTCACAAATCTTCTCTGTCACAAATCTTGAAATCTCATGGGGATCAAGGAGGACGACAAATGGAAAACTGAGTTTAATACCAGAAAAAGGCCATTATGAGTACCTCGCAATGCTATTTGGCCTTTGCCATGATCCGGCAGTTTTCCAGGAATTTATCAATGATATCCTCCAAGCTATGTGTGGGGTTTAGCTTGACGATATCCTCATTTTTTCCAAGCCCTAGAGAGCCACCACACAGATGTCTGCCATGTGCTTCAGAAGCAGAGAATCTCTATAGTAAATTAGAGAAGTGTGAGTTCCATCGTGAACAGGTTAAATTGGTGGTTTATGTCATTTCCACTGCCATTTTTTTCGATGGACCCAGAGAGACTTTCAGCAGTCCTACAGTGGTCCCAACTCGTGGGTTTACTTCCTCTGCAACGTTTTCTTGGCTTTGCCAATTATTATCGAAAGTTTATTCATAACTTCTCACCTCTGATCAAGCCCCTGACTGAGAGTTGGTCTCAGGAGTCCATTAAAGCCTTTGAGAGTCTCAAGGCTGCCTTTGTTTCCGATCTTGTGTTGGCACATCCTGATCCTATGTTACCCTTTCTCCTTGAGGTTGATGCTTCTGAGACTGGAGTTGAAGCCCTTCTGGCTTAACATCCTACCTCTGAGAGTGCTTAGGCATCCTTGTGGCTACTTTTCCAAGAAATTGTCACCTGCGGAATTCAATTACAAAATTGGGGACAGAGAGTTGTTAGCGATCATTTTAGCCCTTAAAGAGGCATCTCCTCAAAAGGTACCAATGTGCTGGTTCTCATTCTCACTGACCATAATTATTATTATTATTATACAGGATTTATATAGCGCCAACAGTTTGCGCAGCGCTTTACAACATGAGGGCAGACAGTACACTTACAATACAAATCAATACAGGAGGGACTAGAGGGCCCTGCTCAATACAGTTTACAATCTAGATGGGAGGGTCAAGTTGAAACAAAAGGAAATAACTGTGGGGGATGAGCTGATGGAGAAAATGAAAATACAGTTGTTAGGTGTGAGTATGCTTCTCTGAAGAGAAGGGAATAACAATCTCACATTCTTGTCTGAGGCTAAATACTCTCTCCTAGAAGGGCTCAATGGGCTTTTTTCTTGTCAAGTTTCAATTACATTGTCTCATTCTTACCCCGTACTAAGAATTTAAGGGGTGACACTTTGTCGCAACAATTTTCCTCCACTTCCAAGATGGAATTGGTTCCTGTGATTCCTCCAGATATTCTGGCTATGGTTCGTACCAGTCTCACTTCTCCTTTGGGTGACAAAATTCTTGCTACTTGGGTCCATGCTCCTCCTGAGAAACCTTGTGACCGTTGCTTTGTCCCCGAGAGTCTCCGTACTGCCATGCTCCAGACTTACTATTCTCCCAAGGCTGCTGGCCACTCTGTTTTGGGCCTAGTATATAGAGTAAGACACCATGACACCTTCCAGTGGACCTCCTACAACCCATACCCAATGGAGAGAGGCCTTGGACCCACCTGTCCATGGATTTCATTGTGGAGTTACCCAACACTCAGGGTAACACAGTTATCCTTATGGTGGTTGATCAGTTCTCGAAGATGTGTCATTGCATTCTACTTAAAAAGTTGCCCACATCTAAGGAACTGGCTTCCATTTTTGCTTGGGAGATCTCTCACTTACACAAGCTACCCCAGGTGATCATCTTGGACAGGGGTAGTCAGTTTGTGTCCCAGTTCTGGCAAGCCTTTAGTGCACAGTTGGGAATTCAGCTTTCTTTCTCTTCTGCATATCACCCGCAGTCTAATGGGGCCACAGAACGATCCAACCAGTCCTTGGAGCAGTTTCTACGTTGCTATATTTCTGACCATCATAACAACTGGTCAGACTTCTTACCTTGGGTGGAGTTTGCTCACAATAGTGCCTTGAATTCTGCTTCCCAGTTGTCCCAGTTTATGGCGAACTATGGTTTCCAACCATCCATGCTGCCTCACTCATTTGTTACGCAGAGCATTCCTGAATTGGAGGAGCCACTTGGGTACAAGTCCAGGAGGCCTTGCGAAATGCCAATGATAAGTACAGACTCCATGCTGACTTGCCTGCGCTTTCCTAACAGGTTGGGGAGAGTGTCTGGCTGTCACCTCGCAACCTCCGACCCAGTGTTTCCTCACCAAAGTTCCTAGAGGCGATTCAGTTCGCATTGTACGCTATATAAGTATTTCATTCATTCATTCATTCAAAGTTGGCTCCGCGGTTTATTGGGCCTTTCCGTATTCTCCGCAGGATTAACCCAGTGGCTTACACTTTAGACCTTCCTTCCAATATGAGTATTTTCAAATGTCTCCTTTCCATGTCTCCTTATTAAAACTTTTGGTCTGCAACCACTTCACCACCTTGGTGCCATGTTCTCACCCAGAACAGGTTGAGAATCAGGAGTATGAAGTACAGTCCATTGTTGACTCCCGTAGGTTTCATGGGCACATGGGTACCTGGTGCATTGGAAAGGATACGGTCCTGAGGAACGCTGTTTGGTCTCATCTTTGGACGTACAGGCCCCTGTCCTCCTCTGTGCTTTCCATAGACATTTTCCCCTCCAACCTGGTGGTCCTCCGAGGGGGAGTGCTCATTGAGGAGGAGGTACTGTCAGGGCTGGGCTCAGTCCTTCCTTCTCAGATCAGGCCACTCAGCTGTCGGTTAATTGCCAGCTCTAAATATTTCCATAGTTACTCACCTGTTGATGATATCTTGTTTGTCAGTCTTGCTGGTCAGTTCAGATCATCTCTGCCTTCGTCCTAGTCAACACATCCAGAGACGCTCTCCTATGTACCTGTTGAAGACTGGTTGATGTCCCTTCTAGTTCCTGATTCCTCTTGCTGTTCCACTATGCTGAATCAGCAGTTTCCTGATTTCCTGGCCTGTCCTGAAGTACGCTAATCTCTGGCTCCCTGATGTCCTGGTTTGTCTGACTATCCGTTACAGTTATCAAACTCCTGGCTATGATTTGACTACCTTACTTTGTTTACCTTTTACTATTATTATTTTAACTGCACTTCTTTCTGGGTCTGATTCATGGTTTCTAACAGGATGCTATTCTTCAGCAGGGATAGGAAAGCTGGTGAAAGTCGATAAGAAGATGGATGGAGCCAAATACTGCGCAATTTTAGAAGAAACCTATTAGAATCTGTAAAAGACTTGAGACTGGGACAGAGGTTAACCTTCCAGCAGGACAACAATTCTAAACATACAGCCAGAGTTACAATGGAATGGGTTAGATCAAAGCATATTCATGTTAAAAAGGCCCAGTCAAAGTCCAGAACTAAATCCAACTGAGAATCTGTAGCAAAACTTCAAAATTGCTGTTCACAGATGCTCTCCAATCTGACAGAGATTGAGCTTTTTCGCAAAGAAGAATGGGCAAAAATGTCACTCTCTAGATGTGCAAAGCTGGTACAGCTATACCCAAAAAGACTTCCAGCTGTAATTGCAGTGAAAGGTGGATCTACAAAGTATTGGGGGCTGAATACAAATGTACGTCACACTTTTCAGATATGTATTTGTAAAAAATTTGGAAAAATATTTGTCATTTTCCTTCCACTTCACAATTAAGTGCCACATAAAATCCCAATAAAGTACATTTACGTTTTTGGTTGTAACATGACAAAATGTGGAAATGTGCAAGGGGTATGAATACTTTTTCAAGGCGCTGTATATACAGTATAAAGGTTAAGTATATGCAGTTCATAGTGTTAAAAACAGAGTCTTTGTTCAGGGGAAATACTGGAACCACCCGTGGTGCAGACAGAGATACAATAAGGTGAACATGAGATTATCCACTACCGAACATCAACACACCAGGCCTCTTACCAAAGAAAATGGACCACAGAATTACAGGTGGTCAAACAAGCATGATATATCCACAGTGCCATGGAACCCCTTTATTTGGATCATAGAAGGCTGGATCTTGTAGTCTCACTCAATGCTAATCCTAGGTAAATGCATAGGATACAAGAAAGCAACTCCTCATGGTATTTAAAACCAAGGTAAATTATTTTTTTATAAAAAGCCAGGGTACTCACATTTTGAGAAATAAAAAAAAAAAACGCAAAGATGGCCGCAGTCGGCACGTTACAGTGTCGTGACGTCAGAGCTCCATCCAAGCTCTTATGTCATTACACTGTAGCACTGCATATACTTAACCTTTAGACTTTTTATTGTCACCATACAATTTATGTCAGCTGCTTTATTATTGTTAGTGCAGTGATTAATCTTGAATTTACAGTATGGGTAACTCATTTTCTAGGAGTCTTCCAGGACAGCCACTGAGACATAGAGCACCTAACACTGGGACCGGAAACACATTCACCCACTTCCTTAAAAGGTGGTCCTCCAGGTCCCATCTTTCAGTATCCCCAAGAACTGCCAAAAGCACTAGAAGACACAGTACATAATTCTACAACCAATAATTTGGAGAAAAAACACCAGGGTGGGAAATCTGGCTGTCCTGAAAGACTCCTAGAAAATGAGTTACAGGTAAGCCTAAATATGGTTTTCTCCTCTTGTCTTCTGCGACAGCCACTGACACGATGAGCAAGTACTTACCCTGCTAGGGCGGGATCACTGCCAGGGGGATCTTCCATCCAAATGCCTGCTCTTTAGACTAAAGCAGGTCCAGGTGATAAGGTTTCACAAATGTGGAATAGCTGGACCATGTGGCCATCTTGCAAATGTCTTCTGGAGTGGCACCGACACTCTCAATTCAGGAAGCTGCCAAAACTCTGGTAGAGTGTGTATTGACCAGGGGTGCTGAAACCCCCACTAAATGATAGGCTTCTGTAATTGCTAGTCTGATTCACCTAGCGATTGATGACTTGGATGCACTGTAACCCTTATGTGCGCCTGCAAAATTAACAAAGAAGGAACTGGACATCCTGAATTCTTTGGTAACGCTAAGGTAAGCTGGAAGGCTTCTTCTAACATCTAACAAACTAAACTTACTCTCTCTATCATTAGTTGGTGAGGAACAAAAAGTTAAAAGGACGATATCCTGCCCTTGTTGAAAAACAGAAGATAGCTTGGGAAGAAAACCTGGGTTTGTTTTGAGCACCAGTCTTAAAAAATTACCAAAAAAGGCTTTTGAATGGAGAGCATTTGCAAATCACTCACCCTTCTTGCAGAGGTGACTGTCTCCCAAAAAAAAAAAACAGTTTTTAAAGTTATCCATTTAATGAAAGAATTATGCAGGGGTTCAAAGGTACTGAGAACTAGAACCCCTAGAACCAAAGACAAGTCCCAGGAGGGACAGGCCTGTGCCCTTGCTGGTTTAGACTTGGCGAGAGCTTTAAAAAAAACTGCCAGAGAAAAAAGGTTTTCTTTCAGGGTTCTCCACCAGGGAACTATGTACAGGAAAGGCCCTGGATTTTTCAGCATTTAACCCCTGGTACAAGAGGTCATGCTTGGATAACTGGAACCTCTCCTCCTCAATTTCTAGGGTGTCATAGATAGCCTTTAGAAGGTTGCCCACCTCATACAAGATCAGTTTATACCTAGACACCCTGATGAAGTCCCCTTCTTCCTCTAACCTGAGTCTGCTTACAAAAGGTTATGTGACCTAGAGTCCTCTTCTCTGTCCCTGCCATCTCCTTCCTGGCTGGGTTCAGACAAGGCTGGCAAACTGGCGGCTCTCGTTAGGGCTGCAGGGGGACCTTGCATCCTATCCATCAAGCTCTTAAATAACTGGAAGGTAGATGCAATCTCATTTTTAACTGAAGAAAGAAGTTTGCGACAGCCTGGTCAAAGAAGTTTCTTCCAAATTGAATCTAAGTTTGCTGCACAAATGGTACACTTCCTTTTTGGTGCCTGTTCCTGGGTCTTCTTTTGGGCTTTAACCTAAAAGATAAACAGAAAAAAAACAGACCCCAGTAGTATCAGGCTCCTGTATACCATACACCCCTGTGCTGGGTAGGAAAGGAAAAGGAGCCCACGCCATCACCTGTGGCTCCTAAAAGACCCCACAGGGAAGGAAAAAGACCCCTACGGATTTGCGAGTGGGACCCCACCCCACGCTTACCTGAGAGGGGCCAGTACCCGGAGACCCAGAATCCATCACCTGAGTAGCCGCAGTGCCCTCCATGGTGTCCTGTAATTATCCGCCACAGCCTCTGCTGGGTCTACACTTGGCGACAGATGCCCCAAGCATCCTATCATCTTACAAGGGACTAGAACCACCATCTCAGGCACCCTCTAATGAGGTCACTCTCCCAGAAGTCTGCTCCCACAGCTTCCAGAAATAGCCTGGAACGCAGACGACCCCACCCTTGGAAGCCTAATACCACACTCTCCTTCCTGCCTCACGGGGATAGTACTAGCAGCAGCTGCATGGTGGGCTCTGCCACCCCTTCAGAGGTCCTCTCTCTCCCTGAGCACAGGCAGTAGTAGAAGGCGCAGCCCCACTCCATCAGACTGGAGGGATCACACCGGCAGGAGAGGGTACACCCAGGGAGCTACCACCCAGGACAGCCCTGAGAAATGAAGGCAGGTTCCTAAAACATGCCTCCTTGTCTGGCAGGAAAAACTAAAACTGAAGGAGGAGGGCTAGAGGACCACCTTTTAAGAAAGTGGGTGAACATGTTTCCTGTCTCGGAGAGAGAAACTCTATGTTTCAGTGGCTGTCCTGGAAGATGAGAGGAGGAAAGGTTAATAATATAACTTAGATTACAAAATCTACAGTTTTACTTAAATTAGTTGATGCAAAAATGAATACACCTCACAACAAAAACTACTACATCCAGTATTTTGTGTGACCTCCATGATTTGAAAGGACAGCACCGAGTCTTATATGCATGGAATGAACTTGGCGACATATTGCAACATCATCTCTCGTTTTCCATTCTTCAAGAATGACCTCTTTTAGAGCATGGATGCTGGATGGAGAAGGATGTTAAACTTGTCTCTTCTGAATTCCCCATAGGTGTTCGATTGGGTTCAGATCAGGAGACGTACTTAGCCACTGAATCAGTTTCACCCTGTTCTTCTTCAGAAATGCAACAGTGGCCTTAGATTTGTGCTTTGGATCATCATATTGGAAAAGTGCACAACATCCAATCAAACAGAGTGATAGTAGCATCATCTCTTTCAATTTAGAGCAGTAGATCTGTGAATTCATGATATCATCAATAAAATGCAGTTCCCCGACATCAGCAGCAACCATGCAGAGCCACAGAAGGACACTGCTACCACCATGTTTCACTGTAGGCACCATTCATTTTTTTTTTGTACTCCTCACCTTTGCGACACCATACAGTTTTGAAGCAATCAGTTCCAAAAACATTTATCTTGGTCTCATCACTCCAGAGTACAGAGTCCCAGTAGTCCTCTTCTTTTTCAACATGGGCCCTGGCAAATTCTAGGTGACCACCAACCATGATTGCCATTCCTCTGCAGTGTATGCCATATTGTGTCATGGGAAACAACCACCCCAGTTTGGCTTTCTACTACTGCTTTCCATTCTTCTGCAGTGAACTTGCATGGCAATTTACTTCAGTTCTTCTCATTAAAAGACGCTTTTGTTGAGGTGTTAACTGTCATGAATGGCAGTGGCTGGTGTTTTTTTGCCCCCCCCCCCCGTGGCACCTCAAACCCCCCCGCTGTCTGCTGGTTCATTAGTACTTCAGGGATTGGTGGGCACATCGCAAAAGGGATCAGGCTGTGGTGGGCATCAGGCAGCGTCTCCTGTGTCCTCTTCTGAGATCACAGCGACTTCTGCTCTGCTTCTTCTCCTCCCATCCTCCTAGGCGTCCAATAGGATCAGACCCATGTATCCTGATTGGCAGAGAGGCGATACATTGTTAGAAAAGGAAATATTCTGTAAGGTACCTGTTGTAGGTAGTGTCCAAAGTGGAGCTTGCATGCTGAGGATGCAGATGAAAACGTAGCCAGGCAGGTCAAGTCAGCAACAGATCCGGCAAAGAGGTACAAAATCGAAATCCAAAGAATGGTCAGGCAGGCGGAGGTCATACATGAGCTGGCGGTGAAGAATCAAATCAGCAGACTGGAGAATGGTCAAGAATTTAGGCATAGGTTCAATACACGGTAGTCAAAATCACAGAGATATCAAAACACCCAGGGAGCAAGTCCAAACAAATGGGCACTGAGTGGGTGGCTTAATAGTACATTGTCCTCAGCTGGCAGCAGATGGGGCTAGTGAGTCCAAGGCAATGCATCAGGCTGGGAGAACATTGCAATAACACAAGAGCTCTTCCGTGGCACAACAGGTAAGACTGCAGCTGTGGGACCAGGATCATCCTGGTTCGAAGACATCTGGGTGGGCTCTGAGCGCAATGCTTTGTGCTCCGAGTCAACCCTATTTTGAAGCCTATTAGAGCCTATGGCTCTAATAAGTTGCTTCAGAAAACACCCCTACCGCTGTAATTAATGTGTCCGGTGTCCTGTAATGGCCTGGACGCATGAATTAGGCCCCTGCACCCTTAATAGACGGGCCACCCCTGGTGGACGGCTGGTGGACGGCCTGGATGTCTCTGTGAGATGGTTGTAGTTCCATCTTTGTGAAATTGTTGTATCACTTTTTCTACAGTCAGAAGACTGATAAGAAAATCTTTGCTGATCTTCTTTTAGACTTTACCTTTCTTATATAAAGAAATTATTTTCTTTCTCACGCCTTGTGACATTTCTCTTCTATGTGGTGCCGTTGCTGACAGCATAAAATGAGAAGAGGTTTTCTTTGTTAAGTAATGCCCTTTTATACTAAACTGTTTGCTGGACACGTGTTTAATGAATAATTAGACTCACCTATAGTTGTTTTTAAGGTTGAACTGGATGGACTTGTGTCTTTTTTCAACCTGACTAACTATATAGTTGAATTTTGACTTTTTTTTGTATACAATGTATCTTAGCTCCTTAGGCCCCTTTCACACAGGCTTTCCAATAAGGTCCCCTTGTCAGATTTTCAGGTGGACCTGATTGGCCACTCCATTCACCTCTGTGGAGTGGTGGACGTCAGTGGTGACATGCCTGCTGACATCCGCCGATATCTGATCCGATCCTGTCTGTGAAAGCCATACAGATGGCGACCCTATTTTCCATCCATCTAGAGGAGGGGTCTCCAAACTATGGCCCTCCAGTTGTTCAGGAACTACAATTACCATCACACCTAGTCATGTCTGTGAATAACAGAGTTTTACAATGCCTCTCGGGATGTGTAGTTCCGCAACAGCTGGAGGGTTGTCATTTCAAAATTCCTGGTTTGGAAGATCGGATCGGATGAAAACGGACAATATCCCCATAGAGGAGAGTGGGGCTCTGACAGATCCGTCTCAGTACAGTGAGATGGACCTGTCATCTGCCTGCTCAGCGGGGATTAACGGATCGATCCCCCGCTGAGCAAAGCGGAGTCCGTTGGGTGGACCGCCCTTGTGGAAGAGCTCTGAAAGAGCCCTAAGACGTTTATTGGGGTGTGTTAATTTTTAAATGTGGTCTTGATTGAATTTGTTAGGAAAAATACTATTGTGTGTGTGCAAATGAACAAATCTTTGTTGCAATCAACAGCCTACATTTGTGAGAGTATTTTCTAGTATATTGTCCATGTGTTTCCTGTGTTCCAGCCATCCGCCATCTGAATGAGCCATGTGGTGTGATGGTGGCAGCTTTGGATCAGACTGAGATCTCAGGAAAGGAGTTCAGAAGACATCCTACAGCACCTAGGGCTGTTGTGGTGAGCAGGCACTTGCCCAGATCAATAAAATACACTGTTTGCTGGTGAGACTTGTAGTTCCATGGAGGTGGTTCTGCTTATTCATAGGCTGTGCACAGCGGAACTCTGGGGTTTATTACTACCCATGCTATAGAGGTGGCACTGCATTACCTGCACAGTTCACAAAGAAAAGTTACAGGAGTGTTATTTGTTCATCACCACCAAGGAATAGTTCTCAGTACACTCATTATTCTAAAGTCTGTTCTTTATGTTTTTCTCATGTGGATTACAAATAACTGCAGTTCAAATCAAAGGGCAAGCTGAAGAATAATTAAAGAACTTTTGACACCCTCAACAAAACATCAGGGTGTCACCATACTTTATGAACATTGAATTGCAGTCTAGGGGGAGCCCTAGAGTATAGGATTCAAATATTATACTGCATTATCTTGTTTATGTGAATGTAATATATTTGGGTCTGTTGTGTGCATTGAGGCTGTGGGAAGGTGCTTAATATAAGTGTGTTATAATATTGAGCATTTTTCCCACTGTGCACCTGTCTACATATACCCTCCATGACAACCATTGAATTCTTGCTCATGTTCACATTGACTGTTTTCTATTGTCATTCTTTATATCTGAGTTACTGCAGTGTTTATTGTCCTAAACAGTTTCCTAGTTTTCTAAGTGGTTAACTGACAATTTGTGTGAGACTCCATCTGTTACTACAGCGGGTGAAGTGACGGGTTCCAAGGTTACGGTAAATATATTGTATAGTGAATCATCACTGTAATCTTTTGTTCAGTTATATTGTGTGTGTCTCTCATTGATAACATTATAAACTTCCCAGAAAATGGAACCTGAGGTGTCAGAGGTGAGAGAGGACCTGCAGAGTTGGAGTAACCAGTGGGGTTTAGAGTCAATCAGTAGCCCCTACAGGGGTACCGCTACATATATATAGATACTGTATATATATCAACACAAAGACTTGATAATCCCAAACTGTTCATACATATATGTAGCGGGTATCTCGTTTCTCTTTTGCGATCCCACCAAGCTGGCCAGAGCGATTTACACAGGCGTTCCACACAGGGAGATGTTGCCTGCCAGCTCCTGTGGGTAATCACCCCTCTCTCCCTCTCCTCTTACACACACAGAACTGTTCACTCTTTAACCCTCCCCTGTGCCCCTATTGGCAGGCAGAAGAAAGCCAATTAAAGGCAAAGTTACAGCAGCTAATCAGAGAGACTGTACTGAGCTGCAGGAAGAGCTGAAACTTAATCCGGCAGAGCGCTTTACTACCATGTTCGTGGTGGTGGATAGACTGTCAAAAATAGCCCATCTATCAGGTACGTGGGAAAGTGACAGGGACATTCTAACACATGAATATGCTTTGATCTAAACAAGGGGTGCTCAACCTTTTAAAGAGAGAGGGCCACTAACATGATTTGGTAACCGCTCAAGAGCCACAATGAAATTAAATGGTTCCGAATTTAGAATTTTTATTTTGAATAGCATAATGAACACTTTCCTCCTGCAGCTCCTGCAGGTGTTTGGGAGAGGAGGAGAAGCTGTCTTTCAGTGGTTGCAGGAGGAAAATGGAGCGGACTGATTCCTGTATATGCCCACGCAGCCCCTCCTGTCTAGGTGTAAAGCATGTGATGTGGAGGCCGCATAGGCCCCCTAGGACATGTGGTGCGGTCACCATTGCAACCCCTCACACTAAACCAATGGTTGGGTGGGTGTGGTAAAAACACAGCTCAACAATGTGGTTTTGTCGCTCCCCGATCCAACACTGTCCCAAGCCCCTTATAAGACTGCTCTCACACTGATGTGTTGTGGTTTACAAATGCCTGTGAGTTGGCTGTGCTTTGCCATAGACTCCTATTATATCTTTGGGGTGTGGTGCACTTTCAGAGAGCACAGCAAGCCTGCAAGATAAAATAGAACTTTGCTTCCCTGGTTTGGGGTCGAGGGCCACATCAAAGGGTTCCTCGGGCCACATGTTGAGCACCCCTGATCTAAACCATTCCATTGTAGCTCTGGCTGTATGTGTAGAGTTGTTGTCTTACTGGAAGGTGAACCTCCGATCCAGTCTCACATCTTTTACAGACTCTAACATCTTTTCTTCTAAGACTGCCCTGTATTTGGCTCCATTCATCTTTCCCATCAACTCTGACCAGATTCCCTGTCCCTGCTGAAGAAATGCATCCCCACAACACGATGCTGTGACCACCATTTTTTACAGTGGGGGTGGTGTGTTCAGGGTATACTGCAGTGTTAGTTTTCTGCCACACTAGCATTTTGCTTTTAGGCCAAAAAGTTAAATTTTGGTCTCATCTGACCAGAGTATCTTGCACATGTTTGATGTGTCCCCCACTTGACCTCTCGCAAACTGAAAATGGGACTTCTTACGGCTTTCTTCTTGCCACTCTTCCATAAAGGCCAGATTTTTGGAGTGCACAGCTAATAGTTGTCCTGTGGACAGATTCTCCCACCTAAGCTGTGGATCTCTGCAGCTCCTCCAGATTTCTGTGTATTTGTTCCTATTATAAATAATTGAAACACGTGGAACTAAACCAAGTGACTATTACACCACTAAATATTATACTACAAAGTGCATCAAATATAGCTCAAAACAATTGTATACATAAATAAAAACAAAAAAAAATTATTAATAGTAAATAAACATTAAATAAAAATAAATAACCCAGTGAATAAGTGATAGTTTACACTATACATTTAAACACTGCAGAGCATATGCAGTGTTCATACAATGTTGCAAAAGTCTGTGAGTCTCCAAAACATATTTCACTTTAACAAGCAATATTGATCAGTGTTTTTTTCTCTCTCAAACCGCCTTTCCTTCACCACACCGCTGTGAAATGTGATTCCTTTCCCCCTTATGTGAGTTAACAAAACACTCAACTTGTTTGGCAGAAAAGCGCTTTCCAAACCCTTTTTGCAGGGATGAGGATGACAGGCATACAATCCTTCACTTCAGCGGGAGAAAAGCTTACCCAATTGACACTTTCATAGACAGTGCTCTCATGAAACAGAAAAAAGGAAATGCTCCTATAGCGTGAGACCTTAAAAATCTTTTTTTAATCACACATAAGAAGATCCTCTTAAGTTACACTCACATTTAAAAACTTGCAACCACTCCAAGTAAGTCAAGCCGCAGCACACTTTAACATAGCTGATTGCCAAAGCATTGGTGATTTTTAGCGGACCCAGCGTATACACACTCTTTAAATCTCTCACCGCTCCTTGGCCTTGCCAGCACCTTGGTGAAGATAGACGTGAGCCATCCGATGGTTCCTCTCACTCTCAGTTACCTAGTAGCCACGCCCCTTCCTCCAGATTTTCCATGCGCCTCTTGGCTGCTTCTCTAATGAATGCTCTCTCGCCTGTCAGTTTAGGTGGACGGCCATGTCTTGGTAGGTTTGCAGTTGTGCCGTACTCTTTCCATTTTTGGATAAAGGATTGAACAGTGCTCCGTGAGCTGTTCAAAGCTTGGGATATTTTTTATAACCTAACCTCCTCCATAACTTTATCCCTGACGTCTGGTGTGTTCCTTGGCCTTCATGATGCTGTTTGTTCACTAAGGTTATAACAAACCTCGGAGGGCCTCACAGAACAGCTGTATTTATACAGAGATTAAATTACACACAGATTGACTCTATTTACTAATGTGTGACTTCTGAAGGCAATTGGTTCCACTATATTTTGGTTGGGGATATCAGAGTAAAGGGGGCTGAATACAAATGCACGCTACAATTTTCACATATTTAGTTGTAAAAAATGTTGAAAACCATTTACCATTTTCCTTCTATTTACATTTTTGGTTGTAACATGACAAAATGTGGCAAATTTCAAGGGATATGAATACTTTTTCAAGGCACTGTAATACATGCTGGTCAACTTATTTCAAATAGGATTTTAACAAAACTGAGTTTAAGTGGAAAATTACATTGTACCTTTTCAACCTCAAGACAGCTTTGTTGTAGACATTTTTAGTGAAAGTTATATATGCTTTTCAGGCATTAAATTGTTAACTTACTTTATGGCTTTAAAATTCTGGGGATCGTCAGTGGGTGGAATTTATTAGACACTTTGACAGCTCACCCTAGGGTGTTACTGACAAGCCAAGGGACTTAGGGGTTTTTATGAGGGGAACCTTTAGGGGGCCAAGGTTGAAAAAAATGGGGAGGTTGACTGAAATTTGGTAAATCAGCTTGAACAGCACAGTCTAAATAAAGCATATAGAATTTTCCAGTACCACAGTTAAATCTTGTTAGGGCAAAAGGGGTGCATTAAGCTTATGGATAGTTATGTAACAGTATTTTATAAAAATGTACTAAAAGGGAAATGTGATATGTTCATTCTATGTTCTATTGTCATTACAGCATAACAAAAACATGATGAAACATTTTGTTTATTTGATGAATATTTGCTCATTTATTTAAAATTTTAAGTATATAAAATATCTAAGCTCTTTATTTGCCGTTTTATTTTGTTACTTTGAACTGGATATGCTGAGAAAGGGGATGCATAACGTGTAAAGCATTTGGGACACTTAAAATATGAAATATTGAAACCACATTCAGAGTCTGTGCCTGAGCAGTGTGGGATTAGGTGTAATTCCCTCAATATAACATTGTGTCTTCTCTAATAAGAGAAATGATTTGTGTATGAAAATGTAATCTAAGGTCAGAGACATTTTAGTAGGTGACACTGAGTGGAGTGACACCACAATCTGAATAACTAGAAGTATTTTTATTTTTAGCAAATTAGTTTCATATTTCTCTTATAAATTACAGTACAAATATATGGTAGTTAGAACCACATTTTTTATAGTGACAATAGACATTGTTTAGTATTGTAATAAATTAGTCATTCATATCATTAAAATAATAATGACAATTATTGTAGAGCCAAGCTACCCCAAGTTCTGTTCAGCAGTGCATCCTGAATCAGAACCCCATTAAGATCCATGGGAGCTGAATCTACAAAATTAAAAACACCCTTTGTCTGGGCTAATATGCAAGAAGGTGTCAATAATAGTACAAAGATCTGTTATCTCATGTGAGGGAGCTTTGGAGGGGTCTGTGCCGTCTTAAAAAAAATTTAAGCCGGAAATGCATTTTTCTTTTACGGAAATTTAACCACTTCAGCCCCGGAAGGATTTACCCTCTTCCTGACCAGAGCACTTTTTGCGATTCGGCACTGCGTTGCTTTAACTGACAATTGCGTGGTCGTGCAACGTGGCTCCCAAACAAAATTGATGTCCTTTTATTCCCACAAATAGAGCTATCTTTTGGTTGTATTTGATCACCCTTTATTTTTTGCGCTATAAACAAAAAAAGAGCGCCAATTTTTTTTAAAAAAGCATTAATTTTTACATTTTGCTATAATAAATATCCCCCAAAAATATCTAAAAAAACAATGTTTTTCCTCAGTTTAGCCGATATGTATTCTTCTACATATTTTTGGTAAAAAAAAAAAAAATCGCAATAAGCGATTATTGATTGGTTTGCACAAAAAATAATAGTGTTTAAAAAATAAGGGATCACTTTATGGCATTTTTTTTTGTTTTACTAGTAATGGTGGCAATCAGCAATTTTTATCATGACTGCAACATTATAGCAGAAACATCGGACATTTTTGACACATTTTTGGGGACCTTAGTCATTTATACAGCAATCAGTTCTATACAAATGCATTGATTCCTGTGTAAATGACACTGGCAGTGAAGGGGTTAATCACTAGAGGGCAGTGTAGGGGTTAAGTGTGTCCTGGGGAGTGTTTCTAACTGTAGGGGGTATGGCTATAGGTGACATGACACCCTGCTCCCAATCACAGAGAGCAGAGATCAGTGACACTGTCACTAGGCATCTCCCAATTCTTCTTCTCCATGAGGCGATCACGGGTATCCCCGTGGCGATGGAGTCCACGGGACCCGCGACCCGACTCATGGAACTTGCCGCAAACCGCCTCTTAAAGGGCCACATACACGTACGTTATTTTGCCTGTATGAGCCCTTCTGCTGACGTATATCGGCTTGAAGCAATCAGAAAGCAGTTAAACTGGCAGTTTTTACAGATTGTAAGAGGGACTCCATGCAAACAACAGAAAAAAGTGTACCACCTTCTTCAGCTCTCTTGGGCCCTCCCATCCCACGGGGAGACCCGAGTGACCCATCTGCTGGCTGTTTAGACAGCCAAGCAAGGCCAGGATCAGCTGTTCATAATAGTTACCCAGAAACTATGACATCACATCACTTCCTGTTTACCCAGAAACTAGTAGCACAATTAAAAAAAAATCAAAAGCATTCAAAAATATAGATCTTGGTGTTTTGAATGCCTTTAAGTACAGAGGAGTGATTTGGGGTCATATAGACCCAGATCTCTCCACAAAGGAGGACCTGTCACATGCCTATTGTTGTCACAAAGATGTTTACATTCCTTGTGACAGCAATAAAAGTGATAATAGCATTTTTTTGCTGCAGTGTAAAAATGTAAATAATAAAAAAAAGTAATAAATGAAAAACATTTTTAAAGTGCCCCATTCTCCTTGCCTGCATGCAAAGGCAGACTCGTGGTTTGGTTCTGCATGTACACAAACAACGATCACACACCATACCCCCTCTGTAAAGGCTTTTAAAGCATCGCCTATAGATAGTAAAATTTACATTGTTTGTTGCCATTGCACATGCATGTGCAATTTTAAATCATAACATGTTTAGGATCTATTTACTCGGTGTAACTTAATCTTTTATATTTTACAAAAAAAAATGGGATATGTCTTTTTGCATTAAAATTCTAAAAAGTGTATATTTTCCCCAAAAATTGCATTTGAAAGGATGCTGCACAAAAATTGTGTGAAATTAAAAATTAGAAACTCCACCAATTTATTCTCTAGGGTCTCTGTTTTAAAAAAAAATATATACAGTATGTCACAAAAGTGAGTACACCCTTCACATTTATGTAAGTATTTTATTATATCTTTTTATGTGACAACACTGTAGAAATTACACTTTGATACACTGTAAAGTAGTGAGTGTACAGCTTGTATACCAGTGTAAATTTGCTGTCCTCTCAAAATAACTCAACACACAACCATTAATGTCTAAACCTCTGGCAAGAAAAGTGAGTACATCCCTAAGTGAAAATGTCCAAACTGGGCCCAAAGTGTCAATATTTTGTGTGGCCACCATTATTTTCTAGCACTGCCTTAACCCTCTTGGGCATGGAGTTCACCAGAGCTTCACAGGTTGCCATTGGAGTCCTCTTCCACTCCTCCATGACGACATCACGGAGCTGGTGAATGTTGGAGACCTTGCGCTCCTCCACCTTCCATTTGGGGATGCCACACAGATGCTCAATAGGGTTTAGGTCTGAAGACATGCTTGGCCAGTCCATCACCTTTACCCTCAGCTAATTTAACAAGGCAATGGTCATCTTGGAGGTGTATTTGAGGTCGTTATCATGTTGGAATACTGCTTTGTGGCCCAGTCTGCTTCAGTATGTCACAGTACATATTGGCATTCATGGTTCCCTCAATGAGTTGTATCTCCCCAGTGCCGGCAGCACTCATGCAGCCACAGGCCATGACACTCCCACCACACAAGACACACTTGTCTTTGTGCTTCTCACCTGGTTGCCACTACACACGTTTGACACCATCTGAACCAAATAAGTTTTATCTTGGTCTAATCAGACCACAGGACATGGTTCCTGTAATCCATGTCCTTAGTCTGCTCGTCTTCAGCAAACTGTTTGCGTTCTTGTGCATCATCTTAAGAAGAGGTTTCCTTCTGGGATGACAGCCATGCAGACCAATTTGATGCAGTGTACGGCATATGGTCTGAGCACTGACAAGCTGACTCCCCCACCCCTTCAATTTCTGCAGCAATGCTGACAGCACTCATACGTCTATTTCCCAAAGACAACCTCTGGATATGGCGCTAAACATGTTCTTCTTCAACTTCTTTGGTCGACCATGGCAAGGCCAGTTCTGAGTGGAACCTGTCCTGTTAGCCCTTGTACACACGGTTGGACATTCTGACAACCAAATCCGTTGGATTTTGTCCGAAACTGTTGCATACACACGGTCGGACAAAGTTGTCGGAAAATCCGATTGTACATAACGTGATGCCGTTATTTAGTTACGACGGGACAACGTTCAGGCTAGTAGCCAATAGCTTTGGTCTAGGAATTTGAACTGAGCATGCGTGGCACTTTGTCCGTCGGAGTAGGCTACACATGATCGGAGTATGTACGATCGGAGAATTTTGTCAGAAAATTTTACGGACAAGTTGGAAAACTTGGTCCGTTGGATACTCTGACGGAAACAGTCCGATGGAGACCACACACAGTCAGATTATCTGTCAAAACGGTCCGATAGGACACATTCCGTCGGAATCTCCGACCGCGTGTACAAGGGCTAAGGCTGCTGCATGGTCTTGGCCACCATGCTACAGCTCAGTTTCAGGGTCTTTGGCAATCTTCTTATAGCCTAGGCCCTCTTTATGTAGAAGAAACAATTATTTTTTTCAGAGCCTAAGAGAATTCTATGCCAGGAGGTGCCGCGTTGAACTTCCAGCAAACATGGAATAAGGCTATATATATATATATATAAATATATCATATATTGAATGAAGTGCCATCATCCCTAGATAAATGTGGAATAGAAATTCCCTCAAAGGGTGGGACTATGGGGGCACTGATATAGAAAAATCAATGAAGGTAGTATACAATAATCGAAAGTTTATTACATAAATATGACACAACATATTACATAAACAATGCATTAAAAGTGAGTGGTTACAGGCATGCTATAACAAAGAATGCAATAGGATAGGATACAGACTCTAACGCGTTTTGGATTCATTCTTCAAAGGTGTCCTGAATTGATAGTTTGAATGATTTTCTGCAAGGCAAATTTGCATATCAGTATACAGAAACATACAAAAAAAATGCAAATGCACTAACCCACATATGAGAGATTGTGTCGCTGAAGCATGTTGCAAAGCCTAAAATCATATATCAAATGGGCCAAGGTCTAATATACTCTGACACCAAACCTGGTATGACCAAAGGCCAACTCAAACAGATCCTGCAAAGGTTCCCTCAAATGCAGTAAAAAAACAGGGATTGTATAAAGTAGAAAAAAATGGGTATTACAGCAGGATTGAAGTCATAGATCTAAATAGAAATATATATATATATGTGTGTGTGTAATGAAATATATCTAATATCAAGTAGGGTTCACATAGAAATATATATAGGTACCAAGGAACCTGTGTATGGGTCAATCAATACCCGCCAAATGCACATCTGCAGAATGAAAGACATCTCATCATCCACAAAATAACAATGTAACGTGGAAATACCAAATGTGCTGCTGAATTCGGGGGCCAGGAGGTCAGCATGGAGAGCTGGATAAGAATCCATACTAAAAAAGATATATAGTATATATATGGTCTTTAATGACTCATTGTCATAGAGAACATATGAATACTTGTCCATAATATTGGAATCAAAACATAGTGGAATGTGGCTGTACAGTACTTACCCTCAATAGAAGCTCTGCAAAATAACAACCAGCCATCAATCCTAATGGCCCTGTATGAAAGCAGCTGCTGGATGGATGCTTATAGAGCAGAGGAGACCAATGAAAACAGCTCTTTTACGGTGAAACCTTAAGCATTATCAATGTCCAGGCCCCAGCCAGGAGCGGGGTCCAACGCATATTGGGAAACCCCCGGCTGAGCGGTGAGCAACGTAGCCCCACCTCTAAGGGTGGGATGACATCACAAGCCGGACCTCTGACGTCGCCATAATGCTCGCTATGGCATAAAGTCAGGATGGATCCACCCATGGAAGATAAGGCCGAAACGACCACAGGGGACACTGCAGACAATGCTGTAGAGGGCTGAATGTGAAGCCTAGATGTAAATGAATGGGCATCCATAAGTGAGCTAAAAAGCCACACCGATCATGTCGGATGGCCTGTGTGCGCTTGGCAGGATGATGTTGAAAAAACACAGGGGAAAGAGGGAGAGCTAAGTGCTCAATTGATATAAAACAAGACCAAGCGTTCACATATTTACATAGTAAAGGGAAATGAGTTCAATAAGCCAACAAGCGTCATATATTTCTAGACATACATTTCAAGATATATGAAAAAAAAGGGGGGGAGAGAAGGAAACCACGTAAATAAGCAAATAGTAAATAATAAATAAAAAGAAATAGTGGTGGACTGGACAACACCTAATATCACAATCCACAAGATGACACTATTTCTCCCAACCTCCTGATACAAAGCCATCCAAAAAAGATTTATATGATACACTGTCATGTCTAAGACGATCAGCTTCCATTTGAAAAGAGCATTCATCTGAACAGTTACATTTATTCTGCTGGAGTGGTATACCAGTGGGTGAGTATTTTGTATGCCGTTTCTTGTGTTCTGGAATTCAAAGAGCATTTGTGAGAGAGTATACAAGCCCTGTGCCATTGCTTGTCCGTAATTGGAATGCCTAAATCTGCCAACCATCTCTCTCTGAATCTGTAATCGCAAGGCCCACAGTGATTTTGAATCCATGCATAAGAAAGTGAGGTAATCTTTTGAAGTGGTTTGCCTTCCAGGCACACTGACTCCAACTCGGTCAACTGTCTACTAAAGTTGCCTCTTCTGAAGATGTGATTTACATAGCTGTGGACCTGAAAATAAGTCCACAATAGTAAGTAAGGTGCATTATTGTCTATTCTAAACTCTCTGAACTCCTTGATCCATTTATTGCAGAAACAGTTTGTAACTATAAGCCCTTGTGTCCGATCGGAGCGTTTGGTCGGATATTCCGACTGTGTGTGGTCTGCATCGGACTGTTTCCGTCGGAATATCTGTCGGACCAACTTTTCCAACTTGCCGGAAATATTTTCCGACAAAATGCTCCGATCAGACATACTCTGATCATGTGTAGCCTACTCCGACGGACAAGCTGCCACGCATACTCACATTCAAATTCCGACATGGAAGCGCTCGTTCAGGTAAAACTACTGCTCTTAATCGATATAGCACATCCGTCACGCTGCAATGTTAAAAATTCTTTCATGAAGCGCATTTTCTTGTTCTTTACAATGCTGCAAGAAGGAACTTCTTTTGATGCTCATAGTCACACACACTTCTCCCGAACGTATTTCCTGACTCTTTTTTACTCATTTCGGTAATACAATTTTTGAATTTGTCACATCTACAGAATTTTCTATTTTGTTTATTCTTTTTCGGCTGCATCTATTTTTCGTTTTTTCATAATCATCTCCTTTTTTGACAGTTTGCTCATCTTTCCATTTTTTGGGGTGTGTTTTGTGTGTAAACTTACCACAACAACAATATTTTTTTGATTTTCTTTTTTAAACTACAGGAGGTTGTTTAGTGTTGGTGCCCCTTGTTATTCATTTCACTTTTTTTTTTTGGAAATGTACCTGCCTGCTCACAAATAAACTGTCCTTTTGGAAGGAAAACACATACGCAAGTATTTCATCAAACAAACCTTTATTTTGGTCTCAATAAAATAAAAAGAGGAAGACAGCGCTGGAGAAACTTGTTACTTTGGTGCAGCCTTTGGCCCCCAGGGCAGACATGAACACATTAGAATAAGAAAAATCGGTGGCCTGAGGAGTACATATCTCAGGGAGAGAAGTCTGGTCCAGAAGTCTTAGAGATCAGGAAAATCAGATGCCATCTATGTCCCCAGGATGTGGTTCTTCAAGAGACTGCATCTTCTGGCAGACCAGACTGAACCCAGGCCATCACTCTCTCGTCTTCCTTAGGCACTTCCCTCCAGGCATCCTTTGAGGCTGTGGCTGGGCTCCTGTAGTTGTTGCAGGAGGAGGAAAAGGAGGGCGTCGGTCGACCTCCTGGCTGCCACTTGCCACAGCCTCCCCCCGGCTGAGGTCTTCCTGTGTATGAAAATGGGACATAGTTTCAATCAATCATCAATCATACCATTTTTAGCTCATGACTTTTGCAAATTGAATGTTACCAAATAGAACAGACTATCATTCTGAGCCCAGCATTTTTCATTCTCGTCCCAATCATTTTTGGTCACTACTGTCTATTGAGATGTAAACCACTTTGTTAAATCACAACTTACTGATCAAGAAGAACATCTAGTTAACATCATTTAATGTAACACAAGAAATATGTTCAACAATGCAATACCTGTCTCAAGCTGGGCCCCACCACATGTTGCTGCCTGGAAGGCCCAGGTTGGACATTGGAAGCCTCAGCTGGGGGTGAAGGAAGCCTTGAATGAAGACTGGAGAGTGGTGGCCTGGGTACCCCCTGGTCTACCAGAAAATGCAGCCTCTGGAAGTAAACCATCCTGGGGTAATAAACGGCATCTGGATCTCCTGATCTCAAGGACTTCTTTCTCTCCCTGAGATATATACTCTTCATTACACCAATTTTCCTAGTCACATAGGCCATGTCTGCCATGGGGCCATGATCCGCACCAAAGAAAGAAGTTTCTCCAGCGCTGCCTTCCTCTTTCTTCTGTTGTAATAAAACTGGTTGTTGATCTGCCACAGGCTGGACATCTCCTTGTACAGTTCTAGGAATAGCCCCATAAAATTGGGGTTTTGGAATGGATCCATCTTCTCTGCAAGACACAACACAAGACAAACCCTAAAATACTAATAATGCCATGAAAAACCCTCCTAATCTTGTCCCAACATCGGCCTAGATAGAAGCAGTCTAGTCTAGTGATGCATCAAGTTTAAAATTTTACCTTCGTTTGCACGATCGTCACATCCGCACCTCACTCTGTTCCCAGATCGTACGGACGACACACGCATGTTGCTTTTTATATACAGTGCGCATGCGTGAAACTCCGCCCACCCCTGACGTTCTTTCTAGACTATTCCCCGCCCCTTTGCTTTCGGCGCAGTGGGGAGAGCACATGGCGGAGTGAACGCAGGTGCGCAATCACAGTTCCACTAACGAGGAGGAGGGTGAGGAAAGCCCGGAGCCTGAAACATCCCGATCCAGGAAGAGAAGATTTAAGGCCTCAAATATGTCTTTTGGAGAGATGTTGGAGATGGTGGACATATTGAACAGGACCGACTATGATGGGAAGTATGGACCTTACCCAAACCCAAATATCAGAAAGGCCAAGATCATGACTAAAGCTGTGAAGAGTCTTCATAAGAATTTTGGGGTACGCCGATCCAAGGATCAACTGAGAAAACGCTGGTCAGACCTGAAACTGAGGGAGCATGATCAGTACAGAAGGATCAAGCATGTTCTTCAAAAAAGTAAGTAGTTGTCGTGTGTTCATATCATTGTTCTTGCTTGCATACTGCTCCATGTGCTTTGATTTCATGTTGTGCATTTTAAAATGGCCACTTTCAAGTTCATGGTTTCATTCGTTCGTAAGAAACATCGTTCTGCAGGGAAGTATCCCTGCATAACAAAGTGCCCCCA
Organism: Lithobates pipiens; assembly: GCF_037356315.1. Lineage (NCBI taxonomy): Eukaryota > Metazoa > Chordata > Amphibia > Anura > Ranidae > Lithobates > Lithobates pipiens. The sequence goes on from NW_027507787.1 coordinate 123,914,875, forward strand.
ATAATGTTCTCACCTTGGAGCTCGGCCAAAAAAAACAATTGTACAACACTTCCAAGCAATGTTTCATATTCCTAATTCTGCCCTCTGTGTGCTAATTATTCTTTTTTTACATTCTCATAGGGGAGAGAAGACTCGGCAAGTATGAGAACACCAGGGACCACACCCCTCCCAAAGAAGGCCAAATACCAAAACCAGAAGCAGAGGAGCAGGAGGAGGAGGAGGAGGAAGGAGAGATCGTTGAAGTTGGACAAATTGTCACCACAACAGGTGAGTGTCGGAGAACACAGCTTCCGGTAAGCTCATCAATGTATATCACCATATTTTTAATACATGGTGTGTTTTTTTATTTGTTTTGTAGGTGATGTGGAAGAAGAATCCAATTTTACCAGTGAAAGTGCCCAGATCCTGATTGGGGAGATAATGGGGTGCAATCGGGATTTGGAAAATATACAGCAAAACATCAATGATGTTAAAAATAAAATGAAGAACATCATTGATGTTTTGGGGAGACTGTGAAACAGCCCAAACTAGCTAGGGTTTTAGTTTTTGTATTTTAAACCACAACTTTTGTATTTTTAGAAAATCCAAATTTGGAAGATGCACAGAGTGTGTCAACATGCGCTATATCCCATCATGGGGGGTCAATGTACGTGTTTTGTGGAAAGTGGCTGAGATGAAGGGGTTGCAGCCCCAAAACATGTACATTGATCCCCCATGATGAGAGATAGCACATGTTGACACACTGTGAGCATCTTCTAAATTTGGATTTTGCAGGGGTGACACCCAATGCGATGAAGGCAATATCAGCCCAGTTTGTACATACTCATGTCTGATATTGTCTTCACTTTTCAAAGTTGAACTTTGTAAGTTCCTGTGTACTGTATGTTACGCTTTGATACATGCCTGTTTACACAAAAACACCAAGTAAACAAAAATTACCTGAAAGACTGTTTTTGATACACACAATTTGTTGGTTTGTTGTAAAACCCTTTTCTAAACGCACATGTGAATGTGCTTGGATTAAAAAGTTAAATTATCATCAATGTGTGGCTTCCTTTTTTATTGCGCCAAAGATGTATTTGGAGTAAAATTTTTGATTGCGGTGAGAATGGGTGTTATTTAAAATCAACTTTGCACTCCAAGTGCAGTTTCAGGTGTATTTTTGCAGTGCACTTGTAGTGCATAGTGGATGTGCTTTTAGTAAAAAACACCCACAGTGATGTGTTAATTTGAACAATCATGCCATTTTCCTGCCATGGTGCTGAAAATGATCACGATTTTGGTCAGTAATGCACTACATACATTAGTTACCAAAACGAAGGTGTGTGTGTGTAGCAGACCCACAACATAATAACATTTTGCCCCTGTTCAAATCATTAGTAAGACCTCATCTGGAATACGCAGTTCAGTTTTGGGCACCAGTTCTCAAAAAGGATACCGGTGAACTGGAGAAAGTGCAAAGAAGGGTAACCAAACTGATAAGAGGCATGGAGGAGCTCAGCTATGAGGAAAGATTAGAGGAACTGAATTTATTCACTCTTCATAGAGGATATTAAGGGGGGATATGATCAACATGTACAAATATATAAGGGGTCCATATAGGGAACTGTTATTCACTTTACAGTCAACAGGGAGGACAAGGGGGCACTCTTTACATCTAGAGGAAAAGAGATTTCATCTCCAAATACAGAAAGGTTTCTTCACAGTAAGAGCTGTGAAAATGTGGAATAGACTCCCTGCAGAGGTGGTTATGGCCAGCTTAGTGGATTGCTTTAAGAAAGGCCTGGATTATTTCCTAAGTGTACATAATATAACTGGGTACTAACATTTATAGGTATAGTTGATCCGGGGAAAATCCGATTGCCTCTCGGGGGATCAGGAAGGAATTTTTTCCGCTGCTTTAGCAAATTGGATCATGCTCTGCTGGGGTTTTTTGCCTTCCTCTGGATTAACTGTGGGTATAGAATTGGGTATATGGGCTGGTATGATATTATATATATATATATATATATATATATATATATATATATATAAATATATTTTTTTGTGGTTGAACTGGATGGACTTGTGTTTTTTTTAAACCTGACTAACTATGTAACTATGTAATTATCTGAAGAAGAGACTGTCCCCTCATCTCGCTCAGAACTTGGGTTTGCACTGTTGGTGAAAAAGGCACAACAAGAAAAAACATAAATTTACCAAGGAGACACCTAAAAGCAAGCCAAGCAGTCAGGGCTGGACTGGGACAAAAATTTGGCCCTGGACTTCATCCAGACCAGCCCACTTTAATTTTGCAAACAAGCACAAAAACAGTATATAAAACTATACGTAATTGTGCAAAAAAACATACGTAGCATAACATAAGGAGTCCTCACTAACCTCTTTTTCACTTATTCTCCTCTGTATTTTTCTCATCTTTCTCACATCACTGCGTGAAGTTGAAGGCGAGCCGTGCAGCAATTACTTTCAATTACTGTCATTGAAACCGGCCCACCGAGCCATCGGCCCATCGGGAAACTCCCTGTAGTCCCAATGGCCAGTACATGCCTGCAAGCAGTAAATGAAGGAGTTTCAAAGAAAAATGTATTGTGAAAATGCCGCTCAGACATTGTCTGGCATATCAATGGCCCCCCTACCCACAAAGTAGTCCATGTATTGGGTTCGAACCTCACGGGCGCTTTGGGGGGGGCAAGCCAGGATGAGCAGGTTCGAGGCCCATGAGGTTATCATTTTCCAGCAAGTCTGCTTCTTGTTGGACAACTGAGACCGCATAGTTCGCAGAAAGTCTTTTTAGAAAATTGTGCAGAACACAGCAGGCCAGCACTATGTGATTGAGCTTGTATTCCGCCATGTGGATAGGCGTTAAAAAAAGGCGGAACCAGCTGGCCAGTATTCCAAAGGTGTTCTCCACCACTCTTTGGGCTCTGGACAGGCGGAAATTAAAAATCCTCTGGTCTGGGGTGAGGGTCCTCATTGGGAAAGGCTGCATCAGATGGTTCGCCAGGGCAAACGCCTCATCCGCGACAAAGACGAACGGGAGTCCTTCCTGATTCTCCTCTAGGGGTGGCAAGCCCAGACTGCCACTCTGGAGACGCCAGTAGAACTCCGTCCGTGCGAACACTCCACCATCCGATATCCGTTCATTTTGCCCCACGTCCACATACAAAAACTCATAGGTTGCAGACACCACTGCCAACAGCACTATACTATGAAACCCCTTATAATTCTAATAGTACGACCTCGAGTTGGGTGGTGGGACGATGCGGACGTGCTTCCCATCAATTGCTCCTCCACAATTGGGAAAGTCCCAACGACTGGCAAAGTGGGAGGCCACAGTCTGCCATTCCTGTGGCGTTGAAGGACACTGTGGAGTGAAGCAAGACCAAAAATTAGTAATTTTACAAATCAACATTGCAAGCAGATTAGACACCAACATTTTTGGCCAAGAGTAGTATAACATTTTGGGAACTGAGTATTTAAAGCCTAAAGTATAAGGTCCCCTTATCAGAGTTATCACCCCCCCCCCCCCCATCTGATGGGCCCTTGCTAAAAAATGAGGGGGGGGAGATTTTTTGTAGGCCCACCGTACGTGGCTTACGTCACCGCGTTCTTGGCAACCGGAAATTCCAACAACTTGATCCGACCATGTGTATGCAAAATCACTTCTGGACCCCGTCCGGAATTAATCAGTCGGAATAACTGTGACGGATTTGGTCGTCGGAATCTCCGATCCTGTGTACAAGGGCTAAGGGTCTTCTCTGAGTGTAAGGGGTTTAGGAGATGGTTCCCTACCCCAGGCAGGAAATCTGAGTGGGTTGTTTTGTAGCAGTGTAAGCGGACTTAACGGGTTGAATATGTCGGTTTGTTTAGCCAGACGGTGAAACACTGCTAGCGGAGTGCCTACTAAGGGAATGCGTTTTCAGTGATAAGGTATAGCTTGTCCAGGGGATCCAAGGGATAAAAGAGAATTGTAAGGGTATGGGGCTCAGTTCGTCTTCTTGGACAATCCAGTCCTTGAGTGTTTGGTGGCAGTGCCAGTCAACAATTCTAGAGATGTGAGAGGCAAAATAGTAATTTCAAAAGTCTGGTATGCCCACCCCGCCTTTTTCCTTAGGTCTGGTCAGCAGATTAAATTTGACTCTGGGGTTTTTGTGAGCCCAGTTAAATTTAGGTTGAATTGAGTGGAGCACTTTAAAGAAACTCTGGGGTATTTTAACTGGCAGGTTTTTGAATAAGTAGAGAACTGAATAAGTAGAAAATTTACATTTTGTAGATGGCGGCTCGACCAAACCAGAAAAAGTGTTGTGGATGCCATGCCTGGAGCTCTTTTTCTATCGTTTTAAGGAGGGGTAGGAAATTGCATTCATAGATTGACGAGAGACTTGGGGTCAGCCAAACCCCCAGGTATTTAAGTGCTATTTAAGGGGCAGTTGTTATTTTATATTTTGGAGAGTGTCCTTGGGAATAGTAATACCATATAGTGAGAATTCTTTCATCAAGGTGGGCAGCCAGGTGTGTGGATTGGTCAGGAAGAATAACAGGTCTTCTGCATAAGCAGCGACCTTAATCTCCTTCTCAGCCACCCTAAAACCTTGTATTGTTCTTTCAGCTATTACCCTTCTGAGAAATGGTTCTGATGAATGGTTAAAAAGGATCGGTGAAAGGAGACAGCCCTGCCTTTTTCCTTTGTTAATGTTTACCATTTCTGACAGGGAACCATTGATCTTTTAGCAGTTGGATGCTTATAGAGTGATAAGATCCAGACCATCATATGGTTCCCAAAGCCAATGAACCTGCACATTTCCAACATAAAGTCTGTGTAGGTAGACAGGAGAAGACCCTTAATTTTTTTGGGTCCGGGCCGCTTAAATACGATTGTGTGCTTTAGTCATGTTGTCTTTAGTTTCTATGCCTGGCATGAAACCAGGCTGTTCCTGACCGATCATGCCATGTAGCAATGGCTTCAGTCTGTTGGCCATGATTTTGGCTAAGAGCTTGACATCCAAATTGAGTAGAGAAATTGGCCTGTAGCAGGGTTTTTATTTAGCTTGGGTATGATCATCAAGAAAGCCGAAAGAACCTCTATAGGGAATGATAGGGAATTCAGTGCTTCCAACAATGGTTTTATGAGAGTGGTGATGAAAGTCTTGTAATAAATGCATATGGAGCCATCAGGGCCCAGGCTTTTCCCAGCTTTCAGGTCTTTAATGACCTGTCCTAGTTCCCAAGCTTCAATAGGTCTCTCTAAGTGGTCAATGTCTTCAGACATTAATGTGGGTATATTGGAGTCTTTAAGGTAGGTTTGAATGCTTTGTAGTGTGCTGTCTTGTATATTAACGGGTTTATGTTGACTTGGAAGATCAGTATAAAAGTCATGGAAGATGTGAGCTATTTCATCAGTAGTAATGTAAATTTTCCCTGCTTTATTCCGGATGCCTATAATGTTCTGATTGGCATTGGGGCCTTTCAGGGCCCTCGTTAGAAATTTGCCTGTCTTGTCCCAATGTTCATAATAGATTTTTTTTCCAGCAAAATAGAAAGCGTTTAGCTTTAGCCTCCAGAATCTGCTGAAGTGACTTCCTAGCTTCTAGTAAGGCTAGGGCTGATCTAGCTCTCAGAGACTATTTCTGAAGGGTTTCAAGGGTTTGTATGGTTTTGGTTAATTGTTTGATTACCTTCTCTTTTTCCCTTTTGAGTTTGGCTCCTAACTTGATTACTTCCCGTCGCGACGCTGTTTGTTTATTGGCCACGGGTGTTTTAATTGCACATCTTTCTTAAACTTTATTTATTAATTACCACTGGCAAATGTACTCTTAATTCTGGGAAATGCTGGCTCAATGTTATGATTAGCAGCTGCGCTAGTTCCTGAAGAAGCTCGAGTTATGAGTGAAACATGTTGAAAATCGCAGCTCAGCACTTATGCTTTTATGTATAAGAGTGGGGTAATTTTGTAGATGTTCCACACTTTATCTTGCCTCATCATATTTTATGGTTGTATAACGAAGTTTTGTGTACTATTGATGTATGTTGGAATAAATAAAAGCATTTTTGTAGCAATTGACATTTAATTGCAGATTTTACTGATTTGATACCGGTAAAAGTCCCAGGGTTGGTATTTCCCAGCCCATTTTGGCCCTCTTCTCTGTTTGTCTCTATTGGAATCTAGGGCCAGGAATAAACTCATTTTTCAGAAGAGACAGCTGGGTGGAGGGAGAAGCGAACGGTAGATTATTGGCCCAGATAGGAAGGTCTCAATCTAACCCTACACATGTTTCAGCTTTAATGAATGTAGAGGTGGAGGTCTGTAACAAGACTAGTTAAATGATATCTATCTTTAAGTCCTATTATCAAGATTTATATACTTCCAGGGAAGATTTTACCCTTGCAGAGCTATCTAGTTACATGGCCAGTATTGATCTCCCGGCTATTTCAATAGAAGAGAGAGAAATTCTCAATGCCCCACTCACTTTAATGAGAGTAGAAAATGCAGTGGCTAGTTTTTGCGAATGGCAAGGCCCCAGGGACCGATGGTCTCCCTATTGAGACCTATAAAAAATATAATAAAGAATTGCTTCCCGCTCTTCTTAGCACACTAAATGAGGCTTTTCATACAGGTCAGCTCCCAGACTCTATGGGACAATCCGTAGTCATATCCATAAAGGATAAAAATTTGCTACACCCTAAATCTTATAGACCAATTTCTATTATCTACAGACGTTAAAATTCTTACGAAGAGGTACTGTCCTCCTGGGTCTGTCAGTCTGCCCGTAAGTTCAAAGAAGGCATCCTTGCTGACTAAAGCAGATACACCCTTAGATCATTAGTGGCGTGGTACACTTCAGTGAAAAAGGAGTCAGTGAGCCTGGGTACATGGTGTGTCTTGTAATGTGTTTCCTGTAGAAAGGCAAAGCGACACCTACCTTTATTGAGTCTCAAGAGGCTGGATCTAGTCTGATGAATCTTCAGTCCCTGAACATGGTGGGATATCACTCTGGGATCTTGTTGTAAAGAAGAGTACGTCATGGCATAGAATCAGAGAGAGTCGGTGGTCTGTCACCTGTAAAACACAACTACTTATATAATTAGAATATTTAGTTATACACTCGTAATTCTTCAAAAAACTTGTCAATGGATATAGGAGGGAGGGGGGTATGGAAGATAAGAAGGAAAGACAATGAGGGGTGAGTTAATTACCTTAGGGATAAAATAAACAACCCCAGAAGGTCTTAGGTAGGGCTCCTCGATAGGGTCCACATGCCGTAACGGGAAGCACTTTATGAGGACGAGGAAGGAGTCGGCCCGACCCTGACAGCACTAATTAGAATGCTGTGTCAAAAATAGAAAACAAACATTAAACTATGCGGAGATGGACGGATCACAGCCATCTTGGATAATACATATTAAGGCCTATAGGTCAACTCTGCACTTATGACACTGTAGAACAAAAGAACTGCTAAATGTTATATGGAACAGAGGAACAAATATAATATAATTCTGATCCCTCTGTCCCTCTCAGTAGTCATATATAGATTAATACAAATTGCGGTAAACTGTGAACAGTCTAAGCCCCTGTACACACGGTCGGAGATTTCCACAACCAAATCCGTCAGATTTTGCCCGTCGGATTTTGTCCGTCGGATCTTGTCTGAAACTGTTGCATACACACGGTCGGACAAAGTTGGCGAAAAAATACGATCTTTCAGAACGTGATGACGTAATTTCGTTACGATGGAACTACATTCAGGCTAGTAGCCAATAGCTTTAATGTAGGAATTTGATCTGAGCATGCGTGGCACTTGGTCCGATCAAAATTCTCTACACATGATCAGAGTATGTCCGATCAGCCCAGTTGGTCGGGAAATATTTCCAACATGTTGGAAAATTGGGTCCGACTGATATTCGGACGGAATCAGTCCGATGCATACCACACACAGTCGGATTATCCGACGACGCGGTCCGATAGGACTCATTCCGACGGATTCTCCGACCGTGTGTACAAGGGCTAAGATCAGTGTAAACTTAGATCATAACAGGTTAATGAATAAAATGTTTAAGCCAGAAAAAGAAAAAAGGGAGAAAAAGGAAAAAAAAATATTATCAGCACTCATGATTCTTAGCGCATTGCAAATGCTTCCTGCGGTGCCAGAGCAAACCTGCATTATACCACCTAGAGTTCAACCCAAGGTATTGCAGAAGCAAACTTGATGAGCTTTACTCAGCCAGCATTAAAAACCATTCCAATGTCATAGCTTGAGAAAGATATAGGCACTTAGGTTGGATCAACTGAAGAGACTATCTGTCATGGTTTTGCAATAGAGTTTGTCTGCTTACCCGTTTCCATGTGTTCATCTCTAGAGACCAGCCGACCCTCACCTGACTGCTTTGTAATCCATCCTCTGGCATGACTCCACCCTAGCTCCTATCAGAGAACTCTATATTAACCTGTGCACTGCAGGCCAACCTTGCTGATCAACCTTTGTGTGTTAGCTTCCTGTTACCTGCCGTGTGCTCTGCTGTTGTTCCGTTACCGACTTTGGAGAGTCCTTGACTATGCCTGTTTGCCTGTGATCCTGACCTTTTGGCGTATTCCTGTCTGCTTGTGGCCCCGACCTTGGCTTTGTCCCTCACCATCCCTATCCTCCTGTTGCCTACTGTGGGTGTGAGCTGGGGGCCCCTGGGGGTCGCGACCTGGAGCCAGTTGCAGCCAAGTCCATCCTCACCACTAGAGGCTCTGGTGAACACCTGCTGGCTCTTAGACTCCGCGCCCCAGGGAATCTTACGCTCTAACCCCGGTGGGATCCATCTTGGTGTTCTGGCGGCCCTGCCTTCCTATCACCTTGACCCCCGTCCACAGCAGTCAGCCGTAGGGTCCAAAACCTTGCGGTGCACTCCTGATCCCTATGGTGTGCATCTGTCGCCTGGCCTCAAGGTGACCTGACACTAGCCTTGTACCTCAGACAAGGATATATCAGAAAATCGAACCATGCCATCTCCTCTTTGTGGTGTGAGTGGAGTTCTTCAGCTATTAAGGGACAGAAACATGGTGGTAGTAACAGTCAGATTGTTCATTGGTCAGTTATTAAAGAACCTAAAGGTGTGGATTACCTGTGGAGGCAGCATACTAACGACTGGCAAAGGTAGTTAACTGCTAGTCGGATATCTTCCACATCGGTCGGCTGCTCTGGAAGAGTGGGCCCTGTTGTTTGGAGTTCCTGCTTGGGAGCCTCCCTGGTGGGTGGATTTCATCTTTATAGACTGACGATTCTCCAGCGATGCAAAAGGGGTTGTTGGAGAGCTCCTTTCCATGGGTGGCAGGTGGAATTCTTGATACCATAATGGGAGATCGATCGTTAAAGTGTGTGGCAGAATTCCAGAAGGTCCTCTGGCGAGCATAGGAAGTGTTGAGGATCATTATGGGTTACCAGCAGAGCAAATGGAAAATGCAGGTATACCTTAAGTCTTTCTCCCATAGTTTATCCAGGAGGGGTCATAGAGCCCTGCAGTTTTTCAGCGTTATCTGGGAAAGGTTGTGAAAAAGCATAATTGTCTCTAAATTTAAGATAATTTGTTCATTCCTACAGGCTTTACACATGATGTCTTCTAATTAATGAGAGGGTTTGTAATCAGAAAATTGTATCCGAGGTATGGTGTCTGGGCCTCTGCCCCTGAGAGCTCGGTGAGCCCTTACAAATTCAATTTCTGTATCTTCAGGTCTGTCCAGCAGGCTATTGAATACCCTGTGTAGGGCCTGTACAGTTTTCTCAGCTTCCACAGATTCTGGGATCCCCCTGATTCTGATATTGTTCCATCTCCCCCTGTTATCTAGATCCTCAAGGTGTTACATACATATAGTTACATATATAGTTACATAGTTAGTAAGGTTGAATAAAGACATCAGTCCATCCAGTTCAACCTGAGTGAGTGTCTACAATTGTCCCTATCCCTTTACATTGCACACTCACATTGGTCCCTACCCTCAAGGAGCCACAATCCAAGATCCCCAGTTGTATACTAGGGCCAATTTTAGACAGAAGCCAATTAACCTACCTGCATGTTCTTTTCTATGAAATATAGGGAGTATGAGGTTGTTACCTTCTCTAGCCTATGTATGGCTTTCTACTTAGCTTCCTAGCTGTCTCAGCCTTTCTGTAAGAACTAGCAGATTGGTTATAAGATCCAAGGGTGCTGAGAAAGTGGATTTAATGTCCGCAGCAAAGCCAGACATATCTGCATATGTTAGGGGAAGGTCAGGGTGGGAGGTTCCCCTACCGTTATCCTCCGTAGCAGATTGCGAGTCCTCGCTGAAGCCGGCCTCCACATGTGTCGTGCCATCTTGCTTCCAACATGCTGAGATCTGATATATTTCTCCCACTGTGAGCAGCCAAAAAAAGGCAAGATCTAGTGTGCAGCGTATGATAGCACTTCTTACTCATTATCCTGGTTGCAATGCAGAGAGACGGGTAGAAGGCTGTAGAGCTCCTTCACTGTGCTGCCATCTCCGCTGCGTGCCAAGCCAAGCCCCCTTGTTGACTTATTGACCTTATTTCCCTTTATTATGTAAATATGTGAACAGTTCCTTATATATTGCATTTGCATATATTCATGTGTCTTGGCCTTTTCTTATACCAATGAAGCACTTAGCTCTCCTTTTCCCCTCCCTTTGTTTTTTGGACATCATCCTGCCAGGCACACCTAGACCACCTGGCATGATTGGTGTAGCTTTTTAGCTCGCTTATGGATGCCTATTCATTTACATCTGAGCTTCACATTCAGCCCACTGCAGCATTGTCTGCAGTGTTCCCTGTGGCTGTTTCGGCCATATCTTCCATAGGTGGATCCATCCTGGCTTTATGCCATAGCGAAGGCTTGGATATCTTCCAGCCCTCACTTTGATGGTGGCATCCTGATGCGAGCATTGTGACATCGGCAGCGGACCAGCGCATGACGTCAACCGGTCCTTAGAAGCGGGGCTTCATTCGGCCATGATGTTTCCCATCATGCGGTGGACTCTGCTGGTTGCTGGGGCCCGGACATTGATGATGCTTAAGGCTTCACCTGTGGAGTAGCCATTTTCATTGGTCTCCTCCGGCTTATAAGCATCCATCCAGCAGCCACATTTTCATACAGGGCCATTAGGATTGTCTGGCTGGTTGTTATTTTGCAGAGCTTATATAGAGGGTAAGTACTGTATAGCCACACTCCACTGTTTTGATTACAACATTATGGAGATGTATTCATATGTTCTCTATGACATTGAGTCATTATAGACCATATACATACTATATATCTTTTTTAGTGTGGATCCTTATCCAGCTCTCCATACTGACCTCCTGGTTTCTGAATTCAGCAACACATTTGGTATTTCCACCATACATTGTGATTGTTGTGATTTTGTGGATAATGCTAACACTAAACCGCCAATCAGGTCCTTGGATCTGTTACCCATCACCTGATTGGCTGAAACAACAGGCACTGTGATTGGATGCCAGATCAGGTGTCCCATCATAGCAGATGATGGGAAGAGAGGACAGGAGAAGACATCGAGGAGTTGTCCCACCACCACCAAAACAGGGTAAGTACAGATGGCAAGCGGGGGGCACACTGGCAGCATTTGATATGGCACAGTAGCTGTATTTGATGTGGCACAGTGGGAGCAAATGATGGGCACAGTGAGGCTGCATTTTATGGGCACAGTGAGGCTGCATTTGATTGGCACAGTGAGGCTGCATATAATATCACAATGGCTGCATATGATGGGCACAGTGGCTGCATTTGATGGGGCACAGTGGCTGCATTCGATGGGGCACAGTAGCTGCATTCAGTGGGGCACAGTGGCTGCATAAGATGGGTACATTAGTTGCATTTGATGGGGCACAGTGGCAGCATTTGATATGGCACAGTGGCAGAATTTGATATGGCACAGTGGCTGTGTTTGATTGGAACAGTGTCTGCGTTTGATGGCACAGTGGCTGCGTTTGATGGTACAGTGGTGGCAATTGATGGTCACAGTGGCTGTGATTGATGGCTGCAATTGATGGGTTTTTTTTCTGAATTTTTCCAGTTTGTTAGCCACCCCCCCCCCCCTCTCAAAGAAAAAAATGTGAGCACCAGCCGCCACTGTAGCAAGTGTAATTTCTTCAGTGTTGTCACATGAAAAGATATAGTAAAACATTTGCACAAATGTGAAGGGTGTGAGATACTGTATAAAATGTTTATTACTGATTGCTACATGTGAACAAAAAGTGCCAGAAAAGGCCTGGACTGGCAGTAGTTAAATAATACCTTTAGAATCACTTTAAATTGCTTACTGTGAACAGATAAACTCTACATAAGTCAAGACTTTCTAATGGACTGAATGCCAATGCCAATGGACTGATGCTTGTTTTTCTTAACCAGGTATATTTACAGATTTGTGGGACCACAATGTAGACAAACTTTTCTCCCAACTTCACCAGTTTTTGTAGGAAGAGTTTTAAAAAATAATCAATGTACCCAAATAAATAGTTTGGTTATATGTCAAAGCAATTTACATGATCCTTCTAAAATCACTTTACATATACAGGATAATCACCAAGGCCTTCATTTCTCTTTTAAACCCCATCCGCTAGAAATAAAGTTTTTTTATTTATGAAACTTTCTCATACAGTATGTGAAAGCAATTGTCATTGTTAAGGAATAGAATACTTTTCACATCTGTAGACATTAAAAAAAAAAAAAAAAACAACTTGACTAAAGCATGCATTTTAAATCTTAGCTCTCAAATATTTTTCAAATTGAATGTATTAGGCATAATTACTCTAGAATGATGATATCAGGCAAGAATCCAAGGTATACAACACAGTTTCAGAGAAAAAATTGTATGGAGAATTACAATAGCTGTCCTAATATGAAACATACTGTAATACCACAGAACCCAGTTATTAAGCTAGATGAACCAAATACATTTTTCTAAATCCCTCCCCAATGATCTTTTGAATTAAAATTAGAGGTCCATTGAAAAAACAGAAGTGGAAATTACATAACCCAGTAATTTAACCTGTTCACGATGGAATTCGCACTTCTCCAATTTACAATAGAGATTGTTCTCTCTTACCTTCTGAAGCACATGACCAACATTTGTGTGGTGGCTATCCAAGAGCTTGGAAAATATGAGGATATCTTCGACATAAACCACCACACATAACTGCAACAAATCTAGGAGGACATCGTTAAATGGTTCCTGACCGGCGCACGCCGATGTACGTCGGCAGAATGGCACAGACAGGCAAATGGGCGTACAGATAAGTCCCTTTAAATTTGCTGCCGGGACCTCCGTGAGTCGGGTTGTGGGTCCTGCGGACTCGATTGCTGCAGGCATACCCGCGATCGTCTCACAGGGGGGAAGAACGGGGAGCTGCTAATGTAAACAAGCATCTCCCCATTCTGCCTAGTGACAGTGTCACTGATCTCTGCTCCTTGTGATTGGGAGCAGAGATCAGGGATGTGTCACATGTAGCCACCCCCCCCACAGTTAGAAACATGTCCCAGGACACACTTAACCCTTAAACTGCCCCCTAGTGGTTAACCCCTTCACTGCCAGTGTCATTTACACAGGAATCAGTGCATTTGTATAGCACTGATTGCTGTATAAATGACAATGGTCCCAAGAATGTGTAAAAAAAATGTCAGACGTGTCCGCCATACTGTCACAGTCATGAAAAAAAATCGCAGATCGCCACCATTACTAGTAAAAAAAAATATTAATAAAAATGCCATAAAACTATCCCCTATTTTGTAAACGCTATAACTTTTGCGCAAAACAATCAATAAACACTTATTACGTATCAGCCTAAACTGAGGGAAAAAAAATTTTTAAATATATTTTTGGGAGATATTTATTATAGCAAAATGTAAAAAATATAGCCTTTTTTTTTTCAAAATTGTTACTCTTTTTTTGTTTATAGCGCTAGGATGTCAATTTTGTTTGGGAGCCATGTCGCAACACTGCAATATTGTCAGTTAAAGCGACGCAGTGCAGAATCGCAAAAAGTGCTCTGGTCAGGAAAAGGGTAAAATCTTCCAGGGATAAAGTGGTTAATAAATTCCTGGAAAACTCCAGGAGCGTTACAAAGGCCAAAAGGCATTACGAGGTACTCCTAATGGCCTGTTATTAAACACAGTTTTCCACTTGTCGCTCTCCTTAATCCTCACGAGAATGTATGCCCATCTCAAATCAAGCTTTGTGAAATCCTTTGCTCCCTTGAGGCGGTCAAATAACTCTGTAATCAATGGAATCGGATAGGCATTCTTAATCATGAAATGATTGAGACCCCTATAATCAATACAAGGGCTCAGTTCACCACTCTTCTTCACAAAGAAGAAACCAGCACCAGCAGGAGACGAGGATTTGCGGATGAAACCTCGAGAAGCAGAAGAGAAGTACGTCTGCAACATACTCCTCCATGGCCTTATCCTTTATGACTGACAAGATGTAAACCCGGCCAGGAGGGGGTATGGCATCATGTTGAAGGTCAATTGTGCAATCATACGACTGGTGTGGAGGCAAAATACTGGCTTGATCTTTGTCAAAAACATCGCTAAAATCGCGGTACTGCTTCTACCTTCTGGAAGCATCTCTTACTGCATTGTGGCGACCAGGAGAGAATCTCAGCATGGAGCCAATCAAAAGAGGGGTTGCGCTTCTGTAACCAAGTATAACCAATAACCAGGGGATACTTAGGTAAGGAAATAACTTGGAATTGGATTGTCACCGTTCAGACTATCTGTGCCTCTCTGGGGATTTCCCACAGGTATTCTTGCCCACTCAGAACCCTTTCTTTTTGCTAAAAGGTACTCCTCCCTTATAAAGGGCCTTTGCAAGAATGGAACATTCTGTCTCCTGCTACCCCTAATAGTGGTAGTTACTGTATGCTTTTTGCCCCTTGTATTTTACTTGGGGGAGGGGACCTCTTTTTCTTATACTACTTTGAAACAAAGTACCCTAGACACCTGGAAACCAGTCCTCCTTACTTCCCTGTGGCTTTTCCTATGACCTTTTATGAGAATGCTCCCCTTATTCCCCCTGTCCTGCCCGAAGACATGTCTAGCTCTTTTCATATGTCTTATGGATGGGGTTGGAGCTGTCATGCATGACTACATGCCATGTATTATCTTGTTTGACTCCTCTGTCATTTGATCTATGCTGAGCACTGCCACTGGTCACTGATGGATTAGTGACTGACCAGAAGCAGTAAATTAACCCCTTTGTGCTGCATTAGTGGCACCAATGTCAGGGTTAATTAACGCACTAATGCAGCACAAAGGAGTTATTAACTGCCACTGGCCAGCCACTAATACATCGGTGACCAGTGGCAGTACATTAACCCCCTCATGCTGCATATTACATAAATTAATAATAGATAGCATTTGTAATTAATGTCCCCTCAGCCTCCTCCCATCCCCCAATTGGATCCAGACAGTTATGAATCTGCAGATGGCCGCATCCCGCATGGCATTTGGCAATGGAAATCATTTATTATCAGCTTAGTGCTTACTTACTTGTGCGATACGCAGGGCTTTTTTTCTCAGAGAATAGGTGCAGGAACTCACCCTCCCTACCCAACTCCCTGCCCCCAACCATGTTCAAACTCCACCCCCAGCCACACTTTCTTTAGAGGAGAGAAGTACTGCAGCACTAAATAACTGTAATAAATTAAGGATTAGAACTGCAAATCACACAAGGCATATGGTTCAGGAATGTGTACTGTGCAGTGGTGAGAAGTGCGTATCACACAAGGCACAGAAAAAAAAAAATCTGCAAAAGGGACAGTATTTACATTCAATCCAAAGCACCACTTGTGCTCAGGTATATGCAGCATATAGCCCTATGTGCAGAGTGCAGGATTGCGAGAAGAAAAAAAACTAATATTAAATGGATTTTATACAGCACATGAGTGCTCTATCTAAAAAAATAGTAGAAATATTTTATTATTTAGTTGTCACAGATTAACACATATAGAACAATCACATGTATATAGTACAATTATTTTCATAAAATATATATACATATACAAATCAGTAGCTGTAGTAGTCACTGTAGCTGTGGCTTACAGTCCTGGGAGCTGAAGCATGCACAAGTGCTCGAGAGCAGCAGCCGTGAGTGCCCAGAGCTAACACAGAAAAGCCAGTAGAGGAAGCGAGCTGTGCAGAAAATGTCCTCTACTGGCTATGTGTTACATGACAGATCAGAGAGGACAGGGCTGCTAGGGGTTTCCAGAACACAGTTACGGCTGAAAAAAAAAAAGCCCTGGTGATACACACTTTGTTGCTGAACTTTTGCTGGTTCCTCTTTGGCGGCTCCTCCCGCAGCTCTCTGCTCTTCTCCTATACAACCTCTGACTGTGAGTGATGTAACGCTGCCAGGATGGGACTACAAATCGCCTTCATAGGGGGAGTGAAGGGGCAGCGCTGACAGGTATAGCTGGTGTGGACTGTCTAGGCTTGTGCCGGGTGCAGGAGTGCACTCGGGACATTACAGCAGTAAGATGCAGATGACTACGGTACAGCTAGCGGCGCAGGCTAGTGTGTACTGTGAAGCACACTGCCGGCACTTCACCTGCGCCCCCTCCCTGCTGCAAATTGTACCACTCAGGGCATCCTCCCCTTCCACCCCTGCCTTGTACCCAGCCCTGCCCATACCCACAGTTGATCCAGGTAGGGTTGCCACCTTTTCTTCAAGTCAAACCTGAACACTTTTGTGGCGCACAGCAATTTTTTGTATAAACTATACATATATTTTGCTACTTAATAAAATTTCTAATCATATGAAGTTAATAACAAGAGTCCCCCTTTACATCAGAGTCCACAGAGTTCCCCTTTTACATCTGAACTCGCAGAGTTCCCTTTCACTGTAAGGGGGGGACTCTGCAGACTCTGATGTAAGGGAGACCTCTGGGGCTTCTAACATAAGGGATGCACTGGGAACCCTGATTTAAGGGTGAACACTGAGAACTCTGATGTACGAAGAGGACTCTGAGGTAAGGGGAAACACTACGGCCGCTGGTGTAAAGGGGAACTCTGATGTAAGGGTGCTCTGAGAACCCTAATTTGCCTTACTGTACTTACTCAGAGGCAAGAGAGAGAAGGGGGGAGACTTCAATCACAGACAGGGATGGATGGATGGTGAGCCCACTCACCCCTTAGCAGTCAGCACCAGATGAATCTGAGGCTGCTGGACTTCAAATTTCCGGCTCCCACTTTCCTTTTCTGAGGCACAGTGCCGGGGATTGGCGTGTGGGCAGACACAGAGGGGTAGGGTGGTAGAGGTGCAGATCGAGCCCGCTCTCCTCTCCCATCTGTATGTGTTTGGGGGGGGATGGTTTGTTAGTGCTGGCTTTAGGGGCTGTGAAAGAGTGTAACAGACACTCTCAGCTGAGACAACCACTGAAAAGCCATAGTCCAGTCTAAATAATGTGTCCGGGTTTCAGAAAGTCTGAAACCCGGACACATGAACCCAAACCCGAACTGTCCGGGTGAATCCTGGACAGGTGGCAACCCTAGATCCAGGGGAAGGCAAAAAAAAGACCAGCAAAGCATGATCCAGTTTGCTCCAGCAGTGGAAAAAATCCTTCCTGACCCCCCAAGGGGCAATCAGATGTTCCTTGGATCAACTTTACCTATAACTGTTAGTATCCAGGTATATTATGTGCATTTAGAAAAGAATCCAGGTCTTTTGTCAGGGAAATCATGTGCATAATCATACACAAAGTCATGCAAGAAGATGTGTACTTGCTAATAGGAATTCTCACTTGACAGCTAGAGGTTCTGTAACTCGCACGCATGCGCACAGTAATTTGCGAGTAACAACTAAACATTCCTGACTCGCTAATGTATTCCACGCATGTACGCATATGCATTAGCGTGAACGTGCGTGAGTACTTGGTGCCCTCTTGCCTATTTAAACTGGCTCCATAGACCAGAAGATTGTTGACGACCTGATCCTGTGCTTGGTCCTGTGTATACCAGGCCTGTTTGACTCTGCTCGTCCCTGGTTCCTGATACCTGATTGCTGACTCGGTTTGCGATCTGACTCTGCCTTCTACCTACTGTTCTGGTACCTTCTCTGCTCACTTGATACTCACCCTGGCCTGCCCTGACTCCTCTCTGGATCCGATTCTGTACCTCTACTGCTTCGCCGTTACCGACTTCTGCCTGCCCCACCCAAAAACCCTGCATTCGCCTGCTCTCCAGCTTGGCTGCTGTCTGCTGTCCTGCACCTGCCCCTGTGTACTTGCATCTGCCAGTCTACCAGTCTGCCTGCTGTTCTGCACCTGTTGGCGTGTATCCGCATCGGCTAGTCCACCAACCTGCAAACTGCTTGGCCACCTGTGCCACTCCATACCTTGTTATATCCTGGCACCACCTTCAAGAGAAACAGGACAGGAGGTGTGAGGAGAATACCTTTTTCAACGCAATCTACTGAGCTGGACAGAACCAGCTGTTGAGGAAGTCTATTCCACATTTTCACGGCTCTTACTGTGAAGAAACCTTTTCGTATTTGCAGTACCCTCTTGTCTTCTGTGATGACCTTAAAGTGAATAACACACCACCACGTTCACTATATGGACCACTTATGTATCTATACATGTTGATCATATCCCTCTTTCATCTCCCCCTTCAGTTCCTCTAATCTTTCCTCATAGCTGAGCTCCTCCATGCCTCTTGTCAGTTTGGTTGGCCTTTTCAGCACTTTCTCCACTTCTGTAATATCCTTTTTGTGAACTGGTGCCCAAAACTGAATTGCATATTCCAAATTAGGTCGTACTAATGATTTGTACAGGGGCAAAATGATGTCTCTCTCTTTGCAGTCTATACCTCTCTTAACCATTTGCCTACTGGGCACTTAAACACCCCTCCTGCCCAGACCAATTTTCAGCTTTCGATGCTCTCACACTTTGAATGACAATTACTCAGTCATGTAACACTGTACCCAAATGAATTTTTTGTCCTTTTTTCCCCACAAATAGAGCTTTCTTTTGGTGGTATTTGATAACCTCTGGTTTTTAATTTTTTGAGCTATAAATGAAAAAATACCAACAACAGAGGGAGCAGCATATAGAATTGGGTCGAATGTTATCTATTCAAAAAATAAAATACTTCGGGTTGAATTTAAGGTAGTAAACATACATAAAAACAAGGCACTCTCAACTTTGTCCTTTCTATATATATCCCCATATTCTCATATTCCATACAGATCTTCACCTCTTATACATTTATATTTTCTATATTTATATTTTTATATATTTCCTTATATATATATATTTTTTTATATATTTCTATATATTTTATATTAGCTACATATTTTCTACATCTTTATTATCTACATATTTTCTACATTTTCATACCCCCCTTTTTATATACTACTTCCATACCAATTTTTTTATATAATGGTTTTCAACTATATAGGTCAAATCCCTTACAAAACATCAAGACTATGTATTACTATCACTACATAGTAGTATTACTGTTATTACACATTTTATCTTAGTACCCTTCCTTTTTTATCATTTTCATCCATATTTTGATTCACATTTTCATTCTTTTTTTCTTCTAGCCCTAGCATAAAATAGGTCCCTCCCTGTTAAAACAGGCTCCTCCCTGTTAAATTAGTAAATACGCATCTGTAGTAATAAGATTTCATCTTATTTTATTTTACTATACATATATATAAGTCTTCCACAAATGAATGACCCCGTAAACCAAAAACTAAAGGCTATTGAGCATTTTAATTTACTGTTTAAACCCATTATTCTAGTCTCAGCCATACGGGTATCATACAAGCAGCCAGTATCAAATTTCCCGTTTATACTTAATCACATTCATTTAGCTATAATCATCCTCTTTGCTAGACTCTTTACCAGAGCTGTCCCCACATTCGTTTTTATTTTATTTTATTTTTTTATTTTATTTTATTTTTTATTTTTTAGTTTTATTGTTTAATAAAGTGTACTTCTGCTAGAGTTTCTTTGTAAAGCCTCGAGTGGGTTAAGTTGCAGTCCCAATGACAAGAGTGTAATGCCCATCACGCAGAACTAAATTATGAGGGCATTCCCTCACTTAAAATGGTGGCGATTGTCCGCGCATGCGCGATAGGCACATTACACTCTATATAGAGCAAAAGGTGTATGAAGATGGCCGCTCCAGATGACGTCTGAATGACGAAACGCGTAGGGCGTGGCCAAGCGACGTACACCTCTAGCATAGACGGCGAGGAAGCCGAGCGGGACTTTTAAAGCTGTTTAAAGCTACACTAACAACCACAATTGAATTTTCTGCTTTTGTAAGTAGTTTTAATCTATTATTGAATAAATATGACTCTTTAAACGTTATCACACTATGGATGTGCCTTTCTTTTATTATACATAACGTGGCACACTTTACTCACGGAAAAACGAGGGATCCCCAGCATTACATCTGAAGCAAGCCAGAGAGCGACACAATAGCTGATATTGTGAAGGCTGATCCACCCCGGATGGGGTCTTTTTTCCGGTGAGAGCATAATATAGAAGTGACCACTGAACACGGGGAACAGTATTTGAAATCATCACCCCCCTCCCTCACTTAAGGAAGATTCCGTCACGTACCAGAGACTATTCACATTTTTTAAATATTTTTTAATAACTTTTAATTTTTATTGCACACGTTTCCACTTTTATGTACCAGCATTGTGTTATTTATTATTTATTATAACATTAATTTGTTTATATCTCACATGAAGTTTGCGTAAACACCACAGTCATCACATTCACTGGCAGTTTAAAGATAACACATCCTGCCTTATTTTATTTATTCTTATTCTTATTTTATATTTAATTTCTTTTTCTATTCATTTTATTCACTAAAACATTGGCACATGTAGATGCACTGGCACTTGCACTTTACCAATAGCAGCATATTGTTATAGCTATTTGTGGTATATGGATAAGCAGCTTTCACTTTATGGTTTTCATCTCACTATTTTTATTTAATTGCCAGCATGCTGAAAATTATATGTAATTGAGTTCCTATTGACAAGTTTTCAGTAGTAAAAGGTATAGCGCCAGATCTATTCCTTGCTGTCCCCTATAAATGAAAAAAGACCGAAAATGTTGAAAAATAATAATTTTTCTTTGTTTCTGTGATATAATTATGCAAATTATTAATTTTTCTTCATACATTTTGGCCACAATTTATACTGCTACATATCTTTGGTAAAAATAACCCAAATTAGTGGATATTATTTAGTCTTTGTGAAAATTAGAGAGTTTACAAGCTGTGGTGCGAATCATACAAAATTGATCACATCTGATGTACTGGTGGCCTATGTCATTTATTGCGACCCGAACAAGCCAGGAAAGTACAAATAACCCCCTAAACGACCCCTTTTTGGAAAGTAGACATTCTAAGGTATTTAGTAAGAGGCATAGTGAGGTTTTTGGTGTTGTCATTTTTTCCCACAATTCTTTGAAAAATTAAGATTTTTTTTGTTTTTTATTTTTTTTCCCACAAAATTGTCAATGTAATAGGTTATTTCTCTCACATGGCACATGTATACCACAAATGACACCCCAAAATCAATTCTGCTACTCCTCCTGAGTATTACGATACCACATGTGTGGGACTTTTTCACAGTCTGGCCACTTAGAGAGACCCAACATGCAGGGAGCTCCGTCACGTGTTCTAGGAGCATAAATTACACATCTAACTTGTTGACTACCTATTACACTTTTGAAGGCTCTGGAGCACCAGGACACTGACACGTGACACTGACGTGGCACTAATGGCAGATGGCACTGATACGTGGCACTGATGGCATGTGACACTGATGTGACACTGACGACAGATGGCACTAATACGTGGCACTGATGACACTTGAAACCGATGACAGATGGAACTAATATGTGGCACCGATGACACGTGGCACTGATAACAGATGGCACTAATACGTGACACTGATGACACCTGACACTGATGAGAGATGGCACCAATATGTGGCACTGATGACACGTGACACTGACAGGTGGCACTGATACGTGGCACTGATGACACGTGACACTGACAGGTGGCACTGGGGACACATGGCACTAGGGACAGGTGGCACTGGGGACACGTGACACTGATGAAGGGTGGCACTGGGGACAGGTGGCATGGATAAGTGGCACTGGGGACAGATGGCACTGTTAGGTGGCACTGGGGACAGGCGGCATTGATAGGTGGCACTGGGGACAGATGGCACTGATAGGTGGCACTGGGGACAGGTCACACTGGGGACAGATGGCACTGATAGGTGGCACAGGGGACAGATGGCACTGATAGGTGGCACTGGGGACAGGTGGGCATGTGTGTGTGTTTCACTGTGTGTGTGTTTCACTGTGTGTGTTTCACTCTGTGTGTGTGTGTGTGTGTGTGTGTGTGTGTGTGTGTACTCACTGACGCTGCAGCACGGAAGCTCTCCCTCCTCACACGCTGTCTCTGTGTGAGGAGGGGAGCCAGCGATGAGAGATGATCTCATATGTTTACATATGAGATCACCTCTCAATGGACTAGCCGATCAAGTGCTAAATGGCCTCTGTGATTGGCCATTTAGCACGATCTGTGATTGGCTGTGACACGGCCAACACAGAACTTCCCTGATGCACGCCCGCGTCGGCGTGCATTGGTGAAGAAAACAGGAGGACGTCCAGGGACAGCCTCCCGGCAGTTAGCGTCCTCTGTGTAGCCGTCTTTTGGCTATAGAGTGGGCGCGAAGTGGTTAATACAAGAAAGTATTTTGTTTGCTTTGAAAACTGCTGCTTGGCATTGCGTGCCATTATTAAGCTTATTACCGTCAGTTGTACCCCCCCTAGTATGTATAATGCATGCATATTCTTAGTCCCAATGTGCATAACTTTACATTTATCAGCATTAAAGCTCATTTACCACATACAGTGCCTTAAAAAGTATTCATGCCCCTTGACATTTTCCACATTTTGTCATGTTACAATGAAAAACGTAAATGTATTTTATTGAGATTTAATGTGTTAGACCAAAACAAAGTGGCACATATGGAAATGGAAGAGAAATTATACATTATTTTTCCAATTTTTTACAATTAAATATGTGAAAAGTGTAACATGCATTTGTGTTCAGCCCCTCTGAGTAAAAACTTTGTAGGACAACCTTTTGCTGAAATTAGAGCTGCAAGTCTTTTTTGGGGATGTCTCTACCAGCTTTGCACATCTAGAGAGTGACATTTTTACCCTTTCTTCTTAGCAAAATAGCTCAAGCTCTGTCACATTGGATGGAGAGTGTCTGTGAACAGCAAATTTTCAAGTCTTGCCATAGATTGTCAACTGGATTTAGGTCTGGACTTTGACTGGGCCATTCTAACACATGAATATGCTTTGATCCAAACCAGGGGTCTCTAAACATTCTAAACAAAGGGCCAGTGGGAGAGAACAATGTCCTATCTTTGGTATTAGGGGAATTATTAGTGCCCCATCTTTGGTGTCAGTGGGAGGAATAGTGCCCCATCATTGGTGTCAGTAGGAGGAATAGTGCCCCATCATTGGTGTCAGTGAGGAGAATAGTTCCCCATTGTTGATGTCAGTGAGAAGAATAGTGCCCCATTGTTAGTGTCATTGGGAAGAATATTGCTCCAAGGGCCGGATAAAGGCAAGCATTTGGCCCCCAGGCCGCAGTTTGTTGACCACTGATCTAAATCATTCCATTGTAGGTCTGACTGTATGTTTAGGGTCATTGTCCTGCTGAAAGGCAAACCTCCGTCCCAGTACCATCTTTTGCAGACTCAAACAGGTTTTCTTCTAAGATTGCCCTGTATTTGGCTCCATCCATCCTCCCATCAACTCTGACCAGCTTCCTTGTCTCTTCTGAAAAAAGCATCCCCAGAACATGTTGCTGCTGGTGTGTTCAGGGTAATGTTCAATGTTAGTTTTCCACCACACATAGGATTTTGCTTTATGGCCAAAAAGTTAAAACTTGGTCTCATCTGACCAGAGCACATTCTCCCACATTTGCTGTGTTCCCCACATGGCTTCTTGCAAACTGCAAATGGAACTTCTTATGACTTTCTTTCAGTGATGGCTTTCTTCTTGCCACCCTTCCATAAAGACCAGATTTCTGGAGTGCATGATTAATAGTTGTCCTGTGGAGAGATTCTCCCACATGAGCTGTGGATCTCTGCAGATCCCCTAAAGTTACCATGGGCCTCTTGGCTGCTTCTCTGATTAATGCTCTCCTTTCCCGGCCTGTCAGGTTAGGGGGAAGCCATGCCTTGGTAGGTTTGCAGTTGTGCCATATTCTTTCCAATTTTAAATGATAGATTGAACAGTGCTCTGTGAGATGTTCAAAGCTTGGGATATTATTTTTATAACCTAACCTTGCTTTAAACATGTCCACAACTTTATCACTAGAGATGGCCTTGCGGTTCGCCCGGCGGTCGGTTCGCGGCAAATCTTGCTCGTTCGCGATTCGCCAAACTGGCGGACTTCTGGTGCTGTTTTCGCATGGCGGACATATGCGTTTACATTGTGAAGAACTTTGACCCATGATGACACATCCATCATGGGGTACAGTACAGCCAATTGAGACATTTCAGCACATGGACAATTGGACATACCCCCTACCTTATAAATAGACCTGATCTGGCGACCATTTTACATTCTGTCTTTTGCCAGTGTAGGGACAGGATGCTGTGTGGAGCAGGGACAGTCAGTTTAATCACTAGCTATTACTATTAGGTCCACAAAAGTCCTTTTAAGCACTGGTATAGGTGTACAGAATATAGGGTTGTAATACACTTAGAATATACTTTCTTTCAAAGATACACAGTATATTCTGGTGTACTGCTGCTGACTGCTGTGCTGCTGAGTGCACTGCTGACCGATTCTGAATCTATCTTTTGTCGGTGTAGGGAAGGGACGCTGTGTGGAGCAGGGACAGTTAGTTTAATCACTAGCTATTACTATTAGATCCACAAAAGTCCTTTTAAGGACTGGTATAGGTGTACAGTATATAGGGTTGTACACGTATAATATACTTTCTTTCAAATTTACAAAGTATATTATGGTGCACTGCTGACTGCTGTGCTGCTGAGTGCTGACCGATTCTGCAGCTGTATTTTATCAGTGTAGGGACTGAGGGACAGTTTGGTGTTTTGGAGCAGGGACAGTCTGCAAATCACTAGCTACTAGGTCCACAAAGGTCCTTTTAAGGACTGATATAGGTGTACATTATATAGGGTTGTACAAGTATAAAAAAAGTATTATAACTGGTGTGATAGACCAGTGGCCCCCCAAAATGACCAATTGTTTCATAGTTATAGTTTCATAGGTTGAATAAGGACACCAGTCCATCAAGTTCAACCTGAGTGTCTACAATTGTCCCTATCCCTGTACATTGCACACTCACATCGGTCCCTAACCTTAAGGAGCCCACAATCCAAGGTCCCCATTCATATACTATGGCTAATTTTTTTGACCGAAGCCAATTAACCTACCTGCATGTCTTTGGATTGTGGGAGGAAACCCACGCAGGCACAGGGAGAACATGCAAACTCCAGGCAGGTAGTGTCGTGGTTGGGATTCGAACCAGTGACCCTTCTTACTGCTAGGTGAGAGTGCTAACCACTACACCACTGTGCTGCCCATTGTTATATACCTTCTTCCACATACATACTTTCACTTCTCTAGAGACTTTTGTCACAGGGTCATTTAAAAAATGACAGGCAGAG
Organism: Lithobates pipiens; assembly: GCF_037356315.1. Taxonomy (NCBI): domain Eukaryota; kingdom Metazoa; phylum Chordata; class Amphibia; order Anura; family Ranidae; genus Lithobates; species Lithobates pipiens. The sequence goes on from NW_027507787.1 coordinate 123,940,622, forward strand.
GAAGAGGCAGGTCCTTCCGCAGGGGTGGTAGGAGTAGGGCAGGAGCAACAGGCTTGAGCCAAAGTGGCAAATTGCAGAAGGTGCGTGCGATTACGCCAAAGGACGCACCAGACTTGGTTGAGTGGCTCACTCAGCCTTACTCTTCTGCACCCTCCTAATCCTCTTGATCTGCACCCTCTTCTTCACTCTCTGCTGTGTGCACCCCCAAAAACACTACCACCAACACCACCACCACCATATACCTTCCACTTGAGTCACAGGAATTATTTTCCAATCCATCACAAGACATTGCCAATGCGCAGCCATTCTTGGCATTGAATCAGGAAGAGGAGGTAGCAACAACCGCCACTCAGCAGTCTGACGACAGTACCCAGATCAGCCTGTGACGTTGATGATGACGTGTCTAGTGATGTCACGTGGGTGCCTACAAGAGAGGAAGAGGAGGGGAGTTCAGAGGGAGATATGGACCAGCAGATAGGGAGGAGAAGCAGGCGGAACTTAGATTGCACAGGAGGGACAAAGCAGACTGCTAATGTATCAGGAGTGAGGCATCAACCATGTACGGTCCCATCTGGCGCTCCCTGGACGCCGGCACATGGCTCCACAGTGTGGGCTTTTTTTAACGTGTCTGCTGCTGACAATATTGTTGCCATCTGCAATCTTTGCAGTCAACGCATAAGTCGCGGTAAGCCCAACACTCACCTAGGGACGACCACCTTAAGAAGGCACATGAGCTGCCACCACCGAGCCCAGTGGGAGCAACGGAACCCACAAACCCACACTCCAGGCTCTCACCGTCCAGCCTCATCTTCTACTTCTCCTCTCTCCTCACAATTGTCCTCCACTCCACCTTCCATCATGCCATCCTCAAGTTTTTCTGGAAAAAGGCAGGCTTCTGTCGGCCAAATGTTCGAGTGTAAAAAAATGATTATGCCGGATAACCCTCTTGCCCAATGGTTGACAGCTGGCTTGTCAGAACTGATAGCCTGCCAACTACTGCCATATAAACTGGTGGACTCTGAGGCCTTTCGAAAATTTGTGGCCATTGGAACACCACAATGAAATGTCCAAGGAAGGAAGTATTTCTCACAGAAGGGCATCCCAGAGCTATATGGCCATGTTCAGCGGCAAGTGAATGTATCTCTGGCACACAATGTCGGTGCCAAGATACATCTGACCACAGACACGTGGTCTAGCAAACACGGGCAGGGAAGGTATATATAACTTTTACTGCCCATTGGGTGAACCTTTTGACGGCCGTCAAGCATGTAACCCATGGCACCTGTGTAGATTTGGTTTTACCGCCACGGATTTCATGCAGGCCTGCCTCTTCTTCTCCTCCTCCTACTCCATCCTCCTCCCTCTCCTCCTCGGCTGACTCCTCCTTTTCCACTGCTAGCATCTCTTCCGCTGCGTCGCCCAAGATCCCCAGAACCTATTCGACATGCCAGGTGAGATGTTGCCATGCTGTGCTGCGTCTGTTGTGCCTGGAAGCCAAGAGCCACACTGGCCCTGCACTCCTTTCAGCTTTGCGTTCACAGGCACATCAGTGGCTAGCACTGCTCAATTTGACAGTTGGTAAAGTGGTGTGTGACAACGGTGCCAATCTGCTTAGTGCATTGAAACAGGGCAAAATTACATACGTGCCATGCATGGTACACATCTTAAACTTGGTCGTGCAGCTATTCGTTGTCAAATACCCTGGGGTCCAGGACATCTTGCGGCAGGCAAGGAAAATTTCGGCCCATTTCAGAAGATCTTACACGGTCATGGCTCGCCTTGCTGACATCCAGCGGTGACACAATCTGCCGATCAGACGTCTTATTTGCAATTGCCCGACGCGATGGAACTCAACCTTCTATATGCTTGATAGGCTGCTCCAGCAAAAATGTGCAGTTAACGACTACCTGTACGAACTCAGGTTCTGGGGAGCTTTGTTTTGTTCCCTGCGCTAGTGGCTGCTCATGCACGATGCATGCAGACTTCTGCGGCCATTTGATGAGATCACCAAACTGGTCAGTCGCAGCCATGGCGCCATCAGTGACATTGTACCTTATGCCTTCTTTATGGAGTGTGCATTGCGTCGTGTCATTGATCAAGCCGTGGAGGAGCAGGAAGATGAGGAAGTCACAATGCTGGATGAATTCCCAGGGGGGGGCTACTCTATCTGACACAAGTCAAAAACAGGAGTCTGAAGAGGAGTCATAGGAGGATGGTGCCAGGGTGGATGAGGAGGAGCAAGAAGAAACCTTTCTGGGATCCCTGTTGTTGTTGTGCATGGATGGGGAGAGGAGAACGAGGAGGATGACATTATCCTGGATGATGAGCAGGAGCCAGGCCACCACACCACTTCCAGTTTAGTGCAAATGGGGGCCTTCATGCTCCAGTGTTTTAACATGGACCCCCGTATAAAAAGCATAAAGGTCAAGGACCAGTACTGGGCAGCAACGTACTTAGACAGGCCTTGCTTCGAGAAATGCTGCATTCTGCTTTTGCGTGCGCTGGCAGAGGAGGAATTCCCACTCCCAGAGAAAGAGTTGCGGGTACCAATCCAACAGTGCCTGCAAGAAGAGGGCGGTTTGAAGATGTGTTGGTGACTTCTGATTTGAGATCATTCTTTCATTCGACATGCCAGGTGAGATGTTGCCATGCTGTGCTGCGTCTGTTGTGCCTGGAAGCCAAGAGCCACACTGGCCCTGCACTCCTTTCAGCTTTGCGTTCACAGGCACATCAGTGGCTAGCACTGCTCAATTTGACAGTTGGTAAAGTGGTGTGTGACAACGGTGCCAATCTGCTTAGTGCATTGAAACAGGGCAAAATTACATACGTGCCATGCATGGTACACATCTTAAACTTGGTCGTGCAGCTATTCGTTGTCAAATACCCTGGGGTCCAGGACATCTTGCGGCAGGCAAGGAAAATTTCGGCCCATTTCAGAAGATCTTACACGGTCATGGCTCGCCTTGCTGACATCCAGCGGTGACACAATCTGCCGATCAGACGTCTTATTTGCAATTGCAATTTTATATACCCATCGACAGGTCTCATCTGGATCCAGCATCAGGGAACGCCTAGACCGACAGGTGTCTGGCAGCATTGGGTTAACGGCCGATGTGGACGCTCTGAGAAGTGATGAACCCCTGGATTACAGGGTGGGCAAGCTTGACCTCTGGCCAGAGCTTGCCCAATTTGCAATGGAACTGTTGGCTTGCCCCTCGTCCAGTGTCCTGTCTGAAAGGACGTTCAGCGCAGCAGGGGGGGATCGTGACCGATAAGCGCACTCGCCTAGCTCACGACAGTGCTGACTACCTCACATTTATAAAAATGAATCTCTGAGGAATTAAACATATGTGACCAGTAGACCATGTATATGCATAACTCTATAAACTATTTATTTAATCTAGCACATGGACCTTTTTCCTACCTTTGGCTTACTTCCTTGTAGAAAAAAAGCACACTGTACTATATGCCCGTACCCTCCTGTTTGAAGAGGTTGAGCTTTGTCATATTTTTGGGTCCCGCAGCGAGTTGCTGGTATCAGTGCTGGTGTCAGTGCTCTCTATCTCGGTGCTGGTGTGGTGTCAGTGCTCTCTATCTCGGTGCTGGTGGCAGTGCTCTCTATCTCGGTGCTGGTGTCAGTGCTCTCTTTCTCAGTGCTGGTGTCAGTGCTCTCTATCTCGGTGCTGATGTCAGTGCTCTCTATCTCGGTGCTGGTGTGGTCTCAGTGCTCTCTATCATGGTGCTGGTGTCAGTGCTCTCTATCATGGTGCTGGTGTCAGTGCTCTCACGGTGCTGATGTCAGTGCTCAGCCTCTATCGCGGTGCTGGTTTCAGACAGTGAGGGAGATAGCAGCGGAGAAGCCAATCATCAGGCAGTGCCAGCACCATGGCTGAGGATCAGCACTGGACTGGCACCTCGGGACCAACGCAGTGGAGCCCTGCATAGGTGGGGGTAAGGGCCGGGCAGAGGAAGGAGCTCAAGCACAGGTTGGCACACTGGCTGAAAATATGACCTGGAGGTTTTTAAGGTTCGCCTACCATTAAAGTCAATGGGGTCTGCGAACTTTTGGCCGCGTTCGCGGTTCACATTCGCGAAACGTCCCGTCGGAAGCTCGTCCATCACTATTTATCACTAATCTATCTGGTGTGTTCCTTGGTCTTCATGATGCTGTTTGTTCATTAAGGTTCTCTAACAAACCTCTGAGGGCTTCACAGAACAGCTGTATTTATACTGAGATTAAATTACACACAGGTGGATTCTATTTACTAATTAGGGGACTTCTAAAGGCAATTGGTTCAATTAGATTTTAGCTAGGGGTATCAGACTAAAGGGGGTTGAATAAAAATGCATGCCACAATTTTTTGATATTTGTAAAAAAAAATTAAACCATTTAGCATTTTTCTTCCACTTCACAATTGTGTGTCAGTTTGTGTTAGTCTATCGCATACAATCATAATAATATGCATTTATGTTTGTGGTTGTAACTTGACAAAATGGGAAAAATTTCAATGGGGCATGAATACTTTTTCAAGGCAACAGGCATGTACTGGCCATCGGGACTAACGGGAGTTTCCCGGTGGACCGATGGCTCAGTGGGCCAGTTTCAAAGACAGGGGAGGAGAGAGAGATACACAGCGCCAAATGTAGCATTAAAACAACTTTTATTCCACGTAAAGAACGTTACTGACAAAGTTAGTGGGGTGAAAGGCATTGAGACACTGTGCAAGAGTCCAGGCTTGTCATCGATCTGAATTAGGAGCCACCACTGGGAACCGATCAGGCCAGTAGATAGAGCATCGGTGTGTACTACTGCTTCCTGATAGCAGAGGAATGATGGCCTGAAGGATGTGTCACTGCCCAAATCTTGCATCATTTCTGGCTGATGACATTACGTCCACCCCATAATGCATTCCACGCTACCAGGAAGTAGTAGTACACACCGATGCTCTGCATCTATTGGCCCGATCAGCTCTCTGTGGCAGCTCCTAATTCAGATCGATGACAAGCCTTGCACAGTGTCTCAATGCCTTTCACCCTACTAACTTTGTCAGTAACGTTCTTTAATTGGAATACAAGTTGTTTTAATGCTACATTTGGAGCTGTGTATCTCTCTCTCCTCCCCTGTCACGTTGTGTGTTGGGGGTGTGGTTCAGAGCTGGGTTGGAGGTGCCCATCAAGTCCTGTAGTAGCACTGCATCTGGTGACAAGTGACTGGCAGGCGACGGGCAAGTGACATGCGGCATCTGGTGTCAGGCGACGTGGCAAGTGACATGCGGCATCTGGTGTCAGGCGACGTGGCAAGTGACATGCGGCATCTGGTGACAGGTAATGTGGCAAGGGACATGCGGCATCTGGTGGCAGGCGACGTGGCAAGTGACATGCGGCATCTTGTGGCAGGTGATGGTGGCAAGTGGCATGTGGCACCTGGTGGCAGGCAACTTGGCAAGTGACAAGCTGCCTCTGCTGACAAATGATGTGGCAAGTGACGTTCTGCATCTGGGGCAGGTAACGTGGCAAGTGATATGCGGCATCTGGTGGCAGATGACGTGGCAAGTGAAATGCGGCATATGGTGGCAGGCGACGTGGCAAGTGACATGCAGCATCTTGTGGCAGGTGATGGTGGCAAGTGACATGTGGCACCTGGTGGCAGGCAACTTGGCAAGTGACAAGCTGCCTCCGCTGACAAATGACGTGGCAAGTGACATTCTGTATCTGGGGCAGGTAACGTGGCAAGTGATATGTGGCATCTGGTGGCAGACGACGTGGCAAGTGACATGCGGCATCTGGTGGCAGGCGACATGGCAAGTGACATGCAGCATCTGGTGGCAGGCGACGTGGCAATTGGCGTGCGGCATCTGGTGGCAGGCAATGGTGGCAAGTGACAAGCTGTCTGTGCTGACAAATGACGTAGCAAGTGACATTCTGCATCTGGTGGCAGGTAAAGTGGCAAGTGACATGCGGCATCTGGTGGCAGGCGATGTGGCAAGTGATGTGGCAGGTGGCACACTCAGGGCTCCCACTGACTCTGCATTATGGTGAGTTGAACTATTTCATGTTATATTACAATGTAATAATAGAAATAATGCGTTTCAATCATCCTGACACCGTATCAACCATGGTGCCGTGATGATTGAAGCACCAACACTAGGTGTTTGGAGTAAAATGGGCCGGTCTGGATGAAGTCCAGGGCCAAATTTTTGTCCCAGTCCAGCCCTGCAAGGCACTTTCATTGCCCAATTAAACAGTGCATTGAGATTGGCTTGTAAATTGGAGGCATCCTGTAAGAACATTATTCCACTGCATAGCTTGATGTCATTTGCAAAGACTAAAATGGTACTTTTAATCCCAGACCCTATATCATTTAAAGCTGAACTCCAGGATAAGAAAATGTCTAAATACGAAAGATGTACATTCTTCCTTTAATCCTGGTCTAGTTCAACCAACAGAGGAAAAAAAAATAAAGAAAAATAGAAAATATTCATATACTCTATTCTATGCTATCATATCCTATCCTAACCTTCATATACTCTATCCTATGGATCAAAAATCTCTGATGCTATTACCTATAAATGTTAACAATTAGTTATATTTTGTGCATTTAGGAATGCATTCAGCTTTTTTAAAAACAATCCACCGAGCTGGCCAGAATTAATCCTT